>NC_092816.1:207943315-208554981 GCF_023375885.2 Dermacentor andersoni | reverse complement strand
GGCTGAGCCACTACAGGCGTCCAACACTTCGCAAACGGTATCATGTGATGACGTTTTCTACGACACGGAAAGATTCTGGCAGACGGCGCCACGCTATGTCCTCGACGCCAGTACTTGGCACAAATGAAATTTGGCATGACGAAGAAGCTGATTATGGGCAAACTGATGGAACATTTTTGTCCATTATTGTCCGTGCTTGGCAAGACGTTACAAGTGCATCTGGACACGAATAATGTCTAGAAAGTCTTTTTGAAGTACCTGGATTACTCAACCAATGTATGGGCTGGTCTTGAAACACTCATCCGTAGACTTGATATCTCATCCAAATACTTCATCCGCTTCATTGTTCGTGGTGTAAAAGCATTGCAAATCAGGCTCCGGCCCCTTCCTGTTCGTGTAGAAAGGAGCTCCTGTGGTGAAAAAGATGTGTATGGCACAGACGCTGTTGTGGCTTAACAAATGACACATGAGATATAGGACAGATTAGCGAAACTCCTGTAATGTTTTCCTTTATGTTCGAACCTATTATGCTGAACCATAAAAAAGAAATGACGAAACTAATTGTTTATTGAACGAACTTGTGCCCTCAAAAGCAAGTTACACTTATGGCACGACGATAGCGGCGAACACGCTCGGGGATTGTAGCAAATCTGATCAGCGGGTCAAGTGCGTCGGGTTTTATACATCAGCCGTCGAATGTTCCAGAGTAATCCCTAGGACCCGCTTGTCCTGCGCAAAGTGCTACACTATTCGCGTCGCTCATACGTGCAATTAGATTACACAGGGTTCGGCAACAGACAGCAGATGGAATCATTAATAACGTTCCTGAAACTTCCAATACATGCTGGCGCCTCCTGTGCGGTGCGATAAAATTTTTAGGCGGTGAAACGTGGTCGCCCGATAAAGATAAACAGTTACACCTGTCAATGCCCCCTTTCAAAAAAAGCATCGACCCGATGCTGCAGACAAACAAAATTAATAAACGAAAACACTCCAAGAAAAGGAAAAATAAGGAAGTTTGTCAGCGTGCGTAAAACGGCGTAAGACGCTCGCCATGAAGCACTTCAGATAGTGCGCGGCGCCGCTGTGAATGCAAAGTGCCGTCTCGCAGGACTGCATAGTCCAGTACTCCAATACGTCGGATGATCGTGTAGGGTTCGAAATAGCGCCGCAATAGTTTCTCACTGAGTCCTCGTCTTCGTATCGAGGTCCAAACCCAAACACGGTCGCCGAGCTGGTACTCAACATAGTGTCGTCGGAGGTTGTAGTGTCGGTGGTCGGTGCGCTGCTGGTTCTTGATGAGTAGGCGGGCGAGCTGCCGTGCTTCTTCGGCATGCTGAAGACAGGTGGCGACATCAAGATTATCTCCTTCGGTGAGGTGCGACAACATGGCGTCTTGAGTCGTCGTCGGGTTTCTGCCGTAAACCAGCTTGAACGGCGTGATCTGTGTTGTTTCTTGCACCGCCGCGTTGTAAGCGAAGGCTAAGTACGGCAGGACGGCATGCTAGGTATTTTGTTCGACATCGCCGTACATTGCTAGCTTGTCAGCGAGGGTCTTAATCAGGTGCTCCGTAAGACCATTCGCCTGTGGGTGGTAGGCAGTTGCCCTCCTGTGGCTTGTAACTGCAGAATGGCTTGGGTGAACTCCGCTGTAAAGGCCGTTCCTCTGTCGGTGATGAGGACTTCTGAGGCGCCATGCCGCAGCAGGATGTTCTCGACGAAGAATTTCGCCATTTCAGCTGCGCTACATTTCGGCGGAGCTTTCGTTTCAGCGAAGTGGGTGAGGTAGTCCATTGCCACGACGATCCACTTATTTCCAGTTGTTGACGTCGGAAAGGGCCCGAACAAGTCCATCTCGATCTGATGAGCTGGTCGGCAAAGAGGTTCGATCGGCTGCAGTAATCCGCAGGCCTTGTCGCACGACAGTATGGCATGTCTTGACGTAACGGGCAATGGCGGCGATAATGCGCGGCCAGCAATACCTTTCTGTATCCTAGATAGCGTCCGTGAGAATGCGAGGTGCCCAGCGGTCGGATCATGATGCAGGCGTGCAGAACTTCTGGACGCAGCGCTGAGGGAACAACAAGAAGGTAGTTGGCGCAGACTGGTTAATTCTTTACTAGTAGGTTGATTTGAAGCGAGAACGAAGACAATCCTAGCTGAAATGCCCTGCGGACAACGTCGGTGTGCCCTTCCGAATATTCAACGAGGCTTTTTAGCTCCGGGTCTGCACGTTGCTGTTCAGCGAAGTCTTGTCTTGTGTCTTGTGTCCCAGACAGTGGCGCGTACCCACTATGGGGGATTGGCGAAGAAGCAGGTGGTTTTCCGTAAGGTTAGAAGTATAGAGAAACTAGATTTGAATAGTGGAGCGTGGGACGATAGAACTGTAATTTAGACTTGCAATGAATATATTGTTAAGAATTTTGATAAAATAATTTAACCTAAGGAAATGAAATAATAGAAACTATGGATAATTGTACAAATTTCAGCAAGATACTCTTTTTGTCTAATAAAATTGTAAACTGCAAGAAAAGCATCCCTGTGGCTGGATCCCAGTGAAGTCGCCCCAAAAGAAAGGATGTTTGTCGAGGTTAGCGATAGGCCAAGTTTGGTAAATGAGTATTCTAATATTTTTCTTTGTCTTAGAAAGCGGCAGCATGAGAGAAAATAATGTTCGATAGTTTCAGGTGCACTGCAAAAAGAACATAGAGGTGACATAGCGAGACCAGACCTGTGTAAGTAAAAATTTAGAGGAGGTATACGACATCTCAATTTTGTAAAAGATACTTCCAATTGCCTTGAAGGACACCAATTAATATTCCATGGGAAGCCAAGATGGTGGAATTCAGATTACGGTGTTTTGTAGCAGGGATATTGCAGAATTTTGAGATATAGTGAAATTTCTGTACCAAGCCGCGGTGACATAAGCTGATGCCGGCAAAACAGATATGATAGGGCCGTTCAGGGATGCTCGTGCGACTGAATCGGCCATTTCATTCAAGTGCACCCCATGATGTCCCGGTACCCAAAGCAAACGTACTTTTCGTAAGTACGCAGGCACCATCGAACGAAATGTTCTTTGAATTGCTGAATTTAAAGATGCAGTTAGTGCTGTGCATACAGATAGCGAGGCGGTCACGATAACAGCTAATGGGTCTTTTTGGGGGAGTTTTCCTAATGCTAATATAATCGCTAATAATTCTGCCTGAAATATTGGTGTGAAGTCGGGAAGGCGAAGGGAGTAGGACCATTGAAGAGATTCAGAGAAGATCCCCACGCCTGCCTTCTCATTGCAAACAGAAGCGTCAGTAGCTATTACGTTGTCAGTGGTTAGCTGGTGTAGATGGCCGTGTAAGATATCAATAAAATCTCGCCTTGGTAATAGGTTAGCATGATTAGGAAATTTGTCCTCGAACTCAATTTTGAGGTCTGTAAAGGCATCATCTGAATGGTAAACTTGGCGTATGGATACATTCAATTTTTGTAACTGTGCTTGTACGAATACTATCTGAGGACTGTGGAATCTCGACCACGATGGTTGGAAAAACTCAGCAGGTTCGGTGATAAAAGCATATTGCGTACGTCTTTTTAAATAGTCATAAATTTTTAAAAATGTCTGAACCGTAAGTATGCGGAATCTGCATTCCAGGGTGGGTATATGAGCTTCCTGATATAAAACAGCGTTGGCAACAAATCTAGGTAGCCCAAGGCATGACCGTAGAGCTTCTCTTTCTAAAAGGATGATAGGTTTTATTTTGTAAGCGGGGCCACCGGAAAATATCACGCAGCCGAATTCCAATATGGGCTGAACATACATTTTATAGATCATCAGTAAGGTATCCCTGCGTAGGCCAGAGCGACGGTGGCTGAGCCGGCAGAGCATAGCTACGGCTCGTTCTGCCTTTCTTTTAATGTGTTCAATGTGGCTGCGCCAGGTGAGTTTGCCATCGTAAATGACACCAAGGTACTTGACTTCCTCAACTTGAGGAATGATTTCCTGTCGGTATTGTAAAGATATCTGCACCTGTGCAGTTAATGGGAATACTAATACCGCACTTTTGCTAATATTTAACGACATGCATAACCCCTCTAGCCATGTCTCCAGCATTCCAAAGTAATTCTGCAATGACTGTTGTAGCGAATGTATAATATTGGCGGACGTAAAAAGTGCGATATCGTCCGCGTAAACATAAACATGCACTTCCGGACATAAAGGAATTGTGCTTAGCAATATGTTAAATAATATAGGGGAAAGAACGGAACCCTGTGGTACCCCTCTTGTCTGCTTGTGTGTGGACGTCGAAATACCGTGTTGGTAACAATAAAACTCTCTATCTCTTATAAATTCATAGATCCAAGCGGTTATATATTTTGGGAAATTCGTAGACTGAAGTTTATCGAATAGAATAGAATGTTCTACAGAGTCGTATGCTTTTGATACATCTAGCGTCACCAAAGCTGCGTACTCTCGTTGGCGGCGAGCAAGTTGAACGCAGCTCTCTAAGTCCACATGGGCGCACCATATGGAGTGGCCGGGACGAAATCCAATCTGGCAAGGACTCAGAAGGGTGTCATCCTGCATAAAATTGGTTATGCGGCCGTGAAGAACTCTTTCTATTAATTTGACGACATTGGAAGTAAAAGAAATTGGTCTCATGTTGTCTAAGTCAAGTCCAGCTGATTTTTTCTTTAACAGTGGGATTATTTTAGCTACTCTCCACTCTCTTGGAACCCATGCATTCTTGAGAGAGAAATTTATTATGTTTAGGAGGTCCTGAGGCGCATAATCAAATAAAACTTTTAGCATTCCTGTTGTAATTCCATCTGGACCGGGGGCTGACGCTGGCAACGAACTAATAATGCGTTCAATCTATGTCGCTGTTACAATTTCAAAGTCCTCTGCCAAGGGAAGTTTCTTTGGGCCTAAGGGCAATTTATGTTTGAAACGTCGCGCAAGTCCTTCGGCAATTTTCTCAAGTGATTCTGATACTTCGTTTGTAGATAGAACGACAGAATCGACATTCACGGGCGCCGGTATAACTTTACGAGATCTAAGAAATGTAAACAGGGACCTTGTATTGCAAGACTTCGAAAGGTATGTGTAGTGCTTGGAATCATAATCCTCCTTAGCTTTTGAGACTGCTCGTTTAAATGTGGTAGCTATATATGTATAATCAGCCCAATTAACAGGACTTTGGTTGAATAAAGGTTTCTTCCACGCTGCTTTTCTACGTCTAAAATCTCGCTCGCAGTCAGAATTCCACCAGGGACAATATGATCCACCCTTAGTAGATTGCACAACAAACTGAGCTTTTTTTGATGACTGTTTTAGAATGGAACACAGGCTCATTGCTTTAATATCTCTCTCCATGCCCTACTGAGCGTGTAAAGCTGATTTTCATGCATTTAAAATTTTTTCCTAATTAACAAAAGTCCGCACATTACTATCTAAACTAGTTAACGGGGTAAGCAGTTCAAAAATATAGGGAGGTGATCACTGTTAGTTCCGGAGTCTACAGTCTTCCAGGAGGTGACAGACATGCTCGAGGTAGCAAACGTAAGATCTAGGGCAGATCGCGACTGACCCCGTACGAAAGTATGTGCTCTCGAATTTAAGCAAGAGAACTGATTCGTTAAGACCCAATCCCACAAGCGTTTGCCACAAGTGTCCGTTCGGAAACCCCACGATACATGATGAGAATTAAAATCTCCCACCAGTAGGATGTTCTTCTGACTGCGTGCAATAGGGGTATCCAGATAGCGGGTATCTTGTACTCCAGCGGGGAAGTACGTGTTAATTATAGAAAAAGGTGTGAAAACCAGGGAGGATTATAGCTAGTGCTAAGATTTCACAGTCTGGGGACATTATCTGGTATGTTATAGTAGCTCTACGACAGATTTTTGATGAGACAAACAAAACTAAACCGCCGCCTCGGGAAAGGCGATCCAATCGAAAACATCGGAAATTTTTTAGATGAAAAGCCTGACCAGCAACAAGCCAAGTTTCCTGTAAAATAATAATATCTGGAGAATATTTACAAATGAGATATAATAAATCTGTTGCAGCGGAAAGTATGGAACGACAGTTACACTGAATTACTGTTAAAGTTCCTATGGTGAATAAATCCGAGCAGTAGAAACTGCTTGGTCTAAAACGCTCTCTTTTAGGAAGTCCTTCTTAGTAGAAACCTCTCTATCGTACTGTTTTGCCTTGGACTTGGTGGGAGAGCTAGGTTTTTTCTCTATCGGTGACCTCGTTCGTTTAAGACCTCGTGCGGTGACCTCGTCCATATCTACATCTTGATTTTCCATCCCATCTGTGTCAGAAAGACAGACTTGGTCGATTTTCTTAGAAGTTAATGGCTTTGGTGAATCGTTACTTGTGGATGTCTGCGCGGTCGATATTTCAATTGGTGGACTCCGCGGTAGATCTGACACCTGGTCCTCAATATTGTCTTTATTAGTTATTTGAAGCCATGGAGCTAGTTGTGAGGACAGCATCTGAACAAGGGAGTCGGTGACATTTGTCATGATGCGCTCCATTGCTTTCTCCAGCGCCTTTTCTACGGAAGCTGCCACAGCCTCAGAGATTGAGTTTTCCATACACATCGTTTGACGGGCCGTTATATCCGCATACCCCTGAGTCCTACTCTGAATTTCTCCAACGGCCTCACGACGAGAGCATCGACGTCTATCAATTATTTCAAGGATTTGAACTTCTTTTGACCTTGCAGGGCAATTAGGCTCATCTGCGGGGTGGGGACCACGGCAAAGGCAGCAGGACTCATTTCGGGAAGAACAGTCAGCGAAGTCTTTCGCGCTTCTTATTCCAAGGAAGGCGTCGTCATCCTCGTCATCATTCAGCGGCGGATCAATGGGGGCGCGTGATATGCAATCGGCATCATAGTGTTTTCGTCCCGACTTGTAGGTTACAGTGATATCATACTCTAGCAGTCTTAGGCTCCACCGTGCCAGCCATCCTTAAGGGTCCTTTAAATTCGCTAGCCAACAGAATGCGTAATGGTCGCTTCACGACTTTGGCCTGCCATGTGAGTAATGGCGAAATTTTGCTGTAGGCCAAACGATGACGGGGCATTCCTTTTCGGTTGTAGAATTATTGCATCCCGCTTTTGACAACGACCAGCTAGCGTAAGCTATCAAGCGTTCAAGTTCGTCTTTTCTCTGCAGCAGGACAACAGCGAGGCCTAGGCTACTGGCGTCAGTGTGTATTTCTGTATCGGCGTTCTCGTCGAAGTGCGCAACTACCAGTGGCGGCTGCATGCGCCGTTTGAGTTCTTGAAATACGTCCTCCTGCGGCGTTTCCCACTTGAACTCGACATTACCTTTCGTTAGAAGTGTCAGCGGCTCAGCGATGCGTGAAAAGTCCTTCACAAAGCACCTGTAGTAGACACACATGCCAAGCAATCTACGCATTGCATTCTTTTAGATGGGTTGCGGGAACTTTGTGATCGCAGCTGTTTTCTGCGGCTCAGGGCGGAATCAAGATTTGCTGATGACGTGTCCCAGTAGCGTAAGCTCATCGTAAATGAAGCGGCATTCTTCCGGCTTCAGAGTCAACAACCCTGATGGCTTGATGGACTCTAGTGCTATAGCAAGCCACCTAAGGTGATCGTCGAAATTTCTAGCAAGGACGACGACGGCATCCATATAAACAAGACAGGTCTGCCACTTCAATCCTGTTAACACCGTGTCCATGACGCTCTGGAGCGTTACAGACGCCGAACACAGTCCGAATGGCATGACCTTGAAACCGTAGAGGCCGTCGGCCGTGATGAATGCGGTATTTTCAGGATCTCTCTGGTCGACTTCAAAACTCACCTTCATCGTTCATGATCTAGGCGTTTCGCCTATCAAGACAGAGGAGTCCCTGATCAAAATTATCCCCAACTGCTCCAACAAAGACAGTATTGACATTCTCAATGTCTATAGTAGCCCGAATTTTCTCAGGCAACGATTCAAAACCATCATTACCAGATCAGTCAAAATGGCGGGCAACTCTCCCCTCATCGTGGCGGGAGACTTCAATGCCCCGTTTCACGGTCGGAAATACCCGTACAATACGGACAAGGAAAAGAGCTCATGGCAGAATACTAACCACCTCGGCTTCATGCTTGCAACCGATCCGTCATTTCCAACGAGACAAGGCACATCCACCAGCAGAGACTCTACACCAGAGCTCACTTTCACGAGGGAGATAGACACTGCCAAGTGTTTCAATCCCATGGTTGACTTAGGTAGCGATAATTACATAACCGCAGCCACCTGCGAAGTGGCTCAAAAGAAGCTACGTTCGCCCACCGTGCCAGAGTGATACCAGTTCCGTAACATCAGGCGAGAACGCGCAGCACATGGTGAAAAGCGAGAGTGCCTTGAGCAATGGGCTGAATCTATCTCACAGGCTGTGAGGGATTCTACCAAAACGATTCAGATAGGCTTGCAGAGTGAGAAAATGGACAGGCGGCTCGCATACCTGTTAGAAGCCAAGCAATCACTCCTCAACAGGTGTAAGGGGCAGCGGCTCCACCGCCGACTCAGAAAAAAGATTTCGGCCGTCAGCAAGCAGATTGAAGAACACTGCTGAACACTCTCCTGGCCGCACTGGGACGATCTGTGTAACTCGATCAACGGCCAGATGAAAACGGGGGGCAAATGGAACCTCTTCAAGCATTTCCTCGTCGAGACAAACGCCAACTCTAACCAACGAAGTAACTTGGCAAGGCCACGAAAGCCTCAACAGAAGACGAGGCCATTGCCAGATTGATCAGTAAATACCTTCCGAGAAAGACGAGCGACAACGTCAAGTGCCCGGAGTATCGCGGAAGGCCAAGTTCAATCTTGACCAGCCGTTCGGAGTCGAACAGATCAGAAGAGCTCTGCGCGACCTTAATGGAAGGTCTGCGCCAGGTCCCGGTGCGGTCACAGACAAGGCCCTTAGGAACCTCGTGGACGAGTCAATAGGATTCCTCACCGACGAAATCAATTGAGTATGGAGAAAAGGTGCGGTCCTGGAGCAGTGGAAGACTGCGCGAGTCATCCTCATACCCAAACCTGGCAAACCCCCCTAGCTTTTAGAACCTGCAGCCCATATCTCTCACGCCCTATGTGGGGAAGGTTTCAGAGCACGCCCTACACAACGGAGTCTCAGAATTCATCGAGGACAACGAACGGTCTCCTACAACATGGTGGGTTTCATACCCGGCATCTCCACCCAGCCCGCCATGAAGCTCACCAAGACTGGATATTGGACAACCACACCAGGGACACAATACCATCCTTGAGCTTGATCACGAAAAAGCATTCGACAACATTCTACACTCATTCATTCTCAAGGCTATCTGAAACCTCGACCTGGGCTCGTCCTTCCACTACTTCGTCTGGTCTTCCCTCGAAGGGCAGCGTGCCCTGCTAAAGGCCGGAGAGATCGAATCAGAGCAAATCGAACTGAGCCACAGGAGCACTCCGCAGGGGCCCGTAATGTCTCCGCTATTATTCAACATGGCGACGGTCGGACTGTCCGAGTGTCTGACCAAGATTCACAACATCGGACACACCATATATGCTGACGATATGACAATATGGTGCAGTGGCGGCAGTGACGGGCCGGTCAAAACCGCCCTTCAGGAAGCCATCGATTGCACAGTATGTTTTCTAAAGGATACGGGCCTCAGATGCTCACCGAGAATATCGGAGCTACTTCTATACAGGCCAAACAGGCGGGGTCTCAAGCCAAAGAGCTCGAAACCCCTGTCAGACAGCAGCATATCGCTACACACAAAGAACGGTGACCCAATTTGCTGGGTTGAGTCGATCCGCATCCTCGGCATGACCGTGAAGGTATCTGGCTCCAACAACCAGACGGTCCTCCAGCTCACCAAGACGGATAGCGCCCTTGGCCTGATCAGAAGGGTCACCAATAAACGTAACTTCCTGTGCGAAGACAATTTGGTGAGGCTCATCCATGCTTTCCTACTCTGCCGCTTTACATAAGTCGCAGCAATGCATAAATGGCAACGATATAAAAAAATTATGGGGTTTTACGTGCCACAACCACTTTCTGATTATGAGGCACGCTGCAGTGGAGGACTCCGGAAATTTTAACCACCTTGGGTTCTTTAACGTGCACTCAAATCTAAGTACACGGGTTTTTCGCACTTCGCCACCATCGAAATGCGGCCGCCGTGGCCGGTATTCAATCCCGTGACCTCGTGCGCACAGGCCCGACACCATAGCCACTGAGCCACCATGGCTGGTAATGCATTACTGGCACAGATCATAATGAGTTAGTCTGAGTGCCCTAATTAGGAAAGGCATCAAAAGTGCCCTGGGGCACCAGCACACAGAGCGTTTGCTCCAGCAGGGTATGCACAACTCGGTAGAGGAGACCGCGGAGGCCCAAGAGAGGGCGCAGATTGCCAGACTGTCGGGAACGACCGTCGGTCGGCAATTACTCCGCATTCTACCAATGCCGAAAGAGCGCCACTTCCGCAGCCTATCCAGGAATCGAGGAGAACAAATTAGTGTCTCCCCCATTCCGCGCAATATAAACCCACAGCCCAACATCGGAACAAGACGAGCCAGAACCTTGGCCCTTCTTCGCAAGGTCAAAGAGAACCCTAAAGAGAACCATTTTGTCGACGCTGCCCGCTACGGAGATAGCCCAATATACACGGCCGTCTCAGTTGACCACGCGGGAATAATCATCAACACGACTTCGGTCGAATGCGCCTCCTCAGGTGCGGCCGAGCAAGTTCCCATAGTCATTGCGTTAATCGAAGGAGAACGTCGAAACGTTTTAGCGACTCCCAAGCTGCCATCCGAGGTTTTCCGTCGGCTCCATCACCAAGGAAACGCACCGTATTCTGAAGGGCAAAGTGATCACCCGGCATACGCTAACGTGGTTTCCAGCACACATGAGGTCCTTTAAAGAGAGGCTCACCAACCTAAATGAGCTGGCTCACTCGAAGGCACAAGGTCTCACGTTCCGTGCCAATTGTAGAATCACACCAGCCCACGACACCCTACAGTGGAGATTGTCCCACCACCTACAACACGGTCACGCAACACTTTGATCTTAGTAGGAGGGTCTATCCGCTCTCATAAAATGAACTGGCAAAAGCGCATACAGCCACCCCCAGACTTTTGCAGATGGGGATATACCCCAACCCATTTTTTTTCACTCGATCCATCCACACAAGTATATTAGCATTGCGTGTCCTCAGTGGAGCGATTCAGCCAACTTAGAACAAATGCCCTGGGGATGCCCCTTCTTACCAGGCACGGATCAAGGACATCAGTCAAGATGGCATAACTCAATGCGAAGCCCCGACTACACTTTAAGCAAAATTACACACTTTTGCCAAACAACAATAATCGCATTTCCTTTCTTTAACGCGGCAAGCCCGGTGCTTCCAAGCCATTAGCGGCATGCTCATTATTAGCATGACAGAGCATTATCGACAGGAAAGTAGCGAGCGCATCGTTTTCATGGACGGAAACGCAAGCAAGACAGATGAGGACATTGTTGCGTGGCAAATATACACCCGAAAGGGTGTACATTTGCTTATGAGTGCACGGGAACCACATCTGAGCCGTCCAGAGAGCCCAGGATGCGGCGGCCAGGCTCGGCCTGCCCGTCCCAACGTGGGAATGGCCCGCTGCGCAATAATCGCGTATTTCAGGACTGTCAATAAAGTTGTTCCACCTATCCATTCATTTCGAAAGGGAATTTCGGTTGAGAGCATGAATTATTTCAAGAAAATTTTGAGAAATTTTTCTACTTGAACAAATAGAAGTACGAAGCTTACGAACTCGCAGTTCTGCACAAATAACAGATATTGCAGTACTGTAAGCAGCATCCATAAGACCATCTGATGCGGACAGATTTCATATGTCAATTAAAATCTTACTTGAATTCGTTAAATTATTTACAAAGGTTCGCAGAGCTCGACGCACACATTTCTCGCTTCCTTTAAAACAATTTGATATATCAATATTGTCCGCTTCCACATGTGCTATCCGCTATCACATAACTGTGATATCGTATTTTATTGCTGAGATACGGAGCTGATGACATAACAAAAAAATTTGCACCCAAGAATACCCACATTTTAACTTCTCTTGAATGTAACGCACCTCATCAAATTTGATGCAGCGGTTCGCGATAAAAAGGATTTATCATTTCCTATGTATTTATCTGGAGCCCCCGAGAGAAAAACAAAATGCATAGTACCAAAGCAAGCTAAACGAAAGAGGAATGTACTAATGAATATCCAGAACGTTGGGCGTACCTCTAACTTCATGTGGTAAAGAAAGTCGTCCTTACTTGTGAAACGCACTTCGCCCTAAGTTGGACGATGTCGTCTCCAATTAATCGATACGTGTTAATTACATGGTAAGCAGACACTGAGAATTCGCTCCATTGCAGCCACGAAACTTGTCGTCAAGCACACATATCTTCTTGAAGGAAGTCGGAGCCTGAACACCGTGCACATGTCCTGCCAATGAAACGTCCACGCACACAGACACACACCGCGCGCAGTACGAAACCTGCGCAAACATGTACAGCGCAGCAGGCAACCCACGAAACACAGAACCACTTAAAAACTTCTTGAAACGGCTACAAACGGCTACAGACGGCTTGGTCTATGATAAGACTGAAAATAGAATTTCTTCTAAACATAACCTCAGCACTTGGAATATGCTAGTATATATTCTATCTGCGGCAAAACCCAATACTGCTGTCACTAGAGTCTATTTTGGTAAACACATTCAGAACGTCTAACTCAAGAACTTCTTTAGATCTTTTTATCTCAAAGTGCATAAAATGCCAAACGACGTGTTAAAAGTGCGGTAACCGTCGGCCGTTGGGGTCAGCGAATAAAAGACGCCACAGACAAATCAAACTCGTTGGAAGCAACACAATAAGTTGGCTTTAATGTTAAATAATTTCGTGCCAGAACTTCAACAATCAAGGGCGTGTTATTTTTTCCATACGGGGCGCACACATGACGCCTGGAAACCGTTCTATGCTTGCGCAGGTACTGACAGCAGCAGGAGCGAAACGCCGGTGCTGCAGTGACCACACGGTGTCACAGACCCACTGCGCTGCGATCACTTCGGCGGCAGTCAAGTATAGGCAAGCTCCAAATTTGTCATACATCTCATTCCGTGTTGGAAACACTCGGAGGCAGAAAGTTTGAAAAAACGGCCACTGCCGCCACAATGTCTCGGTCGTGGGTTCGTTATGCCAGTTGTGCGTCATTCTAAGCCGTTCTCTACATTTATACTGAATATTAACTGGAGTCATTTAGCTATGCTGTTGCTGTTTGCCGTGTGTTTTGCATCAGTGCTTCGTAACACCGGCTGTATTGCGTGTTTTCGCCCGCTGCTTACTACCACAATGGCGGGATCTACGTTCGCCGCCTTCGTGTCTCGGTGCGTCTTTGTATGTCGCATGTTCGGATAGCACCATTTCCGGTAAGTGAACTACATTGAACTTCGTTTTTCGTCAACAATGTGAATATTTTAGGTGTTCCCGCGCCAATTCTTGATGGATGGGCTCTTCCGCCCTGCGGGTTTTCGTCATCTTTACTTTTATACGAGGGTTCTACTTGTGTTTGAAGGAAAAACCAGTCAAACGATTTCAACCCTTTTGCTTGTGTTCAGCACTACCGCGCTCCACGACTTCCGCAACATCAGTCAGAACTTTGCCCGGCTTGTTAGTCTTCGTGGTTAACGTAGCACGAACCAACCGAAGTGAGTACATTCGAAGACGATGCGCTGGCTGTAATCCTGAACCAGACTGAATTCGCCCTATTTTGTCTTTTTGTTCTTGCATGGGTTACAGCGTTGCGAGAGCGCGCACGTGTGTCAGTGACTATGCAGCTCGTAGCGTTCCCACTTTATGGCAAAAGAAAAATGTAACTCCAATGCTTACTTCATGTATACAATTCCAAATGCAATCGGTTGCTGATATACTTAGCCTTACGAAATTTAGCTGTAGGTATTCACTGCTATGTAAGAACTCACAAATTAACTGTGTTGTGTCGTAAGAGTATTCCATCAGCATCGTATGTATTCCTTGTGTTTTGTTCTAAATAAGCAGCAAAACGTTTAGCGTAGTAGGTGCTTCATCTTGGAGTGCAATCATGACTGCTTGGCGTTTATTAATGAATGGCAGTGACTGGGTCACCTCATTTGTAATTGAAAATCTGTCTTTCAACTGACTTGATGATCTCTTATTTTGTTCCTTTCACTCCATAGACGGCTGGACATCCTTCTTGCACCTTGGCGCTAGCTGGATGACGGGACCTCATCATGATCAGTGTAAGCCAACAAACTCTACACTCTCTGGTCCTCCCAGTGCTTCGTATATGGGTTAAGGCCAGGAAGCGCTTCGTGGTAAAATGGCTCGTTGGTATCTCACAAACGGGTATTTTTTGCACTGGTCCCTTATAAACTGCCACTATTATAACCAATTCCTCAGTGCCAGTGTACATACACAATTCTACTAAGAATTAGTTTCCCTAAGCCTTACAAAATTTACCTGTAGGTATTCACTGCTATGTAAGAACTCACAAATTAACTCTGTTGTGTGGTATGAGTATTCCATGCATGAGTAAAAATTTGCTACGAGAGTGTACATTACACCTTGCTTCCCTAATGCAAAAATGTATTCAAGCCAGTATGTGATAAGTTCTATATTCTGTTTTCTGTGTGATTTAGTTTTTTACAGGAATTTGCTTTACAGCATCAGCAAGCAGTATTACTTAAGATCTATGTGTGCTGTAAAGCGTATGCTTTGCCTCTACAATTGTCGTGCGTGTAGAACAGGCATGATGCTGAGGGGTCCAGCAGTTTGCAGAGGTGCTTTTAAAATTTTGTCATAACTATAATTTTACCTGTGCTGTATTTTTGTCACCGGTTTCAATAATGTCATTGGAGGTGTTATCAGAATTTTGCAATTTATTTGCCCTGGCCCATTAGCCTGCCCTTATGACTTTTCACTAGGTGGGCAATTATTCAGCAGGGACCATTACTTGAATACTCCTTTTGGTGTGCAGCGGCTTCTCAATAGCGGGTCATTGTAGATGCTCAGAATCACCTGAGGCTATAGATGGACTGATGAATTTGCTACTTATACGAATCACTTTGCACTTTCTCGGGCAAACAGCATATTAACATTTCCGAGACAGTGGGCGATGTTATCGTTTGATCACATCATCCAAGTTGATGCGTCATTTGTGTGAGGAATCGCCCTAAGCCAATTAGAGTCAAATTAAAATGTCAACAAAAGTGATTGATCCAGCTATGAGGATTGCTCTGGAACAATACTTTATCACCAGTCCTCCTTTGCATACTACCTGCTTACTCTGTACTGTGTGATGTGTGATAAAGTAGTGTTCCAAAGCAATACTCCTAGCTGGATCAATCACTTTTGTTGACATATTTATCCATGCTCACCTTTGTTGCTCTTTGTCACTCTTGTTAATTATACTTTCTGCATCTTTTCTAATTTATTAGGTAATAAAGTATCACCATGTGACATGGTGCGAAGTAGATGTCTTGCTGCATTTTCGCTTGCAATCATCTTTTGTGCATGAAAAAACTCATCGTACAGTGTATGAAAAAAATAACACCATATTATGATTTATCTTTCAGTTCCGGTAACATGCAGCGCGCAAGGCATTCGCTAATGGATGGTGTATCGAACTGGCCATTATTTCTGTATGATGCTGTACAAGCATGAGGAGTTACCTCACAAGGGGCACCCCCATAGTAAGTTATAATTTACTTTTAAATGAAACATAGAAATCAGAAAAAATATATATTTTTATTCCCAGTTAGAGTGGTTCGCAGAGTGTTTTTCCAGATGTGTATTATCCTTTATTCCTTAACAATTCATTGCAGCACAGCGTTCTGTTTCGTATACTGATGTCAGGCTATTGTGCCCCCTGTAGCTGAAACCATGTAATTTTTACCTGAACTGCAGCATCACTGACAAAATGTTTCCCTGCTAGAAACTATGTCAATTTGTTGGAGACCCAGCAGCGTGAAGTTTTGTCAATAATGACGTGTTTCATGCAGAGGTGTTCTTGGTCAGGTCAATGGGCATGATATCAATGGACAGAACATTGGCATTATATCAGCACACAATACAGATCTTGTTTTATTTCCAAAATAATTCTTACAAGCGGCATTCAATTGATTGGCCTAAGAAAAAGGCACTAATTGACCAATGAGGCTGTACTACGCTATTCCCATGGCTCACACCTTGAAAATGTACTTGTGCATCCCTCTATCCGACAATATAAACTTTCTTTTTCTGATGTCCGTGCCTCATTTAAAATAAATTGTAACTGTGGGCAAACCTCGTGTAGCTGTAACAGCTGCCACAAAAATTTGAGAGCTTGTCTAAACGAAGTCTTCAGCTGTTCTTGTCAAGCTGTCCATTAGCCAACTTTTAGCGTAACGTTGGCAGGGCTTACTAAAGTACTTCTAGACGTCCATGGCTACAAAATGTCTTGATCAAGACAGCTAATAGACTTTTTAATTACCCGTTTAAGACATCTTTTAGACATCAAATAGCTGGTTGCGTGTTTCGTAGGAATCCAGGCAGTGTGAAGGAAAACATGGAGTCATGTACACCCGTTTGTTGAAATTTTCTCTCACGCTGACGCAGCAGCGCCTTCAGCGGTGCCGTTGTTGTCTTTTGTCATTGCTGTCGTAAAAAGGTGCACGGAAAACAGGCAACAAAAATCGTCTTTATTTATCGAACTGCAAAAACGAAAGTTTAATGCATAAACATTATCTATATTCGTCGCTCTTGAAAGTGGCAAAGATGTAACAATCTGCTTTTGTTAAATATTTAGCATGTTGAGAAAACACACATTCGGTAGTTTCCCTAGATGTTTGATAACAGGGCTAAACTTTCACGTCGGTGTGACGAGTGTCTGTGTGACGGTGTGACGAGTGTCGGTGTGACGGCCGACGTTAACTAAGGTACAAAGCACCACCGCGAAGCCAACTCATAGGAACTTTATGCGAGAAGGCACCTCGCGACTTGTCTGGTTGTCGATTTCTTTGAACAGCTCCACCACGGCGGTTGACAGCCGGTAGGTGTAGAACCAAAGGGCCAGAATCAGTGCGGCGCCCACAGCGGCTGGTACGGCGACAACTAGGGCCACCAGGGAACGCTGCGCGAAGAACTGCACTTAGTTTTCAATTCTCCATTACAACTTGCACGCATCATGTAAGTCCAGCACACTAGCCAACATGTAGCATCTGTCTCAGTTAAGTCGGCGGTATGCTGCACAGAATGCAAAAATTTGAATATGAGGCACGACGTAATGAGGGAGAAGCATTCGGGGCGTAATGGCTGCAGTGTCCGGCTTCTGCGCTAGATGTGCGCTGTTCGAATACGGTCCTCAAATAACCTTATTGAATTATTTATTTTTAAAATGACAGTTTCGCCATAAGGGCAAAACAGTGAATGCGATAGCAACTGGTATTAATATTACACGAAGTAAGACTTTGTAAGGCATACAAAGTGGCCGTATGAGTTACAGTAAACCTAAGCTGGCTAAGTAAACACGCGTGGCGTGACGTGCCCAGACACACATAGAGTCAAAGGGCTCGATGTCCGTGAGTAGCATCGGCTAGAACTGCAGGGTCTTGATAGCGTTGTCACATAGCGTGGGCTTCGCGTTTCTCCACTGCGACACGGTCACGGCGGGCACGATATGCTTCTGCTTCGCGCTTTTGAATTGCGTTGTCGCTCATTAGACTCGGTTGCCACGTCTTGTCATGTCTCGTCACCACCGGCGTCGAGCTGTAGCATGTCCCTGCGTCTGGACCCCAGAATTGTCATCGCGAGTACGCGGGCCTGGCTTGCTTCAGTGCGATTAAAGTTGGTAGGAGCTCCTCGGCAGGCGTTCGAGGGAATAATGCGGGGTGTATGTTTGCGCCATGTTAAGGACGCTGTGCTTCGCTGATGAAACCACGCACCAGCAGGTTCTTTCATGGCTACTATACGTGAGAAAAGGGTGTCACAAGCTGGCAGGGTATGCATATATTCGGGGACAACATTTCTTGGCAATAAAGCGAAGGGTACAGACCGAAAGTGTGCGAGTGCTAGCTTTAAAGAGTGTGGTCCCACAATTGCGTCTGTGTTTTCTGTGTGAGAAATAAAAGAAACAGCATTGATTTATTTCTCACCGGAAGCTTTCTGAAAGAGACCGCTGCACGCACCAGGGAGATATTGATTCCTTTATACTTTCTACTTTGTCATATCATGTTTTGAACGTGTGAGCACGACGCACCTTTTACGTGCACCGCAAAGGCAAAACGGCGTCTACGCCTTGAGGTAAGGGTTCGTCACCTTCAAGGTCTGCCGTCGATTTGTCGCAGAAGCTTGTGACGTACTTCACCTACAAATCGCTGTCTAAGCGGACGAAGTAATTGTTATGCGACGTTTATGCCATGACCACTCGTGCCCATCCGGACTTCACCATCGCCGCTATGCATAAAAGAGTGAGCCAGCTGACCGGCGTGAGAATGCGTTCCGTGATTAAGATAAAAGCAGAGGCCCTTCGAGATCCACTGCTATCTCTAAAGCGGAGAAGACTGGGTTCAAGCGAGGAACAAGCACAGAGAAAACTGGAAGGACAAGAATGCAGCTGTATGACAGCTTCACGCTTGGTGCCTTGAGACGAAAGGTGCATTGATATTTCATGCGTAATGAGCTTCCTACGTCGGCGATAATCGCTAAGGGTGTGTCAACTGATCCTGACATGCAGATGATTGGTGTGAGTGAGCGGACTGTGCGCACATTGCTAAACGACATTGGCTTCGTTTTCGGAAAGACGAAACAGAACTCTACGATCTTGGAAAGGCTGGACATCATCGTGTGGCGCAGAAATTACCTGCATACCATGCGGGAGATGCGGAAGAAAATAGGTATGTTCACCAAACCCTCGTTCATTACGCTTCAATCTGTGGAATATGGCGGAGTTGAAGTAACGCCGTAGAACGTTGCGTCATAGAACGCGAGGCTGAAAAGCTAGTTATCACTTTTTTATTGTAGGCTCTTGGTGTCTCGCGACGCTGTCAATTTTTGTAGATTGGGAGACCTTCGCTAACGTGTATGCTAGAGAAGGAAGAGCGATACAAAGTGTGCGTACCACTTTCTCTTCAGGACTGCACTTTATAGATAAGACTTGGTTAACTGCGGGATACACAAAAGAGAAAGTGTGGGAAAACAGCCATGTTGCCACACAGAAAAACGCTTTCTCGCCAGGAACAATGACGGGTATTTGAGCTCCATCTGGCAAGGGTGGTCGCCTGATTATGCACCTTGCAGGCCGCCAGAAAAACTACGTAAATTGATCGCGCCTCGTTTTGTTCTGCAAGGAAGAATGTTTGTGATTACCATTCACCGATGGAGGGTCATCGTTTTGCGAAGTGGCTTATTGAAGAATTTTTGCCGAACATTGAACCGGCAAGTCTTATTGTCATGGACAATGCCAGTTTTCGCAGTGTTCGGCTTGTAAAGGCGCCATCTACATCCACTAAAAAAGGCGATATTCAGTCGTCATCGAGAAGCAAGAACATTCCCTTTTAAACTGACAAGCCAAACACGCAGCCGCTAAAGCTTGTCAATGAGCAAGGGCACAATTGTAATGTATACAAAACTAACACGTTCACCAAAGCTGCTGGCCTTATAGTTATAAGGCTGCCGTCGTATCACTGCGAATTCATTCCAATATAGCTAGTTTGGAGCTAAGTACGTGACCGCAAGAAACGCAACCGTTAACCTTGATGACGTAGAATAGCTTGGACATGCAGGAATTCGCTTAGTAAGCGATGCAAACTGGAGGCGGAACTGCGCTCATGTGAAAAAAATCGAAAAGTATTCAAGGGGTAGGGATGGCGAAATTGACAATATTCAAAGCCTGATAATGGAGCTTGACTTAGACTCGTGCAAAAGCTCCAAATGTAGTGGTAGTGAGAGAAGTGCCTGGGAAAACAGTCTGAATGTTTGCTTCTCTTCTTTGTGTCCTATTTGGCAAAAGGCCTTTAAAACTAAACTTCTCTTATGATTTTCACGACAGCTTTCTTCGCGCTCTCACTTTTGCAGCTATTTATGATCTTGTCAAACTTTGTTTTGTAGTTCATGTTTTTACTTGTGTGTCATGAATTTATTCTCTGCTGCTGACTGGAGGCGTCAAATAAAATAAAATAAAATAAAATATGTATTCAAGCCTCTCAAGCGTTCTTCCACTAATAAACTCTGTATTTTGTCTTGAGTTCAATGTAACTTCAGGCCATCACTTCAAACAGCGTGAGTATATCGGCTTCATCCCTGACGAAACTAACCTATCCTTATTTAAAAAGAAACCAAAATATAACACTAACTATGGCACGCGCCACATCATCGTGAACATCACTACGACATAACTATTGCATGCGCTGAAACGTTCCTCATAAGTTACTTTATTTACTTGAGGCCAAAACAACTGAGAAGTCTAACATCGTTGGTTCGCTATCAGAAATGGTTAATGAATTATGTTGTTCTTCCTTCAAGCATGCTCAGCTTAGGAAGGTTCACAAAGCGAAACTAAAATTCAAACGCGCGCCAAGGCGGACTACTTCGCGTAGGAGTACATGTGCTCGTAGCTTTCCCTTCATTGCCAAGAAAAGTTTTCCGCGAGGGTAGCTGTGTTAAAATGCGTCCTACCACGCAAAGCTGTATATCTTGAGGTGTTATAGAATGCAGTTGCTTCTGTCCACCAGTCTGTCCGATTGCAACACGAACATGCCTTAACATTGTTCGCCACCTCGCATTCAAATTCGGAGAAAAAAAGAAAGCTTACAGTCAGAAAAGTATTAAAAATAATAACTAATTATTTCTATGTGCAACTATTTACGACGACAAGAAATCGCATAGAGGGTTTAGAGAATTGGTATAGCAATAAAAAGTGCCAAGTGCCTGAACGCGCTGGCTTGCATGTGGTGAACGCTTGAGGATGTTCTATTTCGTCTTCCGACGCATGCGCCTATGGCTTAATCACTTTGCTTCTTAGCGCCGTGCGGCACGGGCACATACACGAGGGCTCTTCGAGAGTGGCTAGAGAAGACGATGTTGTCCGTGGTGCCCCGTGCTCTGCGCTCCTCAAGGGTTATTGCCGTGTCTTGCCGCCGTTACCAACACGTGAAGGACAAAGTCCCACAGTTGTATTGTACTGTGACGTCAATGGACACGCATATAAAATCTACCGCTTCCGAAAGCCTTTGAAGGAGGCTGAAGCAATTGAGCCGGTAGGTGGAATTTGTGCATACTACTTGTCTCACGTGTGGCTGCTAAACATGAAAACCGATCAGGCAAAGCAGACGCTGCTTGACGCCGGACGGCTACTGGCGAAGAAACGGCCGTAAATGGTGTTCCTCGGGACTCAATTTTAGGACCCTTGTTATTTAATATTTACGTCAATGATATAACCTGTCTTCCATTGAACTCACAACTGTTTTTACACGCGGATGATACTGCCCTGGCGATACCAAGTGAATCGAGCTGCCGCAGCGCCGTTTCTCCGTCCACTTTCTTTTGTAATTATATTTCCTAGTAGACCCTGGGAGTGTTAGCCAGCGCCACCACTGACAAATCTTGGCGGTGGATGTCGAACATCCTTTCTGCCGCAGGCGTCAAGAGAACGTGATCATCTTCGGCGAAGGCAACTCGTCAATAAACCCACACATTCTCCCTGAAGGCATCAATGTTGCCGGATTCGAGACCCTCTTTATGTAATAAACGAGAAAAAAGGGGGGCCGAGGGGCCCGATTTTGATTAGTCCTATCATAAGAAGCCAAAAAACACTGACACCAAGGACAACATAGGGGAAATAATTTGTGCTAGGGGCCCTTGACGGGCCCCTCGGTTAACCCCCTTTCTTCTCGTTCATTACATAAAGTGGGTCTCGAATCAGCCAACATTAATGCCTTCAGGTCAAGCGAGTGGGCTTATTGACCAGTTGCCTTCACCTAACTATATCACGTCCTCGTGAAGCCTGAGGCAGAAAGGATGTTCCACATCCGCTTCCAAGGTTTGTGAGTGGGGCGCTGGCTAACACTACCAAGGTTATCTGCAGTAGTAAAAAAACCTAAATACCCAAGAAGGTGGATGGGGAAACCGCGCCGCGCTTGTTCACTTGGTTAGAGCACCGCGCGTGTAAAGCGAAGACGCGGGATCGTTCCCCACGTGCGGCAAGTTGTTTGTTCATCCACTTTCATTGCGATTAATTTATCATTTATTTAATTCAAATATTAGGTACAAGTAATTTTCCCTATGTTGTCCTTGGTGTCATTGTTGGCTTCTTATGATGTGTCTTGACTGAAGTATACAAAAAGACTAAATAAACACCTGCCATCCTTTATTTTCTGCAAACACGGTCATATTGTTACGCGCGAAGGAGACCGTTTATAACCCTTACGGAAGAAGGGGACCATTTACTTTAAGTCGCGAAGGTGAGCGCAAGAGCGGTCAGCTGGTTGATCAACTCAGCGTCATTCTCCTCTTCCTTCCCCACTCGGGTCCGCAAGCACGTTCACCGGTCTTCGTTTCCTTCATGCGTAACATTCCTCTCGTCGCAGACGAAGCCCGCCGGGCGATTCAATCCATTTGTCGTGAAGTTAAGAATTTCAAGCGGGCGACATGCACCTCTTGTGTCTTGGCAGCTCTTCTACCACTCGCGGTGAGGCGAGCTATGTTATACGTGACTTCCGTGAGTCTGTTAATAATAACATACGGTCCATCCTAGGTGGCCAAAAGCTTTTGGCATAATCCGCGTTTCCGTACTGGAGTCCACAGCCAGACTAAATCACCAGGGCGATAGGTTACCGGACGGTGGCGAATGTCGTAGCGTGCTTTTGATCTGTCCTGCGATGCCAAAGTGCACAAACGAGCAATACGACGAGCTTCTTTGGCAAGGCAGAGAGTCTCGGCGACAGTGGGATTTGCATGACTACAGCAAGGTAAAACAGTGTCGATTGTGTACCGGGGTGGCCGTGAGTACAGCAGGAAGAAACGGCTATAGCCGGTAGCCTCGTGCTTGGCGATGTTTTCTCCAAATTTCTCCAAACCGCGCCTAATCTCGTTAGGAAACACACCAGTCTTGAATATCAAATAAGTTATATGCCACACCATATCAGAAATTAGGTGCACAGTTATTTAATGGTAGCAGGTAGAACTTAATCAATTCCCGCACTGATGTGTTTTAGGTGACATATCACCTTATATATTCCTTCTGGTGCTGTGGGGTAGTCAGGGAGATGATTAAGTTGAGTGAGTTGTGAAAGAAAGGGTGTAAAGGGCGTTGGCTGTTTGGATAGGGGAGTGATATTCCGAGTTATTGTACATAATTTTTTATACCTATTCTGGTGGAGAATTACTGTTTAAGAAGAAGTTGATGATGCTCCATTCCTATTTGGTATTATTGCCTGCTTGTAGGACTTTTCAAGATATAATCGTTTTGCCGGTTTTAGCGTGCTGTTTATAGAGTCACGTAACATTTTATATCGGGCAATTAGTTTTTTTAATAAAAGGCTAGTTTTTGTGTTTTTTGTACAAGTAATCGCTTTTGCGCGAAACTGCTAATACCTTTTTTACACATCCAAGGTTTGTGAGAGAATGCAGTGGTTTCTTACATTTTCTTTTACAAGTGAATTTATGAACAAGTGATATAGGGAGGATCAGGTAACAGCAGATTTGTTGAAGGATGGTGGGCAGATTGTTCTAGAGAAACTGGCCACCCTGTATACGCAATGCCTCATGACTTCGAGCGTACCGGAATCTTGGAAGAACGCTAACATAACCCTAATCCATAAGAAAGGGGACCCCAAAGACTTGAAAAATTATAGACCGATCAGCTTACTGTCCGTTGCCTACAAAGTATTTACTAAGGTAATTGCAAATAGAATCAGGAGCACCTTAGACTTCCGTCAACCAAAGGACCAGGCAGGATTCCGTAAAGGTTACTCAACAATAGACCATATTCACACTATCAATCAGGTGATAGAAAAATGTGCTGAATATAAACAACCTTTATATATAGCTTTCATTGATTACGAGAAAGCGTTTGATCCAGTCGAAACCTCAGCAGTCATGGAGGCATTGCGGAATCAGGGTGTAGACGAGCCGTATGTAAAAATACTGAAAGATATCTATAGCGGCTCCACAGCCACCGTAGTCTTCCATAAAGAAAGCAAAAAAATCCCAATAAAGAAAGGCGTCAGGCAGAGAGATACGATCTCTCCAATGCTATTCACAGCGTGTTTACAGGAGGTATTCAGAGACCTGGATTGGGGAGAATTGGGGATAAGAGTTAATGGAGAATACCTTAGTAACTTGCGATTCGCTGATGATATTGCCTTGCTTAGTAACTCAGGGGACCAATTGCAATGCATGCTCGCTGACCTGGAGAGGCAAAGCAGAAGAGTGGGTCTAACAATTAATCTGCAGAAAACTAAAGTAATGTTTAACAGTCTCGGAAGCGAACAGCAATTTACAATAGGTAGCGAGGCACTGGAAGTGGTAAGGGAATACATCTACTTAGGGCAGGTAGTGACGGCGGATCCGGATCATGAGAAGGAAATAATCAGAAGAATAAGAATGGGCTGGAGTGCATTTGGCAGGCATTCTCAGATCATGAACAGCAGGTTGCCATTATCCCTCAAGAGAAAAGTGTATAATAGCTGTGTCTTACCAGTACTCACGTACGGGGTAGAAACCTGGATGCTTACGAAAAGGGTTCTACTTAAGTTGAGGACGACGCAACGAGCTATGGAAAGAAGAATGATAGGTGTAACGTTAAGGGATAAGAAAAGAGCAGATTGGGTGGGGGAACAAACGCGAGTTAATGATCTCTTAGTTGAAATCAAGAAAAAGAAATGGGCATGGGCAGGACAGGTAATGAGGAGGCAAGATAACCGATGGTAATTGAGGGTTACAGAATGGATTCCAAGGGAAGGGAAGCGTAGCAGAGGGCGGCAGAAAGTTAGGTGGGCGGATGAGATTAAGAAGTTCGCAGGGACAACGTGGCCACAGTTAGTACATGACCGGGGTAGTTGGAGAAGTATGGGAGAGGCCTTTGCCCTGCAGTGGGCGCAACCAGGCTGATGATGATGATGACGATGATGGTGATAATGATGATGATGATGATATAGGTACAGTAAAGAAATTTTGAAAATGCTGTCTGAGATTCATTAAATGTTTTGAATTCAGACCAGTCTATATTAGCAATGGCAATTAGCACTGATGGCAATGGCAATGATAACAAAACGTTAGAAAGCAAATTTTATTACACTTTTAGCTTAGTGTAAGCAACTTATTGCACGCGCTATACGCTATAGTATAGCGTACGCTAAGCAGCGCACGTTTATTACATCTTTAGTTGCCCTGCTAGATGTTCCGATCTCAGAGGCCATATGCCGTCGTTGCGGCTATCTCCCGACTGGAGCGATAGTGGCGCTGACATCTCGCATGTTTTTTCGTTAGGCTTCGACTCGTTCGAAACGCGAAGCGATCTCGAAGACTATGTAAGGTTATCCACAATACTTTTTAATCAAAGTCGCCTGAGGCTAACCGAAAGCAGTGTACACAGCCATTTGCTACGAACGAGGTGAATCTAACAAAAGCAACGGCAAATTCAATTCGAACCCAACAGCATGGTCAGCCGCCATGTTTGCCGCAAACTACGCAAACCACGCAAAGACGCTAACGCTAAATCTGAGAAATAGCGTGTGTACGCTATACGCTATAGGTCGTTTAGCGTTCTGGGCATGCGCAGTAACGACCCGCTATATTATAGCGCACGCAATGGTATAGCGTACGCTAAACTAAGCCTGTCTAATAACGGCAGCGCGCGCTACGTTATGGCATCACAAGGACAGCTTTCACCACCACAGCCGTGCGAACTCCTATCTTACCTTCAAGGTAGAGTGGGTTTAACGTGTTGTGTAAAATCAAAGAAATGGAGTAATGGTTATAAAAATTCACGCAGAATCACCGACGGGTGTTGTCTAAGCACTCGTAAGCATTGGGCCACTTGCTCATCTCCATGCAGCCCGATGTCATTATCAATGTTATGAGACTTGATGCAACTAGTAAAAAGCTTATCAACCCTTATGTCATTATCAACCTTGTATGACTAAATCCGACCTTTGTGAAGCCTTATCGGTTGTTAACAATCATATCGAACTCCATCCGACCCTTATCAACCGTTATCAATGGTTATTAACATTATCGAAATTGAACCGACCATTACAAGCCCGTATAACTCTTCAATACTTTATCCATCCGCTTCGAGCCACTATCGATCGCGATGAGACCCATATGCACCCTCAGCACTCCTTATCAAGTCATTCACTGGTTCTCTGTCTATGCTGCGCGACGTGAAGTCCATAAGCCCTCATAGATCGGTGGCCTTTTGGCCGGTGAAAAACGCGCCAATAAAAAACCGTCCAGCGACAACTGAAGCGCAACGGCAGTGTGGCGTCCTTGGCATTAAATTTTCGCAAAGTCGTAATTTTCTTGATGTCTACAATGCCACAAGTCGGCACTACATATGGTTCTAGAAATGGCCCTTATTCCACTATCACCAACTATTTCAACAAAGCCTGCATTGAAATATAGTTTTATACACTACTTTGTTTACAATGAGTCGTCTTAGGTGAAGGACAAGATCCTTTTTTGGGTAGGCATAGAATTACTTACGCATTTCAAAACCACACATTTAGGCAGTCTATTCAAGTGACCAATATGCAAGGCAACATTTCTAATATGGTCATTTATTATTTTGTTAGAAATAAAATTCAGAGCTGCGGTATGAGTCGCATTGCATATGCATTTGATATTGACCACGCAGTCACACGCCAGGCTTCATTATCGCAAGCAGAACTCCACTTCATTGCTTTGTTGGGAAAAGCGCAGCTATTCTGACAAAAAAGTTAGTGTTGCCGTAAGAGCATAGCAGTGACAGCGGTGGCAAGGTTTAGCGCAGCGCTTGAACGTTTCGGGAGCGGTTCCAGCAATACTTGGTTGCGACAAGCTGTCGCGATGGAGCCCGCCAGGCCGCTGCTGCTGGGCAACAGTGGCGCTGCTGGCGAGGTGCGTCGCTGGCGCATACAGGGAGACCAACGGGAAATTGTCAGCGTTAGCGAGCGCCCAGGGAAACATTCGATAAGGTTAGATTGGCGATGTCTGCCCGTTCCATTCAGACAAGTGCGTGCGCTCGTGCCAGCAGTGGAAATCCTGTCTCCAGCACTGAGGTCATTGAGCCGATGGTTGGCGCTGCGTTCGTGTGGCTTGTTTGCTTTTGCAGCTAAATGCAACCTGCGGCTCTAGATACCCTCGAAACAGGGGCGGATTATCCAGCTGGGTTCAAAGGGTTCAAATCAACCGGGCCCTCCGGGCTTCGGGGGCCCCCCGAAGGCTTTACCGTTGAGTTGAACATGGTGCCTCCTTGTACTCTGATGTCGGCATGAAAGGACCAATTTTTGGAGCCAGATTGGTTCAGTTCACGGAAAAATTCATACGTGAAGTTAATGACACACAAGGAAAGTGAGTGTCATATAGACAATGCGTGCTTGACCTGTGCAAGCAATGTTCTCTTAGAACCTCAGTCATTCGATCCCTTGAAGAGCACTGCTCGGAACGGGCAACTTACTGGAGGAATGAGCTTCAGCGCGTAGTTGTTGTTGCTATATTTCCGGTAGAACGAGGGCTCTCTCCCAGGGGATCTGATGACTTGATGATGACTTGACGACTCTCTCCCAAAAAATGATAACTTCCTTGGGTGTCTTGAATTGATCGCCAAGTTTGATCTTTTCCTTGCTGTCCATTTAATGAACTTTGGGAACGCTGGACCGGGGAAAGACATCCTACCTCTCCTCAACCATGGTGGAAGACGTTGTAGAAGCTCTTGGAACCGATGTCCGAAAAATTAAATCGCTTGTGATATTGCAAGTGCCGAGCACTTCACTCTCTCGGTTGATTCTACACCTGATGCAAGTAACAGGGACCAACTTACAGTGGTCATTCACTACGTCGCTAACAAAGAGCCTGACGAACATTTTCTCGGGTTTTTACCTATAACCAGTCACAAAAGGGAAGACCTCACGAAGACAACGCTCGACTTCTTTAAAAAATCTTGTGAGTTAACTTCCCAGACTGTCGTTGCCAGTCATACGACAACGCGAGCAATGTGGCTGGCAAATACTCCGGCAAGCAGGCTTATTGAAAAATATGCAGGCAAATTTTATCCCTTGCGCTGCTCACTCTCCAAACCTGGTCAGGGCTAATGCTGTAGACTCTTGCGGGCAAGTCGTTAGTTTTTTCGGACTTGTACAGCGTATATACATTTTCTTTGCTGCGTCTACACATCCCTGCCCTGTACGCCAGGCTCATTTGAAACAAAACGTGACAGCGGTAATCCGAAAGCAAGTCTCAGACATGCATTGGCTCACGCAAGGGGATATAGGGAGAGTTCTCGTGGCAGGTTCTGAAGAAATCAACGCCACCTCAATGAAACTATGCGAAGATCATGATCAACGAGCACAAACGAAGCATGAGGCAAGTTCTTCACTGAAGGCAATGGCAACGTTGGAAACCACGCTAATGACCGAGATTTAGGATAGAGGTTTGCAGCGCTTCAACGCGACCAGCAAGGTACTTCAGAGCCCACCACTGTCATTGAATGCTGCCGTAAGCCTGATGACATCCTTGTGCAATTATGTATCCGGCTTAAGAGAGAGCTTCAATGAAATTGGAAAGCTTGCGAAGGAAGCGTCGGACAATGCTTCGTACAAAGCAAGCACGCAGCGAAAGCGAAAAGAATCGACAGGAGATGACGGCACTGAAGCCACGAGCATGACAGAGGCCACAAGATCCTTGAGCTAAGTTCCGCTGTGAAACCTTTTTCGCCATGATTGACACTCTCTTGCAATCTCTCACAGCTCGCTTTAGCGCTTGAGCTCGCACTTTGCTGTTATTCCAGATTGGAACTACTTTTTCCCAGTGCAAAGGTGCCTGCAGGCAATGTACCTCGTGAAAGGTACCCTTCTGATCTGGCTGGCACATTTCCTGAAGAGCTTGAGCAGTTTATTTCATTTGCGAGCAACAAAGGCTGTTCTTCTGTGGCAGATATGCTGAAACTTCTAATGCGTGAAAATTTTTAAAGTTCATTCCCAGATGTTCATGTTGCTGTTAAAATTTTTCTTGCTTGATGGTCGCAAATTGCACTGGCGAATGATCATTCAGCAAGTTGAAATTTATCAACAGGCTTCGACCAATGATGACTGACAGCCGCCGCAGCGATTTGTCGCTGCTGAGCGTGTAGACGGAGATTCTTAGGAGGGTCAATGTTGACGATCTCATCAGCAAACTGTTCCAGCGAAGCGCACGAGAGCGCTTGTAGAAACGCACATATCTTTCTTCCTTTTCTTAAAATATGAGTAAAAAGAGAAAACATATTAATACGTATGCACGCTCCATTTAAATGTTGAATTTCTGTGAGACGCATAACCTACTTTCTTTACTGAGTTGAAGTAGAAAATGTTTTGAAAAAATGTTAATTTATTCTGCAATTTAATAGCAGAAAAAGCATGTGCAATATGAATGTGCTTCCTTTCGTTATGAAAGCCTGCAAGAATGTAAGTTTATTACCTGTTTGAAAGTGAACAATCTGTGCATAAAGGAAACTATGTATAATTGTTTATTCGAAAATGTTATTAAAAACATTTACCCTTCTTTCAGCATGAAAAATACTATCCCGACAAATCTTAATGCTGTATATGTCTCTTCGTCTCCAGGTATAGTTGAATTGCGATGACAAGGTCTCCGCGTGCTCTGCGAGAAAGTAGACGCCCAGGTGATGTTCATAAACACTCCGGAGATTCTTCGAGTAAATACGGCATTTGATCTTTGTTGCGAATTCTAAAAAGCGTCAATCTCAAGAATGACGAGGGCGTGAGGCAGGAGGGGAGAAGGGTGGGGGGGAAGGGGCCCCCTTGCTTTTTTGAACGGGGCTATCAGCACTGTTAACCCGGCCCTGCCTCTTAACCACTACGTGCAGCCAACGCATGCACCATCGAAAGCTCAACAGCGCCACAATGGCGGCAGCGTCAATGGGCTTGGCGCGTCTTTTTAATTGTTATCAAATATCTATATAAATTATCTTGTAAATACGTGCGCTGAAGCCAAATATATATTGTACGCCGACGATGCCAGCATATTTTTTTCCGCTGCAGACTGTGGGCAAATCAGCCACATAGCGAACTCCGCTCTTGTAAAACTTCGGGAATGGTCCGTAGCAAATCAGTTAGGGGTTAACACCAACAAAACTAAGGCTGTGCTGTTTAGACTGAAATCAAAACAGGTAAATATAGGAACATAGACCTTATCTACGGTACCAGAAAGATAGAAATAGTAAGTAGTATTAGAAGTCTTGGGGTCCCGTTTCCGCAAAATACGCTATGGGATATTCATGTAGATTCTGTTTGCACTAAGCTGTCAACTTTCGTTGCTATTTTATCCAGGTGTAGGTCGATATTACCATTCAGCGTAAAAAAGCTGACATATAATTCTCTTTTTTTTACTCTCACCTCTCATACTGCTTTTTAGTATAGGGATCTATCACAGTAACTAACTTAACAAAGGTGCACATCCTACAAAAAAAGATAATCAGGCTTCTTTTTCATGACCCTACAATGCTCGTACACATAATCTTTTCATTACAGCAGATATAATGCCTCTCTGGAAATTATACAGCTATAGACGAATTGTTGCGTTTATGCGCGAATTAAAAGAAATTCTCAATTTTTTTCGCAACCTAGCCAAGTTGCAAATGAAGCCCACATCCTATACTTTACGTCAGTCTGAATACTGGAAGGTGTTAACTCCCCGTGCTAACTATTCCATGGGTACACTATCGCATATTTTGCCTAAACTTCTGAATAATCTGATTAAATGTGGATTTGATTTAGGGCGTACTCCAGCTCGTCAACTGCGCCACGTGATATGTTATGTCATTGAACAATTTTAATATTGATTGCCTTGTAATGCATTAAATCTAATAAATTTTGCGTTTGTATTTTCTTAAATTCCTGTATGTTTCATGTATGCTCCTGTATTGCCTTGTAGAGGGGACCATGGGCTCTAGTCAAGCTGTTCAGCAGCTTTTACCCACGGCCCCTCCATCGTTTTGATGGAAATAAAGCCTATTATTAAATTGGATGAATGGATGTGCGCATGCAAGGGATAGCGATGACTTCTTCGCAATTGAGGAAGCTTACAGATGGTATGCAAGACTCGTTGAGAAGAGTGCACATAGCTGTAACGCAGGCAGGACGTTGCCTCTATCGGAGATCTATCGCAAATGGTCTTTGACCGCTCGAACAGCGCATAACATTTAGATGCTAAACACTAAAGGCAGTGAAGATACATTGCTACACAGCCATGAACTAGTGCGACATGTGGCTAGGCGTACTATTTCAATATTGGCGCTTAGGTGGGCGTAAGCAAGTCCCCGATTATCTTTTCTATGAAAAATGGTCATTTCTCAAGTGCGCACAGTTGTTTATGATTAGCCATTTGGCGCTGCTTCCGCAGAGCATAACGCGATAGATTTCTTTTGTGCTCCGTTTTTCCGCTGAGTTGTTGCCTGATAATCGACATTGGTGTAGTCTTTTTCGTTCCTCCTGCAAGTTCTATGCATAACTTCTCCTTGAGAACTGGCAGTACTAAATGCTGTCCTCATTTTTGTTCGCATGTCGTTCTTCGAGAATTGCTCATAAGGGAAGCTGCCCGAACAGCAGCTAAGGAGAATAAGTGCAGCTTCCGATAGCTTAGACAGCCTGTTAGGAATTCAAAAGAAAAATTGAATGCAGCGGCATCGGGTTTAGTGGGTGCTGTGGCACACTGCCTGACAGTCGTAGTAGCTAACACTATGGAAAATTATTTTCGTCGCAGACATAAGTATGCAGTGGCTGTACCGGTCGAAATCTCTAAACGCTTGAAGGTACCACAAGGTTCGAACGTACCTGCCGGTCAGCAGGCTGTCTGGTTGCTAATGTTGCTACCAGAGATGCTGTGGAACCCGGAAGAACCAATTCTTGTTTTCTGGGGCATTCTTTGGTATCTCTACTCCCCGAGTGGCCTTCAAAGTGGGTAGTCACGCTCTGGAAAGCGAGTATTTTTGCTTGAGCCGAGAAAAAGAGAGATAATTGCAAACGCCATAAATCACATGTATAGATTTCATGTTTTCTTTTATATGCAGAATTGAGGAAGGCGCTGCTATATGTTGCATCTTCATTCAAAGCTTAGTGTACGAGCACTGGAACACCTGAGGTCATCAATAACTGCTAAAAGTATATTTTTAATCAAACTGTGCGCTAATACTTTGGAGGAAAAGTAAATGAGCACTAAAGAAAGAAGTTCAGCCAGGCACGTACCCACGATTTGTTTCAGGGGGGGGGGGGGGGGAGGAGGAGCCATCGGAAGGTAACTTTTCTGTGCAAATGCCGAGGTGGGGGGGTATCTTTACTAGTCCAAATGTGAATAATATCCACTGTTCGCCATGAAGAGGCGTAAACCCGCAAAAGAGAAATAAAATAAGGAGTACCTTGCCGTTATGCGCCTGTGAGATACACCTCTCCTTTGCATGACATATAAGAAACCACATCAAATGGACTCGCGCAGGAAATAAGCGCAGGAAAAACACTGCCAAGAACAAGTAAACAAGCTTAAGTGTAAAATAAAGATTTCTAGTAGCATTTTCTTTATTATATCTAAGAGAACTATAGAGATACATATATTTTCGAAACAATCACAGTTCTTTTGGATCACTCACTTACTGCTCTAACAAGAGCCATAATCGGCTCGTACTGTTATTGCGGAAGTAGCATAACCAGGTGTGGCCACCAGTCTTATACAAGAGCGTATGGTGCAGGACGCTGCGGCGCTAGACGTACTGCTCCCAGCGCGGAAGGTTAGAAAAGCACCTAAATAAGGTTAGCAGAGAAGTGGCCACGTCAGGCGGTTAGACTGATAACGGTAACAGCGTCATTCAAAACGCACGGAATCCTTCTCCACTGCCGGCAGCGTTTTCTCTACTTCCGTTTTAAATAAAGAAGTGTTTAACCATAAGTATTTTCAAAAACAATAGTTAACTTTGTTAATCTTCGTAATTGCATCCTGTTTGGATGTTGCCTCGGCTCTCTAGCTTGGTAGATCGCTTAATTTTTCAACTCCTTAGGATTTTTTTTCCAGTTGCTAATTTTGCATGAAAAGTGCTGTACAATTGGGGTAAAACTAAAGGAAGTAACGAGTGACATTCTTGTTGCTTATAGGTTTACGAGCAATTGTAGGGTTTGATGATGGAAGCAGTTTTCCATTATTTTATTTTCCACCTTATGTAACCTATATCACGGGTATAGGGTTCCGGGGATCTGCCAGCGTCGGGGCTACCCATCAGTCAAGGAAATAATAAAGAAAACGGGAAAGTTAAACGCAACTGGCGGAATCTCCGGCCGCAACTCGTTTCACGAGCACACAGACCAGCTGACTACGAACTGAATTCCTTTCCCGGTCCCTGAATCAGTTTAAAAAAGGAAGGTTAAGCTAATGAAGCAACAGCGATGCGCGTGACCGATGCAATAGATTGTGACAACTGAACGCATACCGAGTTCATCGCGCGGGCACCGAATCAACAACAAAACTGGGCTTCACCCCCTAGGAGATGCCGATAACTACCGCCATCCAAAAGGAGTGAACAAGGCAGCAAAATGTTGACCGCCGAATAGCTGTCAAGTCACAGAAAGAGCAGCGCTTCAAGGCAGGACACGAAGGAGGAACCACGCACGCACGCACGCACGCACGCTGCGCTGACACTGCATTGCTCCAGTTGCTGGTCAACGCAGTGTCTGTGGTCCCTCCTTTATGTCACGTCTTGAAGAGCTTCCGGTTCTGTGATAATGAACCGACTAGCCCTCCAGTCCATCCTTGCAAGCTGTCAAGTCTCAAGATTGATTTGGCGGCGCTTTAGGAATGTTTGTGAGGAGGGGTGGCGCGTGTGGGGAAAGTATGCCGCCTAGTTTCGGGGTGGGCCCTGGCCACGCGGGGCCTCTCTCTACACTCTGGGTACGTGCCTGAGTTAAGCTAGGCAGGTGGCAGGAATTGAAAACAGGAGGATGAAGTGCCGTGTCTGGCATGTGAGGACGTAGTCAATGCCTCTTTTGCAAATCTTCATTGAGCGTGCTTCAACATATTCACATGCGTACATTGTTTACCCTTTTCGGTGACTACGTTTAACCTGCTAACAAAAGTCAAAGTTATCGTTTGGTGCACAACACGTCTGCATGTAGTGGAAGATTCTCGAAGGTTGTCATAGATTCTATAGCAAAAAGATATATATCTGACCAAGTTGAGCGCGCAACCGTGGGACAGTGGCAACAGCGGGACGGACGTCCCGTGCAGTCGTTCATAGAAGGGTACGCGCAGCTACTTGTGCCGATCAAGAGTCGAGTACCTGAGGCATCAAACCGAGTAGTGTGACTGCACGGCAGACAACGAACAAATCTGTGGCGATTGAGGAAAAATTGCGAGAGAAATGTGTTATCATTACATATATTGAATGCTGTACGAACCTGCTGTTACAACCATTCCGTCCCATGCTCGATATATATGTGTATGTATAAATATATATATATATATATATATATATGTATATATATATATATATATATATATATATATATGTATATATATATATATATATATGTATATATATATATATATATATATATATATATATATATACGTATATAGAAACTGGATTTTTCCATGGGCCACACGTATTTAGAATGATGAGAAGCGCAACTTCGTGGTTATGTATGGTTTATTTACCGAACAGTGTCGGTCGGTGGACCAACTTTTTCAAGGGACACAAGAAATTATCGCAGCAGTATGTTTATATATTTAGGTTCAGAAAGACAAACGCGCAAAAAAGAACAAAAGGCCAGAAAGAAAGCGAGGGGAAAAGAAAAGGAAAGTAAAAGGCCTGACGGAGAGAGCCTAGGATCAAAGGGACCTAGGACCTTCGTAACGGGAGCAAAACGAGAACAAGCTAAAAGCGGGAGCTAACGTTGCGTCAGGTGTACTTCTCTTTTTGAAGCCTACACAGGCTTTCCTCGGCACGGTACATATAGGTAGGGTTCATCTCGAGGGGAGAGAGGGTAAGACGGGAGGGCGAGGCAACAACCCAGGGTGCGTTAGCGGCGACGGCGTCAAATTAAAAAGAAAGGTATGCTATTCAACGACGGTGAAGATATGTGCGGTATCGCCGCGTGTCAGCCGGTTGACATGTCACTGTATGTTTCTCTTTTCTTTTTCGCGGAATGGGCCTGGATGGTGTATGTGTGTGTAGTGGGGTGTGGAAGGGATTATCTGTTCCGATGTAGGTCAGTGAACTATAGTGTCTATAAAGGATAGAATAAAATAAGTCACACAAAATGAGGCTCATGAAATAAAAAATAATAAACTGTCGAAAGGCGTTTTAGTAACTGGCGTTTGGAACCGACCGTTAGAGAAGGTCAGGGACTCCCAGCACGAGCGTCCTTCACGAGAAGAGGACAAACCACTATATCGTTCCAATCCTCCTGTACAAAAACCCCTGGAAACGAAGAGGGAGACACTCGGTGACCTAACAGCTTATCACTTGGAGTTGGTAATAGTACGTCTTGAGGCGGGCGAAGTTGACTATGTCTCGTCCATGACGGCGCATGTCCGAAGATGGCTCAACAGGCTCCATCTCGTAGTTGACCAGGGATGTGCGTTCGACGATGCGGTAGGGGCCTTCATACTTGAGCAGTAGTTTCGACGGGAGCCCAGGTGCAGTGGAAGGGACCGAGAGCCACACAGGCGCTCCGGGGAGTAACGCAGGCACAGAACTGGTGTCACCACAACCAACCGTTAGAGCAGCGCATGCACTCTCATCACGAGCGGCCTTCACGAACAACAGCGCTGAAGAGGACGACCAACACTATGGTTCCAATCCTTCTCTATAAATGGAATAAATGTATAAATAAAATAACAAAATAAGGGGAGGTAAGAAAAGAAGGAAAAAGAAAAATACTCAGCAAATCAATAAGTAAGCTTGCCTATAGCTTGAATTTTACCATGCCGAATAGATTCTAAAGCTGCCTTTGAAATGTTTCTGCCTATTGGTTGCAATGTCTAGAACTTATGAATTAGATGTGCTTCTTTGTATTTCCTGTTTTGCACAGAACAAAAATTTGTCTGTAGGACATAGAGTTCCACAAAGTTATGACCTGATTAGTTGAAATGCTCAGCGACGGCTTTGGGAATCTTTGTAGCTGTTTCCGCGCGATGTCTACTTAACCTGACCTTCATTGATTGTCCGGCTTCACCGACATATTCTTGTTACAGAAGAAATATTCGATCATATAAATTACATCGGAACTAGTGCATGTAAGGCTAGTTTTCACTTCGTGTGTATAAATATTTGCCGTACTTTTAATTTTAATGTGACTTTTACGGTGCCGGCACGTTTTGCACCTGGGACGACAACATGCTTTTATAAACGGGGAATGATGTTGGCTGACTTGCGCGCACTAAAATATATTTAATGTTTCTGTTGTGGTGATGATAGGTAAGCCTTGGTACTTCTGGAAACGTTTTTCTCAAACGCTCGTTACTTTATAATATTGGGTGGTATTTTCGCAAGATGTCCTTCACCTTTGAGAGGGCATTTGAATATGTTGTTATAAAGGCTGGTTGTCTCTCACATTCCGATGCAGGCTGTTACTTAGCTAATTGAGACTGCCTCTCCAATCTTGACGCAACGTGATAAGCTCTGTCTACAGGAACTTGTGGATAGTTTCTTGTGGTGGCGTTGCTTTAAGGTAATTTACGTGGTGTATATAGTCGTTGCCTTCACGGCAGATTCTTCTCATTCATTTCACTTGTCAGAGAAAAATTGCTCGCTTGCATTGTCGCGGGCTGGCTAATATTGCTGGCTATCCATAGGCTTCCGGTAAAGTGTGATTCTCAGTTTTCCATTTTGTATGTAGACCATCGTGTCGAGGAATTTTATTCGATTAGAGGATTGGTGAGCATTAGATTACTTGGTACTCGGGAAACACCTGTTTAATTGACTAATCAGGGCGGTTAACGCACTTGTGCCATGCTCCCATAGTATAAATATGTCGTCAATATAACGCGGTTAGTTGTAAAGTTTTGAAGGGTAAGATTTTATCAGCTTTGCTTCAAGATGCCCAATGAAAATTTGGGAATACGTGGAAGCGAATGGTGTTCCCGTGTTAGTGAAGAAAGTTTGAAGGTAGTGAATAGAATATAATTCGATATAGTTAAGGCGTGAGACCTAACCTAAGGATTGACAGGTAAGCTTTAGCAGCGTGCGTTTCGCGATTGACTGGGTGCACTGCGATATCGCTTCAATTGCTTCACTCATGGGTATGCCAGTGTAAAGGGAAGTAGCATATAACGTGACTAGAATGGCGCGGTCGGAAAGGCATCGGATGGCGTTCATGGCGTCGATATTTCGAAGGCAGTGGGACGTCTCTTGAACAAAAGATGGGACGGTGGTGTGGATGTTTGACAGGTGGTGATTAATGTAGGAATATATCGTGTGGCTCGATAAGTGCCTTGTTATTACACAATATAGACCAACCTGGGATTTCTGCTGATAATATTTCTTATATGGAAATCTTATGCATTTTAGGAAGAAGATAAAAGCGGCCTTCTTTCGTCTTGAACATGGTGAAGCGATATTCAGATTGCGTAATTAGTTCCCTGGACCGGAGCTCCGCGATTGCGCTGTGCACAGGATGGCTGCAGTCTGAAGTTAGATTAGAAGGTAAGATTGGAGTTTTCTATAATGGTTGTTGTGGCTCAATTGTTTGGAGGCACCATTTTTGGACTTTTCTAGGGGCGAGATTACGATACTGCCGCCTTTATCTGCTGGTATTTATTACAATATGATTTCTTTCAGCGAATTTATTCGCCGGCGGCAATGCCGCGTAAACTCTAGAATTGCCTTTGTGATTAACTTTATGTATAAATCAAGGTCTTGGCGCTGATTGGCTTTCGAAGTCCATGTCCTAGGCTGTCTAAGAGAGTCTCTATCCTGTATTCCGATGTCTGCTTTATCGGAAAATAATTCCTTGATGCGCAATGCGTCTTCAAAGCTCCGTTATATCTTCGTGGAATTCGTAGTCATTTACTGTGTTGTTCGTTTTACAAAACGTTATACCTCGTTTAAAGAGATTTATATATTTATTCCACTGTATTATTTTACGCAAGCCATTTTCAGCCACTTCTTTTATCCTATCTCGAAAAGAGACGATAATTCACTGACCTCCAACGGAACAGATAATTCTCCCGCCCCTTACGTCGTCCAGCGCCTTCCATGAAAAAAGGAACCTACAGTGAACCGTCAACTGGACGACACACGGGGCTACCTCACATTCTTCCACCGAAGTTGAATACAACGCCTTTCTTTTCAATTCTGCAGCTTCACCGTTAAGACACCCCCGGTCATTGCCTCGCCCTCGTGCCTTACCCCTTTTCCCTTTAGAAGAACCTTACCTGTATATACTTCACTGAGGAAAGCATATGTCGCCTTGAAAAAGACAAGTCCGCTTGTCGAAACGTTGGCTCCCGCTTTTTTCTTGTTCTCGTTTTGTTCATGTTCTTAAATTTCCATATCCCGCCTTCCCGTTTTTTTGTTAGTAAAGAGGTTGTCCATGGCGCATTCGTCACCCCCCACATCACTGACAGCATATAGGTCGTTGACACGGTCCCCATTACGCGTGGTTTAACATGATGAATGAACACACAAGCCATATTTATGCAATGAAAAAAAAAAGCACGAGGACTATAGAGCTTACTCGTTGCTAACGGCATTATTCATGGTGAATTCGCGGGGTCATTCCCATTATCATTGGTAGTGTTCAGATATTCGACACATTTCCCACGACGGTCTGCAAGGGGCCATGGGGTAAGAAGCGTGAGATTTTAATTCGTGACGTGTTCTTTTACATGGGAGACAAATACGCCAGAAAATTGTGCTGTGTCTTGATCAAACGAGACATTGCAACATTAGTAGAATGACTGAAATAATACTAAGAAAGACAACGTTCATTTTCTCCCTGTATATACACTAGAATAATATTATAGAGTACCAGAAGAAGAGAAAAAAGAAAGATGCAGGCGGCGGAGTTAGTTCCGAGGACTACTAAGAAGTGATCGTGGCAGAAAACGAAGAGACAAAAAGAAGAAACATGCTAAACAAATCGACTGGTCGTGATTGGTCCACCGACCGAAACTGTTGGGTATGTATACCAAAGATAACCGTGAAGTGGGGCTCGTCATTTCTCTCTCTCTCTCTCTCTATATATATATATATATATATATATATATATATATATATATATATATATATATATATATATATATATATATATATATAGTTACAAGCACGGGAAAAGGTGTTTATGTGGGCGTGCGAGAGCGGAAACAGCAGGCTACGAACAGCAGGAATGGCCGCTACACAGTCTTCGTTCTCCTCTTCCTTTCTCTTCTTGCTCCCCGCGTCCCTTTTACGCGCTTGGACGCAACATACCTCTCCTCGCAGGCAAAGCCCACTGGGCGAGTCTCCCTAGAAGGAAGAAACTAGCTTGTCGTGGCGTGCATGATTTCAACCTTGCTACATGCGCGACTTGTGTACTATCAGAACGTCTGCCAGTGTTCGCTTAGCTGACTTTGTCGATGGCAACATACGGTCCATCCTACTTTGCCAGCAGCTTTTGGCACAAACCGCCCTTCGTTGTGGGAGTCCAAAGCCAAACGAAATCACCAGGGTAATATGCAACAGGCCGATGTCGTGCGTCATAGCAGGCTTTGGAGTTTTCTTGCGATGCCAAAGTCCGCAGACGCGCAAGTCTCCGAGCCTCTTCAACGAGGCATAGCGTATCGGCGAATGTAGGAATGTAGGATGTAGGAATGTAGGCGATGTAGGATAGCGTATGGATGTAGGATTAGTGGTAAAAATGGAGGACAGTGTCAAGCGTATACCGGGGCGGCTGAGCATATAGAAGGAAGAAGGGGCTGTAGCTGGTTGTCCCGTGTTTGGCGGTGTTGTAGGCGTAATTAATAAACGGTAGAACTCCATCCCAATTCCTATGATCGGACTCAACATACATGGAAAGCATATTGGTGATTGTTCGATTAGTGCGCTCAGTCAGGCCGTTCATTTGCGGATGATATGGCATCGAGTGCCTCAGGTGCGATTTACATAAACGCACAAGCTCTTTCACGATATCCGCCGTGAATTGACGTCCCCGGACGCTTATAATATGTCCATGTCGAAGAACAATAACGTGAAGAAGAGCGACACTTAGGTGGCAGTGGCTGATGGTATAGCCGCCATCTCGCACTAGCGTGTGAAATAGTCGACGCAGACAATTATCCAGCGGTTCCCCTTAGATGATTGAGGAAAAGGGCCTAACAGATCAATTCCCACTTGCCGAAGGGGTGAGATGGGAGGCGGCACTGGTTAAAGGAGACCAGATGGGGAAGTGTTTGGGCGTTTCCGACGTTGGCACTGTATGCAGGTGGCGACATACAACTCAACCGAATGTCGCATCCGGGCCCAGTAAAAGCGTTCTTGAATGCGATAAAGGGTGCGCATCGTCCCTAAGTGATCGGAGGTAGGGTCATCGTAGATATTCTGAAGGATTGCTAGCCGAAGACGCTCCGGCACCACTTGAAGGAAGCGTGCACCCGTACTTGAGTAGTTCCTTTTGTACTGGAGCCCATCACGTACACAATAGCTGCTTGTTGCACTTGAATGGGCAGAAGTGAAGGGTGGCTCCAATTTGGTGTCTGTCTGTTCTGCTTTGAACGCATTGATATCTGGACAAGCGGATGTCACAGAAGCGACGAGATGATCAAAACTGTCTGCGTCGCAGTCCGTCGTAGTAAGTGGCCTACGGGAAAGGCGGTCAGTGTCAGCATGTTTTCGTCCACTCTTGCAGGAAACGGTGAAGTTATATTCCTGCGAACTCAAAACCCAGCGCGCAAGGCGACCACAAGGGTCGTGAAGGTTCACGAGCCAGCACAGGGAATGGTGGTCTGTGACAACTAGGAGTGGCCGTCCGTACAAGTACGAGCGAAATCGCTGAACCGCAAAGATTACAGCGAGGCATTCTTGCTCTGTCACCGTGTAATTGCGTTCAGGTTTGCTTAATGAGCGGCTTGCATAAGCAATCACGTTCTGACGGTCCTCATAGCGTTGGACCAAGACGGCACCCAGACCAACGCCACTAGCATCTGTGTGATTTCTGTCGGCGCAGTAGAATCGAAGTGGCCGAAGATAGGTCGGGAGGTCAGCAGGAACTTCAACTGACGAAATTCACAATAGCACTCGGGTGTCCACTCAAAACGCGCGTCTTTATGCAGCAGATTTGTCAGAGGATAAGCGATGTCAGCAAAACCAGGAATAAATCAGCGAAAGTAATAGCAAAGACCCAGAAAACTACGAAGTTGCTTCACTGACTGCGGTGCACTGAATGCATCTACAGCTGCCGCCTTGGGGGGATCACGCCGCATACCGTCTTTGTCAACAAGATGACCCAGCACAAGGGTGTGATGGTCACCACAGTTACATTTCTTGGAGTTCAGAACCAGGCCAGCGTTTTTGATGCAGTCGAGGATAATATCCAGGCGCGTATTGTGCTTATTGAGTGTGCGCCTGAATATAACAACGTCGTCAAGATAGCACATACAGATGTTCCACTTTAACGCACGCAGAATGGTGTCCATGAACCTTTCAAACGTTGCTGGAGCATTGCAAAACTCAAATTGCATCACATTGAATTCGAATAATTCATCCGCGGTTATGAAGGCTCTTTTCTTCTTGTCTGCCGGGTGTATCGGGATTTGCCAATATCGTGAGCTTAGGTCCAGTGAAGAAAAATAAGAGGCCGAATGAAGGCAATCAAGTGCATCATCAATCCGGGGCAGCGGATAGAGATCCTTCTTAGTCACGGCGCGTAATCTTCGACAATCGACGCAAAATCTCCAGTTACCGTCTTTCTTTCTGGCAAGTATGAACGGAGCTGCTCAAGGACTCGAGGACTCTTGTATTATCCCATTTTTCATCATGTCACTCACTTGTTCCCCGATTATCTTGCTCTCGTTAGGTGACACGTGATAAGGCTCTTGCCTGATCGGGCGCGCAGATCCCTTATCGATAGTATGGCCTGTTCCCGACTCGGAAATCAAGAACGCTTTGTCCGGTTGAGCAAAGTCGAACATTGACAGATGCTTAGAGGCGTATCAAGCAACGTATGTCACTCCCTTGTGCTGAGTGACTTGTTGATCACTGACAGAAGATTTTTGTCTGAGACATGTCGAAGGTCAGCAGGTTCACACGGCGGGTCTGTTAGTACGGCTTGGGGTGAAGACGTGTATTATTCTGTAAAGTAGGCAGGTTTCAAGCCGTCTGGAAGCAGGACGGGTTCTGCCGATCAGTTGGCCCTCCACAAGCCAGCACGCCCATTGCCGATGGATAGCACACAATGAGGGACAAAAACGTTCTTCTTCACACAATATAGATGCAGTGGCTCTACGAAGGCATCGAAACTGTCTGGAACTTCACCGCGACACACAACCGGCACGCATACAGAAGTGGACGCAGGCACAACAGTATCTGCAGATACACAAACTTCCCCTTGATTGCAAGTCTCCTCTAAGAGCCCGGACGAACCATGGTCATCGATGCAAACTTCCCCCGTGCGACAATCGACGGTCGCACCACACTGTCGCAAAAAGTCGATGCCCAAAATCACTTTGTGCGTCGGTCAGGCAATAACTACAAATTCTGTCGCGAAAACTCCATCAGCCAAGGATACTTCAGCAGTGCCCACACAAACAAGGCGTGACGACTCGCCGCTCACACCACAAAACGCTGCAGCCTGGTCCCATCTAAATAAAACATTGCGCCTCAACCAACCTTTAAAACCGAGACTCATTACGGACACAGTTGCTCCGGTATCCACTAAAGCCATTGTTGAAACACCGTGAACAAGTACATGCACTTTGTTCTTAATCATAGCAACTGCAGGGGGCATTTTCGTCGATAGCACGTGTCGAGCGACCTCACCCCCATCGGCCGCGCTAGCTAGTTTTCCGGTTGCGAAGGTGAGGCGGAGCTGCGCACTTGCGATGGAGATTGACGTAAACGCGGTGCACGAGAACGCGGTGCACGAGCTTTCAGATGCCGGCGAGCGGCTCTGAAAGCTTCTCTTCCAGTAATCGTTGTCGGGAGCGACGCCAGCTAACCAAGAGGTGGTGTACAGCTGTTGAGTTGTCCTCATAGGAAGTGCGGTCCTTGTTGAAGACCCGGATCCACCATTCCACGTTGTTGGGCGACGATTGCAAAACCTCGCTATGTGGCCCGCGACACCGCATTGGAAACACACCGGCAGACGCCGCAAATTTCGATGTTCCTTAATGTAGTCACGGATGTCGCTGTCGACTGCATAGCCAGCAGGTGGGTTACATTCATCATGGCTAGGCATCGGCCACCGGGAGGCGTGCGTGTGGCGAGGGCGTTGGTCATAGTCATGATCCTGATAGCTCATGGTTCCTCTCGTTTGTGGGTAGACCTATACTCAACGGTCGCTTAGTGAACAATGGGTTGCCATGCGGTTGAAACGGCCGTGTTTATCATCTCGTTTGGCGAGTACGCACCAGCGATGTCGGGTGTGCAACGGTACATCTCTTCCTGATGGCGCAACTCTTCGCGAACAATCTGCCGTATTGTTGACGTAAGATCAACACGCGAGCTCGGGTGTACACGTGCCACCGTTGTGACATAAGCCAGGCGATCAAACTTTGGTATTATCCGTCGCATCTTCAGTGTTTAAAGGTCCTGCAGTGGCGAATGACCTCAGACATGGAATCCAAGCTTTCCTTGCCAATCAAAAAAATAGTAGACGTCGTCGGCTGCTCCTTTCAACAAACGTCCAACTTTGTCATCTTCAGAAATTCGAGTCGAAAATTTTACATAGACATAGTACTTCTTCAATATAAGTCGTACAGGTCTCGCCGGGAATCTGAGCTCTTTGACGAAAAGCTCCCATATATATATATATATATATATATATATATATATATATATGTATATACACCTTTGCGTCGGGCCAGAGGAATCGTTGAGGCATATCATATCAGAAAGAAAGAAGTGCCTGTGTAAGCGATGCGTCTGTTGTTTTTCGTAGCACATAAAAGCAAAGCCCTGATGGGTCGTGCGCTTGCGTGATCCTAGTCTGCTGGGTACTTAAGTAAGCGAAGTCTTTGCGTCTGTATCTATCATCTGTCCCGTCTTAAAATGGCCCTTACCAGTATTCAGTGGTTAAACCAACGAGCCCAGCAACAAATTTTGTTAACGTACACACACACACCTCCCCCCACGCGTACATTTTATATATATATATATATATATATATATATATATATATGTATGAACGCGCGAAGAATGAGGTTCCTTTTCGTATTGACGGTGTCTTCACCATGGCTTTAGTCGACACAGGGGCAACTGTTTCCCTCGTATGTGTGCTGTTTAAAAGCCTCCTGGGACGGAAGTTTACGATTCTTTGGGACCAGAGCACTAGTTTGCGTGTAGTGAGTGGGGACTCATTATACCCGATTGGTGTTTGCAATGTAGATGCAGATGTGTCCTTGGGTGGCCGAGTTTTTAAGACGCAGTTTACTGCTCTTCCCTGTTCCAACCACGGTGTGATATTAAGGATCAACTTTTTGCAATTCTGTGGTGCTGACGTTGACTGCCGAACGGGTGAACTCAGTGTGGGCGGGATTGTGTCGTCCGTGATCTTGGATGACTCTTCCAATCGAGAGAGTGTGTTTTTTGTTTCCCAGGACACAGTTGTGCCCACTTTATCTGTGATCCGTGTTTCTGTTGTTTGTTCAACTCGCAAGCCGTTTGATGTTGCACTGGGTCCTGTACATGTGAACTGCCTAAAGAAAAGTGTGTTGGTTCCGCATTGAATGGCATTGTTCTTGAATAGATTCACAGACCTGTGAGTGATAAATTGTTCTACTGAAGCGGTGGTGCGGCTTCAAGGCTTAACGCTTGCCACATTTTAAGAAGACTAGCCGATACCCATGGCAGTGCTTACAGAACATCCGGACACAGGAGTAGCCAGTAATATGCTATCTGTGGACTCAAATATCCTTTTTATGGTTGCTAAATCGCTCATTGATCATAAGCGAGAGGCATTGGTGACCCTCCTTGCGAAACACTCCTCGGTATTTGACTTCACGCCACACGACAGCCCGCTATCGATGCCTGCGTCTATGACTCGCCACCACATAAGCGAACAGCCTACGCAACCGATTCGGCATAAAAACTGTAGTGTGTTGCCGCAGAGCGCAAGATAATTAGCGATGAATTCGAAGAAATGCTAAGCAACGGAATCATTCAAGAATCATCTAGCCCTTGGGCAGCACCAGTGTTATTGGAGAGAAAGAAAGACGGTACATGGTGATGCTGTTTTGGTTACCGACACCTAAACACCATTACTAATAAAAATACGTGTACCTGCTTCCGCGAGTTAATGACGCGATCGATTGCCTTTTTGCTGCCTGTTACTTCTCTGTGAATCTGCGCTCAGGTGACTGGCAAATTCCTATGCACAGTGAAGATAAGGAAAAAAAGGGCATTTGTAACTCCCTATGGATTATTTCAATTTAACATCATGCTTTTCGGGCGCTGCAACGCGCCCGCAACGTTCGAAAGATTCATCGACACTATATTGTGCGGGTTGAAATAGGAAGTTTGTATGTGCTACCTGGACGACCTTGGGATCTCCGGGCGAACATTTAGTGAGCATAACAAACGTCGGCAGTTGGTGCTTAAGTGCTATAGAAGGACGGCCTTGTCTTCAACTCTAAGAAGTGCCATTTTCCTGAACGACAAGCGCTTGGGCTGGGACATCAGCCCAATGAATACGGCATACCACCAGATCCACAAAAGGCTGCAGCTGTATACGCATTTCAGGAACCTCAGGTCCCCCATTCCCGTAATTGCCGCGTGGACCTTCCGTTTACAATGGAGGAGCTCAAAGCGGCACTAGCTCTCTGCAGGCGCTCATCATCTCCGGGTCCAGATGGTATATCATACCGAGCCTTGTGGTATCTCGGAGAATCCGCACGGATAGAATTTTTAACTATTTACAACTCCTCATGGCAGGAGGGAAATGTTCTTGACGAATGGAAAGTAAGCCGCCTGGTGCCACTCTTAAAGCAGGGCAAATCCCCACTACAGCTCACCTCTTACCGCCCAATAGCGCTGGCCAGCTGTGTAGGAAAATAACGGAACGGATTATCCTTGCCCGCTTGAAATGGTACCTTGAACACTACAAGATTTATCCGAATTACATGGCTGGTTTGCGACGTGACCGCTCTTCCATCAACAATGTAGTTGATCTCGTTTCATATGTCCAGCACGAAAGGTCCCGTAAGAGTTTATCTGCAGCTTTATTCTTAGATGCGAAAGGGGCATACGATAACGTATTACATGAAGCCATTCTCGACGCTCTTGCGACGGTTGGTCTAGGTGGTCGAGTCTTCTTGTGGATTGCAAGTTACCTATCTGCAAGCTCATTCTATGTGTTAACTGACGATGGCCCAACTAAGCGGCGCTATACCAGCAGGGGCGTTCCTCAAGGCGGTGCTCTCAGCCCGACGCTATTCAACCTCGCTCTTGTTGGACTTGCTGAATACTTGCCAACTACCATCAAAATTTCAATATACGCTGACGACACCTGTGTCTGGACTTCGGCACTCACACGTCCTCAGATACGTGCGCGGCTTCAAAGGGCGGCACCTTTTACAATGAACTACTTGTGTAAACAAGGTCTCAGCACATCACCAGAAAAATGCGCACTAGCTGCATTTACTCGCAAACCGACGACGCCTTATATCATCTCAATCAATGGGCGGACCATTTCATACGTCAGAAACCACAGATTTCTTGGCGTAATTATTGACCCAGACCTCTGTTGGAGCCCGCATGTGGCCTACATGAAACGGCGCCTGACAGCAACTTCCCAGTTGTTTAAATACTTGACAGGAAGGACGTGGGGGATGTCAGTAGACGCAATACTGAAACTCTACAGAGCTCTCTTTCTCGGTTTTTAAGATATAGTCAACCTGTACTGAACAAGACCTGCAAGAAATATTCGTGTTCTGCAGGCAGCACAAACTCAAGCAATTAGAGTTTGCCTTGGGTTGCCCAGATGCACGTCAACAGAGGCAACTATCGCGATTGCTCTGGACCATCCAATGCGAACTCACATTACGGTGGAAGGCCTGAGAACGCACGTCAGACATTTCGCACGTACCCCCTATAACCACCTTGCAACACTACCTTCCGACAGGCACCAAGCATCATTCTATAAAACTATCGTAAAGTACGACAAACTTCCCTCGGGCTTCACCGCTGCATCTAAACCATCGATACCCCTTGGTGTCTTATCAGCCCCACAGTCCATCTCAGTGTACCAGAAATCGGGAAAAGCTCTGAACTGCCGTCGCCTGAGCTAAAACAAGCGTCTCTGCTTCTTCTGCGCGAGAGGTACGCGGACAGTGAACACATTTATACTGATGGTTCCACAAACATCCAGTGTTCGCCTGGTGCTGTGGTTGTCTCAGCAAGAGCTATTACCATCAGCTTTAGGACTGACCACCCAACGACATCGACATCTGCGGAACTAGCTGCTCTTCGCGCTGCACTTTTCAATCGGCAGCCACCTTGACAATGGTCAATCTTCAGTGACTCAAAGGCAGCCCTACAATCTGTGCTATCAGCTTTGCGTCGCGGGCCATTCGAACACCTCGTATTCGATATTAGATGCCTACTCCATGCATCACAGGAGAAAGGCCACCTCGTGACGTTTCAGGGGCTGCCAAGTCACTGCCGCGTCATAGGAAACCAAGACGCCAATAATTCCGCTCGGGCTGCTCTTGAACACGCACAAGAAGAGGCCATACGACTTTCACGGTCCGACGCAGCTAGCAGACTTTGAGTACTTGCCCAGGAGATCACGCTCTCTCTCTGGTGCACACCAAACAGCCAGACCAACCAGAGCAACCGTCAATACCACCTGCCCTCTTTGATGCATCTCTGTATGCCAACTGGACTCCGTCGAAAAGAGGCGACTCTGCTTTATCGCTTATGGCTAGGGGTCCCTTTCACGAAATCTTACTCATTTCGCATGGGAATGACCGACAACGCTTTCTGCAATGCCTGTCTTTGCGAGGAGACGCTGTAACACATCCTGTGCGACTGTCCTGAATATAACGTTCAGCGACAGTCCCTGGCATCCGTTCTAGCGCACCTTGACACTAGACCACTGTCCCTCGAAACGATTTTCACATTCAGCCAGCAGAAGGCATCGCAGCTGAAGGCGACGAAAGGACTACTTCGGTTTTTGAAAGAGACGGAATTGGACAAGCGGCTGTGACAGTAATATCGTGTACCACGCAAGAGTGATGGACTCTAACGGACGATGTATGTGCTGTGCTATGTGCGCTCTCTCTCTCCTTTCCCCATCTTTCATCCCCCTATCCCGCTCCCATGTGTAGGGTAGGAAACCGGTTAAGCTAAGCTGGTTAACCTCCCTGCCTTCCCTTCTCCACTTTTTTCTTCCTTCCTTCCTTCCTTCACGGCGTCAAATAAGCACGAAGCTTTTTAGGCTGATGCTCCTACTTTCGCTGATTCATTCCCACATTTGCTGACTTGGCCCATCCTCTGACAGGCTTTCCCCACAAAGGCGTTCCTCTTGAGTGGTCCACAGAGCGCGACCGTTCGTTCCGTAAGGTTCCTCTTGAGGTCCTGGCCTATTCTTCGCCACTTAGATCCCTCAGCATCAACATAGGTTCACGCCGACGCGAGTGCTGTTGGCACGATCGCTGTGCTTCTTCGGTGCATCAGCAAAAACTTGCACGCGATCCCCTACGCTAGCTGGTCGTCGACTCGCTCTGAACTCAATTATACAGTGACCGAGCAAGAGTGCTTGGCGGTCATCTTCGCAGCAACACGGTTTCATTCTTACCTCAATGGGTGCCCTTCACGGTGGCCACGGATCATCATTCACTGTGTTCGCTCGTGAATGTTAGGCACCCTTCTGGTCGACTTGCGCGTTGGGCTCTACGCCTACAAAAGTACGATTTTATTGATTCGTACAAGAGCGGTCGACTACACGCTGATGTTGATTGCCTCTTTCGGATGCCTCTTCCAACGACTGAATGCGACCTGGACAACCTGGATAAATACATCGCTTTTGTATCTCACTAATTTCCTGATACCTTGATATCCGAACAGTAGAAGGACGAGAACTTGCAACCGCTCTTCGAGACCGCACACGAGCCTTTAGTAAATAGCCGGTTTTGCCTACGTGACGGCGTCCTGTATAAGACCTACTCGACCACTGACGCGCGCTACCTTTCAGTAGTCTCCAAGGGCCTCCCCATTCAAATACTATGCGCTATGCAAAGCGGTCCACCTTCTAGCCATCTTGGCTTCACAAGAACGCTCTAAGTGCACAAGAGCACTTTTACTGGCCCAAGATGAGTCACGATACCGAGTGGTACATCGTCAGCTGCAGCGAATGCCAGCGTTACAAGCAACCTCCAAACACACTGCATGGTCGACTTGATCCAGTTGCGCCTTCTACGTATCGGACATGTTCGCATAGATCTCCTGGGCCTCTTCCAGAGATGGTCGAACTGCAATCGTCGGATTGCTGTGTTTGTAGACCACCTGACCCGCTAATGGGAGACGGCAGCGCTGCCATCGGTTACAGCACCAGAAGTCTCTCTTTTCTTGTCATATTACATCATTCTCCGTCATGGGCCCCGCCGCATGATAATCAATGATCATGGGAGACAATTTACAGCAGACGTTGTCGAAGTGACCCTTCGTCTGTGTTCATCTAGTTTCCGGCATTCGACGTCATACCATCAACAAACTAGTGGTCTGGTTTTACGTGCAAACGGAAGGCTCGCCAACATGCTGTCCATGTATGCTGACTCCGAACACAACAAGTGCGACACTGTCCTGCCTTTTGTCACCTATGCATTCAACACCCCAAGACAAGAGACCACCAGTTACTCACCCTTCTTCCTTATTTATGTTCGTCCGCCTTGCTACAAGCTCGACACTGTTTCCTTAATTCGCTCATGACAGTGACTCTATCACCAAGATCATCTGTCTAGCACATGAAAGGCGGCGCCTTGCTCGCGACGCCTTGCATTTCGAAAAAAACAGCTTCTTATGTAGGTTAGGTAATGCGTTTCTAAGCTACCTCAATAGCGAAACTTACCCGCCGCGGTGACTTAGCGGATATTGCCACGTAGCAGATGGTCTTGTTCAGCCGCTCCGTAAGACCATTCGTCTGCGGCGGTACACAGTTGTCCTCTTGTGGCTCGTCTGGCTGTATTGCCGAATGGCTTGGGTGAGCTCTGCAGTAAAGGCCATTCCTCTGTCGGTGATGAGGCCTTCTGGAGCACCATGTCGCAGTAAAATGTTCTCCACGAAGAAATTTGCCACTTCCACAGCACGGCCTTTGGGCAGAGCTTTCGTTTCAGCGAATCATGTGAACTAGTCCGTAGCCTTGACGATCAACTTATTTCCCGATGTTGACGTCGGAAACGGTCCCAACAAATCCATTCCTATTTGCTGAAACGGTCGGCAAGGAGGCTCGACCGGCTGTAGTAATCCCGCTGGCCTTGTCGGTGCTGTCTTGTATTGTTGGCAGTCACGGCACGTCTAGACGTAACTGGCGCCTTCGGCGGTCAGGCGCGGCCAATAGTACCTCTCTTGTAATCTTGCTAAAGTACGAGAAAATTCGAGGTGCCCATCTGTCTGATCGTCGCGCCGGGCGTGCAGGTCTTATGCGTGCCCGTTGCAGGTACAGCGAAAAGGTAGTTCGCGCGGAATGAGTTCTTTTTTTTTTGTTTTTTTACGAGGACGCCGTTGCGTAAAGAGAACGAAAACAATCCAGGCGTAAATCCCCTAGAGGCAACGTCGGTTTTGCCTTCTAAGTATTCCACAAGGCTTTGCAACTCCGGATCTGGTCGCTGCTGCTCGGCGAAGTCGTCTATGGTTATTGTCGTCGTCCACGTCGCCTTGCGGTGGCAGGTCAATAGCGGACTTATCCCGGACTTATACACCACGGTGATGTCGAGTTCCTGGAGTCTGAGACTCCATATCATGCTAGGTTACCGAAAGGATTCTTTAAGCTCGCCACCCAATGCAAGGCGTGGTGGTCGCCTACTACTTTGAAGTGCCTGCCGTACTTGTAAGGTCGAAAGTTTGCCCTGGCCCAAATTATCACCAGTCACTCTCTGTTCGTTGTAGAATGATTCGTTTACGCTTTTGACAGTGATCTCCTAGCGTAAGCTAATACGCTTTCAACTTCATCCTTCCTTCGAAAGTGCACAGCCCTGAGGCCTATGCTATTTGTGTCGGCGTGGATTTCAGACTCGGCGTCTTCGTTGAAGTGTGAAAGCTAGTGGTGACTGCAGTCATCGTTCCAGCTCTTCAAATGCGTTATCCTGCTCTGTTTCCCATTTAAATTTGATGTCAGATTTCGTGAGATTAGTTAATGACTTTGCAATTCTTGCAAAGTATCTTACATAACGCCCACTTTATGCACGCAGGCGAAGAATCTGCGCACTGCTTTCTTGATGACGGCCCACGGGAACTCAGTGAAGTCAGCTGTGTTCTTTGTGTACGGACGGACTACAGACTTGCTTATAACGTGCCATAGGAACAATAGTTCTTCCCATGCGAAACGGCACTTTTCCGGCTTCAGGATAGGTCCTGATGACTTGATCGCCTACAAAACTGTCTCGAGCCGCCTGAGGTGATCGTCGTAATTCCCGGCGAAGGCTACTATTTCATCCAAGTAGACAAGAAAGGTCTGCCACTTCAACTATGCTAACATCGCTTCCATCACGCGCTGGAATGTTGCGGGCGCCGAGCACAGTCAAAATGGCATTACCTTACACTAATAAGGGCATTCCGGCGTGATAAACGCGGTCTCTTCTCGATCCTTTCGCCGAATTCAATTAGCCAATAACCAGTCTTGAGATCCATCGACGAAAAGTACTTGGCAGTGGCGAGTCGGTCTTCTGCGTCGTCCATCCGTGGGAGAGAGCATACGTCCTTCGGTATTTTGTTCAAGCGGCGATAATCCACACAGAAACGCAGGGTTCCATCCTTCTTACCTAAGACTACAGGAAATGCTCAGGGGCTTTTCGACGATTGGATGATGTCGTCGCACAGCATTTCGCCGCTTCTCGTTCTCGCGGTGACACTCGGTAGTGACCGAGCGGATTCTTCAGTTAGGTGTGATGCTTTGCAGCTGGTGTTTTCCGAATCCTCCACAACGTAGAAAAGCAGTCTTTTTATCGTCGGAGAAGACTTTCGAGGTTTTGTTGCATACTCATAGGGAAGCTTGGATTTATGTTACAGACTGGTTCGGTTACTACGGTCGTCGAGGTAGATGCGCCAGAATTCGAGAGGACAAAAGCATTGCTGGTTTCCACAATTTCCTCGACGTATGAGATCGTCGTGCCTTTGTTAACGTGCCTGAACTCCAGGCTGAAGTTGGTCAGCATTACTTTCGCTTTTTTTCGGCGCAGTCGAGCGTTCACTCTTGCAACGCAAATTTCACGACCAAGGAGTAGACACTGGTCGCCCTCGATGACGCCGTCTACGTCTGCGGGTGTATCGGCGCCGACGGAAATGAAAATGATGGAGCGAAGCGGGATGCTCACTTGGTCATCTAGCATAATCAAGGTGTGGTGACTATGAGAGCACTCCGGTGCTATCGCGTGATTTTCGGGTAGCGTTATCGACTTCCACTTCAGGTTGATGATTGCGCCGCGTAGGGTCAGGAAGTCCATGCCGAGAATTACGTCTCGCCAGCACTGCCGGAGAACAACAAACGTCACAGGGTAGGTCCGGTCATAAACTGTAGTTCTTGCTGTGGAGATTCCAGGCGGCGTTATCGGGTGTCCTCCAGGTGTACGAATTTGAGGGCCGTTCCCTGCAATTTTGAATTTAAACTTAATGGCACTCGCCGCGGCTGCTTCGGGCTGTTGTGCTGGGCTGGTAAGCACGAGGTCGCGGGTCGCGGGTCACGGCAGCCGCATTTCGATGGGGGCGCAATGCGAAAACACCCGAGGGCTTAGATTTAGGTGCACGATAAAGGACCTCAGTTGGGCTGAATTTTCCGGGTTGCCCACTACAGCGTGCATCATAATAATATCGTGGTTTTGATATGCAATACCCTATAATTAAAAAACTGTTGACGGAAAATAATCCACTGATGACGGAGTAAACGGCTCCGGTGTCTACAATAGCGGTTACTTCGTGGCCGTCAAGATGCACGTCGAAGTATGTGGTACTTTGTCTTGCGTTGAGGTTATGTCTTGGCGTTGCATTACGGCTGCATCTCTTTGACATGTGGTTGGCACGTAGCGCCGTCTGGTCTTCTTTCGTCGGCGAAATTCTTAGCTTCTAGATTTCGGCAGGATGGCGGCGTGTCGTTGCTGCGTCGACGCAAAATTTCTTGAAGTGTGCTTGTCGGGAGCAGGGAGTCTTCGACGTTTCGACCTACAGAAGCCGCACCTCAATTGATTGCTGCTTTTAGTTTGCCGGGTATGGGATTGCGGACCATCCCCAGGCTGCTCCATTGTATGGTCGGCGCTTCGGGGACAGGTAGCATCCTGGGGCGGGTGCAGATTGGGAACCTGACGGCGGGCTATGACACCGTACGTCAATGCTTCTGGCTGCGACTGCAGCGACTGTGGGAGTCCGTGTGAGAGTTGGATCTCCTTGCGTACGACGTTGGCAATCGAAGCCACGTGAGGCTGCGAGGAAGAAAGCAACTTCTGAAGCTCCTCCCGCACGATGGATCTGATGGCCTCGCGCCAGCGTCGATTGATGGGATCGTGCATTCATTGACTTGCAGGTTACGCATTTCCAGAGTTTTCTCGATACTCGTGGCATCGCGAAGAAACTCCTCGAAGGTCTTCTGCGGGCTTCGTATCATTCCGGCGAAAGGTTCTTGCTCCTTACCATGCACGAGTAGGCGAACTTTCTTCTCCATGGACATTTCCGGGTGGTCGTGGTGGAATAGATGGCTCATTTCTTCTGTAAAGATGGCAAATTTCTCGTTTTGTTGCTGCACTCCGGCTTCCAACCAAACTTCGGCCATTTCTTTCCGGATGACGCTCGTGAAGGTCCTCAGGAAGAAACTGGGGAACATGTCCCACGTTCTAAGCGTCGACTCCCGGTTCTCAAATCATATCCTCGAGGCATGTTCCAAGGAGGAGTACACATGGTGCAGCTCATTCTCAGAGGTCTAGTTGCTGAAGGCTGAGAGCCTTTCGAAAGTCTTGAGCCAGATTTCCGGACCGTCCCACAAACCTCCGCGGAAGATAGGTGGCCCAGCGGGTTGTTGAAGCACGATAGAGGATCCTGAAGCTGTCATTGTTGCTTTTGGCTTGGTGACGATGTTCCAGGTCCTCTCATGCAAGCGTCCGTGCTCCGGGGGCAGTCCTGTCAGCCAGCGGCTACCTCTCTGGTCCTTGGCGAATTCAGTGCTCTCTTCTGGGTTCAGGCTGGGAACACGGCTTTGCGCGGCCGTCCGGTGCATGAAAGAAAACCAGCTCCACCAGATGTCACGTAGTAGTGACGGTAAAGAACAGAGTAGCAAAACTGTGAGTGACGAAAGTAAGTTTTATTAGGCGAAACTGCCCACAAAAGCAGGCTACACCCAAAGCAGAACGATAGCGAAAGCACAGTCGGTGATCGTTGAAATCTGATGTGCGGGTCAAGTGCGTCGGCTTTCATGTATGCGCCATCGAAGGTTTCAGGGTAATCGCTGGTGCCCCCGTGTCTTCCAGAAAGTACACAATTCGCGTCGCGCATAAAATCACATTACACGAGGTTAGGTAAGACCAGACTATGGATAGAACCATCGATAAAATTCCAGTAAGTTCCAATCACGCGGGTGCGTCTTGCGCTGAGTGGTAACTTCAAGTTGTTAGTGGGTAAAATGCAGTCCCCGAGAAAATAATAAATAAGTACACGCGTCAATATGGCGTAGTGCAGCTAAAACGAGGTCACGGGATCAAATACCAGCCGCGGCGGCCGCATTTCTATGGGGGCGAAACGCATAAACGCCCACCTCCGGTGCATTGGGGTACGTTAAATATCCCCTGGTGGTCAAAAGCGATCTGGAGTCCCCCACTACGGCGTGCCTCATAATCAAATCGTGGTTTTGGCAAGTAAATCCCCGACCCATTCATTCAATAGCGACACATTGGGACCTGGCGTCTATTCGCTTTATTGAATAATACTGCAACTTTCCGCCTCCAATCACCATCAGCAATAGCCTCTAGAATAACTCTGGAGCGTAATCTGCTTGTGCGGTATGCCAATTTCATAATATCAACAATTAGCCTAGTACTCTGTATCCCTGCATTTTCATTCGCGCCCCTCGTTACCGATAAGAACTCGCACGCGTAATCGTCCGTTGAATTACTTGGCGTAGGCTCTTCCCCTGGATTTCATTCCGTAAATCTTTGTAAATCCACTCTCACCGGAATGGGCAGACGTGATGAGGCACAGTCCCTGGCCGCGCTATGAGGCAGTTCGGCTTTGAAATCTTCACGTTCATCGGATGACAGCTCAGCACTGGGTGTATTGGTATGGTATGGTACTCCTTATGCGATGGCGCACACCCACTGTGGGGGATTGGCCAAGATTTGGGTGAAATTAGGCTATCTTTATTAAAAGACTGAAATTGGTAAAGCTAACTGGAGAAAATGAACAAAAATAAAATGTTTAAGAATTCAAGACAATCTCTTTGTAGAACTTATAAAATCCTCCACGGTTGAGCAAATATCCCTGTGGCACTTTCCAAGAGAGGAGGCTCCTAGGGAAAGGATATTTATAATTGAAAAGCTCAAACCAAGCTGTGTAAATCTTGATTCTAGATTTTTTCTTAAAGAAGTGAAACGGCGGCAGAATATGAAAAAATGATCTATTGTTTCATCTTCTCCACAGACTGGGCACAGAGGGGAGGGCACCAGACCAGCCCTGTGACGATAGAAGTTTAATTTTGGTATTCGGCAACGTAATCGGGTAAAGATGACTTCAGTTTTTCTGGTGTGAAAGGAATTTTTGGGCCAAGGGAATAGGAGGTGTCGATATTCTGAAAAATTAGCTACAGCTGGGTTCAAAAAGTCTTGAGTAATTGTGTATCTCCTGAATCTTGTAGTCGTCAGGTAAGCTATTGTAGGAAGTAATGGTAATACAGGGCCACTGAGGGCCTCTCTCGCGAGACTGTCAGCCATTTCGTTCATGACTAATCCTTTATGTCCAGGCACCCAAACCAATCTAATTAAATTTATGTGGGCAGGCACTAGAAAATGAAATGTACGTAAAAGGTTAGTGACACCATTTGCTGTGAGCGAGGAACATAAGGATAAAGAATCTGTTATAATTACTACCGCCGATGTTGAAAAATTTAGTTTGCGTAAGGCTAGAACTACAGCTAGAAATTCAGCCAAAAATACGGAATAGAAGTCCGGAATCCTGATTGCAAATGACCAGTCTAGAGCAGGAGAGAAAATGCCAATTCCAGATTTTTCTTCACACTGTGAGGCGTCTGTCGCAATGACCGTACTTATAGATAAACTCAATAAGTGGTCCTGTAATAAGCCGTTTAATATATTATAAGGGAGATGTTTTGCATTATTTGGGTAGATGTCATCATATATAATCTGTAGGTTCTCTCGCACATCACAAATAGGCGGTACCTCCCAGAGACGTACATTTAAGGGATTTATCAATGTTTGTGCGAAGACCACCTGTGGTGTATGAAAACGATGCCAATGTACTCCGAAGAAAAGTGCAGGCTGGGATATGAATATGCATTTCAATCTTGTAATAGGGGATTCATACAATTTTAATACTGTTTGCACCGTCAGTAACCGAAATCTACACAATATTGAGGGCAACCTGACTTCTTGGTGTAATATGTTATTGGCAACATATTTCGGTAACCCGCAACACAGTCGTAGGGCTTCCCGCTCAAGTAGAACAAGGGGACGTAATTTATAAGCTGGAGCACCAGAAAATAAAACACATCCAAATTCTAAAATGGGCCGTACATACATTTTGTATATTATTAAAAGTGGATCTCTCCGCATTCCGGACCGACTATTGCACAGCTTACGTAGCATACCAACTGCTCGCACTCCTTTTTTAACTATATGGTCAATATGGCCGAGCCAGCTGAGGGAACCGTCATATACTACACCTAAGTATTTCACCGACTCCACTTGAGGTATAGTCTCGAGGCGATAGGATATCGATATATTAACGGGATTGTTAAGAGGGAAAACCAATATCGAGCATTTTCTAACGTTAAGTGAAAGGCGAATTTTGTTTAACCAGGTTTCTATGGCGTTGAGGTAGTTTTGTAGTCGATAATATAGAGAGTGAATATCACTGTCTGATTCTTCTCCATGGCTGCACTTCTTTTTCACTTAATACATGCCGAGTTGGTCAGACTGCAATGTTTTTTTTTTCTTTTTTACCTAATCTTTTGTTCATGTTTCTTGTGGGTTCGTATTCATTAGTATTTTTGTTTTTGTAGCCTACCGAATTTATTCCCTGTCATTTTTGGTCCTATGTGTGTAGTCTGTCTCGTCGTTCAAAGGTATGTAACGTGGTTTAGGGCCTTCGTGTGAACATGAGCCGTGTAGCATCCGTAACGGTCAGCGGTAGAAAGCAATAGAGCGTGAAGTATTGCTGTAGTAGCCAATTGCTGGGAATAATATACTAATGAAAAAAAAGTAGCTGATTACCCGATAAAAATACGCAAAGCAAGTGAATCCGAACTCGTTGAACTGCGTCTGCAAAAGACACTTTGTAACCCTGAAATTTCGTTCGCAGCCTGCTGTAGCTAACTAAACACGCACTTTGGCGCGTTTCCGTCGAGAATGATTTTGTTTGATAAATGTATTTGCTGACTCTTGCATTATTATACTTCGTCGTAGACTCATGCGTCACGGTAGCCCATTGGCTATGGCATTGAGCTTCTGAGCTCGAGATGCTGAACCGAACTGACACTCGGGCCTGCAGGTTCAAGTCTGTGGTAACGGTGTTCGTCACTTTCTTTGTAGATGTTGGTCACCGCACGCCGACACCGTCTTTTACCATCCCCACAAAAATGGTGGTGGTTATTAGCTCTGCTATGCAAAAGGGTAAAGAAGATCAAGAGATCTTATTCACCCGCCGCGGTGGCTTAGCGACTTTGGTGTGGCTGAGCACGAGGTCCCTGGATTAAATACTAGCCCCTGTGGGCGCATTCCGATGGAGCGATAGGGGCGAAATGCCAAAACGCCCGTGTCCCGTGCATCGGGGGCACCTTAAAAGTACCCTGGTGGTCAAAATAATTCCCTGGTCCTGCCTCATGTCGTGCCTCATAATCAAATCGTGGTTTTGGCACGTAAAACGCCGGAACACATTCATTCACATCTTATTAACTCTATTTCATAAAGGTTGCGTTGCTCACTCCTTCACTTCTTGACAACTGAAAAGCTTGTGACAACACTACTGAAATTAGGTAGTGTAATGAAATAAAATGAGAGCAACAAAATGGCAGCAATGAAACAAATGCACAGCTCATCACCAGACGCATGGAGAGTACTCTATTTGTACAAGGTGCAAATTGTTGTAATACAGCACGGCAAATAGATCAGAAGAACTGCACACATGGCGAGATTGTACGCAGCAGCAAGTTGTTTTGTTTAAATTGAGAAGGCAAATGATGGACTACATCTTTGAAGCGAATCTTCTTTTGCGCCTTCCAGCGACTTTTCCACAGCTTTCGCTGCTGCTGCTGCTGCTTTCGCGGTATTACTCTCCGCGTCGGGAGGCCTTTCAGAGGTTTTATATATATACATGGAAAGAGCGCGGAACAGAGGAAAGAAGACGCGAGAAAGTCGTTCAGTCATTTCTTTCACGTCGCTACAATGCCTTTGGGCATCGCAAGAATATCCTGTCGATTTTTTTTATGGCAGTGGAAGTTGCGGCAATAGTGCAACGCCTAAACTCTGCGCTTGTACTTTCAGGAAGCATACCATCGACTGGGCCGTCTTCCCTCTGGATTTATCAAGTTTTCCCGTGCTGATTTCTGGACGCGGCAGGCGAGCTTGTTTGGACTGAGCGCGTGCTGCAAAGTCATCGACGGTCGCAGCTGCGGCTGCGTGGATTACAGCTGCGATCTACCTCCAAGGACATATAAGGAAGCTTCAGCAGCGTCTCGGATCATTTGGCAGTGGTAGTTATGGCAATAGTGCAACGCCTAAACTCTGCGCTTGTACTTTCAGGTTGGTTGTTTGCATCTTTGTTTTAGCTGCCTCAACTTTGTTTAGCCACAATGCTGCCATTGTCTTGTCGCTTTCATTTTCCTGAATATTTTTTTGCTTGCCCACACATTGTTACGTCATGCCTACGTGTCGAGAACTTGCCAAAAAATTGAACAACTGGAACAACATATCAACAATGGGATGGAATCCCTTATGTTAGAAATGGGCTCTAAGATGAAACTGAAATTGAACGACTTTTGTCTGTCTGAAAATGCCTCGCTTCATGAAAGCATTGACTTTATGAGCAACCTGTTTCATGAGTTCAGAGCCAGGCAGGATGAATTGACTTCGAACAAGTCCTTATTGGCCCAAAATGAAATGCCTGTGATACGGGTGGCTGATTTGGAGCAATATTCTAGGCTAAACAACATTGAAGTTAAAGGAATTCCTTCAACAAAGGGGGAGGACTGCCGAGCCATTCTGAAGCGTATGGCCGAAGTCATTGAGTGTCCTGTATCTGAAACTGACATTGAGACTGTCAGACTGACATCGTGTTCCGTCCAAATCATCCGATCATCATTTAATTGTTCGCTTTGTTTCAAGAGACAAGAAAAATGAATTTGTAAAGAGAGCCCGCAAAGCTCGGCTCCGTGTGACCCACCTTGGGTTTTCTGGCACAAACGACACGGCTGTTTACGTGAACGACCATTTGACAATCAGTAATAAAATGCTGTTTGCCAAAGCACTTGCCCTGAAAAAGGCAAAAAAAGTGGCAGTACCTCTGGACTGAAAACAGCCAGATCAAAGCTCGGACAGCTAGTGATAGCAGGGAGTTCCGTATTTCAGCCGAGTCGGATCTGCGCATATTCAAGTAAGAGTGCCTATTGTGCTGATTATACGTGCCTGGTCACTTTTTCAACGCTATGTCCCTTACGTATTCTCGCGAACTTCATTCTTTACTTTGTAACACTAATCCTTCACTGATTCATTTTAACGCACGCCGTCTACGAAATAATCACGACGGGATAAATAATTTTCTATCTTCGCTTGATCTTGATTTATCTTTTATTTGTGTTTCCGAAACGTGGCATTCTAGCGATGATAGTAACATGTATGGGTTTCATTCTCACAGTCCTGAATACTATCACCGTTTAAACAGAAGGCATGGTGGGGCTGCCATCTTTGTTTCTCCGCGCATCAGTTACACTCGCCGAAATGATCAGTTACACTCGCCGAAACTTTCACGTCGATTACTGCGAAACGGTATGGGTGGAAACTAACGAGCCCATCGAGGCATGTAGCACTAAAAGGTTTGTTCTCGGTTGTGTTTATAGGTCACCAGGTTCTAACGTTTCGGATTTCATCTATGCTCTTGATAACGTACTTAACAAACTGCTATCAGAAAATAAGAGTGTAATGATTGTGGGAGATATAAACATCAACTTGCTGGATGTTTATTCTAGCTTGTATACAGCCTACACTGACTGCTTCAGTGGCTACGGCCTTGAATCCCTCATTACATCGCCTACAAGAAGCGTTGGTGAGGGTTCTCATTCACTAATTGATCATGTTTTAACAACTTTAGACGTACCCATTTCGGCGGGCGTTGTCAACACTGACCTTACTGATCACTTTCCGGTTTTTGCAATCTTCGAAACACGTTTGGCCAACATCGTCACCTCTTACTTCGCTACAGTACTCGACACAGGTAAATTAATTTCTACCATTAGCTTCACTGACTGGTCAGATCTGAATTTTATTCAGGACCCTATAGAAGCTCTTAATTTCTTCTGCAATTTATTCACGAAAGCTATCAGTACTTGTTCTCGAACTGTGCGCTGTAAAAATCGATTTAAACGCCCCAATAATCCTTGGATGTCAGATGGTCTGCTGAAGAGTTTGCGCAAAAAAGATAATTTCTATAAGACTAAAAGACAACCATTCAACTGTTCTCTGAGAAATCGGTACAAAATATACTGCAACGTTCTTAACGGGACTCTCAGAGAAGCCAAAAGGCTTTACTTTGAAACAGCGTTCTTGCAGAATAAAAACAACCCTAAAAAACAATGGCAGTTGCTGAATGACTTTTTCAACAATGAGCCACCTAAGCTTATCTCTAAAATTCTACGCGACAATGTTACTTTTTGTCAGCCTGCTCAGATAGCAAACGCTTTTTCTGATCATTTCGCATTACCCGAGAGAAACAAACCAACAACTTTTCAGCCTAAAATAGAACGCCTGAGTCATTCATTTTTCCTTCATCCAGTCACGCCACATGAAGTGCTTTCTATTATGCGTAATCTTCGTAGCACAAGTCCAGGATTAGATGGTATTGCAGTGCGCCACCTAAAGCTAGTCGCTGATGCCATATGTGAACCCCTGAGCATAGTAATTAACCTGATCTTTAAATCTGGTGTATTTCCGCCATTGCTAAGGCGTGCGAAGGTTATACCAGTTTTTCAAAAAGGTAATAAAGAATTAATTTCAAATTACCGTCCAATCTCGATTCTTTCTTCCCTAAGTAAAATAATTGAAAAATTATTTTTGATGAGATTAAGCAAGTATTTGGAAAAATTCCACATAATTAAATTCTGCCAGTTCGGCTTTCGGTCTGGAAGCTCCACCAACTTAGCTCTACTTTGCTTAACTGATTTTATTAAGAATAGTCTTGACAATAATGAATTCGCTGGTTCAGTTTTCTTAGACCTTACTAAGGCATTTGATACTATTAATCACATGATTTTGTTTCGTAAACTGTAAGCATATGGAATAACTGGCCCTGCCATAGCCTTCTTAAAAAGTTATTTGTCTGATAGGGAATTTATTGTTTATGCGTGTGAAACTTTTTCCAGCTCTAAAAACTTAACCAAGGGGTACCACAAGGCTCAATACTGGGGCCTTTGCTTTTTTCTCTTTACATTAATGATATGCTAGACATCACTGACTTAAGTCATTACGTTCTATATGCTGACGACACAACTATATCTATAGCTGATAAGTGTATCTCTTCTCTAGTAATCAAACTAAATAAGACTCTTGACCACCTAATGAATTGGTGCAATGACAACGATCTAGTCATTATTCCATCTAAAACGAAATTTTTAGTACTCCATTCGCAGTAAAAGTCACTAATTATTCCTCCTTCGTTAACCTTAGGCAATCATTCTATTCAAATTAGCGACTCCGTTTCATTTCGAGGGGTTATCCTAGACGACCATCTGAAGTTTCAGCTGCACATCAATCACGTCAAGCTGGAGTGCGCTTTTGGTATCCGTGCGCTTATTAAGGCACGACACTATTTTTCTCATTCTGCTTTGCTTTCACTTACTTTGCGTTCATTCATTCACACATTAACTACGGATTAATCGTTTGGGGTAATACATATCTAGTGCTGATTGCTGTGCTATCGTTTGTTACCGAAGCTTTCCCTCAAGTCTAAATATTTTAAGGCAGTTTGTCGTGTGCGTATCATGGCTACGCACGCTTATATCGCATTCCGTTTCTCTACCACGGGTGCGCTTTAAAACCACGGCGCTGCAGTTTTTGCTTTTCTTTCCTTTCTTCTTCTCCGCCCTTAAACTGGCTCTCTTAACTACTACACGCAGAAACAAAGCAACAGCGCGCGCATGCGATCCCATAGATGAGATGAATATATATATATATATATATATATATATATATATATATATATATATATATATATATATATATATATATATATATATATATATATAGAAAACTATCAGTCATAGCTTTCGTAGTATAGCCCTCTGGGCCGTTTCCTTTTTTTTTTCTTTCGAAAGTAGTCCTATTAGGGTTATTATAATTACACGAAGGTATTTCGCCCTCGTCAGCAGCAGTCCTTGGTTCAGTTATTCTGGCGGCTAGCTTCCCACGCTATGCGTGCCGCCATCGCACCTGGTTAAGCTTTTCCTAGACGCTAGAGTTATGCTTTGTCCGCGCAACCTTGAGCGATCGGAAAGCGCGTTTTCCCCTCTTGGCCGGCGGAGAGGGGAGGCTTCGTTCCGGCCACGAAGCTCTCCACATCTCTGTAAGGTGCCTTGTGGTGGTCTCGTGCTGACGATGCCCTCTCGGTGAGCGCATATTTCCCCCCTCATCTTTTAAAAGGTTCAATACATACAAGCATTTGTCTCGCAAACCAGATTTTTTCAAGGGAATTTTCCACGTCTCAATAATTTCTCTCGTCGTATTCGAGTGCTGATTGCCGTGCTATCATTTGATAACGAAACTTCCCCTCAAGTCTAAATATTTTAGGGCAGTTTTTCTAGTCTCTAAATCGCTCGAGTTCGCTCTTCTCCTCGCGCGGCCATTTTTCCAAGAAAGTATGCCTTCCAACCGACTATCGCGGACAACATGAGTCTCTTCCCACGTAAGTGTAAGGCTCGGAGCAGGAGCTGTGGCGCTTGAAAGTAGCCTGGGGCCTGACGAACCAACCGACGGAGCTATCTTTCCGGGCAACATCGAAGGGTCACGAGTTCAAATCACCTGTTATGTTCCTTTTTTTTTTTTGCCCCTTTTTCTTTCTTTTTTTTCTTTCTTTTAATGTCTTTTCCTATATTTTATCACTGTACGGGAACCCTCATAAAAAAAAGAAAAAAAAAGCAAGATATATATCTTCAAATATGTATGGCCTCACATGAGCAGGTCATAAATACCAGGTTCTCTAGCCGAGTGCCATCCATGCGGTATAACCGAGCTCAGATTGGTCCACCTTGACTGATCAAATAGGGCACCACTGTAGGTTAAATTAGGCGTACAACTCCTGCGGTACCCGCCGTGGTTGCTCAGTGGTTATGGTGTTAGACTGCTGAGCACGAGGTCGCGGGATCGGACCCCGACCACGGCGGCCGCATTTCCATGGGGGCGAAATGCGAAAACACCCGTGTACTTAGAATTAGGTGCACGTTAAAGAACCCCAGGTGGTCGAAATTTTCGGAGTCCTCCACTACGGCGTGCATAATCAGAAAGTGGTTTTGTCACGTAAAACCCCATAAATTAATTTTTAATTTAACTCCTACGGGGACGGTAGAGTATCCGTCTCCAGTGCAAGAGAACCGTGATCCAAATCCCGGTGCCGCGCAATTCTCCACCGGAAAATACAAAAAAAAAACCGTATGTTGAGAAAATTGCACAAACAGGCCTGGAGTGCGGCCTGATCCCGGTGACCAGAACCGGTAACGCACTCTCTCACCAGAGCAGGATTGGCCACCCTGGTGCAGTACTTGGCCACACCCTCCTATATGTATACAACAATCGAACCCCGGCCCTCAGTCCCCAGCAGCCGCGAAGCAACTGACCACGGCGGCGGTCAGATCTGTGACGCTGCAGAGGGTGCTAAGAATACCTGGCACCGGACAGGCCGCCATTGGAATCTGAACCTGGCAACGTTTAACGTTAGAACGCTATCTAGTGAGGCGAGTCTAGCAGTGTTATTGGAGGAATTAGAGGGTAGTAAATGGGATATAATAGGGCTCAGTGAGGTTAGGAGGACAAAAGAAGCATATACAGTGCTAAAAAGCGGGCATGTACTGTGTTACCGGGGCTTAGCGGAGAGACGAGAACTAGGAGTCGGATTCCTGATTAATAAGGAAATACCTGGTAACATACAGGAATTCTATAGCATTAACGAGAGGGTGGCATGTCTTGTTGTGAAACTTAATAAGAGGTACAAAATGAAGGTTGTACAGGTCTACGCTCCTACATCTAGTCATGATGACCAGGAAGTCGAAAGCTTTTATGAAGACGTAGAATCGGCGATGGGTAAAGTCAAAACAAAATACACTATACTGATGGGCGACTTCAATGCCAGGGTAGGCAAGAAGCAGGCTGGAGACAAGTCAGTGGGGGAATATGGCATAGGCTCTAGGAATAGCAGAGGAGAATTATTAGTAGAGTTTGCAGAACAGAATAATATGCGGGTAATGAATACCTTTTTCCGCAAGCGGGTTAGTCGAAAGTGGACGTGGAGGAGCCCGAATGGTGAGACTAGAAATGAAATCGACTTCATACTCTGCGCGAACCCTGGCATCATTCAAGGTGTAGACGTGCTCGGCAAGGTACGCTGCAGTGACCACAGGATGGTAAGAACTCGAATTAGCCTAGACTTGAGGAGGGAACGAAAGAAACTGCTACACAAGAAGCCAATCAATGAGTTAGCGGTAAGAGGGAAACTAGAGGAATTCCGGATCAAACTACAGAACAGGTATTCGGCTTTAACTCAGGAAGAGGACCTTAGTGTTGAAGCAATGAACGACAATCTCATGGGCATCATTAAGGAGTGCGCAATAGAAGTCGGTGGTAACGCCGTTAGACAGGAAACCAGTAAGCTATCGCAGGAGACGAAAGATCTGATCAAGAAACGCCAATGTATGAAAGCCTCTAATCCTACAGCTAGAATAGAACTGGCAGAACTTTCTAAGTTAATCAACAAGCGTAAGACAGCGGACATCAGGAACTATAATATGGATAGAATTGAACAGGCTCTCAGGAACGGAGGAAGCTTAAAAACAGTGAAGAAGAAACTAGAAATAGGCAAGAATCAGATGTGTGCGTTAAGAGACAAAGCCGGCAATATCGTTACTAATATGGATGAGATAGTTCAAGTGGCTGAGGAGTTCTATAGAGATTTATACAGTACCAGTGGCACCCACGACGATAGTGGAAGAGAGAATAGCCTAGAGCAATTCGAAATCCCACAGGTAACGCCAGAAGAAGTAAAGAAAGCCTTAGGAGCTATGCAAAGGGGGAAGGCAGCTGGGGAGGATCAGGTAACAGTAGATTTGTTGAAGGATGGTGGTCAGATTGTTCTAGAGAAACTGGCCACCCTGTATACGCAATGCCTCATAACCTCGAGCGTACCGGAATCTTGGAAGAACGCTAACATAATCCTAATCCATAAGAAAGGGGACGCCAAAGACTTGAAAAATTATAGACCGATCAGCTTACTGTCCGTTGCCTACAAAGTATTTACTAAGGTAATCGCAAATAGAATCAGGAACACCTTAGACTTCTGTCAACCAAAGGACCAGGCAGGATTCCGTAAAGGCCACTCAACAATAGACCATATTCACACTATCAATCAAGTGATAGAGAAATGTGCAGAATATAACCAACCCTTATATATAGCTTTCATTGATTACGAGAAAGCGTTTGATTCAGTCGAAACCTCAGCAGTCATGGAGGCATTACGGAATCAGGGTGTAGATGAGCCATATGTAAAAATACTGGAAGATATCTATAGGGGCTCCACAGCCACCATAGTCCTCCACAAAGAAAGCAACAAAATCCCTATAAAGAAAGGCGTCAGACAGGGAGATACGATATCTCCAATGCTATTCACAGCATGTTTACAGGAGGTATTCAGAGGCCTGGAGTGGGAAGAATTGGGGATAAAAGTTGATGGAGAATACCTTAGCAACTTGCGATTCGCTGATGATATTGCCTTGCTTAGTAACTCAGGAGACCAATTGCAATGCATGCTCACTGACCTGGAGAGGCAAAGCAGAAGGGTGGGTCTGAAAATTAATCTGCAGAAAACTAAAGTATTGTTTAACAGTCTCGGAAGAGAACAGCAGTTTACGATAGGTAGCGAAGCACTGGAAGTGGTAAGGGAATACATCTACTTAGGGCAGGTAGTGACCACGGATCCGGATCATGAGACTGAAATAACCAGAAGAATAAGAATGGGTTGGGGTGCGTTTGGCAGGCATTCTCAAATCATGAACAGCAGGTTGCCGCTATCCCTCAAAAGGAAAGTGTACAACAGCTGTGTGTTACCAGTACTCACATATGGGGCAGAAACCTGGAGGCTTACGAAAAGGGTTCTGCTGAAATTGAGGACGACGCAACGAGCTATGGAAAGAAGAATGATGGTTGTAACGTTAAGGGATAAGAAAAGAGCAGATTGGGTGAGGCGACAAACGCGGGTAAACGACATCTTAGTTGAAATCAAGAAAAAGAAATGGGCATGGGCCGGACATGTAATGAGGAGGGAAGATAACCGATGGTCACTAAGAGTTACGGACTGGATTCCAAGGGAAGGGAAGCGTAGCAGGGGGCGGCAGAAAGTTAGGTGGGCGGATGACATTAAGACGTTTGCAGGGACAACATGGCCACAATTAGTGCATGACCGGGGTAGTTGGAGAAGTATGGGAGAGGCCTTTGCCCTGCAGTGGGCGTAACTAGGCTGATGATGATGATGATGATGATATCTATGTCATTTGTCTTCAGTCCAGCATATACAAAATCGAGCAATCCGTATCATCACCCACAGTTCACCGCGCTCTAATCCTATCGGCCTGCTTGAGCAGTACAAAAATCTGTGTATAAAAAGATTATTCAACTACAATTTAGCAATAATGTTTTATGAATTGCTTGATTCTCAGCTGACCTTTCAATATATTCAAAGCAGCTCCCTTAGAAATACAAACCCTACTAGGTTCGCTTCTAATTATAATTTTTTGTTACCATCAGTTCGCACTAACTATGGTAAAAAAACATCTGCATTCGCTACCATTACACTTTGATATCGTTTTCCTGTTTCGCTTAAAATACTACCTACATTTCAGCGTTTCAGAGCTTCGCTAAAAGACTTTTTGCTAACCTCTGATAATTTTTCCTAATAAATATTTGGATTTCCATAGTCCCCTAGCAAATAAGTATCATCCATTCTTTTTTCTGCTTTTTCTTGCAGTGTTCACGTTGCGCCACATTATTTTTCTCTTTGTTCGTTCTTTTTTTTTTGCTTTTTGCCTTTACCAATTGTATAATTTTTGTCACTTCCGTTGTTATTTCTGTTACACTACATCGATTAGAGCATAGTTTGTTTGTCTTTTCTTCTTTTTTTCTTTCGTTGTCATTTGCCTTTCTTCCAACTAATATATTATTATGCTATCCACTGTTATGCTGCCAACTATTTTACAATTCTGTTGTAGTTACTAATCGAGGGTCCCATTTTCAGCATCATTACTTTGGGACCCTCGTCTGTATATTACATTTATGTACCTAAGTTTTCCATATCAATAAACTTCAACTCCTGTCGACAGGGTATTCCCTGAGCCCCAGCAAAAGCAATGCAAAAACAGCATCGCTTACCTTTGTGCGAACTTGCAACGGTCCAGACAGGTGGTAGGTAAAATGGTAGAGAGGAGGTAGGGAGTAGGGAGAGGTGGCAGAGAATATATAGAATTGGTGCAGTCAAGAAACGATTAAATAACAGCGTTTCTACTCGCCGCTCACAGCTTCCATACATGAGGAAGGACGGGAGAGAGAAAAGTCCGCGTAAAAAGGCAAGCAAACGCTTTCAATATCATCATCAGCCGCAGCAGCCTGGTTACGCCCACTGCAGGGCAAATGCCTCTCCCATACTTTTCCAACTACCCCGGTCATATACTAATGGTGGCCATGTCGTCCCTGCAAATTTCTTAATCTCATCCGCCCACCTAACTTTCTGCCGCCCCCTGCTACGCTTCCCTTCCCTTGGAATCCAGTCCGTAACCCTTAATGACCATCGGTTATCTTCCCTCCTCATTACATGTCCTGCCCATGCCCATTTCTTTTTCTTGATCTATACTAAGATGTCATTAACTCGCGTTTATTCCGCAAGGGTACACGTTGAGGACGTGGGGCAGCAGACTCAGATCCCTCCACGGCCATGCTCCATGTCCTGGCTGAGGACCCGCCTGCGTTCGACATTTTTCAAATTGAAATTCAAGTTTATTTATCAGACAATATAGTGGAAGGTTCGCTGAGCTAAACGCCGCGAAAACGGCTTGACTGGGCCCAGGTTACGGTTACATTGCAGCAGCTATGCAAGGTGCACAGGCGGAGACTAAGATACTCCGTGAACAGGCAAAAATGAAAAACATGCAGATTACAATGCATAATATGTGGCACGCAGGCCTTGTTTTGTCGTCCATGGCACCGTACATGCTGACCGTCGAAGTCTGCGCACACCCCATTTCCGTGGTGCTGGACGCAGGGGCCCGCGTGTTGGTCAAGCCCGGGAAACTGTTCAAGCTTACTTTCCCCAGGGTGTCCGTCGATGCTTTGCGCTTTATGATGCGCAGCTACTCCGGACAGCTCTCCCAGGCCGAGGCTAAGCCCCAAGTCAGTGTTCGCTTTGGCGACAGGAAGGCAATCCTTCCACTTTAGTTAACCAAATGGTCGTCGCCGACGCTGCTGGGCCGAAACTCGATTCACACACTGGGCATTCATCCGCCTGAGTACCAGCAAGCCATCATGCATGTGGTGAGAGACGTCCCCAGCCTCCTGGCCGATTTAATGTCCATCTTCGAGCCACGGATGGGCACAATGGCCGGCACGCTCGCCGGCATCTATGTACCTGAGGTATCCCGGCTCCGTTTTTTGAAACGTCGCCCACTGGCGTTCGACCTGAAGGACGGAGTTACCCAGGAGCTGCAACGGTTACAGCGAGAGGGCATTTTGGGGCCCGTCAAAACGTCTGAGTTGGCTGCTCCCGTCGTTCTAATCCTCAAGTGAGACGGCTGTGTGAGGATCTGCCGGAATTTCACGGTTATCATCAACCCCGTCGCTACCATCGAGAAGTGCCCGCGGCCCCGGATGGTCGGTCTCCACTCAGCGTTGTCATGGGGACAGAAGTTCACAAAGCTAGACCTCAGTGGCGCTTACTTCTCCACATTCTTCAAGGATGCTTCCCCCCGGAAGTATGTCACAATATCGACAACTTTGGGGCTGTTCCAGTAAACGCGCTTACCGTTCGGCATGACACAATTGCAGCACGTCGGTCCCACGCTCAAGCTGCAAAAGTGCGTATTCCTGGCCCCCAGTGCTAAGTACCTGGGACAAATTTCCCAGACCGGCCTGGTCCCGGCCTTCCACGAAGTTGATGCTGTGCTCAAGGCGCTTCAGCCACAGAACAAGGAGCTTCAGAGCTGCATCGGCCTAATCAGCTTCTACAGCAGATTCCTGCCAAACGTGCCGGCGCATCTAGAGCCGCTCCATCTTCTGATTCGATATGGTCACCAGTGGGTCTGCACGAAGGAGCAGGACGTGGCCTTCCAGCGCAGCATGGAGCTAATCACCAAGGCTCCAGTGCTGGTGCACTTTGATCCGGACAAGCCTGCCGTCCTTAATGTAGATGCGTCGCCGTAAGGCATGGGATCCATCTTGGCGCACCGGGAAAAGGATGGCCAGAAACGCCCTGTGTTGATTGCTACCCGTCGGCTTCATCCCGCAGAGCAACGTTGCAGCCAGCTACAGAGCTCTGTAGTTACTGCAAGCGGGTCAACCTGGCGTGGAAATGACAAAGATGGTGACCCGGTCCCACGTTTGGTGGCCTGGCATGGAAAGGGACATCGCTCACATGATGCAGAGCTGCCAAGTCTGCCAGTAGCATCATCGGGCCTCACGTCGTTTAAAAGTCACCCCCTCGGCTGTTTCTACGGTGACCCTTATTTCGTCTGCATGTGGATGTTGGGGGCCCTTCAAGGACCGTTACTTTCTGGTAAGGCTGGACGCCTTTTCGAAGAGCGCGGAGGTCCTACTGTTACCACTCCATTAGCAGGCGTGCCCACTGCGGCACTGTGGCAGGTCCTCGTGGTCCAGTGGTTGCCGCACGGTATCGTGTCTGCCAATGGTCCCGCTTTCGCCAGCACAGAGTGCCCGGCCTGGCTGACGAAGAACGGAATCCGCCGGCTGATGGTTCCGCCGTACCATCGTGCTTGAAATGGTGCAGCCGTGTGGGTGGTGCAGATCATCAAGGACAAGCTGATGAGCCAGGCTGGGGAATTCCAGACGCAGGTTGCCCGGGTACTGTTCCAGTACCGGACCACGCCCCATGATGTCATTGGTCGCGCCTCCTTTGAGCCCCTGCTGGGCCGGATGGTCAACACGCCCTTGGACGTCCTGCATTTGGATCTCCGATCCACAGCGCTCCCAAAGCAGCTGAAGCAGAAGCTGGCTGCTTAGCTAGGGTGCCGTGCCCGGCCTTTGCAGGAGTTGGGAGCTCCAGTCTTCTCCAGGAACTTCCGCCCTAGCACACCCTGTTCCACTGGACAGGTGTATCTCCTGCCAGCGCCTCATCGCTGCTCGTGCGCTCACCGGAGGGGACCACGTGTCACCGGCTCGCCGACCATGTTAGGCCTCGCCTCGGAACCCGGCTTGCACGCTAGGCCACCACTTCAGAAGTCCAGCCCACAGGAGGACCAACGGCAACACCAGTCGCTGCCAGCTAGGCACCGCTCACGTCGGAGGCGGCAAACGCCGCCAATTCTGCGGCGCCCATTGGGCCGGTGTCAAGTCCGGCGCCACGCTCCAGGCCGGCGGCTGCAGACCCTCCGGATGGAGCGAGGCTGGCTCAGGCAGCACTCGGCGTTGCCACACCCGGCCTGTTGACACGGTTGCCCAGGCGAAGAAGTCCATTGTGGAGGCCGCCGCACCGTTACTCGCCTTGATAACAGGCGCCGTCGACCGAGCTGGGACGGCGGCAGAGCCTCGACCAGGCGTTTGCCTGTTTTGTTATATATACACTGAGCGCGGTCGTGTTTTGTTTGTGTTGAACAAACTGGAGTTAAGGCGTGTGACGTGGGATGTGACGCCCCTGAGACAATCTTCGATGGCCTGCTAGGCTCGGTAGGCAGCAATGATCCCCACACCAAATAAACGCCGACGAGCAATCCTGCTCGTAGTCAGTCAACGTTCACCACCACCACGCTGCGGAGCGTCTCTCTTACATAGGGTGCCTCGAGCCCCCCCTCCCGTTCAAGAACCCGAAGGGATCGTGACACTACGTAGAAAAACAAAAATGGTGGACACAAGTAGGACAAGTAATGTCAACTCACCCCTCTAGTAGTACAGAAAGCTCTGAAGGACGTAAGCATTCGCCCAAAACAGCAGGGCCAGGTGTCTTTAAGCAACCAAAGCAGTACACAAAGCTTCGCATACATCGAATCTCACAGCGCGCGGGGTATATATAATGTTTTTCGGCGAGTGCTTTGAGAAATTTAGTGGTATATGAGGGATTTCTTCTTTTTTTCTTGGTTGGCTCGAAGTGTTTGGCTTCATCATATAGGCATTTAGTGTGAGCCTGGACAGTAACATCTGCTTACGTCAGTTTTAAGGGTTCAACGCCTTTATTACAGCTTGATGAGAAGGGGTTGACCGAGGGGCCCGATTTTTATTCGTCATATCATGACATGACTTCTTATCATATTCATTACCCCTTGTTTTGTACGAACCAGTTCAATGCTTAACTATCCACTGTATGCTTACGTTTTATATTCATTTATTTATTCATTTATTTATTTATTTCATCAATCATAGGCAGTTTCGAAGAAGATATTTCGAAACCGTACGGTAAGGGTTCACAGAAACAGATGTGAGCAGGTGTGCTATTTCTGCGCGTCAGTGTACGCTCTCTCGCAGGTGTTTAAGTTTTGCACTTCGATTGTGGGCGTAGGAAACCTGCTTCAGCTCTCTTATATACATGCCAGAACATTTTTGTCTTCACATGGCAGCGTTGAACGGAAAAGTTGCATTGATAACTCGTAAGCGCATTCTCTAAGTAGTTTCTTCAAAACTAAGTGTTAATTGTGCGTGTTGGGTATATAAGTTCCCTCGTATATACCAGTGTTTTCTTCGAAGGAAGAGGCCAAAAGGGGACCCTTTGGTATCCGAGGGTTTCTTTTTTGCTTAGGCACAGCTGTACGAAAGCATTTAATGAGACCTTTCCTCCATGTAATGGTGGCAATATTATTGTATTTGTATTCATAATTATTATACGGTAAAGGTACAGTATACGATAATAATTGCACAAAATCGTTAGCACACCTGTATAGCGCCAGTCAACGACCCTGGACGCGAGTACATGAGTCGCTTTGCTGCCTTTGGGTCCCTTAAAGTTACTTCAGGAATGATAACACCTTTTATTTGATAAAAAATGTAAAAAATACAATAAACAAAATTCGTCAACGGGAGTCACGTGGATAATATTAATTTTGATGTAAAGCAGTGTTGTTGCGCAGGAGTACAGAACATTAGCTCTAATTGAGGGTGCAGCAGCACCACGCAGCAGCACGACGGCACAGACTCGAAGCGCCTCTCAAATCGCCTGAAACCTACAGAAGCTTACTATAGCACCTACGGGAGGGAAATGTTGGCCATCTGTTGCACTGTGAAGCATTTACATCTTTTCTTTTTTGATGGCGTAGCTTTTACATTCTGACCGACCACAAGCGTTTACCTTCGTTTTCAAGAATAACAGTTCATCATGCTTAGAACGTGAGCTTTAACAACTTTATTTATCTCCGAATTTTCTACCAGCGTCCGCCATATCGCTGGGACCGAAAATCAGACAGCTCACGCGCTGTCGCGAATCAGCGCTGTGCCTGCTGGCCCTGTGGATTTCTGAGCTCTACCTTCCACCCGGCAAAATTACCCCGAGCTGCGCCAATGGGAGGAAAAAGCTCGTCGTTCCAGCTTGCGGAACTGCCGCCTCACCACACAACAACATTGGTACGTGCGACACATCGCAGGCAGCTCCTCGCCCTTTCGTGCCACATCAGTTTCGGCCGCCAATAACGAATTTACTGCAAGGACTAAGCCATGCTGCCATCACAACGACACAGAGGCTTATCACAGCCTGCTTCCTCCGGCCAGGGATCAATAAAGGTGTTCGAAGCGTGGGTAAAAAGTGAAGCGTACCAAACAGCTCCAACAATCCTCCAGAATCTCAAGAAAAGAATTGCCACAGCGCTGGCCAACGTCTCAGAGGACATGGTTGTGCGTTCTGAACGTACGGTGAAAGATCGCGCGCTGTTATGTATTGGTATGCAATGCCAACATTTGAGCATTCGCTGTGAGCTACTCAGCGTTCCTCCAAAAATAAAGGAGTTCCATGACTGCGACCACAGTGCATGTTTGACTGCGTTTTGCGAAACCGCTACCTAAATTCCGGAGTGCAAAAGCAACGAAATCTTTTCAATAGCTACCGCGGTGGTATCACAAAGCAAACCACTTCGCATTGGGCAATATTTTCGCGGGGTCGCAGGTCAAGGCCGCACGTGGCGCTGGTGATGACAAGCCACATTTGGGTGTGCGAGGACGCTCCAGCGGATGATGAACACCGCTACGCTTTCCGCTGTTCGGGCAATAGAGAAAGAGCGGGGCGTGTGTGGCGCGTACCGCTCCCAAGTGACGCCGGCGCGTGGCTTTGCGGCGCTCAGCTGCCGCACGGAGCCCGTTGCGCGCGTCTGGAGAGCTCAGGCGCTTAGCGCTGTACCTCTGCGCGCAATTACAATTTTGCAAATCCTACAACCGATACCGGATGGACGCATGATCGTCTAAAATTTCCTCTTTGCAAGCAAGCACCAAAATAGAATAATTAAAAAGTTAATTAACAAATTCTGCTTCATTATTCATTATTAAATGGCACTTGCGACCCGTTTGATAGCGCCCGCCAAGGCCCCTGGTCACTCCGCTTAAGAACAACGATTCTACGTCCAAAAATCTATTATTTGAAATTTCTGAAAGTGTTCCTTGAAACCCCCTTTATTAAGTACAAGACGACTCGTGTTTCCCCTGCGCTGCGGTAGTATTTCCGTGAACACGCGATCGATTCCCGTGTCCGCGTAAGGGTGGTCTATTGTGGTGAGGTGTTTGCTCGTGAGTGTGGCCGTACGTGCTTCTGCTGCTGCGTGAGTGGGATACCCGGTGATTTTCGGTAACTCTCCTGTTTTCTGTAAGGCTGTTACGTCCGGAGGTGTGTCTTCTTTGGCAATGTACTGCAGCAGCGTCGCGCTCTTGCCAATGAAGCTACCACAATTCCACTGCCAAACGGTGATCCCTTCAATTCGATCATTCGGTTTTCTGGCCATTTTGATCCTCTTGTACCACTTGATGGATGGCTGCCTCTCTGTGTGGATTAACTCGCGGCTTCTTGTAGCGTTGATCGTATACAAGAAGGTGAAAACATCGTGGTCTTGCTTTATCATATGTCGGAGCTCGTTGAAACCCTCCTCCATTTGCACATGTAGCACTTGGAGGACTTTCCGGTTTTCCTGAATACCTACTTCGCAAGCCGTTACTCGCTTCGAAGTCCGGACGCGCAGTCAGAAACGGCTCGGCTAGCGTCTCAGTTTTAATTTCCTCGACCTTCTCCTCCACTACCGAGGCAGTGGACGCGCGCTACGGCGGCGGTGGCTGTGTTCGGGGTTCGGGCAAGCATTCTTGTCCTGGTGGCTTGCTACGACTTCGTTTCGGCTATCTATAAGCGCAGTTCCTGCACTAGGGCCGCAAGCGCCTGTACAGTGTTCGCGTTTGTGTCTGCGTCTCGTCGGACAGCAACTCGGCAAACCTGCTTTGCTCGTGAATGAATACCGTCGACTCTCCATTCTCAACCTGTCAAAACGTTTATTACCCTCCGCTGCCAAACCTAGCGCCCAACACATCGATAACTGAGTTGAAAAACACAAATGCAGGCACTTTTACCGGCTGCAACCTGCCGCTCTTAGGAAATGCTCAAGTGGCGCAACCTCCTTGCGTCAATAGGAAAATATCTTATCGGCGATTTGCCGTTCACGCCAATATACCTTTTGTGGTTCACTATAGCCCCGCCGTACTTTAAAAAAATGCGTATACGTTTCTACTTCGGTCTCCTGCGGACTAATATTTTGTTGCTGTTCGCACGAGATCCTCACAACATGTGCGCAATGAAGGACTAAACTACAGGGTCTAAAGTAACAATCCTGACAACGGCAGCAGCCGTGGTACTGAAAGAAGCTTGTGGCGAAAAATTTGATGATCTTACTTCAGTAAACTGGCACTGAGTAAACGAAATAAAATGCCATTTTTAATTAAAGTCGCACTCGCAAGCTTTTCAGAACATTTCAAGTGTCGAGGCTATGTATTCTCTCTTCAATCTAATGAGAATTAGTTTAGTGAACGTAAGCGCTCCAAAATGTGTTTTTGAACAAATGTCATTACGTTTTGTTGCGTGAAAACAAATTTATTGCATTATGATTGAATTGAAGTTGTGGTAACTGAGAAATTAGCTGTCTGAAAGGGGTATAACGTTTTATTCAGAACGATATATATATATATATATATATATATATATATATATATATATATAATTTATATAATTTCGTTATATATTTCTGATTTTTCATAATCAGGAATATGAGTGCAGCTCTATACGTGATTTGATTTAGCGATATAATGAGGCAAAGAACTTGAAAAAGTCATGTAGCAGAGTCGGCAATCGTCGAAAATCTGATCTGAGGGTCAAGCTCGTCGGCTTTTATACATGACTCGTCGAAGGCTTCAGCGTTCAGCGTAATTAGTGGTACCACTCGGCTTCCAGAAAGTATTATACATTTCTGGTCATGAGTACGAGTAAATTACGAAACAATAAAAACCACGACAAGGAAAAAAAAGCGCGAACGAGACCATACTAAGCAAAAAATCAAGCGCGAGCGACAGCTGACGCTAGCAGACAATAGTACCAAACGCGCGCTGCGGCTGAGACCATATTGGCCTCGAGCTCCACCAGTGGAAAAGCTGGCGCCACCGTCAGCGTGACGTGCTATTAGGGATCACGTGGACATAGCGGCCGCATCGGCTGCTTCGAGAGCGCCGAAGCGAGTTGAAAATTCATTGAAAACGAGAGCTTAAATTCCCTCGTACGTTGAGGTCCTCATTTAGTGGCGATATTTTCCCGCTTCGAGTGTCTCCTTTACAACGCTTGAAAGCACTAGAATAGGTAGTGGCTGCCTTTGAAGGCAGCAACATGGTAGGTTGCTGCTCGGTGCCGCAGTGCCGGACGTACGCAACGGAGCCCGGTGTCAGCCTTATTCACACGTAGCCGCAGGACAAGAAGCTGCGTGAAGCTTGGCTCGCGAAACACAAAACCGGCAAACAGTCATCGGCTACAACTCGGGTATGCAAGAAGCACAGACGCGAGGAAGATTTCTGCTACGGCGCCGGGTCTGCGATGTTCGGAAAACGCGCGCTGAGACGCTCGCCCGAGTCTGCTGCCCGACTAATGTCATGACGGTTTGGTCTATGAACTTGTCGATGCTATAGATACTGGCAAGTTCACTGGAATGGAAAGGGAGCGGTAAAACGCACATTAAAAAAAGGCATGGCATATGGTCATGTTTGTACGTGTTATGAATTAATGCACTGGATTACAAAAAAGAAGCAGCGGTAAGAAAAGACTCAGCCACGAGTTCGATCGTTCACAGCGGTAAAAAATCGCCTCTAGTGAATGCGGTGTTGCCTTAGAAACTTGCCGTAGAAACTTATACTGCGGTGTATATCGGCAATTATGACCATGTAAATTACAGAAGTCGCAGTTTCACGAGTAGCGAAGTACGTTTCCGCTACATTTCTGTGCTCTGCGCACACGCAGAGCCCTTTTGCGGCAAACACAATAGACCCCCTCCTCGCAATGTACGGCGCTGCCCCGGCACGTGGCGCGCCACTCGCCCCATGATCGCGTCCGCCTTCATGGCGCGTCGCGGCCCGGCTCTCCGTGCCGATCGCGACGTTTGCCTCGCGTAGATCGTTTGAGTACGCGGTGCGAACGGGGTGCGATAACGCTATCACGTTCCGCTCTTTAAGGCCAAGCTTAAGTGTTTTATTTTATTTGTCACTGTTGTGCTCGATAGCTCGCTTACGCCACCGCCACCGCTTGCCGCAGGAGCGGCCCATTTAGAGCTGCTCTATAGAAGGTGTGGCCTGCATAAGAGCATCTGTGGCTCGTGCTAGGGAGTTTCGATTCTATCCCTAGATCAGGCACGCTTTTTTTATATTTTTTTTTCAAATGCGAAGCGGTTTATGTCTTGTGTCTGGCAATTTTCGTTAGGTAGGTAAGTTTCTGTCTAGCCTGGGCACAGTTCTCCGATGAAAACCAATTCCATGGCAAATGGTGGGACGGAACTTCTGATTTCCAAAACAGTGGTGTCACGCTCTACCCAATAGGCCACAGTCAGGGGCTTAGCCGGCGGGGTGGGGGGGGGGGGGTCTTATGGGGCTTCAGGCTCCCCCCCGAAACTTTTTCGGGCTGTCATGCACTGCCGACGAAAACAACCTTCGGCCCCGAAAATCATTCTGGATTTTCTCTAGAATGTCTATTTCACGCTCGAAAAGAAGTTTCAACACGAACATTGCGAACTCGGGCTGCATTTCGAGGCAACGCCCATACACCGGGAGTCACATGACGCAAGGAGCTCCATCCGAGCACAAACTTTCGCGTGAGTCTAAATGTCGTACAAACATCATTCACGTGACCTGATCCTAGGTGCCTAGGGACAGGATCGTTTAGTGATATTTGAGAAGGCGCGGTGGTGGCGCCGAGCGACGCCATGGCGTGTTCGTCCTCGGCGTGATCGTGGCCCACTCGGACCGCGCATTGTTTAACGTTGCTTATGTGATTGTGCTTGCGGTGCTTGTGTGTTCGTGAGTAGTGGTGGTGCGACAGTGCGGCTTTCGCCTCGGTGAGTTCTGGCAGTAAAGAATCTGCGTTGTGTGACCCGTATAACTTCCCTGAGAGCTCAGCGGTGGTGACAATTGAAATGTCGGAAGTGGCCTAGCGCCTCGGCAGCGAAGTTCTGCGAAACCGCGATGTGGCGTCGCCGTGTCCGACTTTGCTCAACGGACATCGAGGGATGTGCTGCTCGCTACAAGTCATGTAAATGCGCCTTCGTCGACCGCCCACTGTTCAGCGCTGAATGTGGGCTTTGTGTGCTGTGCTTGAAACGAGTGGTGCAGCCGTGCAGCGGGGGCGGCGGAGGAGCAGAGTGGCTTAGGGACGCCATTTGCACTTTCACAGACATGTGCTCCCGTTTAGGGCTCATTAGCGGCTGTCGCGGGATTGTGGTGTGCTCCTTACTTAGTATGAAGTTTGCGATGCTAACACACAGCATGTTCACGTTTTCCGTGCTATATGTCATTTGCATAACGACTCAGTTGAAAACGAGGCATATGTCTGTGTTCTTTGCGTTTGTGTGTTGTAAATTACTTTATGTTGTGGAAGTTCTGGCAGTCTTTTTAAGCAAGGAGTACGAACGTAAATATATTTCTGTATGTCTGAAACTTTAAATTGCCCATGATACTCTTTACCACTGATAAGTGGGATACACGGCCTGTGTAAATCAGCTACCTTTTGTTGCGACGCTCTTCCGTGTGGCAGACTGATGCATGGTGCGCGTTTATTTCTCTACTGTTGCAAAAACCATTTGTTTATTCACTCAGTATAAATGTACTACTTCTTCACCGCAGTACATTTTAGTTACGCGATGAAACACCGGTGAAGCATACTAACAATGGGAGGGGGCCGCTATCACCCAGCATAGCATGTCCACTTAGGCGACCAGAGAGGTGGCGGCTGCGCGAGTGTATAATTAAAGAGCACTTATTATGTCCAGTGACAGTGGCCCCTTTCCATTTTTAGTATGCTTCCCCGCGGAACATTGGTGTGCTGCAAGAAAGGTAATCTTAAAAAGCGCAGTTATGCAACGTTTCTTTTGTAGCTTGCTACACCGCAATACAGGGGTGGAAATAAGCACCGTGCAGTAATCATACTAAGAGTGGAAAGAACACATAAATTTACACTGCTCATTATTTCCAATTGTGATATAATTTGCAAGTGCATCTGTGCTCGTGGTAAGCTTCATTGACAATTCTTTGTACATCACAAATTCATATTGCACGGAAGCTTACTAAAGCACATTTGCCATTATGGAATGCGTTATTCACTTTCAATGCAGGAGCACAATGCAGATTCATGCCCATGCTTTTGGCTGGACTGCACATGCTCCTTGAGAATTGATTCGTTGTTCATAAGTGCACTGGCACTTTACTCTAAACTGGAGGGCTGAAGTTGATATGGGAGCACAATTTTTATTAAGGGGACAAGATTTGGCCAAGATGGTTGCAGCAGTATTTTTTCTTCCAGGTACCTTTTCTACTAGGAGCTTCCATTGCAGTGTTTCGAGACTCTTTGTGCCAGCACATAGTGTATATAAATATCAGACACTGATTGGGAACATCACCTATGCTATCTGCAGTAAGCTGTGCACAGAAATACATAGCTATATATAGTAAAAAAATGTACCACGACCAGACATAATTAAAGAAGGGGGTGGGCTGCAGCAATACTAGGTGTTAAATAATGCTCTATCTTTTCCCTTGAGATTTCTGGTTTTGTGCTTTTTATTATGGATACCTCCACAGAAACCACGCGAGTGCCGAACTTTAGCTTGTGGGTTTCAGTTCTCATGGTTGTTACTAACAGAACAGTGTAATAAACGAACAAGGGCTTGGAAGCATCCAGTCACGTTGCTTGTCTCATGGAGTCACTTCACGAGCACCTCCAGACCAACGAGGAAGGGAGGTTTGTTGCAATCCCTTCTGAACTGTATTGCCACCAAGCCATCAGTGCTCCCAATGACAACTTTTGGACAGTAAAATGCTTGCACCGAGCAAATCTAAGAAGGAAGCATTCAGGATGTGCAAAGTTCGCCTTTTGAAGCTGGTAGCATTGGTGAAGCGGCTTTGCCTGTCTGCCATGTTTATGGATGCACAAAGATGATTTCCTTTTTGGGAGGGGTTGTTTCAGAGGTCGTTACATGGCAACAGTGAGGGGTATTTTAGTAGCAGAGAAGCTTGTCTTTGCCCACTGTCGCCCATGTGAAGTGCCTACTTTTTGGGTTCAATGTGCTCTCCATGCGTGCATGCATTTTTAGCTTGTAAAGACATCTATTACCACTTGCCTCAAGCTGGTCCTTGCTGGTGTTATCCAAGAAGGCATTGGGCAGTATGTAGATGCAAACTTATAAAACGCTGTTGATACCAGTGAAACCAGATTAATGGAGCTGCTGTTTTTTTGTCCACTCCATCCTTGTTTGTTACAATGAGCAGTTCTTTGTCCGAACAAAAGCCATATGTAGTTGGTCATGCATAGCTTATGCACTAAGACTTGTTGGCGTGTTATGACAGAGACCTGCCTAAGAACCTTAGCACAATGTCTGTATGTAAAAACCTTCTGATGTGTTGATGACTTCCTTCTTTTTATCACACTTTGCCTGATGAAGCCAGCAACTGGGCCAACAAGATGTTCAACAGGCTTCCCACTAGCTTTCCCAGCGTCTCCTTTACCAGGGTGCTGCTCATAGATATGTTTTCTTGACCTTCAATTGGCACTTCAAACATGGCCACACCTGCTCGACCTATAGCATGCGATCAAAAAAGTGCTATAAATCAAGTTGCTCCAAACTCATGACATGTCCTACAAGGCCTTGAAGAACACCCTCATTTATTTACGCCCTCATTATACTGTATGAAGCTTCGCATGATAAGTGCGAAAATTATTATCTCCTGGTTTTTTCAGTGTTATTCCTATCCAGCTTCCTGAAAGCTATCCTGAGTGTTTCAAAAGCAAAAGACTGCTGCCGGACAAGAAGTGCATAAATCAAGGGTCGCTATAACCACATATTTTACACAAAATAAAGAAGGTCACTGAGTGTACAGGCGTGTTACATCATATCGAACAATCTTGTTTTTCCCTTCGCGAGTAAACTCAGCTTGCCCCAAAGACACGGCCTGGGACAAACTATGTGCCAGATGCTGTGCCCCTGCAAAGCTGAAGATATCTACGAGATCCTGACACCCCGCAGCGGTTTCTACACTGGGCAAACAAGCTACTATAAAAACGACTGCCTTTACTAATATATTAATAACATGAAAATGGGCAGAAGTTTGGCTATTCATTGGGCCCAATTGCAGGTGCAAGCCACTCTTCCATCAGATGTGTGTTGTTCACGGAAACTCGATCTATACAAATGCAGATAAAAACAATGATGTTTGAAAGTAGTAGACTTGAAGTATATTCTGCACAAGCAGTGCTACCTGTAGCACTGGTACCTTATAGCCCCAATTCACGGCTGCACCACCATGCTAAGGTACTAGTCTTGAATTATTAACTTTTATTATATTTATGGTGGCCATATATTGTAAGTACATATCCGTATTGTGTGCAAGAAGTTTAAATGATGTCAACTATAATAGCCATTCCTCATCTGAAATACAACAGAAGAGCAAATATCGGCAACAAATTCTAATTCAAGAAGGAAGACAACCAATGCACAAGATAAGTGACAGGCTTCTTTTTATTGAAAAAAAAATGACACAAGCGTCACGCCACCAGCAGAGGGTAGCAATCTTTCAAGCTTGGATGACAGAGGTAAAACTTCGCAGAATGCTATACTCACACTCAAATGTTAAACGGCCTAGGACACAGAAAACAGGCACTGTACAGAATGAAAGGGCAGGACTCCATCCAAGAACACTATGGCACCACATACTTGACATGGTGCAAAAGATGTGTACATGCCCTCCCCGTAAACTAATTGAAACAAAATCAAAAACAAGGAAAACATTCCTGCGAATGCAATCTGCAGAGTCTGAAACAAAGAAAAAAATAACCCAAGAAAAGTTCCACTAAGTCTTTCAATGATTAAAATTGTCAGTCTGTCTCGTCACTTCTTAATAATTAGATTAGATTATGGGGTTTTACGTACCAAAACCACTTTCTGATTATGAGGCACGCCGTAGAGGAGGACTCCGGAGATTTCGACCACCTGGGGTTCTTTAATGTGCACCTAAATCTAAGTACATGGGTGTTTTCGCATTTCACCCCCATCAAAATGAGGCTGCCGTGGCCTGGATTCGATACCGCAACCTCGACACCATAGCTACTGAACAACCACGGCGGGTAACTTCTTAATGAACCTGCACAGCTGAGCAGGAAAGAAAGCCCAATAAGCAGGGCCGCAGAAAGTGTCCCCAAATAAATGTACCTTGCTTACCAAGGTACCTCAGGTTTAGTTGTGGTCCGACCTTGCACAATAATTGAGTATAAACTTTTCTTGTTTAGAATGGTTTACAGATAGGAAAAAATGACCATATGAGCACCAGGTGTATGTATAGTCTACGCACGACAAGCTACTGCTTTCTTACTTTTATTTTTTTTCTCTGCTACTATCCACGAGTATTTAAGTGCTTTAATAGCAGTGCTAACATCTTTTTGCAACACACAAAATTGGGCAATTTGTGGCATAAAGAAAATTGCAAATTCACTCATAATGCAGAAGCTGGTGAAATATGCATATGAAGCTTGCTTCATGCAGTGTTTGTACAAGTGAACACTTCTAATGCAAGTCAGTAATCTCCTTTAAAGAAGTAAAATAAGTAGGAGTCATATTTATTTGTGTGAGTCGTGCCTCCCAGTGTTGAAGTGGGAAGACCCGGCTTTTGTTCCTCTTTGATATCCAGACTTGGCCACTGATCTCCACCAAAACAACCCTTTAGCTTCTTACTGCTGCATTCGTTTTGGTTTTCTTAAATCTATATTTGGTCAACCCATTGCTAGGAAAACGAGACACCAACAGCCTCATCCAGTAAATCTGAGAAGCAAAGCACTAGAAGATTAATGAGGCAGATGCACCCATGTAAGAAGAAAATTTAACACAGGACTCCCTTCACATGTGGGAAGGTGATGTGTAAGAACTTGAAGGTGTGGACGCCAGCTCTATATACAGTATGCAGAGATCGAGCAGGTGTTAGTCAATCATGGCACCTGTTGGCTTAATCGCCCCCTCCAGGATCAGTATTCACCATGACTGTACCTTCAGCAGAGTGGCTGAAATGTAGAATTGTGGACTGCCAATCTTTTGATTGTATATTTGAATCCTCGCAGCACAATGAGCACTTTATTTGCAGTATTCTAGCAAGAACTTCAGGAATTCCAGTGATAACACCAGTATACATCAGAACAACCAGGGGATTTAGCCTATAGCAGCTATTGCTGTAAAAAGACTGGCATAAGCACAAAAATTCAGATGGGCACACTACATGCCTTTCTTCTGGTAGTGGTCCACTACTTTGGTGGTACAGTTAATGATCTCGAATCAGTTCAAAGAGCAAGAATTTAGCATAAAAAAAATATTACGCTTAACAGCTGTATCTACTTGCCATTTTGCCTATGCAGCTTTGTATAACCCTGTCGACACTTACCTAAAGCACATGAGTGGCATAATGAAAAAAAGAGCTTTTGATATTGCTTTGGAGAAAATTCATCTGTTTCGGACTAACAGTATATATACATACTGCACATACCTGCGTTCGGTATACCTTATCACCGACTGTTAAGTCACCTTCTTACCTCGTCAGCGAATCACTCCTGCAACCACGTGTGCTGGTCCGGGTTTTACCTGCATTTTCACCTGTGCAGTTGGTAACAGTCTTTGGCTGTTTACTGTAACTTCATATTTCAAACATTTGGTTGCATAAGAGGCTTTGGCAATACTGGCAACCCTAAGGCCTGGGCAGGCTTCACGAAAGGCCACCTGTGCGTCGTCGTTGCAAACTGTGTTCAGCATCCTTCTTGGTTCGACTGTGACTAAGAACCCATATATCTTTCCTCCGAAGCGGCTGCTATTGGCGATGCTTTGATGCAGAAAGAGGCTATTGTCACACGTGTCAGCCTTAGGCCCGAAACCAATCTGGCACAGGTGGAAATAGTCTCGTCTTTTCCAGATGGTGGTTCAGCCTCACGAGGCACATTCCTTCAGTCAATTTGCACTCTGTCAATGTGAGTGAGACTAATCAAAGGTTGACTATGGTGTCAATTTTCTCGCCGGGTTTCGGTAGTGGCATCATGACCAACTGTTTCCACTCTGTGGGGAATTCCAATATTCCAGATTCCATTGATTACAAGCAATAGTGCTTGCTTTCTCGTTTCAGCTAGATTCCTCAACATCTACAAGATGACTCCATCTTTGCCACGTACGCTTTAAGGGTTCACATGCTCGAGAGCAACAACAGGTTCTGCCATCGTAAGAAGGATTTCCATTCCCTCCTTGGCAAGTTGCCATTGAGCCGCGTACAACTCAGGTGACGGTCATTCACTGTGAGGTGGTCGGGGAAAGCATCTGCAGCTTGTTCCCGAAATTTCTCAGATGTGCACTGAAGATCGACCAGTATCTTTTCATTAGTATTACAGTATTCGGTTCAACCTGTTATAGCCTAGAATGTGTCGCAGCTTACAGAGACCTATACGTTCAAATGACGCGCAGTGGTCCATCCACAAGTCTCTGGCATGTTTCTTAGCATGACATCTTGCCTGCTCAGTCTTGTATAGAGCATTCATCAGGGTTTGTTGTGTGCAGCCACAATTTAAGTATGCAGTGCGCAGCTTGGCTTGCTCACGCCAAATTTGCAGTAGATACTTGTCGGGGCTGGATGTTGCTCCAGTAAGTTCTAGTTCGCATGACGCTCTTTGCAGTGTGTAAAGGATGCGTGTTGCTAGCGATTCTTCAACACCTTCACATTCTGCACACTCAAGTGTATCACGGAAATGGTCCCAGCCTGACACCCTGATTTTGCGAATGTGGCACATTTTCACCCCTACATCAAGGATTATATTGAATAATGGTCCCTGCCTCTTGGGGCAGAGTCGCACTGACACCCTGGATGAAGGCGCCAGTTGCCCATGCTAGGTAAGTGCACTGCCCTTCTGGTTTTAATGGAGGGTGTGGCAGTTGGGATAGTTGGTGTCATTCGTTAATTTGAGGTCTGTGGTGTCTGCTGTGTCAAGGTGGCATCCTCTTGGCCGTACGTCTTTGCATCCCCAAATTGGGTGACGCGCATAAGCTCACTTCAACTGAGTATTTTGTGTTCGGGTAAGCAAAATTGAAGATGTCAAACCAAGTGACGTCACCTCGGCTGCGGTGCCTGGCTTTGGCACAGAGGTAGACCAATGGCAAAACGGCTTCCTTTCGCTGCCTTAGTCTGCAGCACACCACCACAACTTTCTGGTGAGATATATGCTCATTCAAGCTGTTCTTTCCCTGCCCCAATTCAATAATAGCCAATTTTAGGAGGTGCAAATCAAGCTGACTTCAGAAGACTGCTGAGTTTTTAGCTACTTGTAGTAGCTTATTGCTTGGTTAATTTTCTAGTTGGGCATGACATGCTTTGTGCTTAAAAATGAACTTTTTAAAGAATTCTTAGAGTAATGTTAGGACAGGCAACTTACTGAGTGATCACTGCTTTTGTCGCAAAATGTGGCAGTGAGCTAAGCAGACGCTGTCACGACAGCGCAGTGTTTAGGTTGTATGCGTATAGAAGAAACAAAATTGGAGTTGTGAAGTTCAAAGCCCTATTTTTACAGCCTCTCTTTATACTGCTGACATTACAGAGTTTTAGATTAGTGGACGCAAGCAGCATGCGTAAACAAGAACCCTGTTTGGGTATTTCTGGTACCCATGTGGTTTGCATAACCAAGCATCACGAGTGGCTTTCATTCTCTTATCCAACACTATTATTTTCATTGTAAAGCAACCAATATTGCAGTAAGTCTGATCAACGTGCATTAATATGCTAGATATTTTTAAGCACTTAGGGTGTGTCGGTTGAGTGTTTAAAGCACATCCCCACACCCTTGACCACTAGAATTATGCTTTCCAGTATTACTTGCTAATCAATTCTTGATGTGTTTACATTGTTTTCTTTGCTATAAGATTAGTTCGACAGTCCTAATAAAATTGCTAAAGTGAAGATCTTGGCTGTTGTATTGGCCATGTCGTTCTAAAACTGTTAGGTCTGACACAGTCAAAGCATTTGGAAACTTTAAGAAGCTTCACCTCACTACACATGTGTATTGAGGTGGGACCGTTCAGCAGGGGAAAATAAAAATACCGGCAGAGTTTTCAAGAGCACCTGGGATTATTGTAAGGCGGCGGGGGCAGTATCTTCAGGTTAACGGGGACATCAAAGCTGGAACTAGGGCTGCCATACATCCTATCACTGCAATACACTTTGCATTATCGCATTAAACAAAGTGTTGCGCTGAAGGTATTGCAGACGCATATACACATTCATTCATCCCAACTTTGACCAGAACCCTGCGTCCCATTGCTAAAGCTAACTGCGCGAAAAACGGGCAGAGATGCAGCTGAACATCAGCTGAACAGTATCAGCTGAACATCAGCTGAACAGTATCAAGCTCCACCTTACTGTGTTTGTCGAGCCCTAAGTACCAATAATATTGTTACGTCGGAAGACGCAGATGAAAAGCTATATACAAGTATTTTTACAAGGAAATACGCCGCACTTGACCAAGAGGCAACAGCCCGCGCTAGCTTCTAATCGTGGTCGTCGTCGTCGTATTCACACTGCTCGCCTCTTCGTGATCGCAAATACTGTTCGGTAGCACTACCCCCGGCGGCAAAAGCGCCATCCCGGAGCGGCTAAAGGCCGGACTCGGAAGCAGTGTAGTAGGCCTTGAGCCTACTGACGCGCATGACGTCACTAGATGCCAGAGTAGAGGACGAGGTTGAACTCAAAGGAGCAATTTAGTACGTCACAGGCGTCACCTGGCGCAGCACTAGGTAAGGCCCTGTGTATCGCGAAAGGAGCTCATCTGAATGGCCGACGTGACGAGAGGGCGACCACAGGAGCACGAGCGCACCAGGCGAAAACTGCACGTCACGGTGGCGGGTGGTGTACTGACACTACTGAGTGGTTTGCGAGGCTGTCAGTCGAGTACGGGAAAGCTGGTGTGCATGGTCGACGAGGGCGATGGCGTCGCGCGCATACTCGCTTGTTGACATCGCAGCAGCAGGAAGTGCCGTGTCTAGGGGCAAGGTCGGTTCGCGACCATAACGTAGATAAAATGAAGAAAATTCGCGACGTCAGTGGCGCAACTGGTAGGGAGAGCCCGCATGATAGCGTATCGGGTGGCGTAATCAGTTCCGACGGTTGCCCATTTGCTCCCAGAGGATGAAGTGAGAAAGGGACCGAGGAGGTCTAATCCAACACGAAAGAACGGTTCTACAGAGACGGTGATCGGCTGGAGATGACCGGCAAGTAGCACTTGAGGTGTTTTCCGACGCTGGCAGGGATCACAGGCCGCAACATAGCGTCGGAAGGAGCGAGCGAGAACAGGCCAATAGAAGCGGCGGCGGACGCGGTCGTACGTGCGAGTTACCCCAAGATGTCCTGCAGTAGGTGCGTCATGCATCTCAAAGAGCACAGTCTGTCGTAGATGTTTTGGCACGACAAGAAGAAGATCAGAGCCGTCAGAGAGAAAGTTCCTTCGGTACAGAATGCCGCCCTGGAGGACATATCGGCAAACCGATGAGTCGGCAGGTCTAGAGCGCAGACGTTCGATGAGAGCTCGCAGCGATAGGTCTCGGTACTGCTGATCGGCGATGTTAGCGAAGGCAGACACAGGGGAAATGCCATTGGCGGTACTACTATCGGCGTTGTCAGGCTCGTCGACCGGGTATCAAGACAGGTAGTCAGCGTCCTTGTGTAGTCGGCCAGATTTGTAGATGACAGATAACGAATATTCTTGGAGGCCTAAGGCCCAACGACCAAGTCTTCCTGTAGGATATTTCAGTGAGCATAAGGAGCAAAGCACGTGATGGTCTGTGACAACGGAAAAGGGTCGCCCATATAAGTATGGGCGGAACTTCGCAACCGCCCAAACTAGGAACAGACACTCACGCTCAGCGATGGAATAGTGCGCTCCGCGGGTGAGAGGAGCCTGCTGGCGTAAGCGATAACACGGTCGTGGCCGCTCTGGCGTTGTGCGACTACTGCGCCAATTTCGTGACCACTGGCATCAGTACGGACTTCGGTAGGCGCAGAAGAATCGAAATGGGCCAGAACTGGAAGCGTTGTGAGAAGGTCGATTACATGAGAGAATGCACAGGCTTCGTTATCGCCCCACTGGAAAGGGGCCTGTTTCTTCAAAAGCTCGGTTAGTGGTCGTGATATGAAGGCGAAATTTTTGACGAAACGGCGGAAGTACGAACAAAGGCCGATGAAACTGCGCACATCCTTGGCACACTTCGGAACAGGGAAACGCGTAACAGCATGGATCTTGCCTGGGTCCGGTTGCACTCCGTTTGCGTTAACGAGATGTCCAAGGATGGTAATCTGGCGACGGCCGAATTGGCACTTCGATGCGTTGAGTTGCAGACCAGCTCGACGAAAAACGTCCAGGACTGCTGAGAGGCGCTCGACCTGCGTAGCGAACGTTGGGGAAAATACTGTAACGTCGCCCAAGTAGCACAGGCACGTGGACCATTTAAAACCCTCAAGAGGGGAGTCGATCATGCGTTCAAAAGTGGCAGGAGCGTTACGTAGACCGAACGGCATCACTTTGAATTGATAAAGACCATCGGGTGTTACAGAAACAGTCTTCACGCGGTCGAGATCGTCCACGGCAGTCTGCCAGTAGCCGGAGCGAAGGTCAATAGAGGAGAAATAGCGAGCATCGTGGATCACTAGCACCGTGGAGAAATAGCGAGCACCGCAATCAAGGGCCTCATCACTCAGAGGTAGGGGATGCACGTCCTTTTTGGTAACCCTGTTAAGGTGCCGATAATCCACGCAAAAGCGCCATGAGGCATCCTTCTTTTTTACCAGTACAAGTGACGCCCATGGACTACATGACGGTTCAATAATGTTCTTGGCAAGCATTCTGCGAACTTCGGCGTGAATAACCTTGACGCTCAGCCGGTCACACTCGATACGGGCGGCGATGAAGAGGAGGGGAATCGCCGGTATTAATGCGATGTTTGACAGCTGTACTTTGGGGCCAAAGGATGATCGTTAAAGTCAAAAATAGCATGGTAAGAATACAGAACGCGGTAGAGCTCACGAGCGTGCTCGGAAGGCATGTCGGGCGTAATCATTTTCTGTTAGTCGGCGATGGTACAAATTCGCCGATACTACAAATGCTGGTACAACAGCGATTGTAGAGGAGGACCGGCTGAATTGTCGTCTACTTCAATAGATGCTACTGAGTGATCCTCGAATGAGCAAAGCTGCGTCAGAGACATCCCGCGTGGCAGCACTTGTATCGTCAAGCCAAAATTGACCACTGGCAGGCAGATACAGTTCGCCGTAATAGATAAAACTGTATGAGGTACTGTGATCCCGTGTGTAAGGAGGACATCTTGCATAGTAGCCGCGATGTATTGACCGTCGGGGACTGGTGGGGATGACACTAAGTCAACGCAAGTCAGTGCCGAAGGTGGCAAGCGAACGAAGTCGATGGAACTGAGGCGACTGGGGTGTGGTTCAGCGGGATCCAGAACAGGCAGGTCAAGGCGGAGAGTACTGGCGGAACAATCGATGAAAGCAGAATGTGTGGAGACGAAGTCTAAGCCGAGGATGATGTCGTGGGGACAGTGGGCGATGACTGAATAGCACGATAGTGGAGCGGCGTCCGAAGGGAGTCGGCGAATAGGAGCGACGGGGCTGGGGAGAGCGAGATTGTCGTCGTTGGGGCGAAGGCGAATGATAATACGGGCGGTTCGGCACAGGAGAATCAGTGGTGGCATTATCGGAGCGTGCAGCATAGGGACGAGAAGGGCCACCTGTGGGGCGAGAGTAGGCAGTATAAGTAGACCGGGTCGGGGAACTCCACTGACTGCGACAGTGCCGAGAAATGTGTCCGATTCGATGGCAGTGAAAACAAATGGGCTTGTCGTCAGCAGTGCGCCATTCAGATGGGTTGCGGAAACGTGGTGAGTAAGAAGATGTGGGACGGGGCGGAATCGAAGAAGCCGGGTGGGTATCAGGGCGATGTGCCGTGCTGATGGTGTGAAGACCCATGTTTTCGAACTCCTGGCGGACAACTGCCTGGATCAGGGAAACCGTGACTGCAGGTGCGTTGGTGGGGCTGGAGTCGAAGGCAGCTGGATAGGCGCCCTCGATCTCACGCCAGACGATCCTGGTAACGTCTCCAGTGTTGTTGGGACAAGGAACGTCGGCACAGGAAGATGTCGCTGGGGTGTTGGGCAGACGGGCAAACTGCTGGTAGATGCGCCGGCTTTTAGCGAGTTCCAGGCGGTGCCACTTTTTTGCAACTGCATCCGCTCTTCGTGATCGCAAGTACTGTTCCGTAGCAATATTAGATATCTACTCTGCATTTTAGTTCGTGGAATTCTGGAAACGATGTCACTAAAGCTCCCTTATGTTCACAGCACTACGCTATAATTCACGTAAATTACATGAAGTAGCGCATAGCGCACTAGCACTGAACACGATTGAAAACAAGCGCTGCCCCTTTTCAAGGACGCGTGAACAGTTGTGAGCAAACCCTACATTAAGCATTATATTACTTACGTAATGTAAGTCGTGGCGTAGAACACGTACAATACCTCTGCCTACAAAGCCCGTCAAGTAAAGGTGCATGTGCGATGGGATGACGCTGCCTAAACGGGCGAACACGGCGACGCAGCTGCACAGCGCCAGTTCGGAGATTGCATTGCCGAGGCGCTACACCACTCGAATATTTGGATCGTCAGCACCACTGAATTCTTCAGAAGTACGGGTCTCACACCACCAGACTTCATCGAGACCAAAAGCCAGCATGCCACACCACTACTACTGCACGACTTTTCGCCAACAAATACTGAACCCACTGCGGTGCCATTAATGTCGGGCCGGAGCTTCAACGCGCCACGGCATCACATGGCGCCCCCGTTGTGCCTTCTCAAAAGTCCCTAAACGATCCTGTTCCTAGGCACCTAGGATCAGGTCACGTTAGGGATTGTTGTACGACATTTAGACGCACGTGCTGCCGCCGACGCCGCTGCCGGTGTTTCTTGTCGGCGAGATTGGCGCGCCATTTAAACAAGTATAAAGATTCCAGCTTCGTTGGGGATTTTATGTTGTTTTGATTAATGGACGGTTTGCAAAATAGTGAGCGCGATCTGGTGCACAACAAGGAAAGCTGCAGCGCTCTGCGTGCGAGAGTATGTGGTGAGAAAGCAAGTTTCATTTCTCGGCTTCTGCCTGGCCACTGCCGCGGCAACCACATGTGTTCACTGCGGTAAATGCAATTGAAGACGCCGTCACCCCGTTCCACATTCATGTCGTGGACCTCAGACTTCTCGAAGCGTACCATTCACACCGATCGCGTGTTGCTATAGCTACTTTCTATATATGCCACTATTCGCCAGGCTCATCGAGGCTCAGCACTGAAGAAAGATTAAGTTAAAATATTCGTTTGTTCAGAGGCTGCTGATGCCAGCACGGGCCTGATGCGAGCAACACGCACTCCTTCAACAAATACGAGAGCGCACATCGTCGAAACACACTGCCGATGTTTTGCCACGTGTCCACACTTGGTTTCGCAGGCTGGCCGCGCCCTGCGACTACCTTGCAAAGCGGCTCGCCTTGTTTGTTCTCTGATGTCGACAGAGTATGGAGCATTTAACCGCGAGATATCCGGACGCTCAAATGCCCACGAAAATAGACGCTTTAAGACTCGCGGCGTTTTCATTGAAAGTGCCGTCCGCTGCTGCTTCGACAACCGGGAGCTAAGCCTACACTCTTAAAAAAATAGAGTCAAAAGAGAGTCACGACTACCTCGACTCTCTTTTTTCAGTCCCTGACTACGTTTCTTTTCCAATGGGAGTCGCAAAATGAAGCCAGAGCTAACGCATGAAATGGATGACTCCCATGCTGCTTGAAGGGAGTCAGTGAAAGGCGTATGTGATGGTATAGGTTGCAACTAATATGGATTCATTTGTTCACTCAATCAAATAACTGATTGACTAAAGCAAAGAAAACAGCATAATATTTAACTACCCGAGTTCTACTATATAGCCGCAAAAAAGTAAAATGTGTTTCATGCAGTGCTGCATTGCTGAGTAATCAGCATAGCAAGAAATACAATTTGTTTTTTTTTTTCATTAGTCAGTTAAAAATATAAGCAGGATGGTACAACACCAAACTCCAAAAGTGAGAACACTGGATGGTATTTATATACAACACACTGTACGTGAATATATATTTGGTATATAAAAATATTTTCATGCAGGGAGAGAGTACATAAATATTCATTGAACATGCACAGAATAGAACAAAAAGAAATTAAAATATAACGCGAATATACACACAATGTGAATGGAACACAAACGGTGAAGTGCACTTCGTAGAGTCATCGTGACATAAGGCTAAGCAAATATTACTATATTTAATGACATAACACCAATTCACATCTGGAGACCACCTCCCCTGCCAGATAAAGATCCAGGCACTCTGGCAATACCTCATCTCCTTGCCGCGCCACACAGACTACATTCCCTTTAGATACCTTAAATGCATATCTAGGTCTCCTGAATTAACAAGTCCCATCTTGTCTAACAAGAACAGAACCTCGTCCTGAGCACTAAAAATACCAACGATCTGTGCAAATTGCGGGTCGTCTCCCTTGGCTATTACAAGCACATCTCCCACATGGTATGCCATATGCTCAATAGTGACTGACTTTGCTTGCCATACATTACCTGCAGGCAGACGTTCCTCAATGCATGTATATAAAACAGATCTTTGCACAGGTTTCAGGCCGGACATGGTGTGGCGTTGGTTGAAGACAATCTCACTAAATTCACAGCTTTGCAAATGTTGGTTACGCTCTGCCAGTGTTTTGAATATGTTTTTGAAGTTTTTCGTCTTTGATGCCACATTCTTAAAGTACTGGTGTTTATCCTCGAACCGCATACAACACACTTGTTTCAGTGGTCCGAAAAGAGATATCATACGTGGGTAGTGCACAAGGTAATGTAACTTTGGGATTATGCGGGCTCCTGGGTAGCGGGTAAAGAATGAACGGAGAAATTCCTGAATTTTCATCTCCATATACACAAGAGACTGTGAGGGAAGCTCATCAGACAGAAGCATATCTACAACTTCTATGAATAAGAGGTAAGCCTCCCAATCTACGTTTCCCTCTGGAATTTTAGAAGCTAAAATCTGAGGCAAAAGTATCAAAAGGCACCACTTCTGTGAAGCAGTGCCCTTTAGCGGGGCGTTGCCTCGTAGGAAGGCTTCCGTGGGTTGTGGTGGTCTGTTTGTAGGATCATTGCGGCCATAGTGGAATGTGCAAACTTCGTCTAGGTCCGATAGATCAAGAACATTATCTTGGAGCAGCCCTTTGAGTACATACTGCATCACAAATGGGAATGCACCTTCAAAGATGTCATGCATAATGTCAGGCGGAAGCTGTGATGTGACATCAAAGTTTGGGAGGCAGTCCATCGCTGACATCTCGTTTACGCCATAAAGTTTCTTGTACAGAAGTGGATTTAGTTTAACGGCTGAGAGGTGGCTTTCATGGAGCTGTTTTGTTCTTATTTGACACAATTCTTCCCTCATAAGGGATGCAAGATTTCTCATTTGTGCCATGCAAAAGCGACAAACTGCACCTCGTGAAAAAGAGCAAGTAAAGCCCCCAAGCCTCTTCATGGAAAGGTTATCTCCACAGCATGCTAGAACTAAAACCGTCAAGGACACTTCATATTTCCCTATTTGAACCATTATGCATCTCTCTTGCAGCTCCTTTAGTTCATGAAGCAATGGCCGCAGAACAGGCTCCAAGCCGTATTTCTGTACATCAGCATACTTCGCAAGGACGGCAAGATGCATAAATTTCAATTGAGAACGGTATTTCAGGTGTACATTCAGAAGTGTATAGTACACAGCCAGAAGCTTGTGCACATCCCTGGCAGAGCCGATTGGGTTAGCTATTTCCACTTCATCCATGTACAGAAGTATGTGAAGTATCTTAGCATTAGTGCAGGGGAGCACAGTGTTCAGCTGCTGTCTATAAGCTGAACCATCCCAAAAAGTGCGAAGTGTAGCACTGCCATCAACTTCAGTCCTCATAAGGTATTCAAAAACATGTTCACACTATACAAACTGACGTATGACACTGCCAACTGAAATGTACTGATATGAGGCTCGGTCATCACCTGCATAGGCGAGCTGCTGTGCCTCTGTATAGGGAAAGTTGGCTTTGGCGTAGCGGAATCGTTGGTATTCAGATCGAATCTCATCAAACAAGCCAACAAGAAAGTTGCAGTTGGGAACCTGTGTCAAACTTTCTGGCACAACACAGCCACATTCAATGAGTAGCTGTTTTATGTACCCGGCAAAATTTTGCAAGAGTGAGTGCACCAGAGATTGCACTTCCTGAAACAAGCTGTCACAGACTGAATATGATACTTTTCGGCTCTCGGATATGTTAAAGAACATCTTTGCCAGGCTTCGCAGTAAAGCCGGCGCGAAGCACTGCAATGTTGGCGGACCCAATTCTCGGTCAGACATGCCAGGTTGCGGAGGTGGCTTACTTTGCAGACCAGGGGAAGAGCGGCCGTCACTATCTCCGTCGGCCAGACAAGCTCTGGCAGCTAAATCAGAGGCATCATTGGGATCACAAATTCTTCTGAAACTTCCGTTGCTGAATCACTGTCACATGTTGAAAGCCATCGCTGGTGTTGACGGTAGACGTGCTTTCGAAAGCTTCCAACGATTTTGTAAGTGTTTTGGCAGCCTTCAATGCCACAAGTTATCTTGAAGTCTGGGTCCGACGCGTGTACTTCTCCTAGGTGCCAAATCACACGTGTGAATTTCTGTGCAAAAAATTGGCATCGCGGGCACCTAAAGTTACAGACGGAACTCACCACTCACTGAACCTGATGAAGCGTACCCGAGCAGAAAGGCGCAGCCCTTTGCGTCGTCTGATAGTAATCACGACTAATGCGAATTTGCAAATTTGCCAGCGCCCATGGGCGTCTTGCGCTGGAGTTCGAGGTATAGTAGCGGCTCCTGGTGGCGGCTCGGGAAACGACATCTGGATCGTACCAGCTTGGGTTGTATTGAGCCCTGGCTGTGGCGAAGCACGTTTCTAGGCCGAGTTTTGCGTCCATTCACACTTTTTTCTGCCCTGTTGCGAGTGCGAAAAGGCTCGTCACATCTCACAGACCATGCCGACCACGCTGCGAGCTCGCCGCAGCCTATAGTTTAACAAAAACGGACTCTCCGTGTGCCGTGGGACGTAATGCTGGGAGCAGAAGGAATCGGTGACGCCGATCCGGAGAGACCTAGCCCAGCCTCGAAAAGGCGTCACCGTCATTACTTCTGCGTCGTGGGCTGCTATGAACAAGAAGGCCTGAATCCCAACATCAGATTCTACCGTATTCCTTCAAGGCCTCACGAAGTGGAGCGTCGGGCGCGCTGCATAGCTGCAGTTCGTCGTGCTGAGTAAGCGAAACTTCGCGCCATGCTGACTGCTTCGCCTGTCTTGAAGCTTGCTTGATTATCTGCGTTCTAAATTTCAGTCTTTCGCACCTACAGTCCCGGCAGCAGACCGACATAGCAGCAGGCATGGCTGGTAATTCACGATTCGAGACCCGGCCACAGCGACAATTAACAATTCGACCGATGCGAAGTGGTGAAGTGACCAGGTGTGTGCAAATGACCACAAATGGCCGGGCTGATTCGGGGACAATTCACTACCCCACTACGAGCAGCACAGGTTAGAGAGTTAAATGTGCTCATACTTGACCTCAAGCCAGCATGTTGAGGCAGCGCAGCAAGGTAGTATTGATTACAGCAGATCGGTGTTCGAGCGCTGTCATTAAAAGCTACATCAAGCGAGCAGCGCACGAGCTCGCGCTGCAGCTCGATTCGCACGTACGTGCGAGCTCATATGCATTGCATCAGTTATTACCAGTTACTAAAAGGGACAGATGGCCGCTACGACAACGCAGGCATAACTACTTGTTTAGGTTCATGCAGTCAACAAAGATTGCGGGAGGCCCGCCGTTTTGCGGCATGTCGAAAGACCGCTGCCGTCGCAGCGCGTACGATTGTGCGCTCGAGCAGTTCGTACATTGCGGCGCGTACCGTCGTGTGCTCGAGCAGTTCCGTACACATGATGTCTGCTTATCGCTGCTGTGGATTCATTTATAGCAATCATTTCCTCGCGTTTGTGTGCCTGAATCTAGCAGCGTGCAAACCTTACCTAAAGTTCCACTTCGTACGCGACTCGCTTCACTTGCGATTGACACCGCGCTAAAACTTCGCCGCTTAATTCTCGAACGGCGTACAGGTATTCAGCACTGCATAATTTCTTGCCTTTATGCAGCGTGTCACCCCTGAAAAAATCTTCGGCGCCCGATATTCGCTGCAGGTCGTGATACAACACAACCGAAAGTGGCGGGTCCATATTGTAAACCTGCTTTCCGAAGCAGACGACCGAGCTTGGTACGACCCATTTTAGGACAGAGGGCGCTTTTTAGCACGTTTTTCGCAGCGCCCCCTGGGCAATGCAAGAGCCCCATGGGCATGCAAGCAGCTACCGCGACGGCGCAAATATAAACTTGTTACACCGCCTGCCGTCAGCTGCAGAAAGTAGCGTCTCAAGGAGGGCAGTCGCCTATTCCAGGAACGGGCAACACGCGGCAGCCGTCGATAAAATACAGCTTTCTGCAGCTGACGGCAGGCGGCGACACAAGTTTATGCTTGCCCCGTCACCGCAGCAGCTCGCATCCCCATGGGCGCTGGCAAATTTGCATTTTTTTCTTACAAACAGGGCAATTAACTGTGCCAAGTGTTATACTAAACAAAGTCGTAGCCGAAATGCGATCGTTCTGCAAAATTTGAGTGAGAACAGTGCAGCGGTGAGTGCAGTCTTTTTTCGAATACGCACAGCGAAATATTCGGGACCCTGTACAGTGGCTGACTTACGGCTTCCGTATTTACTTCGACTTTGGATTCACAACTGTGAAAAGCGCGGCAACGGCTCCTTGTAATCGCAAACCACGGCGACAAAAGGCTATCGAAACGCGAGTGGCATTTTTCTGTGAAAGCTGACAGCGGCGGCCGCATGTCGTCCGATCCGCCTTCAGCAAACTGCTCGCCGACCGATGCAGAAGAAGCAGTTTGCCTCGTTTCGCATGGGCCGTCAAAGAAAGTCGTGAGGCTCACAGGCGCCCGGAAACTCGCCGACCTTCACAAAAACCTGCGGACGGGTGGGTTCGCGCACCTGATGACAGGCGACGATCTTCTAATACAGGTGAGCGCAAAGAGGATTTGGTCACTGTTTGATTCATATTGGCAAAATAGCAACAGTATGCGTAGCGGAAATGTCGAGCACGATTAGTAACTGTTGGGTTGCCGCGCGTTGAACTGACAGATCGAGTGTTACGAAATTGCTGTGTCACTTCACTGTGCTGCCAGCTACTAATATTTTTGTTTCGTCACAGCCAGTGCACTTGACCTTAAATTGACAAGTGCAGCGCATACATGCCCGTACGAACACAACGTTGCTCAATTATAATTATTCCCGTGTCGAGGAGCCGCAAGAAAACTAGCCGTTTTCACGGCTTCCATCCTCTGAAAACTAGCGCGGTTGGTTTGGTAGTGATATTGAGGTCAGGTGTGCAATCGCTACCCTATTTGGTGGGGGAAAGTGAAGTACTAACAGCTTCAGTCAATGTAATAGTGCTTTAGCTAGTGAAACCGGTCGTAATATGCCATTTTCTGCAAATTCCTGCCGCGTTTATCCTGTAAACAGAAAAGACGAGGAAAACAGACTTGTTGTCTGCCTATTCAATCTTTGTCTGTTATCATTTGTGTGCTGCAGCAATCACGCAGCAATGAAGTTAAGTTGAACCCACTGAGGAAAAAAATTGATGGCATTTTCAGCAATAGGACTCTGAAAATTTTGTGAAATCAGCAATATGGTTCTATCTGTGAAATCATCTGCTCTTATACACTGATGGTTGCTGACATTGGTGAATGAGCTCAGCCTTGCATGATTAATGCGTCCTGTAGTTAGCTAACATATGGGCAGCAGGATTAGTGTCGTGCTGTGATGGCTCTAAATAACAAACCTTTTTGGCACAGTACCGCGACCATAGAAAAGGCCTGTTTAATTAATTTATGCCTGTTCAGTGTCCACTGCTTCACACTTAATGTGCAAAACTATCGATAAACGATCTGGCTTTGCTTTCAGATCTTCAACGACCGGTTCCAATGCTACGTCGACATGAATGAAAGCACCACAGTGCATGATGGAGCACTGATTAACTTGGTTGTCTCCCCAAGCAACTCCGAAGCATCAGAGGCACCAAGAAAGCCGTATGAACCCTGTCTTATCCAATCCGTACTCATGCATTAACTCTGTACAACATTAAAATCTGTCGTACGTTGGAAGGCTAAAATGCCGGTATTTGAGCAATACATTTAAGGGCCCCTCACCCAGCTACGTAGGCAATTTGCTTATATGCTGGAAGTTACGTGCCCTCTTGGGAGCGTTCTACTGCAAAAATTTTCAAACTGGTTCATTGATACCTTATTGCAGTGCCACGAACCCATGATTTCAGGAAGCGAGCGTCACCGCCAGAAAGAACACTTGGCTGTCACTTGCCAAGCCACTAGTGGAGAAAAAGCCGCATGTTGTTCCATACATGCACAAACTGGCCCACGATTTAAAGAAAGTGGCCTGCATGTACAAAGTACCTATTATTTTTTTTTTTGCTCCACAGAAGCTTACTGGCCTGTGCCCATGCATCTGAGACCCACAAAAGCTGACCATTTATGGTAAAAATTATACAAAGCCACATGTGACTTGCACGGTCGGTGTGGTGTACGAAATTCCACCTAATCTCAGCTGGGTGCATATTGGCCAGACAGGACGCTTCATAACAATCTGGCAAGGGAACAGGAGCTGTCTGTCAAGAATAAGATTAATACACTATTGCCTTTGCGCCGCGATTCCCGCACGTGTGAGCCAGATCTTTTCCATACCTGCATTCTTGGTAAAAGCAGATTCTCTGGCATAGGAATTAATGGAGGCCTGTTTCATCAACATGAAACGTGACGTCTGTGTCATCGATACATCTGTGGCTTTACATAGCACTGAACGGCAGTTTCTGTACTGTGTGAATGGATAATGATGCAAACTTGTTTGAGTATTGTGTGCAAACATATGTGCGCACACGGCCACCTTCACCTATAAATATGATGCCATCTGCTCTCAATAAAGTAGTTGCAAGTGACACTCATCCTTGTCCTAAAGCTTTTTTTCTGCCCTTGGTTGCATCTTAACTTCAGGGAATAAGCTCGTGGGAATTTAGTAAACAAATAAATGCATGCCATAGGGGCAATTCCAGCATGTAAAAACAAAAGCTTTTTCCCGTAATATGTTATGTATTTATGTAGTCCTAGTTCCACTTGTGTAGTATACCACTGTCCTTGTTCAAAATTGGAATGCTCTGCTACTAATAGATATGAAAAATGAGGTGTATTTGTAAAAACATAAAAACAAAAAGCTGCAATACATTTTTTTTTAATTTTGTGAGGTCCAGACAGCCCAAATATAACATGCTATATGAAGAGCTTAAGAAGCACAATCATGTTCATGACTCCTCAATCGTTCCATACCACCTTTCAAAGTCTTACCCGACCTTAATGTTTGTATCTATCTCAGTAGCTCAGATTTATGTAATGCTGAGGGAAAAGTCATCTTCCTGTTTGAAATAATGGCCATGTTTCACAAAAAAGAAACTTGTAATCGGTAACATGAACTTGCAAAGGCGCCAAGAAGTTATCAGAAAAAATGCATTGATTGTAGTATTAATTAGTTAGCCACCAGAAATGCGATAGGGAGTTAATGTTTGGATGAACACAAGCAGTCTAGTTTGTGTATTCGAGAACCAGAATGTTCAAATATATTTTTGTTCTATCATATCATCCTTCGCCTTTATCTGACCTACTTTTGTTCTGAATTTATGTTCCGAAGACTTAATGCTAGTCTGGACTTGGCACTTTATGACCCAATTTTTGTCCTTCACAAAGCAATACCTCTGTAGTCACTTATAGGTCGACAATGTAGCTAGCAACAAGTTTCCCTCAAAAGGAATGTTTGTAGGTGCATCATTCCGGTTGCTTTTTTCACCTTGGTGGGGGAGCTTTTTGCTCATGATACCCATGTTTGTGAAGGGACCATTAATGCGCCTTCCTTGTGCATGGTACCAATACGAAAACTGGGAGAGGGGTCACGTTGTGTTGGTAAGGAGGTATTTATATATGGGACGGTAAAATTCCTCTCTAAATTTTGTTTAACAACCCATTTATACTGTAATCAGTCTTGGTTGTCACAGTCAGTGATTTTTGCTGTTTGTACATCATATCCCGGAACAGCAATTGGCTCCATTTGCCACTGGCAAATGTGCCTATATTTGGCTTGTCACTAAATATAGTAGGTAAATTTGAGCGTGTGGAGTGATAGTCTCTGATACCATATCTTTCGTTTTTCTAGCTCTGTATTGTTGTTGATTTCAATGAATACTTCTCTTTTTAAGGCTGTCTGGTAGGGAAGTCGAACATAGGAAGAATGCAGTCAAAGGACAGTACAACGAATCAACGTATACACTGCCTCCGATGCCCATTGAAATTGCTGCACACCTCCGAAATGTCACAGCAGGAGATGTGCCTGACAATCTTGGAAAGAAAATAATTGAGCGGATTACCTACCATTTGTCATCTCAGAGAATGTAAGTAACAACACTTACCTGGATGCATAGGTCAGCAAAATAATGAGAACTCACTCACACTCACCGAAATTGTACTCAGCCGGGCTCATTCGGGCTAAGACTCACCGAAATTTGACTCAGCCGGACTCGCTGGGACTCACATTCAGAGATCAGTCTAAGCGAGTCGACTTGAGTCAGTTTGCCGACCTATGCCAAGATGTAAATAAAGTTGGGATTGAATGTACTTAATGAGAATTCATTCCACAGTAAAATCTCATAATTATGTTTGGTCACACATTTTTTTCAAGCTCGTATTGCAACATGAATGTTAAGCACGATGTTAATTAGAAAGGGTATTGCCCTCCATGCTCATGTGGTTACGTCACTAAGGCAAGTGGGAGGTGTCTATAATCAAAACAAGTTTTTGTTGTCTCATTCATGATAATAACTTAGTTGCTGCACAGTTCCCCTTGCAAACTCTCGACAAGTGAGGGGAAAAAATTGTTTCCCTAAAGCTTTGCATTGGAGCAGTGAGCAATATCCAAATTGTCTAGTGCCTTTTATGCATGCTGCAGTGTGTACAGCATTGTTGGTAGACAATGTTTTTATCACTGATAATTTGTTGACTAGCCTTGAATTATAGTTCACTCATTTTCTAACCCGCGAAATTTATATGTTCAATGGCTTTGTTGACATTGCAGCCCTGCGCCCATTTTTTTTATTCCAGCTAACAATACGAACCCTAAAATCTCCAGCGCTACATTTCATGCATGTATACAAACACCAAGTTAATTGGATGGAAAGAGTTGTGGCTAGCTGAATTCATACAGCACTGCGTGTGTCATGTGAAATTTGCGGGTTTGGTTACCACCAACCACATTTATTCTACTTACATTCCTCTTTATCCACAAAAAACAGCCACGAAAACTACAGAAAGGTTAACACTCAGTCGTAATTAATGCTGTACTTCAATATAGCAATATCCTCCATGGTTTCTTTGCCATGAGTCTTGGGTTAATGAGGGGGCTAGAATGATGCATTGGCTAAAACTTCCTTAGCTGCTGGTTACAGTTCTTGTAGGTAGTGTACAGCAAAAAAGTAAACGAGTACATAGACACAAGTGCCGACTGTCAACTCAGATGCTATTATCCTATGTGTCGAATTTACACAAGCGAGTGAAACAGCTATCTGAAAAACTTCTGGAGATAGAAACAAGAAAAACAGACAAGTGGGTAAAAAATGGTGAACAATGCAGAAAATCGAGGTTCACAAAAAAATTTAAGGTTGCATCCCAAATGCCGGCCATACGTGTCACTTCCAGAAAAACTTTAGCTCTTTTTCTGATAGGGCAATAAGAAAGGCCAAGGTCAGGCTTAAGATTCGGTATGTTTGCTCCACATAAGAGGTTGCGTACGAAATTTCTTTCATGCAGTGCTTGTCACATGCCTTCATTGGAGGTTGTGTGAACATGCATATAATGTGCCCATTGCAGAGTAGGCTTTTTGGCACGTCATATTAGCATGTGTGGCTGCACTCCTTGGTTCGAAAAAATGTCAGAAAGAATGTCAGTTATTCACAAGCACAGGGATGGTCGTACCCATATCATAGTTGAAGTAGCACAATTGGTGTGGGAACAGAGTGCACGCATCAGCAAGCCATTCATTGCCGTATCAGAAAAAGAGTTCAAGTTTCTGAGAACTGAAACCTATGGCCAGCATATTTTATGCAACTACATTTCTTCGTGTGTCCGTTAATGGTGTGCTTTGGTCACCTTTTTAGTAATTATTTTTCACATAGCTATATGACCATTTCGTCAATAAAACCTCCATTGGTAGTCAGTGCTTGCGTCTACGTCCTCGTTTAACCTTTGCACTGTACACGCAGGATAATGGATTAACAAGTAGCTCAATAAGCTGCCCTGCTAAATTCTTATAGGAGATGCTCTTTCAAGCTCGTATTCATGGCTGATTTTCCCTTGTGTACATATTTTCGTAATAGCTCATTTGAAATATTAATTAAAACATTTCATAAGATCTTATTTGGTGAAAGTATTTTAAGAGTTTCTGAACTCTGGTCATAATTATCAGTGTACCTTGGCTATTGCAGAACAAAGAGATTAAATGTTACCCCTGTCCTTTATCGAATCCATCCGATCAATGCTCTAACCTTGTTCTCGTCACGCACCTAATGCTTTCATGGTGCAGTTTACTTAAGTTCTCTCGTCTTATGAATCACAGTTCAACTGTTTGATATTATTTCATGGGAGTTGTTGCGCTACAGTGCTGTTGCATTCTTTATTTTTTGTGTATTGTTTTATGTAGAAAGTTGATGCATGCTTTTGTAAACATCAGGTACCCAAATAGACTGTACAATGTTGCTGCAAGGAGCCTCGTCAACCAGTACCCAGCACTGATGGACACATCGGACTCTGGCCATGTAAGAGCATTTTCTCATAACTTTCCTTCATTTTGATTTCTTTTGCACTTTTATATGTTAAGCATATCCCAATCACGGCGGCCGCATTTACATGAAGGTGTAATGCAAAAACACCTGTTTACTTAGATTTAGGTGCACATTGAAGAACCCAGGGTTGTCCAAATTTCTGGAGTCCCCCACTAAGGCGTGCCTCTTAATCAGACAATGGTTTTGGCACGTAAAACCCCATAATTTTTCTTTACGTTAAGTGTGCTGCCAAAGCCTTTCTTAGTACTTTGTAAAGTTTATGACCATCCTTGCTTGCGGTTGTTCAGGTCTGTGTGCTTTTGATTGAGTAGAGATGGGGTGGTTTTAAAGCTTTGCAGCTTAACTAAATATGAAGGTGTCAACAGCACCTCTGCATTTGGTATGCAACTTGCATGCTCAGCTAAATATATATTTGGTTAAATAATATATTTTTCTACCTGCAGCCGTTTCCTGCATTTAAGTTTTCACCAACACCAATACTGAAAAAAATTATCAGCTATTTTATTTAAAGGTGTGCTAAAATAGCTCACTTGGTACATTTTGGAACATGAAGGAAACAGTGCAAAAAGCAAGCTAAGATTAGGGCAACTCCATGCTTGATTGTGTACTGACATTGCAGTTTCTTTCATAACCTGAAAACTGGAAGTCATTGAAGTGTTGTTTAGGCATGTAAATTCAATTGCTTTCATTTAATTCCAGTTCACGTGGTATATGCGACTAAGGAACAAATACAAGAATATGCGAAAGCGAATGCCACCAGGATGCCCTGAAGGCGATGCGGAAAAAGCAAAAGCGAAGGCAAGAAAGGCAGGCGAAAGTTCTGGCTCATGCTCAACCTCTGGATTTCGAAGACAGGTGATAAGCTGCACGTTTGCATGCACATTTTATTCATTAGATTAACTGACTCTCCCTTCTTCGTTATGTGACTTAGTTAAAACATTTATTTGCTTCTCTTGATGTACATGTTCATATCATTTACATTTTTTCTTTAACAAATGCAAATATGCAATCAGGCTGTAGCAGCTATATCTGAAATGCTGTTATCAGAGATATTATAGGTGATCAAAGGAGCAAAATATCATATCGCATTGCCACCTTGAACCTAGAGTGAAACATTAGTTCAATATGTAGTGGTAGATGCATTTCCAGACCAGTAATACAGCATCCGTACTGTAATATATGTTGATATACATGCTAAGATGTAGCGAAACGTGGGTGGCTATGCTACTCTGACACTTGAGTTGTTTTAATCCTTTATTGATGAATGCTGCATACAGCATACCAAAAGATATTTATTTTTCTTGCTGATTTTTGGCATTGAGTAAGAAGTTTCTGGTTAAATGTCTTGAGCCAACACTGAATGACTGACAGCAAGTGTCATTTGTTGGTTTAGAGCAGGAACACAGGATGGGAAGGTTAGACATGCGACTCGCTTTCTTTTGAAAGCACGGTCAGAGGAGACAGATCGGTATGAGATCTCCGGCTGTAGTGATGTCAGACACACAATGTGAAGAAATGCACACCTACAGTACACCATATGCAAAGAGCTCTCTGTACAAATTCCAAACGCAGCCAGCCATATGTGGCTTGGGGAGAAGCCCACTTCCAGTTTTATTCCCCCATATTGCTAAAGGAATTTTTGCTAAATATTATTTTTTTTCGTTGATTATGCTTACTCTCGATGTCTTTTGCACATTTAAGTATAAAATAATTTGTTTTGTATTTATATGTGCAGTCATTAAAGGGTTAAAAAAATGAAGTGCTTCCAGTGAATGTGAATGTATAACTTTAGCGACTCTTGTTGCAATGTGTTGATCATTCCACAGTCTTTGTGAGACCAGGAAACAGGAACTAGGTAGAATGAAAATCACTCAGCAGTACCAAGAAGGAACCTTCAGCACTTATACGGTACCGCAGAATGCACTTCATCGACGCTGTGGCTGTGGTGTCCTTTTTATTATGTGGTCTTGATCCTACTATGCAGAAATATTTCTGCTTTGCAAGTGCGTTGCAGTACTTCAGTACTATAATTGCCTGCTGCAAAAGGAAAGTGCAAGTATTACGTAAGAAATCATGTGTTATGAGGCAGTCGCTAGATGTGGTATGTCACAACACTGAGTTGCCTGTGGCCACTGTAATTCGCTATTTTGTGTGGCGTTGTTAACTTGACAGAAGATAGCGGCCGTTATTTAATCAATAAAGAATACTACTTAATTCTGGCCCTTATTTAGAACTTTGTTTCATCTTTGTCAAGCGCGCAACTCGCTTTTGATGTTACTGAGATGGAGTGACTCCCTGCAAAGCAGCAGGGTAGTCCTGTTGATGATGCTGTCACTCACACTTACGCAGATTGTTTAGTAGGCCGTAGCTCAGGGCCATTCCCCCATAGAATCACAGCTTGCATTTCATTCATACATAATAAAAACATTCTGCACATTTCATGTGAAAATGTGACATTGCAGGGCACTATGCTATAAGTTCACAGCAGTGAGACCCATTATTTGGAGACACTTGCCTCAAATTACAGCGAAGTGAAGCCATGTACATTTAAATGTGTTCTGCCTACTGCGTATCCACACTAACCCAGTGTTGGTGTTGTCAGTTGTTGCTTGATCTTGGGTGAGTATGCTGGGCTTCTTTTATTTCTTTGTTTTTTTTGCTTTTCTTTTCATAAATGATTCTTTGCAAGTAATTTACCCATGACCTCTGTAGCACCGATACAGGCCTTTGGGTGTGATTACAGACAAATACTTAGAAAAACCTTTAGGCTTCCTCATTTACGCAGAGGATTACTATTTTTCTTGTGCATTTACACTAGTAGTACAAAATGACTGGGTGACTTTACTCACGTTCTAGAAGTATAGGAAGGCCTTTTAAATGATAACATGCAGTGCATATGTTGCTGATGCATAAGTATGGTAATTTTTTTCTCCTTGCCTTTAATTTTCCCACTGTTATGAAACCAAACTTTGTTATACTGTCTCTGTTATCTCGCACTTTCAGACTGCTCTGAAGACAGCATTTGAAGTAGATGAAGTCTTCATCTCCGAGACAACAAATGTTATGAAAAAAGAACTCAAGAAGGGAAACCCCGACATGGACAAAATAGAGGACGCCATGAACAGGACCACAGCTGCTAGGAGAGCAAACATAGAACAAGAGGGCATGAGTCTTGCCGGTCTTCTAGAGCTCTATCCAGCTTTAAAGCTAGAAAAGGAGGTGAGTGTACCTAATTGTTCAGCACTTTATAGTTTGTATTGTGAAATTTCTTCAATTGCCTCATTGGCAACTTTTATCTTGCATTATCATAGCTGGTTAGTTCAACTACCTTAATAATAGCTTTAATCCTACTGGGGAACCATTACCTGAGCCTTCTCTGAGCAAAAGTCAACACCAAAAAACATATATCCAAACATGTTCTTTACCCTTAGGTTATCTGTCTAAAAATTATTAATTCTAATACAGTACACAAGGCTTCTTTGCACTTCACCATAATGATAAAGCACATTGAGAAATGCAAACGTGTAATTTAAAAAACTGCTGGCACAAACTATGATTCTCACTCTGTTCCTTGCTGGGTTACTGTATGCGATCATAGCTCGACCCAAGAAATTGTCACCATTGCTGTCTACTCTTCCCATTTTGCTGTCTTGTGGCAGCTTAAATCCCCTAATTTATTTAAACTGCACTGTTTTTTCCACTTGCTGCTACAAAGCAGTAAACTGCCTCAGAGCTGCTCTTGTAAAATCCTGTGAGGACTAAGTATCCTGCAGCGTGGAGCAAAAGCCAAAGCATTTGCGTAGTGCTGGCTATCTGGAAGACACTTTGGTGCCTGTTACTGAGAGCCCATAAAAGAGGTAAAGGTGCCTGCACAAAGAAGCATGCCATGCACTTTGTGGATTGCAAGGTTGTTGAGGTGGTATACAATATTCAACTTTCATGTGGAAAATGCTGTATAGGCCAGACAGGGAGATGCCTGAAGGACCTCATAAGGGAGCACCGGACGATTGTCAGCACCCTAGCTGCAGCTAGTCACTTAGCTGATCAGTGCAACAAACACAAATGCTACCCATGCTTTGATAATGCATGTGTTCTAAGGCGGCTCCGTGGTCAAATTTATAGGAAAGTGTTTGAAGCTCTTTTGCGTACTGAAAACAGGTGATAGATGCGTAAGCACACCATTTTTGGCACTCACAAGGAAATTAGTCACGTGTCTCGATATGAACATTTGCATCAATGATCCGTAGTGGTTTATCATGTCTGGTTTTATTCTATTTATTGGCTTGTTTGCTCATTTATTCGTGCTTACACACAGGCATACTTGCTGGTCCTTGATTCATTAAGATTTCTCAGTTAAAAGTCCCACGCACTGTCCTATCCCTTCTCTTATAGAAATTCTTTTCACACTTATAATTATGTCGCTACAAAAGACACAGTACCAACTAGCCCAACTCTCTTCTCTAGTTTACAATTAGCTGTACATGCTGTAGCCCTCAAACAGTAAATATGACAAGTTATTAGTGTTACAAGCATGCCTGAATGGCATTCACTTACATACCATGAAGTAACAGCTAATAACTGCATGCTCCTGCTCCAGCGAAGCTACTTCAATCGAATTAAAAAGCTTTGTGACACTAACTATTGTAACAGTTGTGCCACCACTCACAGCACACAGCATTTCTGTTTTTAATCCTCATGGAATGTCAAGTTATCAAAGTTACATTTCCTGATGTTCTGCTTTCGATGATTTCTTATGCAGAGGAGCCAGCCAGAAACTTTACATTTCTCAACAACTGTCCTTTACTCTTCTGCAAGACTGTGCTTCACTCATTGTGACCACAAATAATCACATTGTCTTAGCAGTGATGTCTGCAAACTGACAGTAGCTTGGTACTGTTGACCATGCTCCTCATTGTTTCCATGAACTGGTTTCAAGCTATGTTTTAATTCTTACAGATCTGCAATGAATGCTGTCGCCTAACCGGTGTACCACCTGATGACGCATTGCTAAAAGCACTGAACGAGTACGGCGATGATATTCTAAATGCCGCAAGGCTCAAGCGAGCAGCGCAGTCAACTCTATGCACTGTGCTGGCAGAAATGGCTGTGGAGAACAGAATTCCGAGAAACTGTAAGTCTTTATGGCTCAAGGTCATGCGTTCTTCTAGTGGGCCAAGCACACAAATTCTTTTCCTGCAGTGTATTTCAGTTAGTCCATTGCCAGTGTTTATAAGCAGCTTTGGAAAAATAGAAGTTTGAGGAGTCCAGGGATATATGTGCCATATTAAAATTTTCCTGCATCAGCACACCTCATAATGTAGGTGCATAGTCAGACTGAGCACATTTTCCTCCTATTACACTGTTAATTGCTGTGCCATATAAAGTTCCGCTAGCAGTGTTCACTGGCAATCACCCTTTCAGTCATAATGCTGTCTTATCAAGATGCAGCTCTTAAATGTCCTGGTAGCAACTAAGTTACAAATATTGATTATGACACTGATTATGAATGTAAGTTTCTGCTAATGCTAAACGGATAATCACTGAAAGGCAAATAATGCCAAACAACAGTATCTCAAAAACATAACACCATGTTTCACAAAAAGGCAGAAGTGTTGCTCTGTATCATCGCTGTTATTTAGTGGTTTTGCTTTTATTAGAAGGACCTTAGATCAATAACAGTGTCACCTACTTCTCTAACAATTTCAATTTATTTTCGTGAAATAATGCATCTAGACTAATATATTTCACATACAAATTTTTGTGTAACGGTGATGACTGGCCTGACGTCACTTAAATATCATCCTACAGGCTGAGATTTCTTCTGAGTTTGCTTTGTATTTGCAGAAAATTTTGTGCATATTGAGGCCACACACAGTCATGGCTGAAGGTATAAAGTAATGTGTTGCTCATGAGCTATATTTCAGCTTTAGTTAAGGAAGCCACAAAGCTATTTGAACATAAGACCTATTTTCATTGAATAGCTTCTGCTGACTGCTAAGGAACCGTAGATGATGATGTTTGAGGTTTCGTGGCGTAAGGGCCAGGTATGGCCAAAGAGCACCATGCTAGTGGTAATGAATATGCAGTGGTCTGAGGGGTTCTGTGAATTTATAGTGACGTGGCTGTAGAGAGGCCTAAAAGAGTTGGTGTAAATTGCATAAAATGTGCACGTAATAAAATTATGGCAATGATTAATGACGTGTACTATGATCACTAAAATGCATTAAGAAAGAATGATGTATTATATAAAATATGCGAGATGTTAAATTGCTTACAGCACTACTGCCTCGCCAGAGCGCTTGAACCACAAGGGCCTAGAGGCATGTGCTATTCAAAATAATTATCGCAGCGGCATCCTCTGAAGAGAGGAGGCGCTACGAACGTGTGGGGCTAATAACATCAACACAACGTCTTTCAAAAAACATAGGACTGCGTTGGCGTCAAAGAGTGGTTCTGGACCAAGTAACACAACAGGATGAAGGGGGATGTGCTGCCGGTATGCTAAGGGAAAATGTTTCTTTCTTTTAGATTCAGCTTCCCGACACTCGAGTAGGGCGTGGAGGACGGTCAGCCTCTCCCCGCATCTACCACAGGTTGGAGGCTCGTTTCCCGTGAGTAAAAAGTTATCTGTGCCAAATGTGTGTCCTATTCTTAGACGACAGAACAGGACATCTGTCCGGCGGGATATTGTTACAGGTGGCCAGCAACCTAATTGTGGCTTTATTACATGCAGCCTGTTATTTGTTTCCAGGTCCCACAAGCGTTGCCAGTAGTTTCGCAGTTTTCTTCTTAAGAAAGGCTTCAGGTCTGTGACAGAGACCGAAGCAGTAGGATTAATTGTATGCATTTAAATTGATGTGGCCATCTGGCCCGCTAGAACATTACCCTCGATGCCCCTATGTCCAGGCACCCAGCATATAATCACATGTTGGTTAGATATATGTGCTTTGCACAGGACAGAGTAGAGTTCATCGATTACCGGAATTTTCGTATTTACAGAATGACATCAAGGCCTTCACAACACTAAGGGAGTCCGTATATATAACTGATTTCTGGAGTTTTGATTTCTTTATATGCTTTACAACCGACAACAGTGCGTAGGCCTCCGCCGTAAAGATACTGGTTTCTGGATGTAGTACATCGGATTCCGAGAAGGATGGACCGACGGCTGCATAGGACGCCCCGTCGCGTGACTTCGATGCATCTATGTAGAACTCCGTGCAGGAGTATTTGTACTAGAGTTCTCGGAAATGCATTTGGATCTCAATCTCTGGAGCATGCTTTGTGACTTGCACGAAAGATATATCGCATTGTATGAGCTGCCACTCCCGAGGAGGTAGCAGCTTGGCTGGATGCATTAGGCGGAGCTCGAGGAGTGGGACATGCATTTCATCACTAAGCTCCCTCACACGCAGCGAGAGAGGCTGTATTACGGAGGGACGATTATGAAAGAGTGTAGCATATGTCATATCGTTAATGGTATTAAAACACGGATGTTGAGGATTAGAGTGGACTTTCAGAAAATATGTTTGGCTGATGTATGTTCTCTGCAGATGAAGTGACCACTCAGTTGATTCTGCATATAAACTTTCAATGCGACTTGTTCTGAAAGCTCCAATGGCCAGACGGATTCCCAGATGATGGACCGGATCTAGCATCTTTAGCGCGCTCGGGGCTGCAGAATGATAGATCACGGCACCGTAGTCCAACCGTGATCGAATGAGGCTCTTGTAAAGATTCATTAAACATTTCCTGTCGCTGCCCCATGTTGTGTGGGATAACACTTTAAGTAAGTTCATTGTTTTTAAGCAATTGACCTTGAGGTACTTTATGTGTGGAATAAAAGTTAATTTAGAATCAAGTATGATGCCTAAGAACTTGTGTTCTTTGCTCACAGGAATTCGCTGGCCATACATTTTGATACTGGGTTCTTCAATGAGCCCTCTCTTTCTTGTGAAAAGCACACAAGAACTTTTGTTGGGGTTTACTTTAAATCCGTTTTCTTCTGCCAATTTGGACACTTTGTTCAAGCCCTGCTGTACTTGCCTCTCACATACTGTAAGGTTACAGGATTTGAAACCTATCTGTATGTCGTCTACGTAAACAGAATAAAAAATGGCTGGCGGTAATGAAGGACGAAGGGTGTTCATTTTCACGATGAAGAACGTGCAGCTAAGTACACCTTGAGGTACACCAGTTTCCTGTATAAAAGGTCGCGACAATACATTGCCGACTTTCACGCGGAATGTACGGTTGGACAAAGAGCTCTCTATTAGGACGAGCATATTGCCACGAATGCCAATTCCCGACAAGTCTCAAGATTCCATAGCGCCACGTAGTGTCGTACACCTTCTCCTTATCGAGGAATACGGATAGGAAATATTGTTTATGTAGAAAGGCGTCACGAATGTTTCCCTCAATGCGCACAAGTTTTCAGTTGTGGACCGCCCTTCTCTGAAGCCATACTGAAAGGGATCGAGCATATTGTTGAGTTCAAGGAAATGTACAAGTCTGCGAATAACCATTTTTTCAAAAAGCTTACAAAGACAATTCGTAAGAGCTATCGGACGGTAACTTGCCGCCAAGGAAGGGTCCTTACCCTGCTTAACAGGGACCACAATCGCTTCTTTCCATGTGGATGGGAGGTATCCCGTAGCCCAAATAGCGTTGAAAAGTGTGAGTAGTGTAAGTTTGGTCTCAGTATGTAAGTTTCTGGTCATGTCATACATGACTCTATCAGGTCCCGGTGCAGTGATTTTGAATGTGTTCAAGGCAGCTCTCAACTCAGCAATACTGAAAGGCCGGTTATAAGGTTCATTCTGTCTGGAGTTTCGTATTATTGGCTTACATTCTTCTATTTGTTTGTATTTCAAAAAGGATTGTGAATAATGGTTTGAACTCGACACGCTCTCAAAGTGTTCCCCAAGTGAGTCTGCCTGATCTTTCAGTGTTTCACCTTGTGTGTTTACCAAAGCAAGTGAATATGTTTGTCGCCCTTTTATCCTATTAACCTTGTTCCAGACTTTGGCCTCATCTGTATACGAGTTGCTACCGGATCAAAACTTCTGCCAACTCTCTATTCTAGCCTGTCGGCGTGTTCGCCTGCCTTACGATTTCACTTTCTTAAAGTTAAACAGATTCTCCGCAGTGGGAGAGGCGCGTAGAAGCCCCCACGCTTTGTTCTGTTTCTTACGAGCGATCCTACAGTCGTCGTTCCACCACGGGACACGCCGTTTGCATGCCAAGTCATTTACTTGTGATATACATTTAGTTGCGGCATCTATTATGAAGGCTGTAATATATTCCACAGCAGCATCAATTCCTAACGAGGACATGTCATCCCATGAAGTACTACTGAGAGTTCGGAATTTCTCCCAGTCACCTGTATCAATCTTCCACTTAGGAGCCTGTGGTGGATATTCGTTTTCTTTAGGTGTTCGTAGCAGTATGGGGAAGTAGTCGCTTCCGTAAGGATTGTTTGTAACTTCCCGTTCGAGTTCAGGTAGAATAGAAGGAGAAACTATGCTAAGATCAATTGAAGAAAGGATTTGTTGGCAAGACAGGTTCTTATTCAAAATGCACGCACTAGGAGAGAAAAGGAATTGTTCAACAAGTCGTCCTCACGCATCTATACGAGGGTCGCCCCACGGGTAGTTGTGTGCATTGAAATCGCCAAGAACAATATAAGGCTCTGGCAATTCATCTATGAAGGACTGAAATTCATGTTTAGTTAATTTGTAATGTGGGGGTACGTAGAGCGAGCAGACAGTGATAAGTTTGTTTAGCAGAACAACTCGAACCGCCACTGCCTCAAGGGCCATTCGTAGCTGTAAACGTTGACACGCTATGCTTTTTTGAATTACAATTGCAACACCGCCCGGTGATGCGGTTGCATCATCGCGATCTTTGCGAAAAGTAACGTACTGTCGAAGAAAGTTTGTGTATTTTGGTTTTAAATGTGTTTCCTGTAAACACAGCACTTTTGGATTTTGTTTGTGGATGAGTTCTTGCACATCATCAAGGTTTCTAAGGAGACCTTTAACGTTCCATTGAATAATTTTTGTATCCATATTGAAAGTAAATAGGTGCTGTGTGTATGGAAACGGAAGTGATGCCTTAGGTTACAGAGCTCTTTCGAGGTCCTGTAACGGGGGCTTTGCCCTTTCTGGAGCGTTCGAGGGAGCCTCGCCGCTCCTTAGGCGTTTGGTGCGCCTTCTGGACAGGTGTAGTGTCCATTGCCTCTTGTGAGGCGCCGGACACGTGCTCTTGCGAGCGAGAAGTTAATAGGGAGAGTCCCGCCTTGGAGGGCAAGACCTCTGCGCCCACCAGCCCGGAGGTCGATGAGGCACCCTGCGGGATTTGGCTGCGCCGGCTGTTGCCAGCGCTGGAAGGGGCCGGGGAGGTTGGGGCAGCCTCGGCTGCGCCCACCTTCGGGGTCGATGGTCCCCTCTGCTGTGTTGAGGGAACAGCGCTAGCTGCAACCGCCGCGGGGGCAGATGGCGTAACTTCCGACTCACTGACTGTGGGTCGGACAGCCGCCGGAGGCCGTTGTGACGCTGCCCCCTTACGCGCCACATCGGCAAAGCTGCTCTCAGACAGGTATGACACCCACCTACGTGCCTTCTTGAACGATATGTTTTCTTTGACTTTGATTGTCTCAATCTCTTTTTCTCTTTTCCAGGACGGGCAGGACCGCGTGTATGCGGCATGCTCGCCATCACAGTTGACACAATGTGGAGTGTTCTGGCATGTTTCGGAGGAATGTTCATTGTCACTGCACTTGGCACATGTCAGCCGGCCTCGAAGTTCTGTGAACTGTGGCCGAACCTTTGGCACTTAAAGCATCTAAGAGGATTGGGACGTATGGCCTAACACGAAGTTTGATGTAACCGGCCTCGATGGACTCGGGGAGGACACTTGAACCGAAAGTGAGTATCAGGTGTTTCATGTTGATCTCTTTACCATCTCGCCTCATCTTAATTCGCTTAACATTTATGACATTCTGCTCACTGAAGCCCTCCAAGAGTTCAGCTTCAGTGAGCTCTAGCAAGTCATTGTCCGAGACAACGCCGCGGATGGTGTTCATGGTACGGTGCGGGGTTACTGTTACTTGGGTCTCCCCAAATGACACTAGTTTCGGCAGTTTCTCATACTGCTTCTGATCGTGGAGCTCCAAGACGAGATCACCACTTGTCATTCTCGACGCCCTATATCCTGTTCCAAAAACTTCAGTCGAACACTTCGAAACAAGGAACGGTGAAATGTTACGCACTAGTTTGTCTGGCTTTTCTGAGTGAATCACGTGGAATCGAGGAATGTTGTGGACTTGTCGTCCGAAAAAGTTAAAGAAATCTTCGGTGCGCCCTCGTTTCTGAGGGCGATCAGGTAGTTTAGGAAAAGCATTTTCCATGAGTATAGTTGGGTTTTCGGCCGCGATGCCAACCACCCATCATGGAGCCCAACAGGGGGACGTGACAGATGTTCCTGCAAGAGAAACCCTGCCAACTCCAGCTGTACATCACTGCTATAACCAAATACAGCAAAGCCAAGGCTGGCCAGCCACACAAGGTTAACCCTTGCCGCCAAGACGAATGGAAGTAAAAGGAAGAGAGAAGAAGACAGGAAAGGTCAAAAGTGAGAGAGAAAGACGAAGATTTGAGTAGTGAGATAGGAAAAGGCGACTGCCGTTTGCCTCCAGGTGGGTCAGTCTGCAGGGGCCGTCTATGTGAAGCAGAGGCCAAAGAGGTATGTTGCCTCCGCCGGGGGGCCATAAAGGTCCAAACACCCAGCATTGGCTCAACCCCCAGAATCTCCCTTTCCCCAGACACGGCTAAGCCGCGCACGGCTACACGCGGGAGGGTCCAACCCTCGTATGCTCGGCTACGTGGTGTCGCAACACATCAAACGCCTGCTGACGCAGACGCCCCTGCGGGGAAAGGAACAGTAGAGGGCGTTATAGCTGCAGTATGGTACGCAGCATAAGATTCACTCTCAATTGCTTAAAGTGAAACGCACTACTGAGTTACGAGGAAGCATGGCAGAATTGACAAACATGATACCATTCATTGTTTGTTATTGGAGCTTAATAATTCATTTCACTTCAACATGTTTAACAAAGTAGCCCCGTATTAAGGTAGGAACAGTACTAAGGACACAAATTGAAGGCACACAAGAAAATGACACATTGTGATGTAAATTTTTTTTTTCTATGCGTCCTCACATAATCCATGTCCTTAGTGCTGTGTCTGCCTGAATTGGAGCAAAAAACTAGCTGATGTGTTCGTATGAACTAGCCCTCTCCTTAAGCTTTTTAAAATTAGGATTACATATTTCTATGAAAACTATGGTAAGTTGAATCAGTGTCTCTATTTTATGCCTTTGAAATACCTAGTCATTGCTAAAGTTTGCCTAAAACAAGAAAAACAAAGAGCAATGTGAAATGAATAAGGAAGGTTTTCATGTTCGATCCAACCATAGAAAGCTTATGGTTCAACAAACATGTTTCACGGTCAACCATTGCCAAGGGTGATGATAGTTAACACATCCAAGGTCATATCTAATAAACGTGCATAAATGCTGAGCGAGGTGAATATAAGGAAATAGCCTCCATCGTAGCCTAATTGATGTGACATCACATGTGTAAGGCAGGTTACGTGGCAAATTGTTTGTTTGTCAACTTGTCCATTTTCTTAATTAGTTGTGCATTTCAATAAAATCATATTTAATTTTCCCAGTGCTTTCCTTGGTCTAGATATTCGTTCGCTTTATACAGTCTTGATTAACAAAGTCTGGCCCCTTCGTTCCCCTTATTTTTGTTTGAACCACTTGCAGTACACTTCCAGAAGTAAGCATCATACATCAAATGGCTAACCAACACATCTTGCAAATATCCTTATTGTAGACAGCTATATGCAGTTACTATTTGTTCACTTCCCATTTAGTACTGGATGGTGCCACCGAGATTTCTGAAGTGTACGGCTGTATGACTGTACGAATCTTATAAACTGTTAGTGCTTGCAGTTTTGTTTCACTTGCTAATTTACTGAATAATTACAAACAGCGAAATTGGTCAGCAACTGCAGCACTTTCACTGGTGTCATTTTTCTCTTCAGATGCAAGAGGCGTGGGCGCTCTGATGGTTCTGCCATTCCTTGTCAATGAGCGAGCGGGCGACATGTTCACAAAAATGGTTAGAACCTTGAGCTGTCAGCATGACTAAGTACATAATGTCCGCACGGGGCCATAAAGATGATGTAGAACTGTGAGGAAATTTGGGAGCTAGAAAACCACTAAGAAAAAATTGAAGTCTAGCCTTAAATTGAAATTGCCTAATCTTGTTAAACTTAATTATTAAGGCATAAGAAGTATCAAGTAATTTATCCTCGTGCGCAGGCACTTTATCTATGCCATTTTATGTACTAGGATTATTAGGGTGACCTTTTGCTGGGCTTTGAAAACATTGAAAGCAACCAGGGAAACCATTCATGCTCTCTACCTAATAGGCATTATCAAAGAAATTATATTTTGTTGTGCAATCATCCATGGATACACATATGATCTTGCAATAAGTTATAAAAATTGAACTCAGCATACTGCATTTTTTGTAGCACACTAATATGGGCACTTCGGCTTTTGAAGTAAATGCTTAGAACTGTTCTCTCCTAATTTCTTGTAATACCTTATTTTACTTGCATAATGATCCACTTCCATAATCATCGCAGCCCTGAATTTTGTCCTCAAAATTTGATTTTGTTCCTTTCCTATGTAATGATCGCACCCCGAACTTTCCGTAGCGATATGTCGTGCGCCAAGTCTAGCTAATGATTATCGCGCTTAACATCTGTCGAGTGTTGTCGAATGCTACGCGAACAACTCTTCAAGACATACCAAGCAGTCTGCACGCCCGAACATTCTTAAGCAGATGCCCCGCTTCGTTCCTTTCATCACTTTCCGCACTTGCATGAAAAAAAAAGCTACAACCAAGCTCGCCTTGGCTTTATTATTTGTAGGCTTCATAATGGTTGTGGTCAACAACAACAAAAAAGGTACTTTTCAATTCTTCTCACCTGCACTCGTGGGCACGCAACCAATCGCGAGTGGCTATGATAGTAGCCACGTTTACACTGATACGTTAGAAGCGTACCCTATTCATATGCCGATGCTTGTAACACAGCTAAGCTATTGGCCCACCCATAGTGGAAGCATGCCGTATCAAGATAGTAGTGAAGACAAATGCCACAGTTTCTGCAGCGTGCCCACCAAGCGTTTACGTCACTGGCAGCTAAGCGCGCCCATCTCTGTTTCTGTTCCCTCAAAGTAGTCCTGGCTAGGTTATTGCCGCAAACTTGCCGATAGTAACAATATTATGCATTACTGATACGGAAGAAACTGCGTCAATGCGCATAATGTACTCACGAGAAGAAAAAATCGCATTCGGCATGTCTGGCTTGCTCCGCCAGCCACCATTTTTGTTTTGGTGTCCCGCACTGTTACAGTGGCAGCCGCCTATTTATTGACCTGTTGTCATTCCGCAGAAAATGCGGGATGCAAAAAAAATGTTTTCTTTTCGCAGGAAATTTAACCCGCGTAATGATCGCACCACTGAATTTGCATCAATTTTTTTGGCAAAAAAGTGCGATCATTTTGCAAGTAAATATGCTATAACAAACCATTTCTCCCTACTTCAAACAAAAACTTACACTTTTGATCTTTTGCACTGCTTAATTTTTCATTTGGACAACCCTTAACTAAAACGAAAGTCAGTTTTTTAATCTGTCACTGAGCAACCCCAGTTGTTTTTGAGCACCAAGAATTTACCTTATTTATACGTTTGTTTTGCAGACACCAGGACAGGAGTTTGTCCACGCCACATTGCTGTACACTGGCGACAGCCCCATGTCTTCCGAGGCCATGTATGTGAAGTGTGAGGATGTGTGTGTTGATGTACTGGACTTCACTGCTGGTGTAGTACTGCTATTTTCTATGTACTGGGCGTTCAACATCGAATACGTCAGCTCTGCAAAGCAGACGCTCTCATTGCTAGAGCACATGATGCAAATCAAAACAAAAACAACAAAGCTAGGCACCAAAGCACTTAAAGTCCTAACAACATTGTAAGCACGGTCAGCTGCAGCAACTAAAAAAACAGCACCCAGTGTTGAGCAAGCTGTTGAGCAGGCTGAGAAAGCTAAGCCACCAAAGTCTGAGTGTTCTTGGGATGCACCTTGCTGTATCCACGTAGCCTCTTCTTCTTTAACGGTCAGGCTGTTTCCCTGTTCTTAGCCCTGGATTATACAGCTGAGGAGTGCAGTAGCCAGCCAAACCTAAAACTTTCTCTTGTTTTAATGTTGTTCATAGTTTTTATTATGGTGACATAAAGCGAATACTCACCAATTATATTTTTTTATAAATAAAATTATTTCGGGGCTAGTATGCATTCCTTGTTTGCAAATGACAGGAGAGGCAGTGGCTTGGTTCTGTGCAGGTGAGGTGGCGGAGAGCGCATGCATAGATGTCAAGCAGTCTATCGTGTCACTTCTATCGCTTAGCATATCATCTTAAGATGCAGTGATTTTAGTAGTAGTTGCGTTGGTAATACAGTAGCTATAATGAATGCCTAGTCTTAGTCTATAGAATTACCTATCGTCTCCTGGTGTTTGGAGTGTTATCAAGGCAAGTGTCTTTTCAGCAGAACCAGAACGTTTCTTTTGTGAGCTATGCATACTTGCAATTGCATAAATGTATGTATTTTCTGCCGGTTTTAGTTCTGTTTTAGTTCTTTTTCTTTAGTTGACAATTGCTTCTCCATTGTGTTAGCGTTACTTTTGCTTGTTTTCTAATTTATTACTGGTATTTATTGTTTGTCATTCCGAAAATGAGGCCAATTCTTTGGCCCTAGCAGCCCCTCCTGCTAGGGCCAAAGAATTGGCCTGCAGTACGGTTAAATAAATAAATAATGTCTTGGGAACAGGGTTACATTTGGCGACTTCGTGCTGATGCTGCTTTAGGCACTTTTCGAAGTTGTCAGATTTGCCAGTGTACAGTGAATCTCATTTTTTGCATAGGAATTTATACACGACACCAAGGAAGTTCGTCACGTGCACCATTTCATTACTTAGCTTGCTGAAAAGGACATGCACCACACTAACACTGCAGTCATTCAACACTCTGGTAAAGGTCTCGCTCATGCCACCTGCATACAGGATGGTAGCACGCTTGCTTTTATTTGCCACCACTTGGCGGATGGGCGCCAAAGCATAACATTATTGTTCACTTAGCAGTTACAGAAGCCGGCCGTTATTTGCCATGTCATTTCGCACCAAGATCAACTCTGCTTTCTGCCTTTAGGGTTCGACCGAAGATGGCAAAGCAAGGTTCCTAGCGATGAGGTGACCGAGCATTTGGTGGCCCTTAAGGTTTACAGAATCTTGGAAGAACGCTAACATAATCCTAGTCCATAAGAAAGGGGACGCCAAAGACTTGAAAAATTATGGACCGATCAGCTTACGGTCCGTTGACTACAAAGTATTTACTATGGTAATCCCAAATAGAATCAGGAACACCTTAGACTTCTGTCAAGCAAAGGACCAGGCAGGATTCCGTAAAGGCTACTCAACAATAGACCATATTCACACTATCAATCAGGTGATAGAGAAATGTGCGGAATATAACCAACCCTTCTAGATAGCTTTCATTGATTACGAGAAAGCGTTTGATTCAGTCGGAACCTCAGCAGTCATGGAGGCATTACGGAAGCAGGGTGTAGACGAGCCGTATGTAAAAATACTGAAATATATCTGTAGCGGCTCCACAGCCACCGTAGTCATCCATAAAGAAAGCAACAAAATCCCAATAAAGAAAGGCGTCAAAAAGGGTGATACGATCTCTCCAATGCTATTCACGTGTTTACATGAGGTATTTACAGACCAGGATTGGGAAGAATTGGGGATAAGAGGTAACGGAGAATACATTCGTAACTTGCAATTTGCTGATGATATTGCCTTGCTTAGTAACCCGGAGGACCGACTGCAATGCATGCTCACTGACCTGGAGAGGCAAAGTAGAAGGGTGGGCCTAAAAATTAATCTGCAGAAAACTAACGTAATGTTTAACAGTCTCGGAAGTGAACAGCAGTTTACGATAGGTAGCGAGGCACTGGAAGTGGTAAGGGAGTACATCTACTTAGGGCAGGTAGTAACCGCGGATCCGGATCATGCGACTGAAATAATCAAAAGAATAAGAATGGGCTGGGGTGCGTTTGGCAGGCATTCTCAGTTCATGAACAGCAGGTTGCCATTATCCCTCAAGAGAAGAGTGTATAACAGCTGCGTCTTACCAGTACTCGCGTACGGGGCAGAAACCTGGAGGTTTACGAAAAGGGTTCTACTTAAATTGAGCACGACGCAACGAGCTATGAAAAGAAGAATGATAGGTGTAACGTTAATGGATAAGAAAAGAGCAGATTGGGTGAGGGAACAAACGCGGGTAAATGACATCTTAGTTGAAATCAAGAAAAAGAAATGGGCATGGGCCGGACATGTAATGAGGAGGGAAGATAACCGATTGTCATTAAGGGTTACGGACTGGATTCCAAGGGAAGGGGAGCGTAGCAGGGGGCGGCAGAGAGTTAGGTGGGAAGATGTGATTAAGAAGTTTGCAGGGACAACATGGCCACAATTAGCACATGACCGGGTAGTTGGAGCAGTATGGGAGAAGCCTTTACCCTGCACTGGGCGTAACCAGGCTGCTGCTGCTGTTGATGATGATGATGATGATGATGATGATGATGATGAAGGTTTACAGAAAGAAAATTTAGGTATTTTGACATGTGTGGACTTGCGATATACCATGGTGGCAAGGCCTTTTATGGTTCATTCCACGAGAACATTAACGGATGCAGTATAGCTATTCTCAGGCTCTTCCTGTTCTCCTCTAAACTGGGTGCTCTGCTTACAAGAATTAAGTGCTCCTTGTGATCACAATATGTGCTCTTGCTAACGCTTACTGTGATGTGTGCATATCTTTTATTGAATAAAATTTTTACAAGTTTTTAACAGTTGTGCTGTTCGTGCAGATGTTTACCGGAGCAGACAGAATTTGATGCAAACATGGTGGCAGTGCAAACGTAAACATTTAGGAGGTGAGACAACAGTCTTTTTTGATAGTTTGGATGAAAGGATGGCCAAGAAATTGCACGTTTGAGACATTATGGGATGTACCTACTATGCAGGCATCACAGGCATATTAAACTGGCAGTATTTGTCATGCCGTGCTTTGCATTTATATGGTCTTTAGGCATATTTCTTCCGTTGGCATCAATGCCGTTTGAGTGCTTTGATTTGGTGAGATTGTAAATTGGTCATTTAATGTCAGTATTCCAATTTATTTCTTTTGTCCACGTATGCCTCCATGGCATATTGAAATAAATGGGCCCTTTGTCATGGCAAAGAATTCAATTCTTGCTCAAATGCCTGAAATGCTAGAATACCTGATAATCTTGGACATATTGTAGCTGTTCATTGTGCCTTCTAAACTGAAGCATAGTGTTTCTCAAGGTTGGCAATTGATTCCAGTTGAGCAAATCAGACTGTTGTCTTCTGTTTTTGCCACGTATCGTGCATTGATGCGTTAGAGGTTAATACAGTTATAGTAGTGAAATTTTTGCTCTTGGTGCTTCACTCACTGTAGCGTTATGGGCTCAGTGTTTTTTTTTTGTTGTTGTTGTTTATAGTATTACAGTTTACCATAACATATAATGGTGGCTAAGAGCTGCAGAATATCTAAGCATTTGTTGCACATGCAGACTAAAATCTATTATGTTGTGAGCTTCCATCTTAGTGTAGAGATAGTCTATTGACTACCCAGACAGAGGTCACAGCACTTGCTGCAAAGTGTTCGGTTAAGTACCAGGAGGTAGTTTCACCAACTCTTGCCATGGTAGTCATGTACACCACCATCGTGAGTCTTCAGATGACTACCCTAGGAAGGGTCATTGTTGCCATTCCAAAGGGTACCACTGACTACCAAGGGGTACTTGCATGGACCACTGAGGTAGTCACATCAACTCCTGCTTTGGGAGTAATACATACACCTTAGTAGTTCTTGCGGGCGAGTCACCGGTACTGTGAGGGAGTCACCCGCAATGTATTTCCAAGAGAGTACGTGTTACCACCCAAAAAGGTAGTTTCACCAACTCTTGCCATGGTAGTCATGTACACCACCATTGTGAGTCTTCAGATGACTACCCTAGGAAGGGTAATTGCTGCCATTCCAAAGGGGTACCGCTGACTACCAAGGGGTACTTGCATGGACCACTGAGGTACTCGCATCAACTCCAGCTTAGGGAGTAATACATACACCTCAGTAGGTCCTGCGGGAGAGAGTCACCGGTACTGTGAGGGGAGTCGCCCGCACTGTATTTTCAAGGGAGTACGTGTTACCACCCAAAAGGTCATCATATGTGCGACGAGCAGATACACCCCGAAAAGAGTCCCTTGCGACTACCTTTTTTTTAAGAGTGTACCGGCTCAAGCGATCGGCGGCTTTCGACAAGGTCAGCGCTCCGAGCATGATGCTCCGCTGAGGAGCTTACCGTACGATTATAATATGGCCCATCTGCAAGAAAGCAAAGTTTCAGGGAGCTACTTGCCATATTACGACGGTCCTTTTTCGCGTACGGTAAGTACACGAAACACTCAAACGGCGCGCCGTTCTCTCGATTGTATGCACTAACTTCCACCGATGAAGACCTTGCTCGCTGGCCGTCGGTGTCGGTGGTTACGAAGAAGCTTCTGCTACCAATCGAATGCATAGTTTTTTGCGAACTCTTCAGTGCATGCATGCTTATTAAGAGGCTAAATAAAAATACATTTGGATAACTCTACACTATTGGCAAAAAAGGGCAAACCAGGCGAGCTCCGTCGCACGGTGGTCGCTCCGTGCTTGCTGTCGGCGACATCAACTGCCCTCGGATGGTGTGTTTCGATCACTTCAGTGGCGTAGTAGTGGGTGCTGATTGTCATATGAGGCGCACTTTCGACATCCCTTTATAACATTTATTATAATCACATGTCTCCGCCAACTGACTGGCACCACTGCGCTTTCGCAAGCGCTGTCCGTCCTCGCGCATCTTGAGCTCTCCACATTCCGGCAAAATGCGGCTACGTTTAAGGGCGTCTCGAAGCTGGCAGGCCGAAATAACCTCGTGACGCTGGCATATGACGATTCAGTAGCCGCAAGTAGTGCGATGAGAACAGCCTCTGCGAGGGGCGGGCAAGTTTTGTGCTGGGATGGCATCTCCAGCCGTTGCTTATCCATGCTATTTTCATCGGCGGATAGCTCTTCTCGGACGGCAACCGAAATAAACTCGTGCTCCGCTTGCTCGTTAAAAAATTAAATTAAAACCTCCACACAACTAACCAGCTTTTTCACGGAAATACCGCTATCAAAACCACCACAAACCGGCGCCTCAAGGTATGCTAGGACTGCGTTGGTTGATCGTCCGCTTTTCGTATCTAACCATGTTGTCAACACGTAGAGGGCGCTCGTGACTGCCGTTTTTGCGCATGCGCAACAGCATTTTGGCAAACCGCCCAGTCATGTCAAGCAGGGGAACGATGAAGCAACACAATACAAGCAGAAGTAACTATGCCCTCCACGCGTCTGCGTATACGTGTCGTCACAAGTCAGCGCAATGTGGGATTCCGAAACTTCTTCTACAAAAGCCCAATGTGGCGCAACGAGACTAAACAGTGGCCTCGGATCGTCGGAATCACGGCTTGAGGGACGTGGGCACTGTAGTTGCTATCATCGGCGATATATCTGGAAGCGGCATCAACCCGAAAGTGAGAGATAAAACGTCTTTATTGAAGATTCCCCGCTGAGTTTGAAAGGGAAACGGAGAGGCTGGGAAGCTATAGCCCGACCACGACATATTCAATACCACTAGCATGGCGCTCTTTGGCCACACCTGGCCCTTGCGCCATTAAACAACAAACATCATCATCAAGCTATAGCCCCGCAAAGCGCCCCAGAGAACGCGAGAAATGCCACTCGTAGAGATGGAAATTTTGGCCCCTATGTGTTTAAGATGCCTGTTGAAAGTTTTCGCATTATTCGGGCTGTTGCATTCGAAGGAGATTTTCTACATGTAAAAAATAGTTTTACATGTCTACTGCATGTTGCTGTTTCTTTCAAGCATCCATATAAACAGTAAATGCAACTGGCACCGATAGCTGCACTGAACTGGAAAACAGTTTCGACGTGTCGGTTAAAAAATAACTTTTTTTTTCGGAAATAATTGCACATCCGAGCAATGCTTGCAATTCTACTAATCCACACTTCGTTCATTCAAGCTGGTGACGACGAGTAAACAGACTGAGTAAATTTGTTTTCTACCGCATCATAACATCTCAGCTGGAAAAAAAATGTTCACCTGCTGCAGAAAAAAATAGGTGTTTTGATCCATCTATCTTCGTCGAAAAAGGACGTTATAAGAAAAGTTACATAAGCAAAGGCTCAATAATATTCAAAGCAAGGGATATCACTTATTGTCCAGTCGGGAATCTGCGTTATAACATTTGATGATTGGTCGACAGCTTATAGGCTGAACCAAGCAAGATTTGGTCATTGGAGATCCGTTTTTTATGTAATGCATATCGCGTGAACACAATCTCATTCAGAACAAGTGGAAGCAAGCTGAACCTAGCGATAGAGTGTCACGTGCGTCGGTGCACTGACTCCTTGCTCAATGGAAAAATATAATATAAACAGAGGAGCAAAAAAAAAAAATAATTGCGACTACGACACAAAAAGCAGTAAGGTTGTGCATATTCGCAGAGGAACGAATATACGGGCACATTCAACACAGACGCTTTGATATATGTGCCCATCTTTTTTTAAATATGTCGGCTGAAAAGCAAAATACTTTCACAAAACGTTTGCATTTCTCTCACTTTCGACACCTCTGTATTAGGCCCTCTCAGGCCTTAGTATGAAAAGGCCAGAATTTCAACCAGTTTACCGAAGAAGGATGCAGAGGAACGGCTTTCTAAATTTGTGGTTTCGGTTTCCACACCACCAGCGCCGCCGCACCCAACGAAGAATGACCGTGCGCCGCCGCCGATGAATAACCCGGCGCCGCGCCGATTACGCCACCGCCGCTGACATGAAACGAACCCCATGTCGCCGCAATGACGCATTTGCCTTCTCCTGGCATCCTCGCGTCAATGGTAAGCTCAACGTACTTAGCGGTAGATTTAGCTTGCCGGTAACATCACACTCGATTAAATTGAGACTAAACGTGCACATGTGCAATGGGCCAGTCATATCACTGGTTCAAACCATACGTTATTAAGCTGCCTTCTATGTGCACTGGTGGGAATTAATGGCCAAGGGCTTTCTAGCTGAGTCTGTAGCTGTGAACAAGAATTTCGAATAGTTATCGGCGGAATGCTATTCGTGCACATCAAAAATGTTTCATAAATAAAGGGAAAATCAGACATCCACCCGTTCCTAGCAACTGCTACAAAGAAAGCCCATGCGGGTCCCTCGAAAGAAACACCTCGCAGTTTAGGAAAGATTCGCCCTGGTCCGGGACGAATTTAGCTCAGAGGCGGTGGTCCCGGGTTTGCGTCCCGGACCAGAACGAATTTTTCTTCAACTGCGAGGCTCTTCTTTCGCGGGACCCGTATGGGGTTTTTTTGTAGCAGTTGCTAGGAACGGGTGGATGTCCGATTTTTCCTTTATTAATTACTTATCTCCACCTTGCGGGTTTACGCAGAACCATTACGTCAAATCAAAAATGGTTCCCGAGCACCGGCGCGCACCATTGCTATTATTGTCGAGGATGATAATCGACGTAAAGGAGGTGTAAATAAGCCAAATAAAGGCACTAGAAAACTCACGGCATAGTGACGTGGAATGCTAATAGCCAAAGAAGCAATGTCACTTTCGTTCTAAAGCCATTCGACTAGTAAAATGGCTGAGCTACAAGTCCGCTGCGTTATGAGCACACACGGATAAATGCAACACAGCAAAGCAGCTGATAACAAAAAGCCAGGAAGTTTCAGTTTCCTGATTGCACCATGATACAGCTGCCGTGCCGAACGCGCGATGTGCTCGTAGTTGGTTAAAGAACACCTCTCCCACCAAGGCCTCGTCGCCAGTACGAAGTATGAATGCGTGACGCACCACCAAAATTTAAACTGAAAATATGGCGTTTTACGTGCCAGAACCACTTTGATTATGAGGCACGCCGTAATGGAGGACTCCGGAAATTTCGACCACACGGGGATCTTTAACATGCACCTAAATCTAAGTACACGGGTGTTTTTCTCATTTCGCCCCCATCGAAATGCAGCCGCCGTGGCCGGGGTTTGATCCCGCGACCTCGTGCTCAGCAACTCAACACCATAGCCAGTGAGCAACCGCGGCGGGTCCGACGCACCACCAGGGAATAATGGACCGAGCACGCACTACTAGGACCGAAAGAACATCCTAAAATACGCCCAACCCGTTATTATGGCGCACATAACTTAATGGCGCAGAGCGCCCATATGCGCTATATGGAGGTTTCTGAAAGCGTATGAAGTCAATATGACGCATATCATCCGGTAGCTGCTTGCACGTTGCAGCATGAACTGACACATGTGAAGACGTGCTGCAAAATGTTTTCTCGGCGTGGTATAGGTATGCCGTGCGCGATCTGCGACTACGTTTACCTGAACAAAAGATGCATTTTCGAAAAGTACTTGAAGCAGCATGTGTGTGATGCGAAAACGAAAAATCTCGCTTGCGACGTACTTGCGGAGGACGTGGCAGCCTCTAACCATAATATTGGCGTTGGATAACGCTTCCCTTAGCGCCATGAATCTGCATTTGACGTCAGAATCCCGAGTGCTTCCTATCAGACTACACAAAAGGCTGAATCGCAGCGATGGCATCATTCCGCATGGCATATGCGTAAGCAAGATGTCTTGGTCGAATTTCTAGCACTTACTGTTTGCAAACAAAGCTACGATACATATGAGTGGTAGCTCATATGAGTCATATGCTATCAAATCTTTATAATGACGTTGAAGGGAATCCGAAACTCATTATATTCAATACTGTCCGTCACTGTACTGCATGCGTAATGGTCACAAGTTTCGAACTTCCATAGAAGGCTGCCTTGCAGCCAGTAGAACAGCTACATGACCACGTGCGCTGAACAGAAAACAGCGAAAGAAATTTCGACGCCCTCAACGCACAACTTCTTAGCATATGACACGATTGCGTTTACGATAGCTGACTTCTGTTTCAATGCGATGGTCTTTCGTTTCCGCTTTCAGTTGGCTTGTCTCTAGCATCGCGAAATGGCGGCGCGGTTGAATAGGTTGCACGCTGCGACGCCAACAACGGTTGTCGCGTTCGAGCAGCACGTGCCACACAGAGATGCCTGGTCTGCGAGATTGCACTGGTACCATATCTGAGGCCACGCGTAGCTGCAGTAGCTTGTACGGTGCCGCAGTCGGAGTAATTGCGATGGCGATATGAGTATCCGTTTATGCGCAGCTACGCGCAGTGGTGAGAAGCAACAGTGTTCTACGGCGCATTCAACGCAAACCCCCAAACGTTTTGGCACCGAATGTGTGCTGAACCCCATGTAATGCGATTGAGCCTGCAAAGGTCGAGCTTTTCTTGCTTCGGAGAAAAATCAGGTTTGTATTTCGGAGACAAATAAAGTTCGGCAAATCTATTGGCAGGATAATTTTACTTGATTGAAACAAAATTTTAAAACGTGGATATCTACGGAGATTTCAAGGGGGATTTCCCTTTCTTACATCCAATAATCGTTGTCCCGTTTCGTTATATCGAAGTTTCACTGTAACATGTATTTGTTAATATATTCTCTTACCTTCTAATTACAGGCGACAAATCTGAGCTCAAGCAACATTAGGAACAAGCTATATTGCGTCTTCGGGCATCAGCCTGTGGAACTTTCTTTGTCAGCTACCTCAATCATGACCTGACCAATGTGTAATAACACAGTCACAAAGGAAATTACTAGAAGGTGCTTTAGAAATACATTTTGCTTATGTAGTGGTGTTATTGATTTGATTTATTAAAAGTTCTTTGAAACCTTTGGCCACTTAAGTGCTTCCTGTGTGTGATAATTATTCTGTATGTTAAGCATGGCTTCGACACGTGGGTTGTAAGAAATGGGCCATAGTCATTGGTACTGTCAGTACAGCGAAACTTTTTTTCAATATTGATACATGCATACTGCGTGTTTCTTGTGGACGATGCACGCGGGCGCTCCGACTAAGACGGCGAACGCTTGCTGGCTCTCGAGCTGTCGGCTCAACTGGTCAGCACTGCAATTATCGTCTGTAAATGTACTTTGTACATAGTCTCCAGTTCCCAATCCTTCGTTCGCGCAACGTTTTGGTTGAGGGTGCCGTTCCCCGTCCTCGCCACGGAGCTCCGCAGCGGCCGCACCGTCCCGCTTTCCGACATGGCTCCCGGTGAGGGCATCGCGTCTGCTTCAACTCCTGCGACCCCGACAACAACGTACGTTACGGATACCGATCCCCGCGATCGTGGCATATTTTCCGGCCACGATAATGTCGACGTTGAGGACTGGCTCAGCCTGTATGAGCGTGTTAGCCGAAACAACCACTGGGACCCTACCATTATGCTAGTTCCGAATACTCGAGAACGATATCTCCAGCTGGGATGCTTTCAAGGAGAAGCTGAGCGACTTCTTTAGAAATCCCACCGGTCGGCAGTTGGCTCCTAGAAAAGAGCTTGTTACCCGAGTTCAGTCTTCTACTGAATTGTATGTCTCGTAGATAGAAGACGTCTTCGCTTTGCGGGAAAGTCGACGAGAAAATGGCCGAGGTTGACAAAGTCGGCCTCATAGGGATCGCGGACAACGCCTTCAACTTGTTGGTCTTCAACAATGTGTCCACCATCGACGTAATTATCAAGGAATGTCGCCGCTTTGAGCCCCAAAGCCATCTAGCAAAAATATAAGGCCACCGCATCACCTCCTCTCCTTGTCAATACGTCACGAGAGTTGTATGGTAGCCGCGGATAGGAGAGTGCGCGTTGTGAAAACAAATTTTCTCCGTGACTGCAACGCTAGAGCGGCATCGCGTTAAGCTTTTTCTAGATGGCTTTGGTGGGGCATGCTGCACCGTACACGCGATTGCTTTTGTTCGATTGTGCGTGGTTCGTCGTACACGGAAGCGCAACGATGCCTGGCTGTTGTCGCGCACCAAACTGTGGAGGACCAAGTGTCCGAGTGCATGGGTTCCCATCTGTACGAGCGATTCGGGCAACATGGACGAGAGCTCTTCCTAGGAAGGACTTCTCGCCAACAATGTACATATTGGAAAGCATTTCTTCTCTCTGTTGCTATTCTTGGTTTACAGACGAACAGGTTTCGTCAGCAAAGTGCGCAACGTATCCGTGCACGCGTGCACAACAGATGGGTCTCTGCACCTGTCGACGCGCTTCTGAATTCTACATTTTGGTCAAGCTTCATATCCATAATGGCTTTTATTTTATTTCACCTCTGTGAAAAGCATTTCTTGCCATAGGATTACTTGAAGACATCTTGCACGGACATCAAGAAAGGAAAAGTGGTCGCAGTTGCCATGAAAAAGCCTCGTCTCAAGAAAACTGCAATTCTGAGCTCGTTTCCCTATTGCCCTGCCTATTTATTGCGACCACAAGCGTGCGTTCGAGAAGCGCCGGGTGCGCAAAGAGCGCTCTTGGAAGCCGCATCATTGCAAAAAGCAATAATGCTTTCAGAGCAAGCCCAAGCAGAAGAGGACGCCAGAAATGTGGTTGGTAGTTTTGTTGACATGCTGAAGGCCTTGCGAAACTTTTAGGGTTCGGACATCTGGACAATAACGAACAAGGGCTCCAAGGATTTCTTTCTGGACTTGTCACTTCAATCTGCTCCTGCAGTCCCTACTTCGGTGATCGTGTCCCAAGACCTGCGCGTCGAAGTATCTTTTGGTGAAACGGGTCTGAGGAAGTGTGGTGATGTGTTGGTTCCTGAAAAGCTGTCCGACGAGAGAGATTTGAAAAGTGCGTTGCAGATCATCGAACAAACACATAAGGATATCAGCACTGAGCGTTCTGAAAAGGCCCGTTATCTACTGACATTGGTTTCAACGTTGCTAGAGGAACCTTATTATAGAGGGACCTTACCGGCGTTCGCTTGAGATTTTGTGGCGAATGGACATGCTTTTCGAGGCTCCTTGGCGGCGACGAAATCATAAGTTTTTGTGCATGCTTTGAGCTTGCTTCTGTTTTTGATTTGCCGGTTCCTTTTCCTTTAAATTGTAATTGGGTGGTTTTCTTATTTCCTTTCTTTGTCTCGTATTTCGTGCGCGCGGGTGTGTTTCGTGTTTTTCAGGATGGTTAGATCGCCCTTTCGCGCCACGTGCTTCAATACGTGCAGCCGGCGGGGACGTTGAGTTATTAGAGAGACTAATAGCTATTAGTAATAGTCGCGACTACTAATAGTTGAGTTGACTACTAATAGACTACTAATAGTTGAGTAATAGTTGAGACTAATAGCTATTAGTGGTTTTACTGTGCGTGTTTTGGTAGAAAAGTGGGACCATGGCCGCGTGGTTGAGCGCGTGGAGAGCGTGTCATATCTTCGGCCTCCGCAGCATTGATTGCTTTTGAAACAGTGGTGAGACTTGCTGTGCGACATTTTGAGGATTTGGATCCTGTGGGTATCTGTTTTTACTAAAAGGCATGTGCTCTGCATTATTATATTATTATAGTATTTGCATCAGAAAAAGACGTGCAATACATGACAAGAAAGCCGGGAAAGAAGGCAGTGCGCAGGGGGTCCCTCAAGGCAGATGAGGGGATATATGAGTATGGAGAGGGAACCGAGTCAACCTGCACACATTGTGATGTCCATCCTAGGCTGCAGAAAATGGAGGCCATCCAAGAAGAGCTTGTCAAGCAGGTGGAACAGCTAAAAAATAAGCTAAACCGGGAGCGTGATGCACGGAAGGTAGTTGAAAAAAGACTTGAAAAAAGTAGCCGAGGAAAAGCTGAACAGGGCTGCCATTGTGAACGAGAATGTGCGTGACAATGGAAAGCAGTCCCGCAACATGGGAAAAGCAGGGGAGCAGGGGACAATGCCCCTTGTCGAGTCCGAATCACGCGGAAAAGGACAAAGGGCAGCAGGGAGAGGTAGGAGAGTGAAAGGGTGATTATCGCCGGCGACTCAAACCTGGTTGGGTGCTCAGAAGCAATTGTGAGAGGGTGAAAGGCGATAAAAGAGTGGCGGTAGGGACATTTCCAGGGCGGACACTGGGTTCTATCATTGAGCGAGCAAAGAAAAGCTCGCGGAAAATGCCCACGTGCGCAACATTGTCATAGTAGCTGGTGGGCTAAATGACGTCTTGAACAGGAAAGGGACAGGACTAGCCCAGCGCTTAGCGAAGGGGGTAGACGACCTGCGCGAGCTATCCCCTCAGGTGCAGATCGTGGTGTGCACGGTGGCGGAGGTGCCTGTACGTGACAGTCACGTACAAAGAGCCGTAATGGCTGCTAATGAGGCAATATGGAAAATCAGCCGAGAGAAAGGCTTCGAAGTGGTCGAAGTAAACAGGGAAGTGAGAAGATGTGGGGGTTTTAAACGAGACGACGGGATCCACTTCAATTACAGGCGGGCACGAGAAGTGGGCTGGCGACTTGATGGTCGCGCTGTTGCTTTTGTAGGAGACCCGCGGGCGCTCACGACGCCAGAATAGATAGTAATGACGAATGTCCCCTAGGGGAACCTCAGAAAAGCATCGCCGTCGACAACAGAAAACGGAGGAAAGCAATAAAGAGAGCTCGCCATGCAAAAGCCTAAATGAACATGCAAGGCGGCAGAAGAAAGGAAAAGTGGGCAGATATTGAGGAGCAGTTAAATAAAGGACAAATAGAGGTGTACGCTGTGACAGAAACACACCTTAGAGACTCAGAAGAGCCGCCAGTGATTGAGAATTATGTTTGGGAAGGGTGCAACAAAACTAAGTCGGGAAGAAAGGGAGGGGGAAACGGAATGCTTATCCCTCAGGGAGCTAAATGGAAAAGAGTAAATTCAAAATGTCAAGAGCGTCTTTGGTCATTGGGTACAATAAGTGGGAAGAAAGCTTGGCTGGGCGTTACGTACGCGTGGACCGGAAATAATTGCGCCGAGAAGAATAATTAACAGTTAGTGAAATGCATAAGCGCTGATGTTAATGGTTTCGGGAATGGTGCTGAAATTATCCTATTAGGTGACAAGGATGCCCATATACAGGATTTAGATGGTTAACTGACAACAACGGGAAGTCAGTGCTAGACCTTTGTGAGCAACATAACCTCGTTATCGTGAATACAGGGCCTAAGTGTGAAGGGCAGATCACGTGGAAAGTGGGAAACTGGCAATCCACCATTGATTGCTGTCTGATCACAGAAGGAATTATTGCTAAGTTGAGAGAAATGGTCATTGATGAGGAAGGGTATAGCACCATAGGGAGTGACCATGAACGCATCATGTTGAAAATGGGACATGTAGTTGGGAAAGAGCAATGAGTGCAAAATGGGCAGTTCGAATTTGAACGCTGAACAAATAACAAATATCGTCACTAGGGTCGAGGAAGAACTTGGCAAATGGCCAAATAAAGAGTGGGGATATAGTGAGCTTCTAAGTCTAATAACGACAGAAGTACGGAAAGAGAAGCAATATGTTCGTTGGAAAGGAAAAAAAAACGAAACGCTGGTGCAACAAGGAGATGCGAGAACCGATTGCCGAACGACAGAAAGCATCCCAAGACCACAGGCAGGCAAAGAAGGCGCAGTTGCCGTAGGAGGAAGTAGCCTATAAATAGAAAATATACCGGGGGAAAAAGTCTATGGTTGAAATACTGGTGCAAGCAAAATTAAAAGGTGAACGTGAACGTTGGTTGTCAGAAATACGTGAGAAAAAGAAGGCCCCACCTAGAATACTTTGGAACCACATAAATGTATTAGGCAGGAATTCAACAAAAATAAGCAACATATCCTAGACGAAGATGAAAACAATAGAAGGAGAAGCGGCAATAAAAAACGCCCCAGCATTAACAGCCGAATCTTTCCAAGGCAATGCCAATGTTGTATTTGAAGAAAAAAAGAGCATGAAAGAGACCCGTGGAAAAGGAGCCGGTGCTGACAAATTTAAACTGGAAGAAAGCCGAAGAGAAATTCCTTAGCGCACAGCCACAGGGCTAGATGAGGTTCCCGTTAGGCTAATTAATGAACTAGGACCAAAAAGTAAGGAAACTCTGGTGAAAGCAGTAGAAAAGCTTTAAAAGATAGACGAATATCAAACAGCTGGCGACAAAGTAGAATGCATTTAATTTATAAAGGTAAGGGTGAGAAAGATGGAATTCACTCGTATAGACCGTTGACCATAACATCGGTAATATACAGGCTAGCAATGCAGGCAATAGAATTAAAGCTTCAAGCATAGGCAGAGAATAATGGCACTTTTGGAGAGCTTCAGGATGGCTCCAGAACAGATAGTTGTTCAGACGATAACTTATTTGTTCTTACTCAGTCTATTCAAATATCAAAAGTAGAAAGCAGACCGTTATATGTGGCCTTTTTAGACATTACAGGAGCCTATGACAATGTAGACGGCAACATTTTGTCGGATATTCTGGCAGGGAAAGGCTTAGGTGACGATTTCCTACAGCTTTTGAGAGAGATTTACCTAGAAAATACCGTTTGCGCTGAATGGGAAGGGATGAGGAGCGAGGAGAAAGTTTATATGAACAAGGGACTGAGGCAGGGGTGCCCTTTATCCTCACGGCTGTTTATGATGTGCATGGCGAGGATGGTGAGGACACTAGAAGGTAGTAATATCGGTTTTAATCTCTCATCCAAACAAGCGGGTACAGTAGTAGAGCTGCAGCTTCCAGGTTTATTTTATGCAGACGATATTGTGTTCCTAGCTAACAAGCAAAGTGATTTGCAACGTCTGGCTAATATCTCTGGACAGGAAGGCAACAATCTAGGTTTGAAATTTAGTGTTAGAAAATCAGGTGTTATGGAACTCAATGAAAACAGTGGACAGTGGCGATACAGGGCTAGGAAATGCCTTGGGTAGCAGAATATAAATACCTTGTATATGGATAAACGAAGGCAATATATATATGGAAACACAGGAAAAAGCGATAACAGTGAAGGGGACGAGAAATGCAGCCATAATAAAGCACAGAGGACTATGGGGATACAATAGGTACGAGGTGCTCCGAGGTATGTGGAAAGGGTAATGGTTCCAGGACTTACTTTTGGAAATGCGGTTGTTTCTTTAAATCATGGGTACAATCAGGACTCGATGTGAACCAAAGGTCAGTGGGTCGCCTCGCATTGGGCGCTCACGGGAAGACTACAAATGAAGCTGTGCATGCTAATATGGGCTGGACTAGTTTTGAAGTGAGGGAAGCTCGCAGTAAAGGTGAGTATGAAGAACGACTGAGGAATATTAAAAAAGTAAATGGGCTGGGAGAGTGATTAGGTATCTGTACAGGAAAAACATTGATTCACAGCGGAGGAAAATAACTAGGAAGCTTACCAGAAAGTATGCGACCCAGCAACAAAGAACGTCAAGTGGAATGTCAGAGAGGCCGAAATAATCTCATGGGTGGCGGCAATGGAAAATAAACCTGCCATGAGTAACTACTTAAGATGAAAAAACGAAATCAGGAAAAAAAATTTCTGATAACTAAAAGGCAAGCTCATTACTTTTCGAAGCGAGATCGGGATGCCTTAAAAGACGCACCTATAAAGCGAGATATAACAAGGAAGAAGAAGCATATGCTTGCTGCGGTAAAGCTAGGGAAACTATGGAGCACGTTTTGTTAGAATGTGAAGACGTCTACCCAGCGGTCGATTTAGGCACCACTGGCCTCCTTGAAGCTCTTGGGTTCAGCGAGAACAGTGGAAAAGTAAACATGGCCGCAATAGGCATTAGTAAGGGGCGATTGAAGGATTGGTGGAATAAAAGTAGGGAAACGACAAAAAACGGAGTCGTACAAAAGCACAGTTCGCAATAGGGGATCAGAAAATTTGGTTTTGCGAGTTCATAGTGTTTTTTTTTTTCTTTATTGTTTAACCTTGATAGGACACTAGACCGTATGTTAACAAGAGCTTGGTAGCGCAACCCACCGCCCCGTTTCAAAGGGGACGCTCATGACATCCATCCATCTACCCATCCGTGCTCCAGCACTCCCGGTAGTCATCGCAAAAAGAGGCACGTCTTCGCCGCCCGACGACCCACTACCCTATACCAGCACACCATACCACGGCGTCGCTCGGCGCCACCATCGCGCCTTCTCAAAAATCCCAAGCGAACCTGCCTTTAGGCACCTAGGATCAGGTCACGTGAGGGATTTCTGTACGACATTTAGACGCACGCCGCTTCTTCGCATTTACCACCATAGAGAAATAAATTTCAACAAGAGCGGACACTCCCATAGAGGCCAGCGGATGGACGGAAGGTTGTAGCGTCCCCTCTGAAACGGGGTGATGGTAATTGCCACCATGCTGAGCTTTTTATTTTTGTTTAGCTGTGTTGTAAGTTATTGAAATTCGCCATTTTCTTTAAATACTTCTTCCTACACTTTTAACCTTATGTCACCTATCGGCTTTTGAGTCACCAATCTTCCAATCGCTTTTTGCTAATTTCCACTGCATATTTATTTACATGACTATTGTTGTCTCTAAACCCTAGGGCCTCACGAAGCGTGACTGGGCCCGCATCGACATCGGGATGGATACCATCACATCTTAGTATGAGGTGTTCTATTGTTTTTACCTATTTACCACACACAGTACATGTCTTCTGTATCATTAAATTTCTTCTTATAGCTCTGCGTTCTAAGACATCCTGAGCTAACTTCAAAGAGTAGCTAGGGCACTGCCTCTTGAGTTATCATAAAACGCTTCCTTCCTGATCTGCTGTTTCCAGTATCGATATTGTTCAACATCATGCTTTTTTCCCACTGAATTTATCCAATTTTTACCTTCCGCATTTTTAACCTCTCGTTTAATGATTTCTCCATCCTCGTGTCTGGCATACTTACTGGTGAGCTTCCTAGTCCTTTTCCGCCATTGTGAGTCAACGCTCTTTCTATATAGGTACTTAAATAGCTGCCCGCCTGTTATCGTCCGATTTCGTCAGGCGTTTTTCGTATAGGATTTTACTCTGAGCTTCCCGTGCTTCGAACGATGCCCAGCCCATATCTCCCGGTACTGCTTCGTTTGTGGTTTTTCCGTGGGCACCTAGTGCTAATCTTCCAACAACTCTCTGATTTACTTGTAGTCTCTACTGAACTTCTGCCCTCAAGCAGATGGCCGCATTCCGGAAAGTAAGCCCCGGCACCATTATTCCTTTCCAAATACCCCTCAGTACTTCATACCTGTTGTACCCCCACAATGCCCTATGTTTCATTATCCCGGCATCTCTCCGCCCTTTCGCTATGAGAGACTGTTCGTGTTTTCCGTGTACATCTGCCCTTTGTTTATCCGTACCCCCAGATATTTGTATTCGGCCACTTGGGGTATTTCGTGGCCTTGTATTGTAAGCTCCTGATCAGTTGAATCGTTGAAAAACATCCCACCACACTTAGCTGTGCTAAAACTGAAACCTAGACTGTCTCCTTCGTCTCCATAATAATTAACCAGAGTTTGCGAATCTTCCTGGCTACCTGCTAACAGTACAACATCGACCGCATACATTATACCCGGTAGTCGCTGCTCAACAACCTTTCCGCCAAATCGGTACCACATATTATACCCTAGATTGCTTCCTTGTAGACTTCTTTCCATACTTATCATATAAAGCATGAACAGCAGCGGTGACAGAGGGCAACCTTGCCTTACTCCTTTGTGTACCTCGACAGTTGTCGCACTCTTAATTCCTTCCCATGTTATTTGGACATTATTTTCTCAATTTCCTGTAGGAAATCAATTACCTCATGACCGACACCTTCATCTTTTAATATGTTCCACAGGATTTCCCTGTTCACATTGTGGTATGCACCGCTTATGTCCAGGAAAGCTAAATACAAAGGTCTATTTCCCGCCTTAGCTATTTCTATGCACTGGGTAAGCACGAACAGGCTATCATCTAAGCACCTACCACTTCTGAGCCCGTTCTGAAGTTCACCGAGTATTCTATTACTTTCTACCCATGACTGCATATTTAATGTTACCGCCTGCATCGCCAACCTATATATAACTGATGTTATCGTAATTGGTCGGAAAGATTTTAAGTTTGTCTTATTACCTTTCTCTTTATAAATAAAGTTCATTTTACTCTGTTTTCAGCTGTGCGGAATTGCCTTATTTGCTATGACTGCCTAAAATGCTTTTATCAGCGTTTCCTTGCTTCGTGGGCCAAGTTCAATTATTAACTTAGCTGGAAATTCGTCTGTCCCTGCGGACATGCATTTTGGAACACTTGCTTTCGCCTTTTCCAGTTAGGATTGGTCATTTCTAAGCTTTTTTTTTCTAGTGTGCTATCCTGTGTTGCTCCCTCATTTGGGGCGATTACCCTATCGTCTTTCCTAAATGACTCAGCTATAACTGAACCAATGTAGTTCACAGCGTCATCTCCCTCGAAATATTTTCTTTCGGCTTCGTGAATCTGTTCCTGATTTCTGTGATTCGCTTTACCCAGCCAGCTTATACGGTTCCAGAATTTTCTTGACCCCGCTTTAGTTGCATCGCGAACTTCAGCCAGCCGGCGATCAGAGGACTGCTTTATTTTAGCCTGGACGAGGACCTGCGCTTGTTTCTTTTGTCGATAACATTCCTATTTTTGGCCTATTTCCTATTCCGATAAGTGCGCCATCTTTGCTTCTCTGTGTTCCCGAGATGCCCGCCGTCGTTGTTCGATGACCTCTCTAATTTCCTTTTTCCACCAACTTCGTGGCTTCCTCTTTCCTCTCCAGCGGTTTACTCCTTTTACTTCTTTTATTTTTGTCCTAATGAGTAGTTCTAACTGATTATAATCCCACGTTTCCATGGGATGTTTCTCCATTGCTTCCTCTATGAAGGCCGCTATTTGCGCTATTTGTTCGTAATTTAATTTTGAGTACTCTTTTTGACTACCCTGCATTTCTGTTTTGAGCAGGGCTCCCAACATAAGACTAATAAGCTTATGATCACTTACGAGGCTGTACTTTCCCCCTTCGTCTATTTCAATTTTTGCGAGCTTGCTGTGCATCCCCTGCGACATTAAGTAGTCAACGGTCGTTTGTCTGTTATGGTATTCCCACGTGATTTACCCCTCACACTTAGTTCCTCTATTTACTATAACTATGTTGTGTCGCTCACAGAAGTCTAGCATAAACTTCCCGTTACAATATGTGTATCCATCCAGATCCTCGATGTGGCCATTCATGTCGCCCAGCAGACAAATATCGGCACCTTTTCCAAAATCCTTTATATCGTCATTGATACACTTCACTAGGTCCTTGTTCTCTTGCCGGCATTTGTCCACAGTCCCTAATTAAACTACTACTAGCCATGCATTTTTACCGCAATTGTACCTGATACCCAGACATATACTTTGCAAGTTGACTTTATCCTTTGCCAATTTGTTCCTTGATGTATCAGCATACCTACTCCTCCTCCCTTCCTCTCCATTGTTGATCCCTTCCCAGACGTAGCCTTCAATAAACTGTGGGTCCTCTAGATCCCTGAGATGTCTTTCGCATAGCGCGTATACACCTACTTCTTCGTCCTTTAACTGCTGTTCTATTTCTAACCACTTGGCTCTCTTTCTACCGCCTTGTATGTTTATGTACCTCATCCTGGTATCAAATTTCTTTTATTGCGAAGCAATACTACTTTAGGTCGCACTTCAGCCCGTTCCGTGGCGGGGCGGTGGTAGGCACCATTGACCTTTAGCGTGACCTCGCTGCGTAACGTCACACCACGTGACCTAGAGTGATGTCACACCAGCTGTGTAAAAACGGGGCCCCATCTCACGCGGTCGCGAGGCGAGGCGGTAGCCACCAACGGCGGCCTAACTCCCGCTCCTCTCACCAGGGGCGCTACGGTCAGAGTGGGCATATCTTACGACGCGGAGAAAATGGAGTGTTACCGCACCGTCGGCCAATCGATACTGGAAGATATTGTAATGGGCACGCTGGTGAGGGAAATGTTTGTCGGCATACACGGATTCGACGGATGACTTCCTCTTAGATGATTCACTGTAAGCCGTAACACTAGCATAACCCAAGAATACCACCAGCCATACTACCACTTGATCCGAGAATAACACACTATTGCTTCGCAATCACCAGGCTTAACCAAGCTAAGCCACGGCCGTTTTATTGTAGTTTTCTTCCTGGACTACCTAGTGGCCATTTTATTGGCGCCAGCCTTAATTATTGCACTTATTACATTGTTTCTACCTACCCCTACTCCCTGAGCCGCAGTGGACCCCCTAAAATGCTCCTGCCCGGCCTGCCAGGCGCCAGCCGATCTCGGCTCCTAGCCTTCCATTAAAGTGGATGCCATTTCATGTAAATCCTCGGCCAAAGCCTGCTCTATGCACTTCTCTGTTTAAGTCTGCCGCTTCAAAGCCTTTCTCCTGGCTTAGCTTTCTTATCTCTCGATTAACAGCCACAACGTCCATGGTAATTTCTCCGTTCCGTCCTTGCACCTCCGGCACTGTGCATACCACGATCTGGACTTGCTGTGCTATCGCCCTTAACTCGTCAACTCCCTCCGCTAAACTGCGGCTTGCCATTCAGGGCATCATCTAGCCCCGCCGCTAACACTACCAAATTGCGTTCTGCAACATTCTTAGAAAGCTCGCTTTTTGTCTCTCTCAGTACTGCGTCCATTGTCCCGCCTGGGAACGCCTCGACTGCTACCCGCTTATCACCCTTTGCACGCTCCATTATAGCTATTTTGCACCTACTCATAATTGAGTCACCACCGATAAGTACTAGGGTATTCCAGATTATGCTGCCTCTTATCATTGACTGTGACCTCATTCTTTGGGGTTAGCTTATTCCCCTCCTCTCTTCGCGCCCGCTGGCGCCCCTGTGGCTGCAGCGTCGCCTCACTCGGGGCGTGTTGCGCTGCTTCGCTATAACTACGCCGATTCACCGGCGGCAAGCCGACGACCGCTTGCCTCCCTGCCTTCTACTTCGCCTGTAGGGTCTACCCTAATTTCTGGGCTTTTGCCACCGGCTTGATGTCCCGACCCGCCTCGAACCACCTTTCCAGTTCAGCGCTCCTTTCCCTCTCTTCTCCAAGCTCGGCCATGGTCCTTACTAATTGCGCGGCCTGGACCGCTTCCACCTTGGCCAAGTCGTCGACTTTCGCCTGCAGTGCTACCCGCTTCTCCCGCTCCTCCCTCAGGTCTGCTTTAAGCCCTTCGAACTTGGCTGCCTAAGTTCCTTCCAATTTTTGGACTGCTTCCCGGACACACTCGCACAGCCTGCACGTAGAACTGGACCCCTCCGCGTCTGCTAAACTCTGGAAACTGGCCTCGTCGAGGAAGCACCAGCGCAGGCACTCGTCGCATTGCACTTGCTCCCCGTACCCCGCGGGCTGCCCTTTCTTCGGTTTCAGCGATAGGCCTACAACCCGAGGCTCAACGAGCAAGTCCGCCAAATCACTCGAGCAAAGCCGACCTCGACCGCTATCCCAAACAAAAATAAATATTTTGCACTCCATACCCCATGTAAGAATTACTTCGAAGAGCTAGCTCAGATAATTAAATAAGCCTATCAAATAGGTCCCGCCTATCCCCTAGGCCTAACGGGGGAACCGCCGGACCTAGACAAAGCCGGTACGTTTACAACTCTTACCAAGAATTCAAAATTTTTCCATGCAAAAGAGAACACGTTTTGGTATATTGACCTAACAGGAATATTTCGTGTAGAGGCGAAACCTGCGTAAGTGGTGAATGAGCGGCATTACAGATAAATTCACTTTTGCATATATTTCGTAGCAAATAGACTCCTCCAAACAATACCATAAAATCTGAAGAAAACATCCGATTTTCAAGCATCCCTCCCTTCCCGTAATTATTTCCTGCGCTTAAAGTGCACAAATACACGGGTGAATGCGCGTTTCCAAAAAAACTTGGCCTCAGTCAACGCGAATGTACATGCACGCCAAGTACACAGAGGTGGCTACAACACAGGCTTTCAGCCAGACCATGTTACACGCTCGCAGAGTTCCTTCTAGTCGCACTCAAGACAGATTCCTGGGTGCAAATCCTGTTTTCAGTCGCTCAGGAGACAGAAATGTCAAGTTCTTGAGCTCCTCAGTGTTATCTTTTACGCGTCCTGCCGTCGCAAGCAACACACTCCCGTGTTATCACTCTCGGCAATCACTCGTCGCTTTTCCGACAAACTTGAGTACCGAAATAAGGTATATCTTGTTGCAGGGCCATGAAAAGCGTCACAAACTTGTCCCACTAACATTCAGTACACGCAAAACTAACTCGCCACGGCCGGCTTGCTTTTTTGCTAACAGCTTCGCAACTCCAGGCGCGGCAAGCGTGCCTCAAAAGTACTCCCAGAGGTTACGAAATGAATTACAATAATTTTTTGGGTCAGAGAATGCGTCACGAACTTATTGCAGTAAGATTCAATACACGCGAAACTGCAGCACACAGCCGAGCTTCTTTTCGCTAACTGCGCCACTACGCCGAGCGCGGCCACTGTGCTTGAAAAGTACCCCAAAAAAGTTCCCCAAAAAGTAGCGAAATTAGTTACAATAATTCATGCGGTCAGAGAAAGTGCCAAACTTGTCCCGGTAAGATTCAGTACACGCGAAAGTGCATCACACGGCCGAGGTGTTTTTCGTCGCAAAGCCAGCTGCGGCGAGCGTGCGCAAAAACTACCGAAATAAGTTATAATAATGATTGGGCTCATAGAAAGCGTCGCAAACATCTCCCAGTACGAGTAATTAACTCCAATTAACTAGACCTGGACGGCGGTGCTGTTTTCGATAACTGCGCAACTATATAGGTTCAGCCTTGTGCAATAAGCCAAGATGTGCAAGTGCGTCGCAAACTGTCAAACACAATTCCTCAACTTGCTGTAGTCCAGTAGTGCAGCGGTGCCGTGTCGAAATGCAGACGGAACACAAGAGAACGCCGGGAGCCCAAAAAACGGGCTACATCCAAAACAGACAGGTCGCCAAGCACTCGAGCTTCACATGCGCAGCCAGCCTCGCTCGCTCCTGTGGCATGAGGAGGCACTGGTCTGGCGCATGACGTATGCACGCGCGCCTGGCGTGCCGCTAGCTTGCTGCTAGCTTGTTGCTAGGCAACGTAAGAAAAATAAGTCACAAAGTATAAGTTCATTCACACGCAAAACATTTTTAGTTTAGTGGGAAAGAATAAAAAGAAAATAAAACGATGTCTGCAAGTTTATTTCACATTCTTTTTTTTCTCATGCTCGCGTCAACTAACGGATGGAGTTATTACTACGCGTGACGCCTTTCCTGTTGCCAGTTTTTGCCAAGTGTCCCCTCTTGTTGAATTTTTTTCTGTGTTACCATCATGATGTGGACTGTGGTTACCGTGGTGTGTCGGCTGCTATATGCGCTCGGTTTTCAAAGCAACATTTTTGTATACCTAAAGGTGCTGCCCTCAAAAAACAATGCTGGCATGAAAAGCTGCCAATAAGATTGTGACTATTTCATTTAGGCGACGTCACTGTTGAACTAGCGTAATCTGGAAGCTATTGCGCGTATGGGACTGTGTGTCACGGTCTCAGGGTGGTAAACACTACGCAAGGAACGTTTGAGTTAGGTAAAGCCTTTATGGCACATGAGCATAATAAAAATACATATATCCAGAAAGCACGCGTTGCCAACCCAATGGCAAAACCCTAACATACGACAAACTCTATACAAAGCTAGTTATTTGAAAATATTGTCTTAAGTCCTCGCACACGACGTATTATGAAGTAGAAAATATTTACATAAAGTCTATCGACGTGGCCATGTCACCTCGTCGTCGCTTCTTCCGACGACACGTCGTTGGACCCGCCGATGCGTCGTAGACTTGACGTCGCTGTGTCCGACGTTCAGTCCACGATTGCCCTGGTCAGGGGGACAGGAGGTTGGAGTGACCTAGGCGCCTGGATCGCCCGGTCAACTCAGCAACCCGCGGATTGTAGCCGCAGGGAACCCGGGAAGCGGCGCCGTCACCCAGTAGCTGCGGCTTCCGGTTGGAGGTCCCTTAAGCTCGCGGGTCGTGGCTGCTGCAGCTGAACTGCTTCCACTGGGTTGGCGCCGTCTCCACGATCCACCCGTCCTGTTCGGCCTCCAGCCCCTTCTCCTCGCCTTCGTCCCACAGCGTAGCTGGGCCGTTCTCTTTGACTACATGTCCCTTCTCCCATTGGCCAAGTAGCTGCGCGTGCACTTTGGCGCTTCTTCTTCTGCTTCTATATTGTATGCTGTTTATTAGTACGCTCTTATTTTCTATCTTCTTTATTTCTGCTACCGACTCCTCGTGTCTTCTTGTTTTCTTTCTTTCTTCCTTTATTGGTTCATGAAACTGTGCAAGCCGTGTATTGTGCGCTGGCTTGCAATGCAAGATTTGAGTATTTCACGGCGCCACCCATGAACAGTATGAAAGAGCCGTGTAATGGTTGAACTGCCCATAATAGCAATGCGACTCCCTCTGTTAAGCGACGTTACAGCTAGCTTGTAGTCGTGTCCCCCTATATGCTCCCGCAGGGAGCAGAGTTGCGCAAAGGCCCGTCGTTATGTTCCAGCTCTGCAGTGAAGCCACTGCTGGCGCGCGCAGGAGGCAAATGCCGCGCGCGCGGTGTTTCATTTGCTTTTCTATCTGCTGGTCGCGAGCAACATGCGGCAATTATTCGCAAGGGCTGCGAAAAATGACACTTTTTAATGCAGGCTACGCTCGAACGATTGGCGTAGCCGGAGGGGTGCCAACCCTCCGAAATTTTTAGATTTTATGTCATATATATGTAATATATATGTAATATATATGTAATATGTAATTATGTAATGTAATAGGAATATATACACGCACATATGCAAACACACGCACTAATGTATACATATAAGGAGTGGGACTCCCCTCGATATAAAATCCTGAGTACACCCGTGGCTCGAACAGCTCAAGAGAGGGAGAAAACATTTATTCGGACCATCGAGGTGGTTGCCCTTGAGGTCGAGTGGGTGGTGTCCTCGTTCCAGGACTCCACTGGCCATGGCTGCTCGACGTACTTGCTGGACAAGAGCTCCTTGTCCCGCCAAGGTATCGCCCGTCAGCTGTGCCTCCCACCGCTCAAATGACGTGCTAGGCGTCTTTAAGTGTTGAGGTTTGCCCCCGCACCCACACGAGGTGTGAGAGTGTAGGGCGTGTGTCGACGTTCCAGGGGAAGATGCCGCGATATGTATGTGGGAGCATTTTACTGTATCTGTGTAGGTTTGGAAATTTGTTGGTCTGAATAAGTCGGAGAGCTACGGCATCTTCAGTGCTGAGCTTTCTGTGAAGCAGAGGATAAATCCTGCGGTTGAGTCGCCGGATCTCGAGTCGGTCGCAGTAATCGGACGGCTCAAAAATTCGCGTGCAAACGCGCATTAACTTGCAACAAAAAGATGTGCAATGTTTTTCAGCGTGCATATGGAGTCTTTTCGCGGAGGCCGAAAGGCAAGAAAAGTTTTAAAGGGTGTTTAAAGAAAACCTGAAACGTGTTGTAGACAATTATGTTAGCACATTTTGGTTGCCGACACCAGACGAAGTTATGCCACTGACCGTTAACCGTGATGGTCATTGATCAGTAGCCCACTAACCGTCGTTCACAGCTGCTCTACGCTTTGGAATATGCGGTACAGACACGTAGATTTAATAGCATTTCAAATGTTAACATGCGCACATTTTATGCAATGCTTATTTCTACGATTCATACCGCCAGCTTAACAGCTGCTTCGTAGCAGCGAACCTGCAAGTGGAAAAAGATTCAAGATGCACGAGCTTCTAGATCAAATTTATTTCGTACAAGGAATCGATGAGCAATGGCTGGTAGCAGCAGGGGATGAGTGCTAGTACTTGGAGCCTTGAGGAGCAGAATTCAAAGCCACTGGAAATACAAGCTATTAAGAGTAAGAACACGTTATTTTCTATTGCACTAATCAGACAAAATAAGATGGCAAACTTCCAGAGTAATTATTCACACATTGCACACTGTAATATGACAACACATCTTTATCTCTTCATACTGCTCAAGTTAATTTAGTTTAACACAGGGCTTATTAAAAACTACAAAAAAGAATTTTACATTCCTCAGGTCGACTAAAACTGACAGAACAAGCAACATGTTACGGCGGTAAATACTAAAGCTATCTCAGCTGTCTCATTAGCGGCAGTGCACGACGTTTTCCCTTACTACAAAATAATGAACACCGGCACATGAAACGACTTTACATGAAAAATCAGGACGCCGACAAAAAATTAAAAAAATGCAGTAGAGAAAATCCAGGGTGCAGCGGGCAAATTGTATCTGCTAGTATCTACAGTGTTTTGAACACACTGTTCTAGCGCCAAATAGTCAGAACAATCGTACAAGCAACAAAGCGAACTGGGCAAGTTGACAAGGGAACATTCTAATGGTAACATTCTCCTTGTAGGCTGTGCAGAGAGTGAAGGATGTGGACGCACTTCGGAATCAACCTACGGTAAACGTTTACGAGTGCCAGCAACTCTCGGAGCGGATGGTTTTTTGGCTAAAGAAACCGTCGTATTGCTTCGACCTTGTCCTGATGTGGTTACACTCACGCGCTTGAAATGCTGTGGCCCAAAAATGGCAGCCACGGTATCCCGAACACGCACTTGGCCGCATTGATAACGAGGCCGTGCTCTGCCAGTCGCTGTAGCACCCAGCGTAGATGACTCTCGTGCTCTTCGGGAGCCCATGCGGCTAGCAATCAGCAGGTCATCCAGGTAAACCTTGCAGAAGTCGAGGCCCCGGAAACGCCATCCATGAGCCGTTGAAAAGTTTGGCCTGCATTCCGTAAGCCTAAATACATCCGTCGAAATTCGAACATTCCAAATGGCCTTGTTATTGCAGTCTTGGGAACATCATCTGGTGCCACAGGTATGATATGCTCTCACCAGATTTATTTTTGAGAAGATGTTAACGCCATGCAGGCAAGAAGTGAGGTCGTGTACGTGCGGCACTGGGTAACGGGCCAGTACAGTGACACGGTTTAGTGCCCTATAATAGCCACAAGGACGCCAATCTCTGCCTGTTGATTTGGGGACCATTTCCAGAGGCGGCGCATATGAGCCGGACGAAGGGCGTACTAAGGGGAGTTCCATCATATGCGGAAACACCTGTCGTGCTAGCCGTAGCTTTTCGGGTGAAAGACGCCGTGGCCGCGCGTAGACCGGTGGTCCTGGGATTTCTGTGTGATGCTGAACATCGTGTTTCACTTCGGCGAATGCCTGTTGCTGTCGTGTCAGCTCTGGGAACTTTTGTACTATGGTGGAGAAGCGCGATTCTCCGGACGGGCGGAGTAATGTCGGGCTGACAGGAGAACGCAAACACGGCTTGCCTTCTACCACTGCACGACATACAGGATCCTGAAGCCGTTTGTTCCGAAAATCAACCAACAGACTGAAGTATTGCAGAAAGTCAGCGCCCAATATGGCTAACGTAACATCAGCGACGCGGGTGTGGCTTCTGACCTCGGCGCCTGTCCCTCTATAATTTTCAAGGTAGCGACACCTGCCGCGTGCGCCACCCAGGAAGTTCCTGTAGCAGACAGCACCCACGCTAAACCGCGGCGCTGCGGCATTCGTGAAGTGAAAAAATATCTGCACACGCGCGGAAATAAAACCTACTGGTGCCTGACTGGGGTGAAAAACGAAAGAAGGACCCGAACTGCTAAAGCTAGTCCTTTACTATCAAATGAGTGCTGAAAGAAAACCGCTCAAGAGAGCGGAATGAGGGCTTGATCGCCTCGATTCCGCATGTTTACATTTCGTTCGTTTGCGCTCAATCACCGCGCGAGCCTTGGCGATTGCTTGCACTTAATCCTGTTTGCTCTGTTAATTCTTTTGCTTGTAAGTGTGCTGCGTACACATAGTGGTTACTCTGAATGAAGAATTTGTGTAAAAAACAAGGCTGACAGTCGCTTGGACCGAAAAGCTTTCGACACACCGTCGCTGAAACATGCGACCCTCACGGCAACTAAACAACATCCTGTGTGTGTGTCTGTGTGGAAATGAGTGCACGTAGTCTTCTTGCCGCTGAGTGTGTCTGTCGTGTAGCGCGTACACGACGACTTGTGTCTTGTGGCTCAGTGCTACGAGCCAATGCAACTGCCATGACATTCTGAAGCGGCGGTATGGACCGTGTCAGCGAGTCTTCTCGATCGTGTTTGGGCTGCCAGCGCGATCTAATCTCGCGGCACACCGACATCGAGCGTAGTGTGTGCGCGTTTGTGAATGCGGTTGACTGTTCTCGTGAACCGTGCGACGCCGCCACGTAAACTTGAATCATGACGCGCATTGCTGTGTCTTTGCCTTTTCGCCTACGTGCACGCTATAGCCCTGCAAGAATTAGAGGGTCCTCATACGAAACGCACGCGGATTGGCTTAGCTATTACTGAACTGTGTTTTGCTGGCAATCCGTGCATCGCTTCTGGCGTTTTTCTTATGTTGAATTGTAGTGAGGTGCTTTTCATCAGTAAAGGGCGTCGCCGATTACTGAAATATCTTCGAGTGTAAGGGAAACGTGGAAGGAACGAGCTCGCAGCTGTATGTAATGTACTTTGATATATTGTATTATAATTTATTATTTGATGGCCAGTAGCAGTGGTTACTCAGTAGCTATGGTGTTAGACTGCTGAGCACGAGGTCGCGGGATCGGATCCCGGCCACGGCGGCCGCATTTCGATGGGGGCGAAATGCGAGAACACCCGTGTACTTACATTTGGGTGCACGTTAAAGAACCCCAGGTGGTCGAAATTTCCGGAGTCCTCCACTACGGCGTGCCTCATAATCAGAAAGTGGTTTTGTCACGTAAAACCCCATAATTTAATTTTTAATTTAACTCCTGCGGGGACGGTAGAGTATCCGCCTCCCGTGCAAGAGGACCGTGATTCAAATCCCGGTGCCGCACAATTCTCCACCGGTAAATACAAAAAAAACCGTGTGTTGAGAAAATTGCACAAACAGGGCTGGAGTGCGGCCTGATCCCGGTGACCAGAACCGGTAACGCACTCTCTTACCAGAGCAGGATTGGCCACCCTGGTGCAGTACTTGGCCACAACCTCCTATATGAACACAACAATCAAGCTCCGGCCCTCAGTCCCCAGCAGCTGCGAAGCAACTGACCACGGCGGCGGTCAGACCTGCGACGCTGCAGAGGGTGCTAAGAATCCCTGGCTCCGGACAGGCCGCCATTGGAATATGAACCTGGCAACGTTTAACGCTAGAACGTTATCTAGTGAGGCGAGTCTAGCAGTGCTATTGGAGGAATTAGAGGGCAGTAAATGGGATATAATAGGGCTCAGTGAAGTTAGGAGGCCAAAAGAAGCATATACAGTGCTAAAAAGCGGGCACGTCCTGTGCTACCGGGGCTTAGCAGAGAGACGAGAACTAGGAGTCGGATTCCTGATTAATAAGAACATAGCTGGTAACATACAGGAATTCTATAGCATTAACGAGAGGGTGGCATGTCTTGTTGTGAAACTTAATAAGAGGTACAAAATGAAGGTTGTACAGCTCTACGCCCCTACATCTAGTCAAGATGACCAGGAAGTTGAAAGCTGCTATGAAGACGTGGAATCGGCGATGGGTAAAGTCAAAACAAAATACAGTATACTGATCGGCGATTTCAATGCCAGGGTAGGCAAGAAGCTGGCCGGAGACAAGTCAGTGGGGGAATATGGCATAGGCTCTAGGAGTAGCAGAGGAGAGTTATTAGTAGAGATTGCGGAACAGAATAATATGCGGATAATGAATACCTTTTTCCGCAAGCGGGTTGGCCGAAAGTGGACGTGGAGGAGCCCGAATGGTGAGACTAGAAATGAAATCGACTTCATACTCTGCGCGAACCCTGGCATCATACAAGATGTAGACGTGCTCGGCAAGGTGCGCTGCAGTGACCATAGGATGGTAAGAACTCGAATTAGCCTTGACTTGAGGAGGGAACGGAAGAAACTAGTACATAAGAAGCCAATCAATGAGTTAGCGGTAAGAGGGAAACTAGAGGAATTCCGGATCAAGCTACAGAACAGGTATTCGGCTTTAACCCAGGAAGAGGACCATAGTGTTGAAGCAATGAACGACAATCCTATGGGCATCATTAAGGAGTGCGCAATAGAAGTTGGCGGTAACGCCGTTAAACAGGAGACCAGTAAGCTATCGCAGGAGACGAAAGATCTGAACAAGAAACGCCAATGTATGAAAGCCTCTAACCCTACAGCTAGAATAGAACTGGCAGAACTTTCTAACTTAATCAACAAGCGTAAGACAGCGGACATAAGGAACTATAATATGGATAGAATTGAACAGGCTCTCAGGAACGGAGGAAGCCTAAAAGCAGTGAAGAAGAAACTAGGAATAGGCAAGAATCAGATGTGTGCGTTGAGAGACAAAGCCGGCAATCTCGTTACTAATATGGATGAGATAGTTCAAGTGGCTGAAGAGTTTTATAGAGCTTTATGCAGTACCAGTAACAGCCACGACGATAAGGTGAGAGAGAATAGGCTAGAGGAACTTGAAATCCCACAAGTAACACCGGAAGAGGTAAAGAACGCCTTGGGAGCTATGCAAGGGGGGAAGGCAGCTGGGGAGTATCAGGTAACAGCAGATTTGTTAAAGGATGGTGGGAACACTGTCCTAGAAAGATTGGCCGCCCTATATACACAATGCCTCATGACCTCGAACGTACCGGAATCTTGGAAGAACGCTAACATAATCCTAATCCATAAGAAAGGGGACGCCAAAGACTTGAAAAATTATAGACCGATCAGCTTACTGTCCGTTGCCTGCAAAGTATTTACTAAGGTAATCGCAAATAGAATCAGGAATACCTTAGACTTCTGTCAACCAAAGGACCAGGCAGGATTCCGTAAAGGCTACTCAACAATAGACCATATTCACACTATCAATCAGGTGATAGCGAAATGTGCGGAATATAACCAACCCTTATATATAGCCTTCATTGATTACGAAAAAGCATTTGATTCAGTCGAAACCTCAGCAGTCATGAAGGCACTACGGAATCAGGGTGTAGATGAGCCATATGTAAAGATACTGGAAGATATCTATAGCGGTTCTACAGCCACCGTGATCCTCAACAAAAAAAGCAACAAAATCCCAATAAAGAAAGGCCTCAGACAGGGAGATACGATATCTTCAATGCTATTCACAGCATGTTTACAGGAGGTATTCAGAGACCTGGAGTGGGAGGAATTGGGGATAAAAGTTGATGGAGAATACCTTAGCAACTTGCGATTCGCTGATGATATTGCTTTGCTTAGTAACTCAGGAGACCAATTGCAATGCATGCTCACTGACCTGGAGAGGCAAAGCAGAAGGGTGGGTCTGAAAATTAATCTACAGGATACTAAAGTAATGTTTAACAGTCTCGGAAGAGAACAGCAGTTTACGATAGGTAGCGAGGCACTGGAAGTGGTAAGGGAATACATCTACTTAGGGCAGGTAGTGACCACGGATCCGGATCATGAGACTGAAATAACCAGAAGAATAAGAATGGGCTGGGGTGCGTTTGGCAGGCATTCTCAAATCATGAACAGCAGGTTGCCACTATCCCTCAAGAGGAAAGTGTATAACAGCTGTGTCTTACCAGTACTCACCTACGGGGCAGAAACCTGGAGGCTTACGAAAAGGGTTGTGCTGAAATTGAGGACGACGCAACGAGCTATGGAAAGAAGAATGATAGGTGTAACGTTAAGGGATCATAAAAGAGCAGATTGGGTGAGGGAACAAACGCGGGTAAATGACATCTTAGTTGAAATCAAGAAAAAGAAATGGGCATGGGCCGGACATGTAATAAGGAGGGAAGATAACCGATGGTCATTAAGGGTTACGGACTGGATTTCAAGGGAAGGGAAGCGTAGTAGGGGGCGGCAGAAAGTTAGGTGGGCGGATGACATTAAGACGTTTGCAGGGACAACATGGCCACAATTAGTACTTGACCGGGGTAGTTGGAGAAGTATGGGAGAGGCCTTTGCCCTGCAGGGGGCGTAACTAGGCTGATGATGATGATGATGAGCAGTGGCTATGCAGTATTTGTTTTTACAACCAGAGTAATGCAGGCACTTAGGAATATATTTATTACCATATGCAATGCTTAAAATACGATTATGATATTGGAAATGGCTTTTTGGACACATTGTAAAGCGCATAAACAACGCGCGCACAAACACAGGAAAGTGTAAAAGTAGAGTCGGCTGCTTCATTTTTTTTTATTTTTTATCGCACGTAACGCAATGCGGATATTTCTCAGCGAGTTAATGTGCTTCTGCCCCACTATTTACTTGCTCGCTAAGTCAACGGTCTCATAATGCACTGAAATCAATAATCTCCACAAACTTCGGCCGTCAACATTCATGCGCGCGAATGAAATATTATCGCAGCTCTGCACACACACGTATATACTTTCTCTCGCACCTTCGTATCGCTCTATGTTCCTTTCCTCGCATAGTCGTGCAGTTAGCGACGGTTCAGTCCGTGGGCCCAATTCTGTGCAACCATACTTTCCTTCTCGTTAGGTTCTGGTTGCCGCGTGGGATGCAAAATAACTTCTTGCCATCCTTCGTCCGGTTTCGGCACCCAACCGCACAACAACAAGGCATATCAACCCTCCCGGAACGAAATTATCGCAGCAAATAGCACAACAGGCGAAATGCGCGCACTTCGCGGCGCGCACAGGAACTTTCAGGCGGCAAAGGGGCGGAGCAAAGTCACATGTCAACGATCAGCATATCGCTGGTGTCGTCGGCTGGATCAAAGCCTTTCGGTAGTTTAATATTATTGAGGGACTTTAGGCGCCTGTGTCCACTAAGGAACGGGCGCCGTTGTTGCGGTCAGAAACAAAAAATACCGAGGGACGACTTGAAGGCAGCGTAGAAGCACTGGTCGCACTCAGTGCTTACTGCGGGCGTTTCCCGAGCGGGCGCAGGGTTGAACACAGTTACGCGCAGCATTACAGGCCGCACCGATGCCGCCCACCAGCCGAACAATGCCATCATATTGAACAAAAGTTGTCCAATATGATGGCATTGTTCGGCTGGTGGACGGCATCGGTGCGGCCGTCGTGGTGTCCCGGGCAGTAGCAGATAAGCCGGAGCCTGCGAAGCCGCCGAACAGTGCCATCATATTGGACAAAAGTACCTCTTTTAACGACTGTCGTGGTTTCTCAGCGTCGCCTTGCTGGTGTTCGCCGGTGGTTCTCTTTGGAATGCGCTTCCTTGGCTCGCTATCTTCGGACGAGTCGCTCAGAAATGGGTTCAGTGGTTGGTGTGGAAATTCTAGAACGCAAAACGCTGTACGACGGCGTCGATGTGGCAGGCGGATGTTTGCCTTCTGCTTCGGGAGCAGCCGATTCGAACCGCTGAGAATTCCGACGGATCGCGTACGCCTTGGGACAAACTCGGCAGGAGATGTCTGACCGGCGTCTTGAAGCTGCGCTTGCCCACTGTATTGCGGTCTTCGCAAGAAGAATGTTCATTCACTTTACCGGTGGCGGCCAAACCGCATGCCGAGGCACTGCCTTTGGCCGACACACTTAGTGTCTCGAGCAGAACGCCTTTCGACGCTTCCCCTTTCTGGTCGATCTCGGCATAGTCCCCGTCGAGCATGTCGCTGACACAAAGTGCGGGGAATCGCTACAAGCTAATGCTCCTTTATATGCTGCCGCAGGGAGCAGAGTTGCGCATGCGCGAGGATCCACGTGACTTTTCTTCGTGAGCTTCAGAGTGAATAAAAGCTCAGTACTTGTTTGGGACGCGTGTTGCTCATACTCGCATAGCTCAGCCTAGCGGCGCGTTCCAACATTGGTGACGTAATCAGCAGTCACCGGGGTTGAGCAACAGCGTCGCTGTGACGTCGACGACGGACGCTACGTCGATAGTCTCTTCAGTCGACGGTAAGCTGCCCCCCTTTTGCACCGCTGACCTTGCACTCTGGTTTATTCAAGTAGAAGCGCAGTTCGTAGCCCGACACATCACAGCAGACCTTACCAAATACCACTAAATCGTAAGCAGTCTCCCGCCACCCGTAGCCAGTGAAATACGGGATCTTTTACTCGACCCGCCTGCTGTAAAAGCATATGCAACGCTAACAGAAACCCTCATCCGCCGTGTCGCGCCCCCCCGAGTCGCAGCGACCAGAGCAATTGCTTCGCGACACGGACCTCGGTGACCGTACTCCCAGTCAGCTGTTGCGGCACATACAGCTATTGCGCGGCGAAACAACAAACACTGTAGACGGAGCATTATTCCTAGAACTCCTTTAGCAAATGCTGCCGTCAAGTGTCCGCTTGGTTGTCGCTGCGTCAGAGAAGAAAGACATACCTGCGGTCGCAGACCTTGCTGATCGGCTCATGGCGATCACCACGCCCACATTACTGGCTGCCGTGCGAGCACAACAGACTCGGGACGAACATAGCAAAGATATTGCTCGGCTCGCGGAAACGTTATCAGCTGTGCCCACAAGCAGAAAAGCACAAAATTTAAGCGAGCGAGGCACGTCGCCATCAAAACCTCAACGGGATAATATATGCAGGTAACAATAAATGCTGCGACAATACTGGGACAATAAATGCTGCGCGTAACTGTGTTCCACCCTGCGCGCGCTCGGGAAACGCCCGCGGTAAGCTCTGAGTGCGACCAGTGCTTCTGCGCTGCCTTCAAGTCGTCCCTCTTTATTTTTTGTTTCCGACCGCAACAACGGGGCTCGTTTCTTAGTGGACACAGGCACCTAATGTCCCTCAATAATTTGAAATTACCGAAAGGCTTTGATCCAGCCGACGACGCCAGCAATAGGCTGATCGCTGACATGTGACATTGCTCCGCCCCTTTGCCACCTGAAAGTTCCTGCGCGCCGGGCTAAGTGCGCGCGTTTCGCCTGTTGTGCCATTTGCTGCGATAATTTCGTTCCGGGAGGGTTGATATGCCTTGTTGTTGTGCGGTTGGGTGCCGAAACCGGACGAAGGATGCCAAGAAGTTATTTTGCATCCCGCGTGGCAACCAGAACCTAACGAGAAGGAAAGTATGGTTGCACAGAATTGGGCCGACGGACTGAACCGTCGGTAACTGCACGACTATGCGAGGAAAGGAACATAGAGCGATACAAAGGTGCGAGAGAAAGTATACACGTGTGTGTGCAGAGCTGCGAAAATATTTCATTCGCGCGCATGAATGTTGACGGCCGAAGTTTGTGGAGATTATTGATTTCAGTGCATTATGAGACCGTTGACTTGGCGAGGAAGTAAATAGTGGGGCAGAAGCACATTAACTCGCTGACAAATATCCGCATTGCGTTACGTGCGATAAAAAATTTAAAAAATGAAGCAGCGGACTCTACTTTTACACTTTCCTGTGTTTGTGCGCGCGTTGTTTACTGCGCTTTACAGTGTGTCCAAAAAGCCATTTGCAATATAATAATCGTATTTTAAGCATTGCATATGTCAATAAATATATTCCTAAGTGCGTGCATTACTCTGGTTTTAAAAACAAATACTGCATAGCCACTGATACTGGCCATCAAATAATAATGTACAACACAATATATCAAAGTACATTACATACAGCTGCGACCTCGTTCCTTCCAAGTTTCCCTTACACTCGAAGATATTTCAGTAATCGGCGATGCCACTTTACTGATGAAAAACAGAAAACTGCAAATTAACATAAGAAAAACGCCAGAAGCGACACACGGATTGCCAGCAAAGCACACTTCAGTAATAGCTAACCTAATCCGCGTGCGTTTCGCATAAGGGCGCTCGAATTCTTGCGGGGCTGCCGCTGTGCACGTAGGCGAAAAGGCAAAAACACAACAATGCGCGTCATGATTCAAGTTTACGTGGCGACGTCGCACAGTTAACGAGAGCAGTCAACCGCATTCACACACGCGCACACACTACGCTCGATGTTGGTGTGCCGCGAGATTAGATCGCGCTGGCAGCCCGAACACGACCGAGGAGATTCGCTCACACGATCCATACCACCGCTTCAGAATGTCATGGCAGTTGCACTGGCTCGTAGTACTGAGCTACAAAACACAACAGCCGTCGTGTACGCGCTACACGACAGACACACTCAGCGGCTAGAAGACTACGTGCACTCATTTCCACACAGACACACACACAGGATGTTGTTTAGTTGCCGTGAGGGTCGCATGTTTCAACGACGTTGTGTCGAAAGCTTTTCGGTCCAAGCGACTGTCAGCCTACTTTTTTACACGAATTCTTCATTCAGAGTAACCACTTTGTGTACGCAGCACACTTACAAGCAAAAGAATTAACAGAGCAAACGGGATTAAGTGCAAGCAATCGCCAAGGCTCGCGCGGTGATTGAGCGCAAACGAACGAAATGTAAACATGCGGAATCGAGGCGATCAAGCCCTCATTCCGCTCTCTTGAGCGTTTTTCTTTCAGCACTCATTTGATATTAAAGGACTAGCTTTAGCAGTTCGGGTCCTTCTTTCGTTTTTCACCCCAGTCAGGCACCAGTAGGTTTTATTTCCGCGCGTGTGCAGATATTTTTTCACTTCACGAATGCCGCAGCGCCGCGGTTTAGCGTGGGCGCCGTCTGCTACAGGAACTTCCTGGGTGGCGCACGCGGCTGATGTCGCTACTTTCAAGATTATAGAGGGACAGGCGCCGAGGTCAGAAGCAACACCCGCGTCGCTGATGTTACGTTAGCCATATTGGGCGCTGACTTTCTGCAATACTTCAGTCTGTTGGTTATTTTCGGAACAAACGGCTTCAGCATCCTGTATGTCGTGCAGTGGTACAAGGCAAGCCGTGTTTCCGTTCTCCTGTCAGCCCGACATTACTCCGTCCGTCCGGAGAATCGCGCTTCTCCACCATAGTACAAGAGTTCCCAGAGCTGACACGACAGCAAGAGGCATTCGCCGAAGTGAAACACGATGTTCAGCATCACACAGAAATCCCAGGACCACCGGTCTACGCGCGGCCACGGCGTCTTTCACCCGAAAAGCTACGGCTAGCACGACAGGTGTTTCCGCATATGATGGAACTCCCCTTAGTACGCCCTTCGTCCAGCTCATATGCGCCGCCTCTGGAAATGGTCCCCAAATCAACAGGCAGAGATTGGCGTCCTTGTGGCTATTATAGGGCACTAACCGTGTCACTGTACTGGCCCATTACCCAGTGCCGCACGTCCACGACCTCACTTCTTGCCTGCGTGGCGCTAACATCTTCTCAAAAATAGATCTGGGGAGAGCATATCATCAGATACCTGTGGCACCAGAGGATGTTCCCAAGACTGCAATAACAAGGACATTTGGAATGTTCGAATTTCGACGGATGCCTTTAGGCTTACGGAATGCAGGCCAAACGTTTCAACGGTTCATGGATGGCGTTTCCGGGGCCTCGACTTCTGCAAGGTTTACCTGGATGACCTGCTGATTGCTAGCCGCATGGGCGCCCGAAGAGCACGAGAGTCATCTACGCTGGGTGCTACAGCGACTGGCAGAGCACGGCCGCGTTATCAATGCGGCCAAGTGCATGTTCGGGGTACCGTCGCTGCCATTTTTGGGCCACAGCGTTTCAAGCGCGGGAGCGCAACCACATCCGGACAAGGTCGAAGCAGTACGACGGTTTCTTTAGCCAAAAAACCATCCGCTCCGAGAGTTGCTGCGACTCGTAAACTTTTACCGGTGGTTCGTTCCGAAGTGCGTCCACATCCTTCACTCTCTGCACAGCCTACTAGGAGAATGTTACCATTGGAATGTTACCTTATCAACTTACCAGTTCGCTTTGTTGTTTGTACGATTGTTCTGACTATGTGGCGCTAGAACAGTGTCTTCAAAACACTGTAGATACTAGCAGATACAATTTGCCCGCTGCGCCCTGGATTTTCTCTACTGCATTTTTTTTAATTTTTTGTCGGCGTCCTGATTTTTCATGTACGGTGGTTTCATGTGCTGGTGTTCATTATTTTGTAGTAAGCGAAAACGTCGTGCACTGCAGCTAATGAGACAGCTGTGATAGCTTCAGTATTTACCGCCGTAACATATTGCTTGTTCTGTCAGCCTTAGTCGGCCTGAAGAGTGTAAAATTCTTTTTTGTATGTTTAATAAGCCCTGTGTTAAACTAAGTTAACCTGAGCAGTATGAAGAGATAAAGAAGTGCTGTCGTATTAGGTTGTGCAATGTGTGAATAATTACTTTGCAAGTTTGCCATCTTATTTTGTCTGATTAGTGCAATAGAAAATAACGTGTTCTTTCTCTTAATAACTTGTATTTCCTGTGGCTTTGAATCCTGCCCCCCAAGTCTTCAAGAACCAGCACTCATCCCCTGCTGCTACCAGCTATTGATCATCGAGTCCCTTGCACGAAATAAATTTGATCTAGAAGCTCGTGCATCTTGAATCTTTTTTCCACTTGCAGATTTGTTGCTACGAAACAACTTTTAAGTTTGTGGCATGAATCGTAAAAATAAACTTTGCATAAAATGTGCCCATGCGAACATTTGGAATGCTACTAAATCAACGTGTCTGTACCGCATATTTGAAAGCGTGGAGCAGCTGTGAACGAAGATTAGTGATGAATGACGGTCACGGTTAACGGTCACTGGCATAACTTCGTCTGGTTTCAGCAACCAAAATGTGCTAGCATAATTGTCTACCTCACGTGTGAATTTTTCCTTAAAATCCTTTAAAACATTTCTTGCCTTCCGGCATCCGCGAAAGAACTTCCTATGAATGCCGAACAACATTGCGCATCTTTTTGTTGCAAGTTAATGCGCGTTCGCACGCGAACCTTTGAGCTGTTCGAGCCACGAGTGTTGTAAAGATATTATATTGACACGTTAACGGGTTTCTCTTTTACGGGTGTGCGCTTTTACCGTCCACGAAATGTTATCGCTCAGCGCAGGACCCGTCTACATGTATCGGAATTTTCTAGAATGTTATCGATGCTTCTATCTGCTGTCTGCTGTCGCCGAACCTTGTGAAATCTGATTGCATGTATGCGCGACGCGAATGGCGTAGAACTTTGCGGAAGGCACGCGGGTCCCAGCGATTACTCTGGAACGTTCGACGACTGATCTATAAAAGCCGAGGCCCTTGACCCGCTGATCAGATTTTTGACGATCGCCGACCGTGTTCGTCGCTATCGTTGTGCTATAAGTGTAGCCTGTTTTGTGGGCACAGGTTCGCCCGATGAAAGTTAGTTTTGTCGTTCACAGTATCGCTACTCTGTTCTCCAACGTCACCACCACGTGAGAATATCAAGAGGAGTCCCACTCCTTATATGTATACGTTACTGCGTGTGTTTGTAGATGTGCGTGTATATATGTACATAAAAACTAAAATTTTTGGAGGGTTGGCACCCCTCCGGCTACGCCAATCGTTCGACCGTAGCCTGCATTAAAACAGTGTAATTTTTCTCAGTGCTTGCGAACAATTGCCGCATGTAGCTCGCGACCAGCAGACAGAAAAGAAATGGAACACCACGCGGCATTTGCCCCCTGCGCGCGCGAGGAGTGGCTTCACTGCAGAGCTGGAACATAACGGCGGACCGATGCGGAACTCTGCTCCCTGCGGGAGCATATACAGGGACACTACTACAAGCGAGCTGTAACGTCGCCTAAAGGCTGTTTCACATGCTGCGACTGCAACGACGAAAATCGGTGCTGTCGCACGCGTCGCAATGCGATTTTTAGAGGGCTCATTTCACATGACTGCGATTTCAACAATGCGACTGCTGCGACGCCCAGGGTTGCTTACTGCCAGGTTTCGTCGCACACGCTGCATAATTCTTTTATTGTAGTGAATAAAACGTTTACACTATAATATTATTGACTTCTCTTGATTAGAAGCAAATAATATGTACGTTTACTAATTTAAAAACGTTAGTTAAGATTTGTCTTGGAATGCGCGACGGCGGTTTCTGTAGTTCAGTGCGACATCGCGCACGTAAACAGCTGTTCGCAGGTAGTTCAGCAATTCTTTATGGTTCAGCGCTGTGTGTTGTCTTATCTACCTTCTATGACCTTTTCGTTCTGCCTGCGCTACAACAATCTACAAGATGACCTATCGACAAGTTCATATAGCTACCCTCACCGCTTATGCAGTACTCGGAATTCGGCTGCCACGAAGTTGTCGTGTCAGCCCAACAAGATCCTCGCGCTACCCGTGCTCGGCGTCAGCCCCTGGAGAAATGATGCGTGTATATTGCCCGTAATTGCGCTTATGTGGTGCCTGCTCCTAGCCATATTCTTGCGCCAAAAGCAACAAGAAGCACCAACCCGAAAGACCCCGTGTGCCCCTGAACGAAGCCACAAATGATGTGTGATTACTGGACGTGGAATGAAAATTGTGTTGTGAAATTCAACCTTAGCGCTAGCCTGGTTCATCCATCGCCATGCTTGCGCTGCGAATATACATATGGGAGCCCTCTCTAAACATTTCTAAAGGCGCAAAAGCCGACGCATCAAATGTTTCGAGCAGTTAACGTCACTTCTGTAGAAACCTGTACGTTTTAACACAGCATTATAAAAGACACGCTTCTCGTCCACTTTGTGTCTCGCGCTGGTAGTATACTCTGAACTTCTAACAAGAAGACCATATCAATACGCGCTATTCATAATGCAGGATCGTAGGCCCACAGCAGGCGCACTTGCCGTAGAATTTTTCGACTTTCTGCTCAGCCTCGCACACCGCTCACGGTTATCCTGTTTTGCGGAAATAAATATTATTAGATTAATAATGTTATAAAACATTATAGTTCCTTCGCTGTAATTTATAGCAATCATCCAGATTTCTTAAGCTAGTCATGCATTTAACATGTATTAGATCAGCATTGTTACGACATGCTTATTGGAGTTATTTCAAAATAGGTTGCTCAGCCAGAGAAAGTAGAAATGCAAGTCTCAATGTTTATTCCAATTTAATATTCCTAAACAGATTATAGTGGCAGAATTTTATGCCTGCTTGCACTTCCTGCAATTCAATGTTCAGAGCTGGAAAAACTGATTCCTTTTCCTGCTGTCGAAAGGCTGATTCAATGTCGATAGCTAGCTATAATTATTCATTTCGTGAGTGTTAAGCAATTACTATATCTCTAAGCTTATCAACGCGTTTTTGTTCCACGAACACAATTAAGTTTTCTGTCTCCTTCTCATTGACAGCCATGGAATGAAACTGTTCACTTTCATATGTATCAGGATGCAAACATTCTGGAGTTTGTCCTGAGTATTTGTCTGCATCCTATAGTGTGCATGTTTGTATCAAGTTCTGGTGTTGCAATCGCAGTGATCTATGCATATTGTTATATTGCAACAAATTTATTTAACTTTGTTTTCAAATCTGCAATGTGGCCATGCAGTAACGACCACATTAATAAGCAAAAAAAGAAACTGCAGATGGAGTGTACGTGTTGGAATCTATGTGAAGTGAAGTTTTTGTCAAGTGGTCAATTAAATGCTGTTAAAGTAACTGCAATATATACAATTTGTCTTATTTTCAACATGCAACATGTCATCTTTTGCAAGGTTTGCTTACGCACCGTATAGGTCACAACCTTAATGTCATGTAATCTTTATGCATTACACTGTTCACAAACCATACCGAAATGCAAACGGCAGTTAATGTAGATGCACGCTGCGAGACATCAACACAGTGATGTTTGTTGAGCAAGGAATGGTGCGAGGTGTATGCAGATGAATGAATGACGTGCTTATGTACTTATTTATTTTTATACCTCGCAGGCTGCAAGGTTGGAGTATCATGCAAGGGGGAATAAAAAAGTTGTTACAAAAGGAAGAAGGGCACAACATTAAGAAAAAAACAGCAATAAGAGCAGTACCAATACATTGCACCAACTAGCCCAACGTGTTTTACTGGCACAACATTATACAATACTTAACAACCAATAACAGAGAAAGTTACTGCCCATGCACCCTGCACAGACGGTAAACCAGCGAAGCTGAAATGTGCGGCCCCGGTGTTTACCACTGGGTTAATCTCAATGGTTTATTCAGGTCTTTCTACATTATTGGTTATGTCTGTGTTTCTTAATGAGGTTATGCACATGTTTGGCTTGGGTTTATCACATTGTTGATTTGGAATGCCACACATTGCACTTTGCAAGATCACCATCATGGAAAGTGCAATGAATGGTTCGTTGTGTTAATCCAGCGGGTCCATCAAAGTCTTTCTGAATTATGTTACGCACTTGTGTTTTGTAATGCGTTAATCATAATGTTTATGACTCAGTTATGCACTGTAGTTACCAAGTGACACACCGGGGCTGCACATTTCATTTATTTAAATACAGGGACACATTTTCGAACCTATTGGGAAGTCGGAGAGAGACTGCTGCACGCGCGCTCTGCTGCTAGAGAGAAATGACGTCATATCGGTCTAGCCAATGGCCCACCACACTTTTGCTGCGAGATAATAATGACATCATGATCTTGTCTTAGCCCCTTCCCCCTCTGTGTCCCTTCCCTGCAATACGCAGATAAATGTATGTTTGAAATGCATAACCATTTCTATGTCTACCCAACAAGAAATTTCTCCGTCCATACGTCGAGCAAAATGACATACTCCCGTATAACGTGATCGGTTTTCGCCCCGGACTATCGACTCAGGACGCTATGCTCCTGATCAAACACCAGCTCATACACGTTAGCCCGGTGCACGCGAGAGCGATTCTGGGACTAGACGTCGAAAAAGCTTTTGATCGCATAGAGCACAAGGCCATCCTCGAGGTCCTGTCCGAGCTGGGGTTGGGCGAGAGGCTACACAGTGTAGTCAAGGCGTTTCTGGGCGGTAGGCAAGCGAGCCTCACGCTAGGAGAACTAAAATCGAAGGTGATGAACCTGGGAAACAGGGGCACCCCGCAAGGGCCCGTACTTTCGCCCATGCTATTTAATCTAGCAATGACCAGAGTCGCGAGGAAACTGGAGAGTATAGAAGGTATACACTTTACAATATACGCCGATGACATAACCATATGGAGCGCCAACGGTAACGTAGGCCAAACGGAGACCAGACTGCAGGAGAGCATACACGCCGTGGAAAGCACACTAGGCGAGATGGGACTCAACTGTTCGGCGGCAAAGTCGGAGCTTTTGGTCCTAAAACATCGGCGCAGGGGTCGAAGACCCAGGGGCTACGTCCCCGGGGAGGAACCCAAGATTATCTTACGCTGTCACGACGGATCCGCGATCAAGCAGGTGGAAAAGATTAAAGTTTTAGGCTTCCACATAGCAGCGGGAGGTACCAACCAGAATGCCATTCAACACATTTCAAACAAAACGGACCAAGTCATCAGGTTATTAAGGAGAATCAGCAACAGACACAGAGGCCTGGGTGAGTACAGCGCTCTAAGGCTAGTGCACGCCTTCGCTCTCTGTCACTTCACCTACGTGGCAGGTCTATTTAAATGGTCGCAGGCCGAGCTGAACAAGCTAAACACTATGATCAGAAAGTTAGTGAAGGCTACCCTAGGTATACCCATCAGCACCTCGAACGTGAAGCTCATGAACCTAGGCGTGCACAATACGATAGAAGAGATGGCGGAAGCGCAACAGATGGCGCAGCAGGAAAGACTGACGAAAACGCGAGCGGGCAGGCTTATACTCAAAGCGATAGGGACAGACCCAAATAGCTCGATGAACCCGAAGGAATCCGAGGTAGAATTGAGCGCGAAACTTAGAGACGCGATCAGAACCACCCCTCTTCCGAGAAATATGCACCCGGAACACAATGTTAGCAGGAGAAAAGCGAGAGCGAAAGCTTTGTTGAAAGAAATTGAACAGCTAGGACAACAGGCGGCCCTTGTAGACGCTGCTTGGGTCAAAGGCAAAGAGGCCTACACCGCTGTGGTGGTCGACAGCCGGGGCGAGGTACGGGACGCCGTCACCATCTTCACTAAGGATTCCACGGTGGCGGAGCAAGCCGCAATTGCTCTAGCCATCAGGAACCGCAAATGGTCTTTCATCTATAGCGATTCCAAAGCAGCAATTAAGAGCTTTGACAAAGGATATGTAGCTGGGACTGCGGCTAAAATTATCGACAAGGTCGAAATTATCAAAACTGAAATTCGATGGTTTCCTGCACATATGGGAAAAGTGGACGAGACTCGGCCCAACCTCAACGAGGTGACGAACGACCTGGCACGAGGACTTGCTTGCCGTGCCGGTCAGAGCCGAACCGACGCCCACTACCATTCCGGGGAGCATAAAGATCACTTACTAACTTACAACGACATTACTAAATATTACTACTTGGGCCGTAGGCAATTCCCTCTGCCACACGTAAAATTGAACAGGGCTCAGGCAGTCACGCTACGTTTACTGCAAACCGGGACGTACCCCACTCCGTATTTCATAAATAAAATTCACCCCGAAAGAGAAATTAGGAAAGAATGTAACGTGTGCGATGGCATCATTGACATCAGACACATGCTGGCGGGCTGTCCCGCGACTCTCGCCGACCCCGAAGAAAAATGGCTTTACTGGCAGAAGTTGTTAACAAGCTCTTCATATAAAGATCAGCTACGGGCTGTCCAGAGGGTCCATGATGACGCCATAAGGCTCGGCCTGGTGGTGCCGACGTGGACGCGGCCCGCCTCGGTCTGAAAAGACCGGGCTTCAGGACACTAATAAAGTTTTGTGAATGAATGAATCATGCAAGGCGAATGCAATGGCTCACACCCCCTTAAACATTGGCTCATACCCCTACAGTAGGGTTTTGGGATCGGACCATGAGTGTTTCGCCTAGGCATATACAGCTTCACTGTAAAAAGAATGAACGCCTTCCTGCTAGAGACCAAGACAATCATGAGGTGTATTAACAAATGAAAGTTTATTGAACATGCCGAGTAAATGCTGGTCGACAAGCAATAAATCGAATTTACACAAAAAGCAGAAGCAAGATCTGATGTGTGTCCATACAGATCCCAACAGGAAACGCATCCATCTCTGAAAGTGTAACAGCGGCCATGCTGACACAAGATTCTCCCAGTGTCTTTGCATCTACAGCTTCCATGATTTCTCTAGGCAGCCGATCTCCACAGAATGCTAGCTTCTTCCTTTACAATGCAATCTCCAGATCTGAGCGTGCATTGTAGAGGAAGAAGCTAGCATTCTGTGCAGATTGGCTGCCTAGAGAAATTACGGAAGCTGTAGATCTAAAAATACTGGGTTAATCTTGTCAGCACGGCCTCCGTTAAAAATGGATGCATTTCCTGTCAGGAAACGCACATGAATTTTTGCTTCTCCTTTTTGTGTATGTTCAGTCTATTGCTTGTCAGCGAGCATTTACTCGGTGTGTACATCAAACTTTTGGTTGTTAGATCATCTCGGTTTTCTTGTTCGTCCTATGTGTTCTTTGGTGCCATTTGCAGCCAGGCTATTCATATTTTTTTTAGACTGCAACAAGTCACTTTAATGGCCCTTATGATACCTTATAAAATGTTTTATTTGGCCAATGTAGCAAGAATGTATAGTGTGAAGGAGTAAGAACAGGGTACGCTAACTTCTAATTAAAAGGTTTATTGTGAAAATGCAATGATCTATAAAGGTTAACACAAAGTAGTACAGCAATAAAACCTGATAAAGACTAGTGCTTGATGAAACCAAACATAAAAGCAGGAAAGGAAGAAAATACATATAGATATACAAGTTCAGGGAAAAAATAAACATTGTGATCACCAAGTGTGCATGTGGCTACCTTCCAGGAAACTCATTTTTTTCCCAATGGCATGGAACTGGAAGAATGTGCTTGCATAAGCCAGCTGTCAGTCTGTCTATTGGAATAACAACAGTGTTTCTTGAAAGGTGCTGGCATGCAGTATTGGCAATTGTAATGATTTTTTCGTGCACTTGGAATTTTTCTCTATTTTCTTTATGTAGCATTTTTATTTATGTTTGGCAGCATCAAGCACCACTTTCTATCTATCCTTCAAAGATGTCTTTCTTTTTCTGGGGAAAACTCGGGGAAGGTGGGAGATGGAAATTCAAGACGATGAGCAACATGAGAACAAGGTGAAAGTAGGAGCCAACGTTTCCACAAGTGGACCTTGAAGAAGACAAGTCCACTTGTCGAAACGTTGGCTCCTGCTTTCACCTTGTTCTCGTTTTGCTCATTGTCCTTTCTTTTTTCTAGTAATTTATATAACTCGCCACATTTTTACAAATGAACCTCTGTTGAAAGTTAGTCCTCGTCCATATCTAGTGTCATCCTGTTGGTACTGCTTCATGCTAAGCACTCTTGCAACATTTGTGTGCGTGTGCGTGTGCGTGTGCGTGTGCGTGTGCGTGTGCGTGCGCGTGCGCGTGTGTGTGTGCATGTGCGTGCATGCGCGTGGATGTGGATGTGAGATCGGGCCCTTCGGCAGAGGTATCATTCTTCTCCTGTGCGGCCTTATGAATTCATTAACCAGAGTGCTACAGAAATGCGATGGACAGGAACGAAGTGAACACACAGAGCGCTTCGTTCATGTCTGTTGCACTTTAGGTAATAATGAATACACACAAACTCATCTAGTGTTCAGTTATCATGTCGGGCTTATAAGCCCGCTTGTGTCCTGGAATATCTGCATGGCTATGTATCATGTAATTTAATTTCTGGCCATGTGCTTGCAAGTCGCGTGTCAATCTCCTGATTTTCCTGACAATCTTGTGTTATGTGCAGGCCCAGACAGTTTCTGATGAATCCATGCAGGGTGTTGTGCAGGGTGCAATCTGCACTACAAGTGCTGCTTTGATTGCTTTCAGTTCAGCTTTTCCAGGTGTAGGATGACCAGGAATGGTACTCACTTATATGTGGTTTAGTTTTATGTAATGTCATACTACTGTTACACTGCTATTGCCACATCAGTGTACTATGTGTGCCTGATGTTTGCTTGCATATTTATGATTAGCAACCTCCTCTGTGTGTTTGGCAGTTGCATATAGTCTCCTGGCCTAATTTATGCCCCCATATTTCACGGTATGGGCCTGTTGTGTTTGACGTTCAGGTGCTCCCGAGGTTGTTTCTGAAGGGAGGGGTAGTCATACTTGCATCTCATATGCTAGCTGGCATAGTATCTTGGGACCAGGTTCTAAGCTCTTGAGGCAAAGAATTTGTGATGCAGGCTGCAACTCTACTCTGTCTAGGTGCTTGTTCGTTTGCTCTTTCTCATAGAGGTCTTCAAGCATGGTAAAGTCGGAAATACCTGTTGTTACCCTATGCCTGTATTCGATGAGTTGTCTCTTTTGTGTGCTGCTGGTAATTCATACCGTACCATACCTTGGACACAAGCACAGCATCTGCGATTTTTCATAGTATCCACTCGTCCACCCCCCCCCCCCCCCATGATTTCAAGATTATTCTTTTCACTAGGTGTAGAATTTGGGTCCAGGCATGGCATAATTGTTTCACCCACATGCTGGCTCTGCCGTCATGGTCTTACACTAGCTGAGGATTTGTGGATGTTGACTTGCGAGTATGTTTCTCCAGCTATTGGGAGCACAATGTGCAATCTGGAGTAGTTCTTGATTCTAGTCTTTTTTCCAATGTCGATGTAAGCCGACTTATCAGAAAGCGAGAGGCCAGACTGGCCAAGAAAGTCTGTAGTGTTGTCGAGGGCTTGTTGCATCATTCTTGTTTTCTGTATAAGGTAGCTTTCCCATAGACTGTAATACACCATAGGCTGTAGTGTTTCTTGTAGTATGCCTGTGTTGTTGGTATGGGTGGGCCAAATGTACCTCCAACTCTCACCTGGAATTTTCTGTCTTTCAGAAAGTTACTGTTTAAGTGCTCTACCAGAAATGTTTTTGCTCATCTTTCCTCTTATTAGAGTAGCATAAGGTACTGCTGTTAAAAGCATCTTCACTCTCTTCATTCTTTCATAAGCGGTATTACACAATGTCCTGCAATAAAGTTTCTGCTGCTTATGGCCCACTCATATCTGCCAGAAGGGACAACTCTTGAAGAAGGTTTTCTTTGTGCTATGTGTGCGACGTAGTATGAGCATTCATGTCTTGATATTTATACATCTGTAGAACCAGCTTCCTACTTGCTATACCTGATCATGCTTATTTGTGCAGTGCTGTTGAACAATACATATTGACCCAATGAATATTTACACACTCGAATTATCAAGAAAGATGGTTGTTTTACAATTCTGCCCTTTGCTTTCTATTGGTGCATAAGCATGCCCCCCTATGCAATAGTATTTTGAAGTGTAAAGGTTCAATAAAAGGTGATGAACTAAATCTAAGTGCAAGAGCTTTTTTTTTCACCTATGACTCCCATCGAAATGCGACTTCCATGGCTGGCAAATCAACCCCTCGCCTTGTGTTAGCAGCAGAATGCTAGAGCCACAGTGGCAGGTGAACAAATTGAAGAACGATATGTCTGTCTATAATTTTTTTTCTTGCCTGTATGTAAGTAAAGGTTGGAATAAGTTTGTCATTGCAAAAAAGCCCAGTTTATGGTCTTTTATTGAATAAACCACATATTGTGTATAGTTGAAATGCAGAAATTTGTTCTAAAATCCTCGGATGGTATTTCATTACTTATAAAGATAGTAATCGCAGCGGATATCGTTACATGGGTTTACACACTAATATATGTGATCATAAACTTATTAGAGACTGTTATTAGAAACATGTAAGGCCTGAATTTTTCTGCACACTTGATCAGCTGTGAACGTGCAAGAACTGCTTCTACTGGCTGACTTCACTGCACAGTTTTGATTTACTTTTCTTCAGGGTGTTGTTTTATAGTGTTTTATCCCCACAAGAACAGGCCGTTTGCCTGGTTTTCGCATTGTTGCACGAGTTCTACATGATTGTGCAGGAGAGTACGTTGTCACTGTGCCACTATAGCAAACAATTTACTTAATCTACTAGCTGCACAGTTAATTACGTTGCAGAGCAAGTGTTCATACAGATGCAGTAAGGGTACAAAGTCCGCAACATAGTCAATGTTTATTGGTTTCTGTGCAAGAAAAAAAAAATTCTCCTGAGAAGAGGTGCAACTTAACGCGCATGTAATATTTTATTCAAGCCACGGATTTAATGCTATCGTAGCAAATTCATTACGATCGCCTACACTTTTGCTCTGTCAAATTTAATAAGAGGCAAGATAAGCTTTCAAGATGCATCGGGAAATTCATGCTTGAAAACCGACAAGAAAATGCAACTGAACGGTACCGCGTTCAGCGCAACGTTGAAACTTCGGGTACTTTGCTGTCTTGTCATTTGCCTTTGCCGAGGTTGAAATAATTCAAGCTGCTCCGTAAGCGCGATTTTTGCATGCTACTCAACAAAAGAAAATTGTGAAGACCTCGTCGTCTGCTGGGGATCGAACACCTCCTAGCACTGACAACAAACAAAGGCGTACGAAGCAAACGAGAAAATGCACTTTATTTGCTGCGTAGCGTGTCGACAAACGTACATAAATGGAAGAATCGAATATGCGGTACAAGTTTTTTATTCTCCCTTCGCGTACGTACCGAATTCGACGATCCACGTCTCCGCGCATTGCACTTGTAGTGCGAGACGCCATTTTCCAAAGCAAACCGGCGAAATAGCTCCGTTGACAGCTCTCCGCGCAATTTCGACGGAAAATCACAGCGATCGGTGCGACAGTGCGACTGTGCGACCAACCGGTTGGTCGCAGCAGAAAAACGGGGGGTCGGCACTGCGACTGCGATTTTCATCGCAAACGACGGAACTGTCTTTACACTACTGGCTTCGGTACTGCAAGGGCCATCGAAGCAGACCTAAATAAAATTGTATCAAGTCAAAAATCAAGCAGTCAAAGTTTTGAAGGTTAATATTGAGGGAACAAAACTTCGGCAAGAGCTACAAAGGTGTTCGAGCTTGGAATCAATGGGTATCGGAAACATAGCTGCGATGCTACGAAACCTGTAATTGTAGAAGAATTTGAGGCTAAGATAGTACAACTAAACGGTCGCTATCAAGTCAGCTTGCCGTGCAAAGAAACCGGTAACTTGTAAATCAACAAGGAAAATGCAATGAAAAGACTCCTCCAACTGACGAAAAAGTTAGATTCGCAGTTTCGGCCGAAAGTCGAAGCATACATTGCGATAGCAAATTAGTATATACCTATACGAACTAAGGATAATAGTTTTATTGGCCTTATAAACTTGGAAGCGTTCGCTTCATAACCGAAATAACAGGCATAGTGTCAGCGCGCACAAATAAACATGACACTCGATGAGCGCAGACACTCGCTGTCGAAAAGCTCGTGTGAGCAAGCGCGGCAGCAACACTTGGCGAAGGGACCATCGCAGAGGGGCGACAACATAGTGCGCACAACCTTAAAAGCCTTCGGCAAATCGCTTTCAAGATACGGGGTGGTCGACGGCAAGCGACCCTGTAAAGTACGCACTTGTCGGCGGAGTCGAAGACTCTCTCCCTCCCTGCCGCATCGCGTCCCCGCTTTCCTCAATATACGGCGCTCGAGATTGAGCCGTGAACGTCAGTTTTCCTTGCACTTGGTCGAGGAATGCGCGGTTGCTGCCGGAGCCACTACGCCCTCCTTCTTTCCTCCCATCGCCCCCTTGCCTTTTGCGCGAGCGAAGACGGCGGGTTTGCTCTCTGCTTTCTTCCTTGGCGTGCCAGATTGAGCCGCTATTTTAGCCTTCCCTCGCGTGCTTTCAGTCGCACATATAGAGCATGCAACGTGTGGTGACGGTTTTATCGCCCGTGGACGTTCTAGGCAGCGTCACGGCGACAGCCACGGCAAAACTGCGCCTCGAGTGTCCATATAATTGTTATCGCAATAAAACGAAGATATGCTAAGTAGCTACAATCACGCAAACTCCGAATACATGACCTTGGGAGTCGCAGAAAAGGTTCAGGAAACCTCAGAACCCCTGACTCCGTTGTGGCGTGCCATATCACGCGGTTATTCAAGAGCACCGAGTCACGACAAAGCTGCTTGTAGTATTCGCTGCCTTTTCATACACACGGAAACGCATGTCATTAAGCGACAATCCGGAGTCAGGACCTAATTTAAATTAAGACATGCTGTCGCTGCTAATCAGCTTTCGAAAGGAAAAGGTGACCATAGTAGGAGTCTTTCAACAGGAATTCTAACAAAATTCATTCTACAAAGAGGACAGCGATGCCATGAAATTTCTGTGGTGGAAGCATGACGCTGACAGAAAGCTGCTGAATGAAGCGAACACCTGGCGCATTACTAGTGTAACATTCGGTAAAACACCGAACACGTTGCTTTTGGCAGCTACAGTCACGCACCATTTGAAACAAGTGGCTGAGAGATTTTCAGGTACTTCACAAACACTACAGAAACCGATTTGCGTGCATCATGTAATCTTAGGGGGATCAACATTTGATGGTGCTGTCAAGCTGTACAAAGAGCCAAATCAACTGTTCAAAGAGGCATTGATGAACATGGGAGTACTGACATGTAATCAAGAGAGCATAAACAAAATAACAGGTGAAAACGAAAAGGATGTTGCTCACGTAGAGAATGAATTGAAGAGACACTGCTTCTTGGCATGACATATAAGCACTCAAAAGACGGGCTATCGTTCCCTGTGTGCAAGTGGGCGTCTTTACCAGCAACAACGTACTTTACCAAAAGAACAGTGTTGCAAGCAGCAGCAAATATATTTGATACGCTTCGTTTGCGGTCACTTTTTACTATATCCGCAGAGACAGGGTTTCAAGGACTATGGAAGACGGACGTCAAGTGAGAGGATCCACTCCCTAAAGAAGAATGCGATGAGGAACCTGATATCGGAAGCGGAGGAGCTGCAAGTTCTACAAATTCTCCTATGCTACGCAAGAACGAATTAAACAGCACAAGCATACAATCTCCAAGTGGTTGCTGATGCGAGTCTAACCTCATACGGAGCGGCAGCATACTTGGTAGTAGTTCGCAGCAATGGAACGAAAGATTCAATGCAACTCAAAGCGAAAAGCCGCGTTGCTACAACTAGAGACATAGTTTAACAAGAATTAAGCAATTGCCATCAGTGATAGCATCAAGACTAAGTTACAAGAAATGAGAGGTCACTTCACAGAAAGAACTCAAGAAGCAGCCTGCTGGACCGACTCAATGATTGTACTTGATTGAATCAAAGGGAGAAGGAAAAGCAATGCATTCGTTACTGACGAAGTCGGAGTGAAATAAGAGAGTACACACTGAAAATGAGCTCGTCGATCTTTCAAGGGGAAGACAATCCGGCGTATCTACTCACACATGGTATAAGGGCAAAGACGCTGACGAACTAGAAAAGATGGTGGCGTGGACCCGAGTGAGTTACCTCTGTGGGTCCGGAAAGAGCAAGCGTGATTCACTCGAATGCACAGATGGACGATGAACACGAAGCTAAATATCACACCTGTGCAAGAGCAACAAAGGAGAAACCACTCTTGAATATCAAAAATAATTCATCATACTGGCAGGTACTGAGATTAATGGCATGGGCATTCGGATTCATAAACAGCGCAAGAAAATAACAAGGGTCGGTTAACAGGAAAAATGGTTATAACTGCAGAGCCATATTGGATACAACAAACACAAGCAGTACTCATGCAAAGAAGTGGCGATGCTTATTCAAGCGCTAAATCTTATAAAATAAATGAACAATCAGTCTATTATAAGGACAAGTGACTCATAAGACAAAAAGGACGTTTGCGCTACAGCCAAGAATCAAGCCGGCGTGTCATCGCACTTCCATAGGATGGGTACTTCACGGAACTACTGATACGTCACGTTCGTCAAATGATATTGCACGACGGAGTTCAAGCAACGCTAGCGCGACTGCGGGCTAAGTTCTGAATATTGCAAGGTTTCCAAGCTGTAAAATGAGTTATAAACAAATGCATAGTCTGCAAGATGCATAACACAAGGGCGGCCACTAAAATTATGCCTCCCCTCCTTGTGGACAGAGTAACAAAATCGGGTCCATTTCAAGTCACGGGAGTTGAGTTCACCGGAACACTTTATGCGAAAAACAAATACAAGATTGTAAAATACTACGTAGTAACTTTCACTTGCGCTTTAACGAGAGGAGTAGACTTGGAGATGACCAATGACACGACGACATCCGGTTTTTACAATCTTTCCGGCAATTCACCGCACGATAGGGCATACCAGCCATAATCTACTCGGACAACGCCAGAGCCTTTAAAAAGGCCGAGAAGGAAATCAACGGAAAACTTGAAGCTGCTGGGCACGAATGGGTGAAGGTTTACTGCAGTGTACACCAAGTACAACGGAAAACAATACCCGAGTGCTCCCCATGGTGGGGAGAATTTCACGAGCGCCTCATAAGAAGTCTGAAGACATTGATGCGAAATATAATCTCAAGAAAAACAACTTCAATGAAGGAGGTGCGCACAATTGCAGCAGAAATTGAAGGAGCACTTAACAATCTACCGCTAACTTACATGGCCAACCTAATGAGCGTGTGCCACTCAAGTCTGAAGACATCATGAGCGGACGGCAGCAGCTTCATGACAAACTAGACCATACAACGGAGACGTTAGAGAAGCTCGTCGAAGTAGATGCAAATTTGTGAAAGCTTGGTGGAAGAGATGGCTTTGCGAATATCTCAAGTTAATAGGAGCTACTGTGAAAGCCAAAACGCGACACTCAAAACCGGTGTCCAAAGGCGATTGGTGTTAATTGGAGACCAGGGTGCAGGAGCATTTTGGAAAATATACCGAATTGAAAAAAAGTTATCCTGGACGTGACAGAACATCAAGAGCTTCTATACTTCAGACAGGTGTGGCGTCACAGTAACGGCCGACCTTTATTGAGCCTGAGAGACGCGGCGAAGGAGCCTCGGCCCAGTCCACTATGACGATGCACCTACCAACACGATGAAGAAGCAGGGCGCACACATGATGATGATAATGTACAGATGATGAAGAAGTGCACAATAAGTGCCCACACTAACTTCCCCCACGCGAGAGGAGCCATCCTGGCCGCAGCCTATAGGCACGGGGAACGCCGCGTGAAGGGCTTCATACGAGAAACGTGAACCACTTCGGTAGAGTGGCAACGGCGGTCAATTGAGGGAACAACAGGGGTCACACGATAATAAACGGGAGAAGTCATTTCCAGGGCTGTGTATGGGCCAATAAAGCGGGACTGAAATTTCTCACACTACCAAGGAGTGTGAACTGGTGTCCAGAGCAGCACTTCATCGCCGGGCTGGTAGAAAACTACGCGATCAGATGCGTCATAATGGCCCTTGCGGTCCTCTTGTCTGGCTTCGGTGTTGAAGCGGGCACGCTGGCGACAATGGTCAAGGCGGGAAAGATATTCTTTGCAGGAAGATGGAGATGGACTGACAGAGGCAGAGAAGAAAGAAACGTCGAGAAAGGAACTGGGCGAATGGCAATAAACATGTTAGAATGGGGAGTAACCGGTTGTGCATTGAACGGCGGTGTTATACGCGAACGAGATGAATGGCAAAACTGCATTACAATTTCTGTGATCTGGTTGAATATAGGCGGTTATCATGTCAGAGAGCGTACAATGAAGCCACTCAGTCAGGCCGTTGGTCTGAGGATGGTTCCCTGAAGTCGTCTTGTGAGTTGTGCCAGAGGCTCTGAGCACTTCGCCTACCAGTTCTGAAAGAAATGTCTTTCCACGGTCGCTCAGAAGGACACGAGGGGCGCCGTGACGCAGGATTATGGCTTGAAGAATGAAGGTAGCAACTTGGGAAGTAGATGCAGAACTGACACAAACTGTTTCGGCATAGCGCGAGAGGTGGTCAACGGCTGTAACTATCCATCGACTACAAGCGGGATTCATTGGCAGTGGCTCATAGAGATCAATGCCAGCAACCTGGTGTTAGGCGGGCGCGAAGCTCCACAAAGGCGGTCTATAATACGTCCACAGCACGAACCGGCGAGCTGTTGAGACGAAAATGATTCATGGTTGTCCGAAGTAATATGGTCAAGAGTGGCGAAGGACAAAGTCACTGTAGAAGAGACGTCAGGGATTGCGTCCCTGAAGGTGGTTGTGGAGTCATTGATAAGTACGGCTGTACGAAGCGGGCAGCGAGCAAGAGCGTCTGCGTCGTCGTGCTTTTTTCCAGACTTGTAGGTGATCTCAAAGTCATATTATTGCAGACGAAGAATCACGCGACCAGGACGTTCTGACAAGTTCTTGAGTGTGGAGAGCCAACTTAAGGCGTGATGGTCCGTAACGATGGTAAAATGGCGGCCGTGGAGATAAGGGCGAAACTTCTCGACGGACTAAACGACAGCAAGGCATTCCTGCTCGGTGATGGTATAGTTCTCAGCAGGTGGGAGCACGCGGCTTGCATATGCAAAGAATCTCTCACGCGAAGAGGTGTCTCACTGGAGGAGAACATCACCAATTCCATGGCCGCTAGCATCCATGTGCAAGATTGTTGGTGCAGTTTCATCAAAATGACACAGGACGTGTTCAGATGTGTGGGGGCCCTTCAGCTGATCAAAGGCAGATTCACATTCCGGTGACCACACGAAGGGAGCACCAGACCAAAGTAGGTTGTGTAAAGGAGCAGCTATAGAGGCGAAGTCGCGTATAAATCGGCGGAAATAGGAAGCGATGCCGAGGAAACCGCGTAATTCTCTTGTCTTTTCTTGTCGACGAAAGCAAAGCACCGCAGAAATTTTGTCAGGATCAGGTCGAATACTATCCATGCTCACAATGTGATCTAACACCTTGATGGTCTTGCTTGAAAAACGGCACTTTTTGGTGTTGAGCTGAAAACCAGCGTTAGCGGGGCATCTGAGAACCTAGTCCAGACGTTGCAGATGCTGCGCAAATGTCGATGAGAAAATAACGATATGGTCGAGATAGCACAAGCATGTTTTCCACTTCAGGCAACGCAGAACAGTGTCAATCATGCGCTTAAAAGTTGCGGGAGCATTGCAAAGGCCGAAGGGCACGACGTTGAACTCGTAAAGGCCATCTGGGGTTGCAAACGCTGTCTTTTCTTTGTCGCCTTCGTGCATCGGAATTTTCCAGTAACCTGAACGCATTTCAAGGCTGGAGAAGTACTCGGCACCTTGCAGGGAATCGAGGGCATCGTAAATGCAAGGCACAGGGTATACATCTTTGCGCGTAATCTTGTTGAGCACTCGGTAATCGACACAAAATCGCACGGAGCCATCTTTTTCCCCAAAACGATAGGACAGGACCACGGGCAAGCAGAGGGGCGGGTTATCTCACGTTGCAGCATGTCGGCGACGTTTTCCTCAATAATGTTGCGCTCGGCTAGAGACACCCGATACGGCAGGCGATGTACGATGGATCTGCCGTCTGTCTGAATGCGATGCCCTGTGACGGAAGTCTGATCCAATGTCGGAGAATGGGCGTCGAATGAAATTGCATGCCTCTTCAACAAACTAAGTATCTGTTGCGTCTGCGAAGGAGTCAAGTCGGGGCTGATTATGGCTGCAAGAGCGGATAGAGGGTGAATGTCCAGCATGAGTGATTTCATGGGGAGCCGCCTTTAAGGGAATGACACAGAGAGGCTCGGAATCAACAACGCAAGCCAACGTGGCACCTTCAGGAAGGAGCATTTCCTCGGATGTTGGGTTTCTTGCGGCGAGAAGCGCAGACACATTGTGAAATCTAACTAGGCCTGTTATAATGGTTATCTCTTTTGTGAAACAATGCGCAGAAAGTAACACTAACGCATCTCCATCGTCGATGAGGTCGGAGGTGATGGTCAGAAATTGCTGAGAGCCTGGAGGTAGCTCGGTATCTTCGTCAGGGAGCGGACGAAGTGGCTGGTACTTTTCATCGCCAAGCGAATAATCGGCGTCGGTCATATGTATGACACGTTGCCCACAACATATAGCAGCAGAAGCAGAGGCAAGGAAATCCCATCCTATAATGAGCTGGTGGGAGCATGGCGACAGCACAGTAAACTGTATGCGGTGGATGATGCCGTCGATCAATACACGCTCAGTACAAAACGCAGAAGGGTGGGTAGAGTCCCCTTGAGCTGCAACCAGCGGTGGTCCATCGTAAGGCATAGTAACTTTCCTGAGGCGCTTACACAAATCAGCATGCTTAACAGATGAAGTGGCACCAGTGTCCACCAAAGCTTCAACTAGCACACCCTCAACGAACACAGACATCATATTACAAGGGCGCGCCGGAGGAATTGTAGTCCTGTCTTTAAATGCAGTTTTTCTTCCAAAAACTGCATTACCTAGTTTTCCAGGCGATGGTCACAGGTGAACGTGGCATGCCGGAGTGGTGACGAGGAGCAGCGGAAGGGCGAAGGTGAGTGGCGTCTGGTGCTGCGGTAACCATTCCGTGTCTCGGTTGATGCGGGCGTAGATGTGGAACGGCGCGAAGCGGACGCGTAACGCCGGTTTTGAGAAGTGGGCCCACCAGAATACGCATGGCGTTCGCTCATACCGTACCCGCGACGCTCATCGTGTTGGCGCTTGCGGCAAGAACGTTATATGTGGCCGCGATAACCCCAGTAATAGCGTATAGGACGAGAAGGTCGCCAATGCGGGTAGTAGGGGCCGCTCGACACGCCAGGAGATAGTGTGGTCAGATGGGGCGATGAAGGCTCAAGTGGAATTGAGGGGAGATTGGCCAGAGAAGCGGCACCAACCGGCACGTATGTGGGTAGAGACAACGCTGAACGAACGCCGGTCGTAGGCGCGGTAGTAACCTGGGCGTATGTTGGTAGGGCTCGAGGAGCAGGAGGGTCAACATGCGCAGAGCAAGTCATGGACGCGAGCTCCTCCTTGATGACGTCGCGCAACGCTGCACCAGAAGGCTGGGCAGGAAGGGCCAACGGAGATGAAAAGCCAAGTGATTGAAGTTCCTCGCGGATAATCCCCCGAATCATTACACACAGGTCAGGGTCCGCCATAGAACGGTGTTCGCAGACCGGCTGCAAGCATACGGACTCGAGCACGTCGAGGCGCTGGTACGTCAAGACGATGTCAGCGACAGTATCCGGGTTGCTTACGGCAAGCGCGTTGAAGGCCACAGTCCAAATGCCTTCAGGAATATGACGTACGCTGTCAGACTCAGCAATAGCGCCATCGATACGGCGACAGCACATCCTTCACGTACGATGTGTAGCACTCACCGGAGTGTTGTTTGCGAGCATCAAGAGTTTTCTTCGCAAGGGCGGAGCGAACCTCCGGCGTTCCTAATACTTGTCGAAGCTGCCGCTTGAAGGTGGTCCAATCGGAGAAATCAATGTCATGGTTGAAAAACAAGGTCTTCGCCACACCCGTCAGATAGAACGAGACATGGCGGACTTTGAGTAGGTCATCCCAGCGATTAGCAGAGCTTACCCGCTCGTAATTGTCCAGCCATTCCTCAACAGCTTCACCGCGAAGACCAGCGAACAGATGGGGATCACGCTCGTGGCCATTGATGATGAGGGAAGGTGCGGCTTGCGGTGTCGAGATGGTTACGGTAGAAGCGCCAGGCTGCTCGTCCTGCGACATGATAGCTGCCAGTCGGCACAATGGGCGACCTGAGCGAAGCTCCAGGGAGTACGGCAGGCGCGCAGAGGACTGGGGACCAAGAAGCTCCTGCACCACTTGTGACGTCACAGTAAGGAGCGACCTTTATTGAGTCTGAGAGACGCGGCTTGAATCCAGAGAACCGCAGAGAAAACTAGTTTTAAAGAAGACTGAGGAACATAGATAAAAAATAAATTGGCGGCTAAAGTGCACAAGTATCTGTACGTTAGAATCGCGGACACAGAATGGAAATAGAGGTCAAGAAAGTTAGCAATCACGTACAGGGTAATTGAAAGTATAGATAGGCAACCACGAGTAATCAGAAAGTCAGTGGGAGGAACAGAGAGAACGAATCGGATGCAAAGAATGGGAACTAAAAAAGACCATGAAGATTTACATGGATGAGGAAAAAAGAGATTAGAACTGAAAATTTCCACGATGACATGAAGAAAAGTGCATTGCTACTTGAAGCCTGAGCTGGTTGCCCAAGAACAAAAAAAATACCTGCGCAAATATTCGCATTTAGATAAGACAGCGATTATGCAGCGAAAATCCGGACACCTCCCCGCGCATCCTAATGGAGTGCGAAGGAATTCACCGAGACTAGTACGTAACGTACGACTTCCCGTATGGATTGGACTTAATTTAGACGGAAGTATGAATTGGTCAGAACAGGAAATAAGTAAGAGACGTTTAAAGTATTGGTGGAAAACAAAAACAGGGAGGAGACTGATACGGACGAACCCATTACATGCATAGGCAGCGGTACAAGGTTGATCGAGAAAATTAAAGAGAATTTTACAAGAACGCTAGAAGGAAAGGCGTTCATAGTACACATGAATAACTAAAGCAGACTAGGTGACGAATTGTCCCCGCGCCGTTTCCAAGGGGATACTAGTAAATTATCAGCATCATCACCAGTATCATCATCCGTCTGTGTGCACTGCGAATATAAACTCTCTAAAAGCGAACGTTTTGAGGTATTTGCGCTAGTGGCTAAATAACAACGTGAGCTGCTGTGAAATGCAGAAGGCAACGCCTACAACACAAGGCACGTGGCGTGATCGCGATGATGAGTAAAATGCTGAGCTGGAGGTTTGCCTGTATGAACGCGGGCATTCGCATAGTTCCTGCGTGCCATGACCGCGGGCATATTACTGTAAGATTACTTTCAGAGGGCCTAGTGGGGGCATATTCGACTAGTGACGCGTATTTTTTTCTTTAATCATTTAATTAACCTCCTGCTGTAGTTCCCGCCAAATTCATGGGCTCAAAGCTGCATCGCCGTTTACGTCATGTCGTGTGATTAATAAAACTGGTTAGTCACACAAACTGGGGAAGGAAAAGTGTGATTGTGTCCCAGTGAGCGCTATCGAGTAAAAAAGTTATTTTGACACTTTCTAATTTGTAACTTGTTCACAAGTTGCAGCTAAGCTCGTTACGCGCGAGACTTAGGCACGTGGCCACCTTCCTCCATATGGCTTGTAGTAAATGTCTACACTCTTTGGCAACCACACTAAAACCAAAACTATCATTCCTAATGACCAACGTCAAAGCCCAAGTTTACATCCTGGTTTTCTCAACAGCGGGTTACATAGCTCTCTATGAGGAAATGAGGCGGGAGGGATGTTTACCTGTGTTCGGGCCAAAGTGAGTGCAGCTCTATTATGTTCCCGCCAATGGTATGGTTCCGCCAATGGTCCTTTGAAGGCTTTATCCCTGTTGGATGGAATATTTCGAAATTAGTAATGAGAAAGTGGCGCACATTAAAACAATCGATTACTCGCCGTGGTTGCTTAGAAGCTTTGCCGTTGCTCATCTGGTTGACGTCCCTGCCTTACCTCTCCTTTCTGCCTCTTTTGCTCTCGGTGCAGCGCTGCTAAGTATGAAGTCGCGGAAAAATCCTTGCCACGGCGGCGTCATATTGATGGGGATGGAATGCTAAACACCGATGTACCATGCACCAAGGGGGTCTAAGTATAATCTGGAGTCGCCACTTCTCAGTGGCTCATTATCAGATTGTGGTTTCGGCTCGTAAAAGTCCAGTGTATAATTTTAACAGTCACTGTACAAGCAATTTTTACACATCGCACTGTGTCCACCTATTGCAAATTACGTACGTTGTAGAGTGCCAATGTACATGACCTCTTCGAAGGCAACATGGGTCCGCCTCAGCTATCGGCATAACATATCCTTGGCTTCGGAAAGCGAAGCGCCATGTTGTACGATTTGGTAATGTTGTTTCTGGTCGCTTGAAGGTACTCAGACCATTTTATGCATTGCGCATAATTACATACCTTGTTTTAAGTAATCATTGAACTTCTTAAATGCTATATTTATATAAAAATGTCAATCAGAAAACAGTCCACCGACATGAAAAACTCCCGATACAGCTTTCTGTTGCTCAGTACGCGCTACGTAAATGCTTTTTCCAAGCATGGAAGCTGCCCGCGAATAGACGCAGAAGGCGACGAGCTACCAGTCGCGCGGCCCTTTTGCATGTATTCGCAGGCTCCTCGCATGCCTAGAAGAACACTTTCATGTAGCAGATATTGAGCAACAGAAAGATGTATGAGAAGTTTCTCATGATGCTCGACAATTTTGTCATTCACACATTTCATCTAACTATAATCTGAGTATCTCCGAACGGAGACAAACAACGTTACCTTAGTTTGTCCAGCTGCGAGGCACTTGCACATTGTTAACGTTTGGATCATGATACATGGGACACTCGGTATATTTCAACAATTACTCATGCGTTTCGGTGGCGTCGCGTTGGCGGCTGTTTGCCCCCATTCTCTCCAACAGAGTGCCATGGGCCCCCACCGGCTCCGTCGTCCGGCTGCTGCGCTTGAGCTCTTCAAGCTCCAGAGTGGTAATCAGCTTCTTTGAGAGTGGCACGAATACGGTAAGAGGTCCCACCGAACCAGGTACGTGGAGCGGCATCATACCTGAGGCGTGTACTGCCCGTTACCTATGAGACCCGAATAAGGCGCTATATCTTTAATATATTTAAGGTGACAAAGCGCTTGTGCGGTCTTGGCACTTCCAATCTGCGTTATTGGCCAAGAATGGGCAAATGTCATTATTACACAAGGCGTTTACATTCACTCGATATAACGGGGTCAACACAGCTTCTCGAGCAGGAATATGTCTGTCGAATTCGTGTAAGTGCTTACCGGGAGGGATGAGCGAGCGTCGAGTCAGGCTGAGTCAGCCTGATTAATTGACGCAAGTAGACCCAGCCCTTCCCATTTGCAGCGGGCATTGGAAACGAGGATGGTTCGGGCTCACCTGCGCCGAGACCTACATTACACTATGGAGTTTTATGTGCCAAAACCACTTTCTGATGATGAGGCACGCGGTAGATGGGGACTCCGGAAATTTGGACCACCTGGGGTTCTTTAACGTGCACCTAAATCTAAATACACGCGTGTTCTCGCATTTCACCCCCATCGAAATGCGGCCGCCATGGCCGCGATTCAATCCCGCGACCTCATGCTTAGCAGCCCAGCACCACAGCCACTAAGCAACCTTGGCGGGTTGCGCCGAGACCAGCGCGGTACCACTGCATGTCGCGATTTATGGGCGGACAGTGGGAACAGTGGGAACAGTTGCGGAACAGTGGGACAGTGGAATAGTGGGGACAGTGGCAACTCGATTCGGACGCGTTGGTATGTCGGCTCGACGCCGCGTGCCGTCGTTTTGCAGGCTCGTCAGAAACGAGTTTATCCAAACCCGGTCAGGTCGGACTCGGTCAGCCCAATTCGGAACTCGAACTTCTCGCGTCTGGTTCATGCAAACGTCACCACATTCGCAGTGCCGAACTTTTCATCTGTCCGGGCACATACCAAGTGACCCAAGTTGCTTAGTCAGCCAGACAGCAGCCAGAATGAAGTTGCCTATTTGAGGACTCAGTAAAACAAATAGCATACTCAATGAGAGGAAATATCTGCATAGATTGACAGGAAATATCTGCACAAGCATTTGACAGGTAAAATGACGGCAGCCCGTCATTTTGTGCGAGTGGTTAAACCACGCCGAACAGCGCCCACTTTCAATCAATTCGTGCTGTTCTGACGCGCTAACATTTTTTCATGGGGCATTCCTGGGTCTCTCTTTTCCTCCTTGTTCATAGGGACAGAAACGCCTCGATCACTTGTACGAAATTATTAAAAAAGACAGGATCAGCAAATGATGTCTGCTTTTTACAGGGCACACACGCATTGCCGTGACCCTTGTCTGCTGGGCGAGGCAGAAGACAGTGCATACATAGTAACTCTAGCTGGCAAACAACTTAGGTCACTGGGTGAAAGAGCGTGGATACATACATACATACATACGTGCATGCATGCATGCATGCATACATTCATACATACATACATACATACATACATACATACATACATACATACATACATACATACATACATACATACATACATACATACATACATACATACATACATACATACATACATACATACATACATACATACATACATACGCACGCAATCTGTGTTGAGTTCCCCAATAATGCTAATCGCTTAAAAACGAAAGCTTACACCGTAAGAAAAAGCTACAACAGTAGCTCGGTGGAGTGCCTGCCCATATCTTGGCATATAGAGGGCAATGAACAAAGCATACCTTTTTTCGATAACGTCTGTTATAAAGAACGTATACGTTTTCGAATGCTAAAATTACAGGGTCTCTCAACATCTCTTTTAAGAGGCGAACGACGAAAGCCTACTCGTCCTCCTCTTATCCTTCGCCTCTTTGTTTTTGCCTCTTCTCTTTCTCTTCTTTCTTTTAGTCATTACTACTCTCTACTAAGCCTTTTTAGTCATTTGTAATCAATTGTGTTCATTAAAAGCCGTCGTTAGCCATGTCGAATATATCATATCGTTCATACACTACATCTCTAGACTAGGAGTGGCGCCTGCACTGGCAAAAACGCCGAGAGCAAGTGGGGCTATACTAATCCAGGTACTACCGAATTAGGAAGACCCACTAAGCTTCAACAAGACACTCCCTCACCAGAACAGGAATTCCCCCCCCCCCCTGTTGCAGTATTCGGCCACTCCCTCCCTCCTAGATGAGTGATTCAATTACCGAATGGCTCTCAGTCCCCAGCAACTGCAGACCGCCTGACCAAGGCGGGGTCAGACCTGTAACGCAGCATAGGGTGCTAAGAATCTCTGGACCCGGACAGGCCGCCGATGGAAACTGACCATTGCAACGTTTAACGTGAAGCTAGCCTAGCAGTGAAGCTAGCCTAGGAGGACCCTTTGAGGGACTATTAGGCATTGTTTGGGATGTCATTGGCTTTGGTGAGGTTAGAAGAACTGGTGAAACTTATACAGGGCTGACAAATGGCCACATCCTCTGCTATAGCGGACTGCCAGATAAGGAGCCGTTTGGACTAGGATTCCTAAGCCATAAGGACATAGCGGGCAACATAGACGAATTCTACAGCATTAATGAGAGGGTCGCAGTAGTCGTAATGAAGCTAAATAAGAGGTATAGAACAAAGGTGGCTAAAACCTGTGCTCGAACCTCCAGTCACGCAGATAAAGAAATAGAAGAGTTTTACGAGCATGTTGAGTTAGCGTTGCTAAAGTGCAATGTAAGTATACTGTATTCATGGGCGACATCAATTCAAAAGTAGGGAAAAAGCAGGCTGGTGAACAAGCAATTGGCAACTACGGCGTGGATTCTAGGAACACTTGAGGATAAATGTTCGAATTCGTGGAAAGGAATAGGATACGCTTCACCTCAATTTGAAGATAGAAAGGGTAAAATTGGTAAAGAAACAGGCCAATCTATACGCACTAAGGGTAAAAGCAGTCCAATTCAGTTTAGAGCTTTCAAACAAATTTGCAGCCTTAGAACAGAGAGATGAAGATGACATAGAGACAATGAATGAAACCATAACTAGGCTGGCTTCAGAAGCAGCAACTGAATCGGAGCTAAGGCCCCAAGGAAACCAGTAGGTAAGAAGGAGGGAGGGAAGAGAAAAGTAGAAGGCAGGGAGGTTAACCAGAATAACGTCCGGTTGGCTACCCTACACCGGGGGAATGGGAAAGGGGAAAACAAAGATCACAGGGAGAGAGAGGAGGGAAGGAAAGAAGGAAATTGCGGCGAGTTCGCTGACGCGTGTGGTCTTACAGAAAATGCATTAAAAGTCAGATGGTCGCACAAACCAGTAGGTAAGCTCTCCCAAGTAACAAAGGACCTAATAAAGGAACGACAAAGAATGAAAGCGTCCAACTCAAGAGATCAGATAAAACTTGCGGAGCTGTAAAAACTAATCAGCAAGAAGAAAATCAGTGATATTCGAAATAGTAACGTGAGAAAGACTGAAGAAGCAGTAAAACATGGACGCAGCCTGAAAACACTGAAACGGAAACTAGGCATCTGACAAACCAAGATGTATGAACTGAAAGATAGGCAGGGTAATATCATAGCAATTCCGTGGATATAGTAAAAGCAGCTGAATAATTCTATACTGACCTGTACAGTATCCAAAGCAGCCACAATATCTGCATTCAAAGTCGTAATAACACGTTAGAGAGGCTTTTTCTATAACTAGTCATGAAGTTAGAAGGGCCTTGCAAGACATGAAACGGGGAAAAGTGGCAGGAGAAGATGGACTACAAGTCGACATAAAAATGGTGGAGACATAATCCTTGAAAAATTAGTGGCCCTTTATAGGAACTGTTTATCGTCTTCAAGGGTCCCAGAGAACTGGAAGAATGCCAACATTATACCACTAACCAAAAAAGGGAGACGTTAAAGAATTAAAAAATTATAGGCCCAATAGATTACTTCCAATGTAATGTAAAATATTCACCACGATAATCTCCAATAGAATAAGAGCAACACTGTACTTTAGTCAACCAAGAGAACAGACAAGTTTCTGGAGGGATACTCTACAATGGGTCACATCCATGTCATCAATTAGCTAATCGAGAAATCCGCAGAGTACAATCAGCCTCTCTATATAGATAATAATAGATTAAATAGATTACGAAAGGGTATTTGATTCTGGTCGCGATAGCAGCTGGAATAGAGGCATTATGCAAGCAAGGAGTGCAGGACGCGTACGTAAATATCTTGGGAAGTATCTACAGAGATTCCACAGCTACCTTAATTCTCCGCAAGAAAAGTTGGAAGATATCTATAAAGAAAGGGGTCAGAGCAGGGGATATAATCTCTCCAATGCTATTCACCACATGTTTGGAAGAAGTATTCATGCTATTGAACTGGGAAGGCTTAGGAATAAGGATCAACGCAAATATCTCCGCAACCTTAGATTTGCCGATGACATTGTCCTGTTCGGCAACAGTGGGGTATAACAAATGATTGAGGACCTGAACAGGGAGAGTATAAGAGTGGGGTTGAAGATTAATATGCAGAACACAAAGGTAATTACGGGTAGGGTAAGAGCCATGTAAGGTAAGAGCCGGGCTACGGAACAAAAGTTCAGTAGCGCCAGTCAGCCTCTATAGTATGTGAAGGAGTACGTTTAACTAGGTCAATTACTCACTGACACGCCATGGTTGCTCAGTGACTATGGTGTTGGGCTGCTGAGCACGAGGTCGTGCAATCGAATTCCTGCCACGGCGGCTGTATTTTGATGGGGGCGAAATGCGAAAATACCCGTGTACTTAGGTTTAGGAGCACGTTAAAAAACCCCAGGTGGTCGACATTTCTGGATTCCTCCGCTACAGCGTGCGTCATAATCAGAAAATTGTTTTGGCAAGTAAAACCCCATAATTTTTAATTACTCACTGGGGACCCTGATCATGAAACCGAAATTTACAGAAATAAAGGGGGTTGGAGCGCATTCCGTATACATTGTCAGATCCTGACTTGAAGCTTGCCATTGTCTTTAAAAAGAAAGTTGTAAAATCAATGCATTCTACCGGGACTAACAAATGGGTCAGAAACTTGGAGACTGGCAAAGAAGCTCGAAAACATGTTAAGCACCGCGCAAAGATCGATGGAACGAAGAATGTTAAGCGTAACGTTAAGAGACAGAAGAGAGCGGTGTGGATCAGAGAGCAAACAGGGATGGCCGGTATTCTAATTGACATTTAGAGAAAAAATGGAGCTGTGCAGGTCATGTAATGCGTAGGTTAGATAACTGGTGGACTCTTTGGGTTAGAGAATGGGTGCCAAGAGAAGAGAAGGGAAGCGTAGTCGAGTACCGCAGAAGACTAGGTGGGTTCACGAATTTAAGAAATTTGCAGGTGCTAGTTGGAATCGGTTGGCGCAGAACAGGGGTAGTGCGAGACCACAGAGGCCTTCCTTCTGCAGTGGACATAAGATAGACTGATGATGATGATGATTGGTTATTAGTAAGCATCTTCAGTAATTTCTAATGATTTGTAGTGGTTACAAGTTGTCGTTAGGCATATTGGTCATCTTGTAGCCAATAGTGCTCATAACAAGTCATTTCAGTCATTATTAGTCATTACTAGTCATTACTAAGCATTTTTGGTCATTTATAATCAACTGTGGTCATTACAAACCGTCGTTAGACATATTAGTCTTATCATAGTCATCAGTCGTCTTTGCAGTTCGGCGTTAGACATATCGGTCATATCGTAGCCAATAGTACTCATTACAAGCCATTTCAGTCATTATGAGTCATTACAGGTCATTACTAAGTATTTTTAGTAACTTCTAATCAATTGTGGTCATTACAAACCGTCGTTAGACATATTGGTCATTTCGGAGTCATTAGCAGTCATTACAGGTCATTGGTAGTGATTATTAGTCATTACCAGTCATCATTGACCTCTACCGATGTGTATTATAACGTTATTATTCACTGTCACTATCAATCATTGTTTATTCTTTAATCTCTCTTTAATCTGTCTTCGTAATGTGTGATGACGCTTCGGCGGACACTCCGGCGGCCAGGCCTGCTGACACTAACTTCACCATGAGCCTAGAAAGGCTAGAAAGGTTTGCAGAGCGCGCCCCACGATGACGGCGAACGGTAATCTGTTCAGCATTCAATCTATATAGCGACACAATGTCTTGTCACAGAAGAAACTGCAGCTAGATTGCTCTTTCGCGTTAAGAACACTCGGCGCCAACTAGCGCCGTCAACGCGAAGCCTTCGCCTGGACTCCGAAATATGTGACGCGCCGGGGCGGACGAGCGCTTAGAAACGCGTCATGCAAAGAGTCGAGCTTCTCTCTTGCACGTATTTCTAGACACGCTGGGATATACGGGGTGTTTCAGCGAACAATTTCAAAATTTTTTCAAGGTTGCCTGTGGCAGATAACTAAATTATAGTTTATGAGCCGGTCTACTCGAAGCGGGGGACACTACTTGCACAGAAATTCGTATGAAATATTGACTAATTAACAAAAATTTACTAATTAACGTTCTACCTAATTATCCTATGACCGATATTGCAATTTAGAAATTCTAGCAGTGGACATCGGAAGGCGGATCCGCTTGGAACGAATTCTGAGGACGATACCAGTTTCGAGATATAAATTTCCGAACATTCGGAGAAATGCATTGGTGTTCCCTTTAATTTGTTAACGAAACGTCTGTTCATGCATTGAAGCTCACATGTCTCTGGAAGTAACAGCAAGTAACTGGACGGCTCAAATTTGCAAATTGTAATATGGGCCATAATGTAATTAGTTAAAACTTAATTAGTGAATTTTTATGTTATTCAATTTCGCATCTCAATTTTTTGTGCAAGTATTGTCCGCCACTTCGAGTGGAACAGCTCATCAACTAGAATTATGGTATCTGCCACAGGCGACTCTTAAAAGATTTTTGAAAGTGTTCGCTGAAACACCCTGTACAGTGTCGTTGCCGCGTCGTGCGTGGGTGGCTTCGAGACGAGAGCGCTAAGAATTCCTTTCTTGATTGCCGCTTACTGAGTGGCATATGCTCATTTCACAAGTGGGCGAGAGTTTCGTTAAAGAGTGGCATTTGTGGCACTGGTCTCTAAAGCGTTGGCGCGAAGGATATTTATGGAAAATCTGCGAATACCGAGTGTTTTGTGTCGCAGCTTGGTAAACCACGGGGTTTCTGTCCTTGAGGGACGCTTTTGACGTCGCTTCGATGCGCTCAATATCGGATAAATTTAAGGGATTTAAAGGATACGAGGAAGGACCTTAAACGAAACGCAATAGAACAGGATTAGGGTTGGTAATATCGATGTATGAGTATTCGATCATTTGATTAAAGGTATACCGCAATACGAATAATCGTCATCTATGCTCACCTTTCATTTAATTGGCTTAATCAGTTAAACATGTTCGATTATTCGTTTTCGAGAGCTTTGCAGGAGCTGCACAAAAATTTCGAAATCGTACTAGAATGGCGGAACACGGCCCGGGCCTGTCCGGCTGTGGTAGAGTGACTGTGGACTCTTTTCACCGTCCCGAGTCATGCCGAGCCCTCTCTTTCCCCGCGGTGAACACGCCACCACACCGCTTGAAGGCGGAGGGTCGAAATCCCCGCGCAATTCAAGGCATACTACAGCAAGCCAGTCGTTAATCATCGTGTCCCTTCCAGTCTAATAAAGCGTTTGCACACCAGCCATTCGCACCGGTTTGGAGCAAGTATTTTACATAGCAATGGAGTTCGTGTCGATTCCAGGAAATCTATAACTTACCAGCATTTATTCTCGCATGCTTTTAGTGTGGCCATTCAGCGCAAATGTTCGTTTCATCCAAACGTCCCGGCTAAATAACATTCCTACTCTCTGTAGAAAATAGTATGTCGCTTAAGATTGCAAACCTGTAGTTTTGTTTTCCCTTGTGCACATTCAAATTTTTTGCATATTTTAGTGGAACTACACCTTTCACTTGTGTCATTTTTCGTACTTCTTGGTTACCTGTACTGTACCGGAATTCACTAGTCTAATTTCTCTTGTTGAAAGCTTCTCTTAGTTCCATGTTATAGCACATATTGCTAATAGCATCAAAAGCAACTAGTGCCAAACCTATTTTGCCTTTAACAAAGTAAATATTATTCTTTATGAAACTTCATGCACTTGTATTTCTAACTTAGGGCCTTATAACGTAACACTACAACCTAACGTAACGGGCCTATAACGTAACACCACGCAAAGTATTATACACAAATAAATCTATACTCCCCGGAAGCTCCGATTAGCCAATGCCACAGCGATCAGCTGGCAGCAATCCTCTATTGCTATTAGAACGGGGTAGTGCCCGGCTATGCAAAAAAACTTTCAGTTTTGTTCGCCATATCAATGGCGAGAAAATGTTTGACGACCAATCACAATTGGTATAAAACGCACTTTTCGCTAATGACGAGAAAGGCGTCAAATCAGAAATTATTATTTTTCGTTCGTTCAGACTAATCATGCAGTATTAGCGTGCGCATATCACGTTAGATGGAGTGTTATCGAGATTTTGGTAGCGTCGCGTGACAGACAAGTGCATGGGTGATGGCTCCAAGATATTTTGACGAATCGTCGAACGCTGATTGCCGAATTGGAAAAGAAAAGTGTGAAACAGCTTTACGTTATTGCGCGGTTGGTTTCACCAGGCAAATATTAAGATAGAGTGCTCCAAAAGTGGGTAACTGGGTTTCAACCTTTTCAATGTGGCGTGAAAAAATTTTGAATAATCAGTTAATCGATGAAAAACACTGTGTTGAACCCGATTAACCGGTTAAAGGCTGAAATAACGAATGTTTATTTAATCAGAAAGATTAATTGACTATCCGTAAAGTGAATTGTGTCGTCTCTTCCCCCACACGAGACCAGCCGTTAAGCATGTGGGGCTGAGATACGTTCCCTGACGCTATGCCGCTGTCCGTGGGACTATTCGTGCTGAACGAGACGCTGCTGTTTAGCGGAGCAGCCCACTCTCGGTAGAGTGGAAAGGAACGCTGGTGCGCTGAAGAGCAGCGTCGTAAGGGCGCTCGACAGACAGTACAGAAAGTATGTAGAAGAGGTAGATCCTATCTTCATCTCAACTGTCATTAAGCGCTGCTGCCGGCGGAAGCTTGTCTCTGCGGTCGACTTCCTTTAAGCCTGGCGGTAAAGTGTGCTTGCTTAAGCGCAGGACGCCGTGGTCCTCATGCATCCTGGCTGCGTCACACACCGACTGTCTACAATCTCCTTCGCTCCTTCTCGAAGTGAGAAAGGTTGTGCACTAAGTGCACGCGCTCGCAACGAACAGATTAGTCAACCTGGGCCACAATACACTCAGCCGTGAGTTACGGCTTCCCAGCATCAAGCCTCGCTTTTCGGTCATGATCCTGGTGATGTAAGAGTGCTTCTGGGGTATTTAGGTGTCTTTACATGCTAATATGGAAGCATCGTCAAAATACCTAGTTCGTTCATCTAGGTGGGGGCGCAACAATCGGCAAAAGCACCGCTGACTGGAGTGAGCGCACTAGATCAGCTCACAAGGATCACTGTAAATGAATGTGTTTTCCACCCGGTTGGAGTGCACCATTTCAGCACTAACAGAACATTCGCCACGGTTGTTGGCCGGTTTGGGCAAATCGTGGACACGGTAGCCCTTTCGTAGGACTTGTTCATCAACTTCGTGAGTCTTGACGTGGCCTCGTAGATGCCACTGGCTCGCCTTCTTGTAGCTTGCAGGCTACTGACAACCAATCCCATCTCCGCCAGTGTAAGCGCCGCTAATCAACCTTGGTTAGAGTGACGGAAGCCAGCCCATACCGGCGGACTTTCTACCGATGCACAGGCGCTTCCTCCAGTTAGCCAGCCATTTATTTGTCCAGCAGCCCAACAGACGTGGTGCTGCTGCACCATGGCCTCAAATGACCCCCCCCCCCCACCAACCGAAAAACACTTGAGGCCTGCTCGTGGAAGTCTAATCGCCTCTTTATGGGACACTCATTGAGTGGGCCTGGCTAGCCTCTAGACTACTACGCCTCCTCGTTCAGATGGAGTCTTCTGCCCGGCACTCTGGCGCCACGTGAGCCAATTTTTCACCTTATAGTCGATCATCGCCTCCGCCAAAGTTAAGCAGTGCTAAGATTGCTAGCTAAACCGGTAGCTGGTTGCGAGATTCTTGTCTCAATATACCGGCGCGAAAGAAACAAGACGCAGGGAAGAACAAAGCCTGAATGCAAATGAAATTTGCGTCACCAAATGTTACACGAGTTAAAACATAAAATGTAGGTTATTCTTACCGCGCGTGCGTGCAACTCGTCGTCTAAGTTATTTCATTTATGTGTTACCAACAGAAGGCGTGCGAATTGAGTTATCACCGTCTTTCTCGAAGCAAAATGTCTGAAATATCAATCTGGTATTATAGGTTCATGATTTAAGCCTACGCAAATGCCCGTGGCTGTCAAAAAGCGGGCTCCACTGGCATCGTCAACAGTGGTCAGCAAGATGTCATGAGCCTGTTGTTTCTCATTACATGATCGCGGAATTTTCTCAATCTATTGTTTACGCACCTTCCGCTCTCGCCAATGTAGCATCTGTCACACGGGTGTGCAATCTTCTCAACCACTTCTGTGCTACGCGGAACGAAAAGTGCTTGGCATGCTTCTCAGTACTGGAAGGTTCCTTGGTCGCGCCACTGAGACCTGGCCCATGCACCGCAATTTGTAAAAAGCCAAAAATAAGACTCGGACGCTACACTTCCCGGCAATTTAACCGATCGGACAGGTTGCGCTCTTACAGCCCACCACCAATCTTGCTTCTATACGGTCCTGGCAGCTTCGTTGTGCCTTGCCTCTTGACTTTACCTCTTTCATGAGGCTTTCCAAAACTTCCGCTAGGATTTTCTCGAAAAACTCCATTTATAAGGAGCTCAACTCGGCCTCCTACTCTGTGGGTCACCTGGTGTTTGTAATATTTGCTAACAGGTGCAGGCAAGCAGTTTACAGCAGTGTCTCTGTTCTATATCTTAGAGTGGACCGAATTATACCGAAGAATTTCTTTCAGTCTATGGCTGGTACAGCCAACAGATGTCTTTCTTTTTAAAGAACTGGCTGACTAAAAAGCCTGAATATACTGCCTTTAAATTGATTACATAATTTTAAAACTACATTGCATACTGATAATAGCGTAACCACTAACTGCCCTTTGAGTTTATCAAATCTTCTTACATTCCAGAAGCAATACACGCAGCGCACTACAAGGAAATTTTCTCTTGCCAAAAATGCATAATTTATATGGAAGGAGAAGGTTAAACAGCACTGGAGAACTCCTATGGAACAGCTTACCATCGGAAGTAAAACAACCAAATTTTTTTCAATATCAGTGAAATCCCATTATCACTCACTCCTATTATCTGCATAGGGTTTTCGTCTCGCTGGTGTACATATCTGTTTTTCTTTTACTTGCAGTGTATAGTTGCTACATACAAGTTCCTTTCTGTAGGTTTCTCGTAGCTATTACACGTGCCCTACGTTGTGTTTATAAATGAATATATCTGTATATAGGATTTATTTATACTTTGTCGTATTGCCGTTATAACTGTGAATAATAACTAGCATGGATCAAAACTAGCCTTGAGCTAGGGACTCAGGTGTCCTGTACAATATTTCCTGTGTACTTTTCTATTTCGAATAAACTTCAACTTCAACGGCTTAGCTCTGGCACAGCACGAACTATAATTCCCAAGCACCGGTAATCCTAGATATCGTTAACCACAGCGTTCTCGCTTTTCAGGAGTTCCGTTAGCCCGCGCGTTTCCCGCGGCCCGGGCATCCGAGTCAAAGCGGCGTTTCCAGCGAAGCTGAGTCACCAACGTGAGGTATATTACCGTGCAACAGAACGTGAAATCACCGGCACTTTCAGCCTTTTCCAGCCAGTCCAGTAAATGATTCTACGCTCTCAGAATTCGCTTTCTCTTACCGCATGAAACGTTTATATTTATATGCGCGAAACGCATGACATCGCGAGTGTATGAAGAGGCTTCATACAGACAGAGGTGAAATGCAGGTTTGTAGGCTATTAGTGCTTTCGCAATAAGAGTGGATCCGCACCTTTTATTAAGAGATTGTTCGTGACTTTGTTGCTTTTGGCGATCTAATTGCCTGGTAAGTAGTTATTTAAGTTATTTTTTGTATACTAAGTGCCTGGAAAGATGCACTTACCACCAAATAAGCAAAGACGGCATCGAACGAGCGCGCATAACCAGCGGCACATAACCGATGTCGCAAGCTGGACTGAAGGTGCTTCTCTGAAGAGCGCCACACACACGCAGTGCTGCACACCCAGTAACTGAAGTTGCTGTAAGAGAGAGTTCATTCAAGGGTGCATACCCAGTGACGCATAGCCACTGACCCAAGTTGGCGCCAAAGAGTTTTATTAAAGAGTTGCACGTGCACCTTGGCACATACCCACTGACCGGAGTTGGAGTAAAAGAGACGCATTCAAGAACTGTGCATACGCAGTGGCTTATACCCAGTAACCCAGTTTGGTATGACGGAGATTCGTTGAAGAGCCCCACATCATTCGTATTACATACCCATCGACCTTAGATGGCGGAAAAGGGGCTCATTGAAGAACGACGCATACCGAGCGATCCAAGATGACGTCAGAGTTCTATTGAAGAATGGCCCATACACATGGGCACACTGCCAGTGAGCAAATCTTGGATAAATGCCGCCGCACAAAGGGTGGCGTGCACCCAGTGACCCAAGTTGGAGTCAAGGATATTCGTTGAATACCAAATGCCAATTGTTAGGCGCCCAGTGACGCAAGCTGGCCCGGCGGATGGTTTCTAACCTTCTCTAAGCACAGCAACCCAAAGCTGTAGCCATTTGACCATGGGCAACCCACTTACCCAAGTTGGCGGTGAAGAGGTTAGGCATGCACGTACGTAATATAGACACACCGCAAACTGCGGAATGTACCCAGAGAATGGCCGCGTGCTTTGAGGAACTGCTGCCATTCATGCTCCGCCATGTCGTTCATCAACCTCAGACCCAATGCAGAAGGTTCGAATAATTTAAAACGCGATTCACAGCAATACAATTGTACAGAGTGGCATTACAATAAAAGATTACAGGACAATCATCCGGGCACTTAAAGTCTTGCTCGCTTCAACCGTGGGCTTCGATGCACACTTCTGTGCGTTTTCCTTTTTTTTTTTTCGACGAGAGAGTCGTTATTGGGAATGATGATGGTGCAATAAGAAAACAAAAGAACAGACTGGTCGGCTAGTTGGTACTGCATACCTTGAGGCAAAACGCGAAAAGACACGAAGGCTCCAGAAAGCAACAAATACACAGCGCTGTGTCTTCGTTGCCTTCTGGTATCGTGTTTTTTACGCTTTGCCTCAAGAAAACGAAAGCTTTCAATTTCTACAAAATTGCCGACTGATGCAACGGCCGCGTTGTCCAATGTAACGTGACAATTGACAATAAGCATTCTAAAAGCATCAGGGCAGAGAATGTCTTCTTGAAGAATAGAATAAAAGAAGTCGACAACATCAACGAAAAAAGCAAGTGACGATTCCCTTGCAGCATTGCCTTATCCCGAAAAACTATATCTTAATATGAATTATTTTGAGCCAGTCCTCTACCTTGGTCGTGCTGGAAGGCACTCCGATACCTAGATACCCCATCTTGCCATGACCCTTCTTTAGTATAATTGCAACGAGTAGCATCCCCTCATTGACTGTGTTGTGAAAAATACGATCAAACATTCCTTGCATCTCTAACAAGCTTGCGAAGGTCGCTCAAGTTCGACCAATTACATAAACTAGTTATGATTCCCTAAATTTAGGCATTCACATATTGACCTCAACAATATTGCTTTCCACCGGCTCTCGACACTTATTTTGCTACAGTGCTTTTAGGCATATACCGCAAGGGCGTCTGCGTCCGCAGGTGATTGGTGTGTGGCGATAACGACCACAGAACATGGGAGTCGGACCATTTTGCGTCTAACCATGCATGGCTTAGCCATGTCCTGGTAAACAGATATCCTGGGGTTTCAACTTATGCCGGACGTCTGGAGCTTTAAAGCCTCTCGATGGAGGCAACACACCCCGTTGGCACCGGTCTCACGCAAACAGCCCCCCGCACTGACAGATCTGGCGGAACTTCGTAGTCACCTTTTAGAACGCAGCTCTTAGGCGCCCTTTCCTGAGGAGAGCGTCGGCACTGTCCGACGGTGTGGCCTAACCGAGCGAGCGAGCGCGGCGAAGAACGATAATGAAGGCGCCGTGGGAGACGAAAAAATGCGATAGCGCATGAAGAAGGTGCATTGGGACCGTTGGGCTGAAAGGGGAGGGAAGACAGCCTGCGCATGCGCAGAGATGCCGACGGCCTAGGCATCCGCAGTCGCGTGGGCAATCTCACCTAGGCTTCCGAGAGGGGCTGCAGGGGGGCGTGAAGTGGGGAAGGCTACGCTCGTCTACGGCGTCATCCGCTGAAGTCAGTCCGCGGTAGTGGCGTGTGCGAAGGGGACCGCTGCTCCTGCAAGGGGCGATGGCGAGGGGCTACGAGTAAAGCCTGATGACATTCTCTAGGATGTTGTTACTGTTGCCATTGCTGGCACGACTTCCTCGCGACGAAAGACCGCTCTCGTCGTTGGTGGAACGAAATCATGAGAAGAAACGCGTATTGCCACGCAAGACGGGCTGCGTGGTGACGCTGACTATCACATGGCACAAGAGTTGCGCGTGTTGTCTGCATGCGGAGGTCTCTCTGCGGCTGCTGCTGCGAATCACACCCCCGCGTGACTCACGCGCTGCCTTTCGCGATCTGCCAATTAGCGAGGCAGACGCACCATACTTCGCTCCGTTTGAAACATGCCGCACTAGACACAGCGTCAGCACCAGCCATTATATCGCTAAATGAAAACGTGTATATAGCTGCGCTCGAATTTGGCCTTAGGGAGTATTGTAATCGTCGGTGAATATTTTTTCTGTACTTCACCGCCACCTTCGTCTTTTTCACCAATTTTGAACCTTTCCTCTTGTTCACTTACCTTTACTTCCGCATTTCCAGACAGCAAAGGTTAACCGTGTATCTAGGTTATATTATTAATAGGCTATAGTAGTAGCGTACAGATGGCGTTTAAACGACCTCGCGTCACCTCGGTGGGTTCTATAGCGGGTGGTACACGTTATTGCCGAAATAATACTCACAACGCTTGTTGCTTACCAGCGCTTTCTGATCGCTCCTATAAAAGAGGGCAAACCGAAGAAATCACGTTTTATTGAATACCTAATGCAAAACTATTCCCACTGTCATTCGCTCAATTGCGAGAAACCTGAAAGAACAGAAAATGATCTAACCTTTTCTCGCTTCAAAATTTCCGAGTAAAAGTACAGCGTGGTCCTGGTTATAAACCATCGAAGATAGCAAGCAGTGGCCTCCTATTGGAACTCCGCGATGAAAAGTAGCACGAAAAGCTGCACAGTCCCGTTTGATTTAGAGATCTCGTCTCAGTGGCCAAGCACTGCACCTAAACGCCTTCCGTGGTGTCGTGTCAGACAATGACTTGTTGGAACTAACCAAGGATGCTATTTTGGAGGGCTGGAAAGGGCAAAATGTGACCAACCTAAGATACATTGAGATGAGACGCCATGGCAAAGACAATCAAACGGAGCACCCAATTATTAACTTCTATCGGCTAAGATGTTCTGCACGATATCGACGCAGAGCGAATCAAGATCTGTGTGAGGCCGTAGTTCGAATAACTGTGGTGGCCGATTCACGTGTGCTAGATGTAGTACCTACGAACAGTCCTCCGATACATGTGAGGATAATTCATAAAACGGGAACTGTGGTGTTGATTGTGCTGCATGCGTGCATAATAGAAGAGAGAAAAACAGATTGTAACATTCAAAGTAAAAGGGAATACACCGTATAAAGAGGCTCGAAGGCGGTTGGTGGCCCTAATTTCCGAATAGCACCTTTGTCGAAGTGGCGAGTCATGGGCCTTCACACTAAAACAACCTATCGTGGCAGTGTGGCCCACACGCAGCAAGCCTTCCGCAACGCGACCCGGTGAATTATAATACCGAATGTCTCTTGGAGCAGTTGCTGTACGTGCACTGTTGTTCAATAGCCTAGTCAATATGAGCTCTATATAGGTTCGTCGTGTTTATTGACATTGTAAATAGGAATTTCAACGCTGGATTCATAAACTTTCTTTAGTGACGCCTTTCGTAACTAGAAGGTCATTAGAAGCTCGTTTTTTATAGCTAATGACTAAGGGGAACCCATTAGAAATTTTTGATCGAATTGAGTATGTTAGGAAGTAAGTTTATTTGTGAGAACTCTAGCATTTGACGTAAATGAGGTACTTTGTAGATATCTTTCGCGAAATCCAAAAAGAGGCCTCTGTTACACACGATGTTACAATCGAATATCCTGGGTGAAGATGGCCAGTTTAGTTTCGAAAGATAGGCCTTTGCGAAAATCATGTTGCGATGAATGGGATAAACAGTTTCCCACGAGAAATTATCTGAAAATAAATGAGCCGCTCTATGATTTGAGATGGGATACTCGTTAAAGGAACAGTAAAGGCAATAATTATCGGCGTGGACTGTTTAAATACCATTGCAGAAACCTCGGCATGGTTGTATCGTGGAAAAAAAAATACAGATTACGAGAAAATCGCATCTAAAGTGTCCGAATACCTCTATCGCAATTAGGATCTCCCGCCACCCAACCGGGGAGCGCTGACGTTGCAGACGCCATCACCGCCCTTTAATGCTGCCGGTGAGCAAAACTATGCCCGACACACGGCACTACAGTTTTTTGTGCAAAATGAAAACACGCGGCCAAGACTCACCGCTCACCGCTGGAGCTGTTTCTGTTCAAGTGGCGTGGACGGTTCGGGCATCCCACCACATCACATTTAAGTTGAATTCTCTTCTACTTGCAGTTTGTGCGAGTTTCGCGGTGCAGCAAAACTAGCGCAGCACTACGCGACAACGAAATTCCTTCAACACGATAGCGCGGGCGCCACAGACTCGCGGGGAAACGAAACCTTTGGACCACCCGCGTCATTGTCAATGGTAATGTCAATGAGTTCTTTCTTCTAACAATGAAATAGAACTGGACAAGTAGCATTTTCTTTCGTCTTACAGTGGTTTTTTATAGCGAGTGGTTGAGTACTAATGACAGAATTCAAATGAGGAGTGCCTTCGTCATCGGGCTATCACTTGAATGTCCGGGGGGAGTTTCTAATTGTGTACTGCATTTACCTCCCTTTCTCGATCACTAAGGCTCTGTTCGCAGTAAATGACGTCTTAATGATTATCCAGTACTAATCTGTCACTTTAGCTTGACTTAATATTTGCTTTTGGTGTCTTTAATGAAATGAGTCGGTAATTCAACGGGATTTGCTTCACCCGATTTGTAGACGGGAGCGGCTTTCCCCATTTTCCAGTCAACCGTGATATTAAATGCGAAGAGTGACTGGGGGGACTCTAAGGTTGAAATGTGCTGCAGATGTATCTGTCGTGTTCTTAAAAGTCTAGAATTGTTTTCATTTACGCCGTCTAATTATGAGAGCTTTATGCTATTTAATACAAGTGATATGCCATTGGCTGTAAATATGGTATCAGGCATGATGGATGATACCTTACTCGTATCGTAGAGAACTAGTAGCGGTGATTTCTCAGTGAACACAGACAGAAACGCAGAAATAAATATAATGGCGCACTCAGTGTCCGGGACTACTTCGCGTGCCTCGTTAGTTAGTTTAGGAAAGCGCGCCAGCTGTGGGTCTGTTGCCCGCCAACATTTTCTTCGTTGTCTTTAGCAAATGTGGTAAGTGATCGTTAACAACTTATTTTTAGGGCTGCGTACCACGGACAAATAGAGAACTTCAGCAGAGCAGTATTTTTCGTATGCGCACGAAGTGCTGCGCATCTTGGCTGTAGGATAAGGGCGTTCCTTTTTTTTCTGGACTCTTGAGAACCTTAAAGATGCATGGCTTTTGCGCATTAGAGCAGAATGTTACATTTGAGACGCATGCTTCTGTTAGTTTAAGTTACCGCATAAAGATTCACCAGTTTTCATGGACAGTATAATCATTGAAAGCTGAGATAAATCTAGAAAAGGAGGTGCCCAGCTAGCTATTAATGCTGTCGCCGTCACTCCTCTCCTAAAATTGAATATGTTTCTCTTGTTAGTCGTATTACAGAGTTAAAGTTGGAAAAAAAACATCACCCATTGGACTCTGTGAAGGTGGATTACCAGCGAAGCTGTTTAGCACACGATACTGTGGTGACATAGAATTTTTATCGAAGGTACGATCTCATTTACTGTTATTTTTATATAGATTTGCGCCCACGATGCGACGGCCGCCCCGAGGAGCCACAAGCAACCAGGCGCCCGTGACGTTTCGGTGGGACTGCCGCCACGGAAGAGCGGAACGAAAGGGAAGTAGACACGGAGCGCTTGGAAAGCCGACAAAACCGGGTGGTGCGAACGTAGACATGGCCAACGCTGGTTAAAGTATACTGTGTGTTCTTATCAGCTTATTATCTTATACGCGTTCTATTTGGACCCATTGAATGTAATTTATTTTGGCAAGTTGGCAGAGTGCTTGCAGCCTGTTTCACTTCCGCCGCGGGCCGGGCCGGTATTGCACTGCTCCCAGCCCAGGTTTTTACACACGCTGAAGAAGTAACTTTAGCAGAGAATGGCAGTGCGGTAGAGTCCGGCAGTTTTTATTGTGGTGGCCTCAGGTGGCGGCTTGAAGTCCTTGGACTCGGGCGTCATCTTCCGCTTGCCGGAAGGCATAGAGCTGGTCTGCCACTTCTGAACTTTTGAGAGCCGCCTCCCAGCGGCAGCGACGCCAATGGAGAAGGTCCCCGGTGGCTCACGCAGCCCGGGCGACGTTAGGAAGAAGCAAGGTCGAGGCTTCCTGTACTTTGGCGACGGCCGCGATTATGGACGCGTTGTGAACGCAGGTGGATTAAGTACCGATGTTGGCCGCACATTCCCACAGCATCCGTCGCAGCGTTGCTCTCTGTCCGCAAGCTTTACACGCATCAGTTGGATATAAACACGGGTAGCGGTGATGTAAGATGGCGGAGCTAGGGCAGGTGTGTGTCTGGAGCAAGCGTCAGGTTACGGCCTCGTTCCTGTTTACGTACGGTGGCGGGAATGTGCGTTTTTCGAGTCTGTAGCGCTGGGTGAGCTCTCTGAACGTGGTTGGGCGATCGCCCCGCGTTCACTGCGTTTCTTGTTGCTGCATTTCTGTCGTAGTGTCCCGATCCGGGTAGTTGAAGAAGTATGGGAGAGGCCTTTGCCCTGCCGTAGGAGTAACCATGATGATGATGATGATGATGATGTCCCGATCCGGCAGATCAGATGCCCCGCTCTCGGGGGCGGAGGCGTCGACCACATAATCTGTGGCGGCCCGGCGTGTGAGACCTCGAGCCGTGGTGTGGGCCGCCTCGTTGCCCGCGAGCGGGACATCTGTGTGTGCCGGGGTCCAGAGGAGCAAGCCCGTATAATTTGGGGGTCGCGAGGTGCGACGACGAGTCGCCGTCGTCACCAACTTGGAGTACGCGGGCCGCTTCCCGCGAGAGGCGACCGCCCGCGACGCCGCGGATTGCCGCCTGCGAGTCTCTGATCACGATCACAGCATTCGGCACCGCGGCCAGAGCTAGGGCTATTGCGGCTCCTTCGACCGCCTCCATGGTCACCGTGGCGCTCGCCGAGGCACTTGCCCGTGCGCTCTACAAGCGCGATCGCGCGTGGGCTTCTCCGTTCTCCATACCATGCGGCGTCTACGTACATCCCCTCGTTGCTGTTGTCAAACTTCTTTTGAAAGTCGCTTGCTCGTTTGTTGCGTCATCCGCCGTGGTGCGTCGGGCGCATCTTCTTGGGAAGCGGCGGGATGATCAGGCGGTCGCGGACCGAGGCCGGGTCCGCCGTCTTCTCTCCATGCTGAGTGCGGTACGTGATGCCGGGCTACTCGAAGATGCATCGACCTGTCTTTGATTTCGATAATCGTTCATATGGCGCAAACTCGTGCACCTCGATTAACTCGTCAAGTGAGTTGTGAACCCGAGCTCTAGAAACTTGTCGGTGCTCGCGTTGAGTGGAACGCCGACCGCCCTTTTGAAAGCCTTTCGTATCATGCATTCGGCCTTGTTTTTCTTTTTGGACCGTATTCACTTCAGGTAGGGAGCAACATACGTTATGCGCCTTATCGCGTACGCCTGCACGAGACGGATCGCGCAGTGTTCGTGCATACATTTTCGTCTATTCGTAATGCGACGCAAGAGTCGGATCGTGTCATCTACCGAACGATGCAGTCATCTCGCCGTCTTTCCGTTATGGCCATTTGCCTGCAGGTGTCACCCCAGAATTCTAACTTTGTCTACGTGCGGTACGGGGGTACCATCTGCCATTATAATGCGTATTTTGTAGTATTCCCCTTCCTCGTCACGCAGGGTCTTACGACCTCTCCTTGTGGGTTTGTAGATTAAGAGTTCGGACTTGGTAGCCGGCACTCGAGGACCGTTCCTCTCAAGTAATCCTGGACCGCATCTAATCCTGCCTATATTGTTCGCTCGACGTGACCATCACATCCTGCGCCGGTAATCCAGAGGGTGACGTCATCCGCGTAGAGACTGTGATGCAATCTTTCTACTTCTGTTAATTTCTTGTGTAGACCAAGTAGCACTAAATTAAAGAGTAATGGTGATATCACGGATCCTTGCGGCGTGCCGGACGGGCCCGTCTCAAATTCCGGCGATTCCTTGTCGCCGACGACGACGCATGCGCGCCAGCCCACGAGGAAATCTTTAACGTAATGATACGTTGTTTGGCCTTGTCCTAACGTTCTAACTTTTTTAAGATCGCTTCGTGTTTAATCTTCTCACAGCCCTTTTTAATATCTAGGCCAAGAATTGCCTTAGTGGATCTAGTAGTGTCGTCTACGATCTGGTGTTTAAGCTCAAGCAATACATCCTGTGCGGAGAGATTGCGGCGGAATCCTAGCATGGTGTACGGGAACGCGTCACGGTCTTCGAGAAAGTCGGTCACGCGGGTGAGAACTGCGCTTTCCATGACTTTGCCGACGCAAGACGTAAGCGAAATTGGTCATAGACTATCGAGCGTAAATTGCTTGCCTGGTTTAAGAATCATGATAACGCGGACTCGTTTCCACGCTTCAGGAAGGAAGCCCCCTCACCAGCACTCGCTGACGTAAGTTGCGAGTCGGGAAATTGACTCGTCGTCTAGGTTACGGAGAGCCTTGTAGGTAACCCTGTCCGGGCCGGGCGCCGATCGGGTGTTTAGTTCGAACAGGGCTATCCGAATTTCTGCTTCCGTAAATTCCGTATCCAGTTTCTCGTTTGCGACGCCGTCATTTTCGGCGTGCTGGTTGCTTTCGGCCTTCTTAATGTAACGGTCACGTATTGCGTCGAGGTAGTTATCGCCTTTATAATCTCTTGCTATTCTACGAGTCTTGTGGCCTTGAGTCTCCTCCAGATCTAATAGGTGTCCAAAGAGGCGCCAAGCGCCCGCCCCAGTCATCTGCCTCTGGAGGCCGTTGCACGTGTCTTCCCACTGTGCCCTGCATACCTTGAGTGCGTGTTCTTCGATGTCTCTGTCTCATTGTGATATTCGTTTCCGCAACACCTTATTATTCCTTTGGCATTTCCATCTCCTTAGGAGTACTCGCTTTGCTTCCCACATGTGTAGGAGCCTGCTGTCAATTATTTCGAGGTTCGCCTCGGGCGGGACGTCGCTCGTTGCCGCGTCTACGTCCCTTCCGAGCGTCTCGGTCATCTCATCCATGTCCGTAATCGGCTTGTCGCCTCGCCCCGCTTCTTTTCATTTCTTGCGGAACGTGTACCACTTCACAAATTTGAGTCTACGGGTTGTGCCTTCAGGGTTGGTCCCACGACCGCTTTGGCCTAAGCCTATCGGGATCTCGATCAGCGAGTGGTCACTCCCCAAATCTTCCTGCGTATTCTGCCAGTGCGCTGTGGTTACATTCGAGACGAATGCGAGGTCTGGTAGCGTGCCGACACTCACACTGTTCCTTCTGCGTGTAGGATCGGCGAGTTTCGCGGTGTGTTCAAGCCTTTGGTCTTGTGAGTCTTCCCAAAGGTGTTTCCCCTTGGGTGCTTCTCAGGCGTAGCCTCAGGCTCCGTGGGGCGCGTTTAAGTCGCCGTCAAGAACTAGGGGCCCGCCTCCGGAAGCCGCGCGCGCGCCCCGGAGCAGGTCCTCGAATCGGTGCTGCAGCGTGGGTTTACTGTACACGATAAGGACGAAGAGTCCTCGGCCGCTCTTAGGAATTAATTCTACGAAGACGTGAGGATCTTTACGCAGGCAAGATCGTGCTTTGCCACAGTAACGTTACGTCGAACGAGCACGGTGGCTACCGGCGACGGGCGTGGTGTGGGTGACGACCGGCGTGCCACCACCGCCCCCGGCCCCGCGCCACCCGCCACGCGGGCTGCAGCCCGATTCCTTCTTTACCTGTTGTCCGTCGCGGTTGCGTCTATGGCTTTGCAGCCAGCTAGTTTGACCGGATGGTGTGTCTCCTGTAAAAGGATCACGTCCGGTTTCGTCTCGCGGCCGCGTATGAATTACTGGAGATTACCGCGCTTCCTCCCGTAGCCCCGACACTTCAACTGCCAGATTGTGTATTGTTGTTTCCTGGTGTTAGTGTGGTTCTTTGCGTGTGTAGCCATGGTTATGCTTGTGTTTATTTGAACCCGTCGCCATCGAGGCGACTTGGGTGCTGCTGAGGTTGCGTCTCTACGTCTGTGAGCGTGTTTTGCTGATTCTGCTTCTGTTGTTGTCTAGCGCACGGCTTGCTCATCGTTCCGATTGGTCTGCCCACATCTGGCGGCAGCCTCACTTCTACATTCGTTTATGCGCGCCAAGTGCGCGGTGAGCATTTGTAAGATTTGCCAAGGGAGCTTAGCTACCGTGTTATTGAACATTTCGTTCATATGTGCGGTCTGTTTTGCAAAACGTTTCTCGAGGCTCTTCTCGATGCTGTCCACTCGTTTCAGTAGTTTCTCGTAACGGCGGGATCGCTGTTTGGTGTCCTGGTCTTGCGGGATCTTGTTCGATCCTTTTCGCGGTAAGTGTACCATCCTCGCGTTCGTCCGCCGTCTCCACTGAGCTGCTCTCGTCGCCCGTGGCCATCCCGGCCAGATCAGGCCGTGACGGAGTCGGCGATCGAGGCGCCGAGGACGGCGGCATCCTCGTTTGATGTTACTGCGGCTGTTGCGGTCGTGGAGCCTCGCCATTCAATTTGAAATTTTTCTCTCTAATAAGCGCATTTTCGCGTTTAAGCTCGGCAATCATCGATTGCAATGGTTCTAGGTGTTGTTGTAGCACGCGCTCTATCACTCGCTCACGCTCGTTCCCACCGCCGCCGCCGACGGCGGGCCCGCTGGGGTCGCCCGCCGGAACGCCTCCGCTGCCAGGAGCAGCCGCGACAGCCGCCCAGCTCTCCTGTTGCCCAGTGCTCCTGTGACCTTGTTGTTGCGGCTGCTGCCACCGCTGCTCCTGCTGACTTTGTTGATTGATGTGGCTGACAGCTGCAGTGCCCGGACCGGCACCCCCGCGCATCATCGACGTGCTTCTCAGGTATCTGTGCCCGGTTGCGAGAGCGGGATCGAGATCGGGATTTTCGCGCGCCGCCCTTCCCGTGGTGGCTAGTCGACCGTCCCCTTCGGTTGTCGTTGATCGAATGACGGTCTATCTCTGGGTAATTGAGGTAGTAGCATCCGTTGCCATTACAGTAGCTGCTGCTGTTACAACCGCTGCCGTACACTGCGGCCGCTTCTTTCTCTTCTTGTCTTTTTCGCTCTAGTTATCGACGCTTGACTATGTAAGGGGTCTTGTATCATGCCTTGCACCTGCGGTCTCTCGTGAAGTGTCCCTTGCCACACAGTCGACACCGCGGGTCACATCAATGGTCATGCGACCGATTGTTGCGGCCGCATCCATGGCAAATCTTGTCGTTACGATTGGTGCACACGTCGGCACGGTGTCCTAGCCTCCCGCACTCGTAGCACACGTCAATCTGCTTCCTGTAGAGGGAGAATCTGACGAGCGCGATCATACTCCGGTCGCGGCGGTCGCATTTTTCTGGGGGCACAATGCCAAAAAAAAAAACCGTGTCCCGTACATCGGGGACACTCAGATTATGAGCCATTTATGATGTGACTCAGTCTCGATTAGTTTCTACTTTAGGAAGTACTCGAAACCGAGGTACACGTTTTACGTTGTTTAATTATAATTGCTATGGTCATCATCAATAAAACGAACTCTTAATTTGCACTCTAAAACCTAGGAAGATTATCGCAGGGGCAAAGGGTACGATTTATTCTTCAAACATTGTTTTACTCTCGCAAAATGTCGAGTGGAGTGAAATGCATTGTTCACTCTGTCGTCTAGGAGACAGTGTAATGTTCTTTTCACTCTGCCCTTCTGAGAGAGAGTAGAATGCACGTTCAATTCTTGAGGCAATGGAGAACACTACGTAGAGTAAGATGCTGCTTTAACTTAGGAGACTAGCCCCGAACATGGCGATGTATCACTCGCGCACACTGAGCAAAGAACACATCGCTTTGCTTCTAAGAGAACAGACAGCCACAGTGTGAAGGAAAGCGCAGCCAGTGCTTTACTTTTTCACTCGTAGTTGCCCTACTGCGCGCGCGCACAACATCACTGAACAGCACAGCACCGGAGAAAGGTAATCCGTCCAGCGGGAAGGAACCATGGAGGAAGGAAGATACTAGGAGGGAGGATTGCGTGACAATTGTGAAGCCTAGTCATAAGAAATTTAGAGGAAAGAGATGATGGGTAATAGACCCTCACGTGACAGGCAAGCATTAGCTTTAGACAGCTCGGTTTGGTTGCGTCAGCTGCGGTGGTTTTGGAATATGCGCCCATATTCGGCGTACGATATGCACGTCGAGGTTTACTGAATGAATTCAAGTGTGGGAAGCAGTCGGTTCTGTGTCATGTCAGTCAGGCAAAGCACCGAACCGCCTCGCGGGTCGCCACTTAAAAATCAGAAAACAGGTGCCAATGCAGCTGCGAACGAAGGCGTTGGCATTATGCCTAGCAACGAGCGACGACCACCTAAAGTACGACTGGTCGCATTTAGGGGCGTTTCGGGAAATCAGGAAACATTTTGCGCTGCAAACATGTGAAGGCAACCAGGCCTCCCTTCCGATGGCGATTCGTCGCGTCTGGGGCCATATTCTGGGAAACAATATATCTTTCGCCCCTGCAAACATGTGCTGCAAGTGCTCAAGCGAGCGTCCAGGGTGCGCAGGGACTGCTTTTTCGTGCGAAAAAAATTCGCTCCCTCTTGTGCCTAACAAGTTCTGGCAAGTCATATTTGAGGCCGTGTCGGTCCACTGTTATGGCAGAAAGTCCCAGTGGAGTCGAGGCAAACGCTCTGCTCAATGCCCTATGTTTATCAACAGACCGGCGAGAACTCAATAGGCACGTCTCCTCTAACAGCGTAAGGACGTCGCACCACAGAATCTTGCAAAATAGGGCAGGTAAATCTCAACGAAAGGTGGCGACTTGGGCGTTTAGGGTGCAGAGTATTGCTATTTAGTTCTTTCACAATAATCACGCCCACAATCACGCCCAGTCGAACCTGTTACTAAGCAAACGCGCGACAAATAACAATTCCGTGAAATATCATGTGTCATCCTATATAGGTGTGAAAAGGCGGAACAAAAATTAGCACGAAAATATGCACCGGAGCTTCAGGCACACAACAGGTGACTCAGCGAAACAATAGGCCACGCTGGGGCCGGCATACCTTGGATCGGTTTCAAGGTGAGAGCGCCGACTAACTGCGGTGGTAAGCGCAAGTGATGCGTTGAAAATGATGTACCCATGAGCCTGGCTCTCCAGACTTTCTCCACGTTTCAAGACAGGGCATGTTAAGCGAAGAACGACGCCCCTGATAGCAGAAACTCGCGCATTGTAATTCCTCCGTACCTCCGTGCCTTTGAGGGCCGGCGTCACTAAGCTACCGAACAAACACGAATGCTCCGGCGACAATGTGGGCCTATTCCTACCTAAAATCCACCGCGCACAATACCCCGGCGAGTGGGAGGGGCGGCTTCATAGAACGTTGGCTTGCCGAGGCTAGGTGAAATACGTGACGCTCCCTCCTAAGTTCTTTTACTTCCTCCATTGCATGAACGAAGGCCAACCAAAGGAGATCGTGCGCCAGCCATCTCAATAAAAAAACTTCAATTGTAGGGTTTTATGTGCCAAAACCACTTTCTGAGAATGAGGCACGCCGTACAATCTTAGCACGGCAACGTTTATTAAAGGGGCATATTCTCACAGATTTGTGCACCTTTAATCTATCAGTTAAACATCAACATTTAAAAGTTTAACTTCTATTAAAGGTAAGTAGGCGTGCACCTTAAGTAGAGGTTACAACACTTTAACCTAGTATAGGCATACAGTATTGAGCACATTTGCCTAAATATAGAGGTTACTTGATAGAGTATACCGGTTGAACCATTAAAATGTGTACACAAAGCGGCTTGCTGGAGGTCCCAGGTGGACGTACACCGCGCTGCGCATGCTCCGGACAGCCGGTGTCGCCTAGCAACGGGGACGCGGCTCTTCTTTCTTTCGGGCTTCTTTCTGCTTGCGCATCTTCTTTCTTACGCGCTTCTTTCTGCGGCGCATTAGGCAGCCTACAACCATGCGCGGAGAAATGTTCGCTCTCGCCGAGGACGCCCCTCGGTCAGTCCTTTTCGGAGGCTGCCTTTACACGCGCTTGCGCATCGAAATAGTTCACGTGTCCACCTCGTGCGAGTTCTCAGCCTAAGAAAAAAAAAAGAAATATTGCGTTTTGCAGGCAACTTAGACCTTACGCGTACCGCAACATCTCCTGTTCGACCTCCAGGATATGAAGACAAAATAATGCCACCTACTCCCCAAGATGGCGCAACAATCGTGATCGCGGGAGCCACAGAAATTTCTTTACTTTCCAATAGTATATTGCAAGTGACAGACTCATATTCTTTTGGATTACAATTGTGCAGCTGCTAACCAATAAATGAGGCAAATTTTCTCTTTGACAACGTCAAGTGTTACGACCGTTGGCTCGCGCTGTTGCTGTTATTCTTCTCCTGCACATGCATTTGTGTTTACTCGGTGGATTGCTCCTAAGGTATCATTTAGCATGCGAAAATGAAAAAAAAATGAATTTCAGCTGACTGATTTTCTTTTTTTCAATTTTCGCATGCTGAATGATACCTTTGGAACAATCCACACAGTAAACGTAAATGCATACGCAAGAGGAGAAAAACGGCAACAGCACAGGTCAAGGGTCTGAACGCTTGAAGCTACACAATTGTTCCCAAAATGAGTATGCGTGTCACTTGCTATGCCATTCGTAAGTAAAGATCTGTTCTCCCGCGCTTACCTTTGTTGTGCTTTTTGAGGGGTAGAGAGAATGTTTTTCACTACATATCCTTGCGGCCCAAGAGGAGATGCTACGGCTTGTGTAAATTGCAAGTTGACAGCAAAACGCAGCTTTTTTTTTTTTTTTTTTTTGCTTAGGCTGAGAGACACAGGGCCACCCTTTGCTGTGGAAACCACACGAGGTGGACAGGTGAACTATATCGAAGTGCAAGCGCGTGAACAGACAGTGTCCAAAAAGGACTGGCTGAGTGGCGTCCTCCGCGAGGGCTCACATTTCTCCGTGCGCGGTTGTAGTCTGCTAAATCCTGCCACGGAAAGAAGCGCGCAAGAAAGAAGAGGCACAAGCAAAGAGAAGCGCGAAAGAAGGAAATGACACACCTCTGTTGCTAGGCGACAACTGCCTGGGTGTACCATGCGCGGATTTGGCCTTTCTGGTACAAAACCCCAGTGGTGGCGCGTCCCCGTAGCTAAGCCGCACCCGGCTCGGCGGACAATATAAAGAGCGGGGCTCATATAGAATTCTCTGCAAAAGAACCGCTCAGCTGAATGTGGTAACAATAGGTTACGTCCATTTAAATCACCTAAATCCTTGTATATCAGCCAGCAAAGGGCTACTGCTAGTATCCTTTCGGATTTCTGACGAAATGAAACTCCCCGTAAGATGATCTATTGCTCAACATTTGAGCAAATATGTAAAGGCAATGTTCTCAACAATACAGTTCAAAACACAATATGAAGGCCTGAGGAGAAGGCACAGTTAGCTTGTATAAATATTTCGAGTATAAACTGACATTTGCACAACTATAGTATAGGGCTGTTTAGAATGCAATATTTTTATTTGAAAATGCAACATAGGATACACCACAAATAGAGCAGGCCTTGCTGGCACGTGACTAGATTTCAAACTTCAAGACAATAGTACGTATCACTTAATATCACAGGAAATCACTTGTATCATATCACGGTGTTTCAGACGTGCATGTCGTCATTAAATACGTGTTAACTGTCTATGTAAAAGTTTGTACTGCAGTCAGGAAGCAAGAAAACAAGGCAAAGGTTAAGTATGTGAGATTGCAGGCACTAAAGCATGAATTGGACACTTGTGTTCAGACCCACCTTGGACACTACCGGAAAAAAAAGCTTTACACATCCTGTGCAGCTTTAGAGCAGAACAATAAAGACACTCCCAATGCAATGTAGCGAATGCAAAAAATATACAGAGTTTCGGCTATGGTGACACCTAAAAAAAAGACAGGGCCCTAAGGCCATGCATGCTTCCAAGCCAATATAAATGTAAATTGGCATCAAGACCAAGAACTAGTCTTTCAACCTACGTCTCAACAAAGATAACATTAAAAACAAATTTGGGAATTAAAGCTCTATACATATCCATGTAAGCAGTGGTGGAAGCATTTTCTCTATGAATGTGAGCAATAAGTATCTTACAAAAGTAGTAGCATTTGCATCATAATACACTATGAGCTATACATGACATCAGTTAAATGTTGTTAACTGTCTGTATAAGTTTGCACTGCGGTTAGCAAACAAGAAAACCGGGAAAATTTGAAGTGCGCCATGATGTTACAGGCACAACAACAGGAATGGGACAATTGTTGTTATATCACCTTTGAAGACCAGACAAGTATTGTTGCACACCCTGGTGTACATTAAGAATATGATTCCAAAGACACTCCAAATGCAGTATGGCAGATGCAAAAATGCGAGAGTATAAATGTTTGATTATGGGTAACATCTGAAAAAGAAACACTACCATAGAGCCATGTACAGCGCTTCCAAGTCAATATTATAGGGAAAGCGGGAGGGAGACAAAAAAAGCAGCCTTTCATGTGGTAATTGAGCAAGAATAAAATTAAGAACCGATGTTGAAATTACACGTCTATGCATGTTCATGCAAGTAGTACAAGCAGTGCTTCCATACATGTGAGCTAATACTAAAATCTTAGCAAATATACCAGACGAATATTTCAAACATGCTGACTAATGTGTAGCATTGTAATATAGTAAGATCATCACACTTCACTTGTGGCACTTGTATGATACAATACACACACCACCCCAAATATCAAGTATCACCTTAAATAAAGTATAGCTCACTAGTTAACATCTGTAGGTATTTAAAGTAAATGCTCACATTGCAAATAGAAAATCAAGGCTACTGAATTTGATCACTTTGTTATATACATTTCTATTGCTGGCACCACAAGTCTTCACTCTCAAAGTTTACTTTAAAGCACGCTGATCTTGTTAAACAGGTTATCGTCTAAACATGATAGACGCTTTTCGCTGTGTTTTATTGCGATAATATATCAGGATCACAGAAGGCCGTGTGACACTAACAGGAGATCTATGGCAACTATAGATGCTGTGTTCGTTTGTACGCGGACAGTTTGGGAGCTCAAGGTTGCTCTCTTTTTTTTTCTTCACGGCCATGACGCAATAATAAAAAAAGTCTTAGAGCACAGCGCTGCGTGACAGAACACATTTATTGCCACAGCAGCACCCGAAATGATGCAAATAGATATAAATATTGAAGGTTCATGTACAATATGTCTAAATAAAAATACATATAACTTTTATACTACCATAAGAAAGACGATCTCAGCCCTGTTGAGAGCACAATCAAGTCTGTTTGCGGCCAGTATGTCAGTTGTTAATTCTCCTATCTCCAGTGGAGCCTACAAGAACAGAATAGTCATCTTAAACTCTTGCATTTACTTGTTTAAGTCGCACTGCAAACAGCTATCAACATGTAATGAAAGAGGCATAAATTAACCACCAACAGATAAAATATTACCACAGAACATAAAATTAAACACGCAAAATTTAAGTATGTTCTATCAAGGACATTTCGGTAACAATAAAAATTCAAGGTTAAATATTAAAAAATATATTAATCAATTCTAATCCTGCAAATAAATTTCCAAGTCAGTTCGTACTCATCTTCACTACAAAAAACAACACCGGAAGAATGTGACAGTTTAACTGTGAAAACGCGATATCAAGTGATTACGCAATGAACTACTGCAATTATTATTCTTTAATCTAGGATAGTTTACAATACATTTGTAAACATATGACCATATCAGCGCAAAACACCAGTTCCGTGCATGTCTAATGCTATGCGTACGCACAAAAGTGCAACATGTACTCGAGCTTTAAAGGAGTACTGACACAAAAAAAATCCATGTGGTTTTTTCTGCTTTAATAAGTAGTTAATGACCCAGTAATCACGGCACGAGACCTCATTTACTTCAGAGCGCGACAGGTAATTATCTGCAGTCTTTTTTGTAGCGACCAGTCCAAGTTTCGGTTTCAGAGAGCAACGAAACGGTCCACCGGGAGTGTAAACAAAGTGGTCACGTGTTCGCAAAAAGCCATGACGTATGCTCTGTCGCGCAGCCAGCGTGCGGCGCGCCGGCACGCGAGCTTCGTGTTGGTAGTCGTCTGCTACGCCTGCACGTGGTTTGCCATGTCCTCGCCATCATCGTCGTCGTCGTCCTCGTTTTCGTCGTCCAGCGGCGACGATTTCCTGCATGTGGGAGTCGCCGCCGTATTAGACGTGGCCAATCACTTTCAATTTGACCCACTGGAGAGCAGCGACTCGGATATTTCGGCCGGCGACGGCGAGCACGTGTAAAGAGCACGTGTAAAGCCGCATGGCAGCCAACGAAAATTCGTGACGTAGCCACATGACGTAGCGTTTTCTTGGCTATTTACAGACCCGGGAGATGTCAATGTCGCGAGGTGCTCTGTTTAGCGGCTGGCTGCGCGCACGTACTTTAAAATTGATTTTAAATATGTTCTAAGCGATATTCGCCGCTGATATTTTACACACGATGTGTGTGTGACCCACTAAATCGATCTCACAAGTTATCTCGACTTCAAATTTTTGTGTCAGTACTCCTTTAAGAATAACCAACACGGTGACTCACAGAGCTAAAAAAGGCGTGTTTATGAAGCGAGCGAGTAGTGCGTTTCAGTAAAACTCAGTAGCGTAAGCATGAGCATGAACTGACGGTGAAATATACGACACACACACACACACCAGCAAATAACTGAACAAGAAGCATTGCTTTCCTGGGTCACATTTATTGCTGTCTTCAGTATTCGTTACAGCACCCACAATATAAGCGATGCTCACCACTCTTGCGTAAGCGAAGAACTTTAACGATATTCCATCGGCAATGCGGCTCCTTGCAGTGGCCAGTGCCACGCAGCGCGCCTACATGTCGCTGATCCACGGTGGCAGTGCTTCTTTTCAGCGAATCGAGCACCTTTAGGAGTCTTTTTGGTAAATGTACCACGCGTCACGAACGACTCAGACACACAGCACGCTTGGTAACCACACACCACGAAATCTGAGAGCGTTCAAACGTGGTCAAAGCGATGAAACAAAGAACGACACGAGCATAGAATAACGAACCAAATTAGAGAAGGGAAACTACCTTCCGCAGTGGTACGAAAATAAGCAGCGGCAGAGCATGGAACTTACTTAGGTGGACGCCAGATGGCGTCGCTCAATCCGGAAGCGGAAGTGTACTTTTTTTAGGGCAAAATCCAATGGGGAAACAGCGCTGGAATTTTCACGACGCCTGCAGCGCCGCCCTGGCTGTCAGAACGTGCACGATGCAGACGCTCCCGCCGGCAAAAATTGCTACTGGTAGTGGCGTTGAGGGCCCTGAAAGTCGAAGGAAAGGAAAAGGACGCCGACGATACTGTTGCGTATACAAGTGCCACAACTACGTCGGAATGAGGGAGGATGTATCCTTCTACGTCTTTCCATCAAAACCCTACGAACAAGAACGGAGGCGGCGTTGGATCCAAGCAGTCAGGCGAGTGGAGTAAGTTCCTGTCTTGTCACCCTGTCAAGCGGTGTTGGGCTGGTTTCCAAATCAAATTTCTCGTGTGTGCTGGGTTTATTCGATAGTGAAGACGGTCAGCCATGGTAGACAGTACCAAACATCAGAATCTTCAGTCGGGATTTCGTCGGAAACAAGATGAGCAATAGCATGCACCATCCGGCATATGTACCAACCATTTTTTCTTCGCAATACCACCGCCAAGCCCCTTCCAACGCCACCGCACCAAGCGAACGATACGAAAGGTAAGTATTATCCATTCATTGCCAAGAATTATGTGGGAGGGAAGCTGCCTTGTAATACGAGTTGTGTGCGCATACTGCCGGCGCACGCGCGACTAAGCCGCCTATGGGTTTTTAAAAATGCGCATGCGGATCATGCCTTGGCGCTTAGTTGCATCCGGTAAATTTATGTAATTAGTGCTAATTGTAGCCAGCGTTGTTACGGATCCAGCAGTGGAGCACTCAAACCTTTCTTTGCGCGAGTCAGCTGATGCGATAAAGCTTTCTTCTCCATTGACTGCTGTGGCGAAGTAACATCAGCATTTTTTGTGTCTAGCCAGAGAAATATGGAATGTCTTCACGCCAACTAATACTCCCGAAATCATAGCGCAGCACGACCCGAGCCATAGCTGCTACATTTGCGAGGCAGGCTGCCACGCAAGCATGTCAACGGCACATGGCGCAACCGTTAAAGAAACACACGTGCTCACCGCGACACACTGTCAAAAATATATAAAGCTTAAAAAGCTTCTTTACTCATTTCTTCACTTGATGGTGGTAGCTTCTTTACGAAAACTGTCCACTTGAAGTGGCGCGAAAACGGAAACATGCGAACTATAATACGGCCGCGCACGTGTGTGTGGTCTGGTCGGGCGGCTGGAATATGCCGGGTTTCGTCGCCAGGGCGGCGTGCAACGCCCTCTTTGCTAAGGTCCCTCTATAACAAGGTAGCGACATCTGCCGCGCGCGCCACCTAGGAAGTTCCTGTAGCAGACGGCGCCCAAGCTAAACCGCGGCGCCGCGGCATTCGTGAGGTGAAAAAATATCTGCACACGCGCGGAAATAAAACCTACCGGTGCCTGACTGTGGTGAAAAAGGAAAGAAGGACCCGAAGTGCTGAATCTAGTCCTTTAATTTGAAATGAGCGCTGAAAGAAAAACGCTCAACAGAGCGGAATGAGTGCTTGATCGCCTCGCGATTCCGCATGTTTACCTTTCGTTCGTTTGCGCTCAATCACCGCGCGAGCTTTGGTGATTGCTTGCGCTTAATCTTGTTTGCTCTGTGAATTATTTTGCTCGTAAGTGTGCTGCGTACATATAGCGGTTACTTTGAACGAAGAATCGGGTAAAAAAAGGAAGGCTGACAGTGGCTTGGACCGAAAAGTTTCAACATAACGTCGCTGAAATGTGTGACCCTCACGGCAACTAAACAGCATCCTGTGTGTGTGTCTGTGTGTAGAAACGAGTGCGCCAACAGTCTTCTTACCGCTGAGTGTGTTTGTCGTGTAGCGATTACACGACGACTGTTTTGTTTTGTGGTTCAGTGCTACGAGCCAGTGCAACTGTCCTGACATTCTAAAGCGGCGGTATGGATCATGTCAGCGAGTCTCCTCGATGGTGTTCGGGCTGCCAGCGCGATCTAATGTCGCGGCACACCAACATCGAGCGTAGTGTGTGCGCTTGTGTGAATGCGGTTGACTGTTCTCGTGAACCGTGCGACGTCGCCACGTAAACTTGAATCATGACGCGCATTGTTGTGTTTATGCCTTTTCGCCTCCGTGCACCGCTAAAGCCCCGTAAGAATTAGGGCGCCCTTATACGAAACCCACGCGGATTGGCCTAGCTATTACTGGACTGTGTTTCGCTGGCGATCCGTGTATCTGTTCTGGCGTTTTTCTTATGCTAATTTGCAGTTGTCATTTTTTCATCAGTAAAATGGCATCGCCGATTACTGAAACTTCTTCGAGTGTAAGGGAAACTTGGAAGGAACGAGCTCGCAGCTGTAATGTACTTTGATAAATTGTATTATACTGTTACACTTTATTATTTGATGGCCAGTAACAGTTGCTATGCAGTATTTGTTTTTAAAAGCAGAGTAATACAGGCACTTAGGAATATATTTATTCACATATGCAATGCGCATAAAATTATTAGGATATGCATAGTAGGAAATGACTTTTTGGACATATTGCAAAGCGCAGTTAACAACGTGCGCAAACACAGGAAAGTGTGAAAGTAGAATTGGCTGCTGAAATTTATTTTTGATCGCAGGTAACTCAATGCGGATATCTGTCAGCGAGTTAATGCGTTTCTGCCCCACTATTTACTTGCATGCTAGGTCATACTGCACTTGCTAAGTCAACGGGCTCATAATGCACTAAAATCAATAATCTCCACAAACTTCGGCTGTCAACATTCATGCGCGTGAATGAAATACTATCGCAGCTCTGCACGCACACGTGTATACTTTCTCTCGCACCTTCGTATCGCGCTACGTTACTTTCCTCGCATAGTCGTGCAGTTACCGACGGTTCTGTCTTTCCGTGCGATTCTATGCGACCACATTTATGTTCTGGTAAGGTTTTGTTTGCCGCACGGAATGCAAAATAACTTCTTGCCGTCCTACGTCTGATCTCGGCACTCACCCGCACAGCAACAAGGCATTTCGGTCCTTTGTATCCTAGGTCATACTGAGCTATTCAGCGGGCTCATAACGAACTAAAATAAATAATATCCACAAACTTCGGCCATCAACATTCATGCGCGCGAGTGAAATACAATCACAGCTCGACGCATGCACGTGTATACTTTCTATCGCAACTTTCTGTCGTTCTGTGTTTCTTGCGTCGCATAACCGTGCAGTTACCGGCAGTTCAAAGTCCTTCCGTCCATTTCTGTGCAAGCTTACTTTTCTTCTGGTTAGGTTGTGGTTGCCGCGCGGGATGCAAAATAACTTCTTGCCATCGTTCGTCCGGTTTCGGCCCCCAACCGCAAAGCAACAAGGCCATTCGGCCCTCCCGGAACGAAATTATCGCAGCAATGTGCATAGCACAACAGGCGAAACGCGCGCACTTCGCCCGGCACGCAGGGACTTTCATGGCGGCAAAGGGGCGGAGCAAGGTCATGTCACCGATCAGCCTATCGCTGGCGTCGTCGGTAGGATCAAAGCCTGTCTGTACTTTGGAATTATTGAGGGCTTTTACTCTTTTCGACACGCCGCCTATCCAGCGCGGGTTCCCCATGTGGCCGTTTTTTGCCGGTTGCGTACGCTCGTACGCAGATACGCGCCGTGCTTGCACTGCCGGCTATGCCAGTCGTATCTCCTCTGCGTTGTGTAGCTCTCAAGAAGCATGCCGGGAAGAGGATCGTCGATGCGGCGTTCTTGTAATGGTCGTTTCAGGGGTAGCACACTCTCAAGTTCAACAAATGGCCACAAAGGGCGAAAAAATCGACCGTGCGCCGATGCTAAAAAAACCAGCATAGTAGAATCACTTCGGGATGCTTGCGGTAATTCCAACAGTACCCGCTAGAGGTGCCTTAATCGCAATATAATTTTCCAAACTTTCTCTTACAATTACCGAAGCATTTATTTACATAAAAAACAGGGCAAAATTATCATTGCTAATTAGATATCCTACTCTTTCTTAGTAAGTTTATTGTTTCTTCGTCATTATAATCGCAAATAGCGTTCAGCATCATCGATCTTTCACGTGACCTCTGGCTTGGATTTAAAATTTTTACCGGCATTTTCGAGTGCACCGCGGCACGGATTCATTCGTTCGTACACTCAGACTGGTTGGTTCTTTTTTTCTAAAACTAGTTTATTGCGCTTCGATGTCTCGCGTTGTTTAATATGGGGTAAAGTGACGTGTTTGCAAGCGGACATGTAAGCCCGCAAGTTGCGTTTAGGTCGTGAGCCATTCGGAACAAGTCTGCATCGAAACGGGAGCTGGATTTTGCTGCGGCTGACAACGGCAATAACGGTGAGTCGTTTAACATCGCTGCTTGAATCGTTATATAATATTCGTCTCATTAACTTACAGGCGGATACACGTTCCCGAACTAGATCCGGCATTACATATGGGCAGTAAGGATTCTCCGTTGCTGTTTCCTAAATAAAGCTTTACTTGCGAGGCTGTCGCTATACACACACAATCAGGAAAGAAAGAACGATATCGGAACGCGCGTCTCATTTTTCATCTTATTGTAGCTGTGGTCGTAGGTGACCGAGTAGCCTTATCAATATACATAAAAACTTTTTTTCGAGTCTGCCGGCAACTTCTTTCGTCCACAAAACCGAATAATCCTTTGGTAAAATGAAGTGAAAGTACAGAATTTAATGTATTAAACAGTTGCAAGCATGATAATTCACCCGTATTTCGTACTTGTCGGTTCCAAATGTTCTTTCTGTTCAGTTTAGTTTACCGTAGGGCATTTATTTTTGCAGTAGTGAAGCAGTGCATCACGTTCGTGCAGAAAAATAATGCATCAGTTCTAATAGCTTCTTGACTTTCAAGCATTTGCTTGTGAAACCAGCAGTGTGATCTCTTCTAGTGTATAAATGAACGCACAAATGGTCTCATTTGTGATCTTAATAATACTTAAGCAGTTGACGTGCATTGTAGTTAGGCAGACATCAATTTTATGGACAATAGCAATATTTATTTAACATGCTGCTTAACCACCCTAGATTAGACAGTGTACATTTGCATGTGTTCTGTAGTCGCAAACCATTACAATATATATGTCACACCTTTTTGCATTTCATATTGCAAAATCGTGCCTTTTTTATTTCTGATTCAGTCAAAATTTTTGTTCCAGACATTCAGTAATGAGAACGGCCCCAGTATAAACCAACACACTCCACGCACTAAACAGAAGCTGCTGCATGCTACAACAAGGCCATTGTGTGGATGTTGGCGACTACTGCAAGGTAAACAACACTAGGTTTAGAAATAAATCTGTTTGATATATGCTGTATTGGCTTGCTGTTTGCAGCAGATATGAATGTTTGTTCATATTTATGGTTCAGTATAATTGGTTCGAACTTAAGGGAAAAGAGACATGAGTTTGGCTAATTTGTGCTATATCTCATGTGTCACCATTCTGCCCCCAGCAGAGTCTATGCCAAGCACATCTTGGTCATCACAGGAGCTCCTATCTACACCAACAGGAAGGGGCTGGAGCCGAAGTTGCAAGGCTTTTACACCACGAACAAAGAAGCGCATGCTGAAGAGTTTGGATGAGATATTAAGTCTGCAGAGGACTGTGTCAAGACTGAAAGGAGCTTCAGCCACCATTACCCAGCACGAACATTTGGCTGAGTAATCCAGGTACCTCAAAAAAGACTTTCTAGAAATTCTTCGTCTTCAGATGCACCTGCAACTTCTGACCAAGCACGGACGACGCAGGTCAAAAGAGTTCCGTCAGTTTGCCCTTAATCAGCTTCCTGGCCATGTCAATCCCATTTGTGCCAAGTGTAATGTTTCTTATATAAATGCAAGCTTTTTCGTTGCCCATTCTCGTTAGAAATCATTCATCCTCATCCAAACATAAAGGTCAACCGATTCTTCGCATATACTTAATACCAGTCACTGTCTAGTAGCCTAATATATCTGTAGCAGTATCTTCTAGTGTATGTTGTCATGCACAATTCCTCACCTGAAATAGCTGATGCAGCATCGGCATGTGTCTTACATTAACCTACGTACGGTGTGTCATGCACCATTTTACTTATCTTGATGTTTTTAGCCTTCAATGCTTGCAGAGCAGAGTGGCTTCTCTCTTGAATGCAAGCTTTCTCATTTTCCATATTCCTAGTCTCGATGATTGCTCTTCTTCCTCGATAGCCTGGGTCATTCAATCACTGCATTCAATCACTGAAGTGATTGAATGCAGAATCGGGTTTTGCTGCCCCACTTGGTTGTGGTAACCATGTTACGTTTCTCGGATGTGGGGGCCTGGTTAGTTGCATTGGTAAGCGGTCTCTCGAGGTAAGCATTTGCTCCTGCAGTCCTCACAGCGACATAGACTCCCAGTACACACACACCGTAACTGGTGCTCCCCGTTCGTTCTTTCCTGCTGCAGCCATGGGCAAGTTGTGCTTGTGGCCTACCTCGGCCATGATTTGCTCAAAACGGAGACCAGCACATGTGCTTACATTCAATTCAATTTTATTTATTTCCCAGAAGCATCTGGACGGCTTCCTGGCTAAAAGCTGCTAGAGCAGCTTGACAAAAGGCGCAGGAAGCCGTTACAAGGCATAGCGGACAAGTCACATAAAAAAAAACAGGTATAATCGCAAGCAATGGAATCAAACACGATTTCAGTTTAAGAAATCAGTTTTGCAAGATACGCCAAAGAACAGCAAATTAAGTATTGAAAGAAAGAAACAAAGTTGAGAACAGGTAACGAAAAGACACAAAGTTGAAGTTCATTCTCAAATAATTTCAAAATGCACTGTATGCAATCAGTAGGCATGAAAACACATAATGGAAAAAAAAAACAATATGTCTTACAACACGATACATAAGCAATCGCAAACACTCGGTACATAATACATAATAGGCCAGAAACACGATATCAAACCAAATGGTCACTCACAATATGTTGGATCTTTTATTTAGTTATAATTGCACAACATATGTTCGAAGCTGCCTTCTACTATATCCAGCAGTATTTTGGTGCTTGTTAAGTATTAGGGGAACATTGTGAGCAAGTGACTGAAGTTTGTAATTCGTACGAAAGTGTGGTATCGCCCACATATCAGTGCAGCGCGTTTTAACAGTCGACGAGTAACGTTGTAACGATGCCAGAGAAGAGAGGTAATTAACTATTTTAGTTGATGAAAAATTAAACAACTGCAATAACCGAAATTCATACATTTTATCCGCGCGAAGTAAAATATGCTCTAGAAATGCTTCCTTCGTGGTATCTGTGCGTTCAAGATTCGAAATTTGCCGTATAATTCTTTTTTGTATGGTGACAATCTTATTTATATTAGTTTTTGTTGTGGTAGCCCAAACCACGTTGCAGTAGTTTATGTGTGAGTAAAACAGAGCGTAGTAAATTTGAAGCTTTGCTTGTAGTGGAAGAATACTACGACAGCGCGATAGTACCCCTGTAACTGCAGATAACTTTCGACAAAGGAATGCGATGTGAGTATCCCATTTCAAAGTTGAAGAAAAATATATTCCTAGAGTTTTGTGGTCACTGACAACGGCAACAGGCTGGTGTTCATTACTAAGCTGATGGGACGAGGAAACCTTTTTGTTGTTTGCACAGAATATGATCGCCTTCGTTTTAGTTGCATTAATCCTGAGTCTATTTTTTTTTTTTTACCATAAAGACACCTTATTGAGAACTTCATTGCATTTCATAATTGTTTGATCTAAATTAGAACCGCAGACAGTAAAAGTGGTATCATCAGCGTATATCATAAATTTAATTTCGGTGTCTATCAGGACAATGTCATTAATATAAATATTAAAAGTGGACCCAGTACGCTACCCTGTGGCACTCCGTGCGTGATGGGTAAAAAAGATGATTTGTTATTGTTAATAAAAACACATTGCTGTCGGTCACGCAGGTATGACTCAAGCAAGGCCAAAGGTTTCCCGCGAATCCCGTATTGTGTAAGCTTTGTCGTAAGAACGTCGTGGTCAATGGAATCAAAAGCCTTACTAAAATCCCAAAAAAGACCTACTGTATACAATTGTTGTTCAATGTTTCGCAGGATGGTTTCCTTTAAGGACAATAACGCTAATTCTGTAGATCTTCCCGCTCGGAAGCCAAATTGAGAATCTGTTATTACATTTTTTATGTCGAAGAATTTCGTTAAGCGTGAAAATATGATTTTTTCCAACCCCTTAGAAAAAACAGATAGAACAGAGATTGGTCTGTAATTCGATGCATTGTTTTTGTCTCCCCCCTTGTATATTACTGATACTCTAGCCTTTTTCATGGCATCGGGAAAAATTCCACTCTCCATCGCTAAGTTAAAGATGTATGTAAGTGGGGAAGTGATGAAGGGCAAAACATGCTTAACGGGTTCAACTTGGATGTTGTCGATATCTAGAGCCTTACTATTTCGCAATATCATAAACGTGCTGTGGATTTCATGTTCGTTGGTTGGTTCGAGAAATATACTGTCAACAAAATTGCTATATTGTGTGCCGATGTCTGGTGGGCTATTATCGGCTACATTTACATTAACAAAGTGAGTATTAAAATAGTCCGCAAGCTCTTTGCCTTTAAGTTCACGGTGACCTACAGTTAACGTTTTGATAGAAGGCATACTGGTATTACGACCGAGAACATCATTTATTGTCTTCCAAGCAACATCAGGGCGTTGCCGAGTAATATGTCCAAAAATGTGTTGATAATAGTTTATCTTGGATCGCCGCAACTCTGTGTTAAGCTGATTTCTAAATCTCTTAAATTGTTTGAGCGTTTTTTCTGAACGCGTCCGCAAAAAAGAATGATAGAGGCGATTTTTACTTTTTATCATGTTTACATGTTCTTGAGTCACCCAAGGCTTCCGTATCTTTTTAGATACCTTCATCGCTATGAGCGGGAAATGTCGTGTGTAAATGCGCACAAAAGCCTGCAGGAATTCTGTGTACGCATCATTTACATTGGTTTTATGAAACACAGATTACCAATCATGGTTCATGACGTCTTGTTTAAATGAAACGAGCCTGTCCTGGGTAACTCGCTGAACAATCAAAGGCTCAGATCTGGCATCCCTTTCCGCGGAACGAGAGGAGTAAATAAGAAAGACTGGGCAATGATCGCTTAAATCTGATGTTACTGTGCCAGCACTGCAAATGGTAGTGTCAATATCGGTAATAAGAAGGTCAAGCGCAGTAGAGCTACATTGTGTTACTCGGGTTGCAGTGGTAATTAAGTTGACAAAACCGTATGAAGACAGCGTGGTGTTGAACTCACGGACAGACCAATCTTGGTCTAGGATATTTAAATTAAAGTCCCCACCACAAACTAGGTAATAGTTGTTCTTACTTATGTAATCTAGCAACTGTTCGAATAAATCTAAAAAACGCAGCACATCCCCTGTCGGAGGGCGATAGATAACGGAGAAAATTTGCTTTTTGCATACCAGAGTAAGAATTTCATAGTCGTCGGTGATTCTGGTAAATTCTGAAACCATTTCGCATTTTTTTCGATCTGTAACATAGGTGGCAACTCCACCTCCTCGTTTACTATTCCGATTTATGTAGAAAGCATTGTAACCGGCTAGATTTAATATTTGGGAATCATTTTGATACCAGGTCTCCGAAAACATGATTATGCTGAACTTGAAAGAAAATTGGTCTAAGAAGAAAGCGATGGAATCCTGTTTGTTGTTGACAGAACGTATATTAATGTGTAGGGCTGATTCACACGATAAATCATAAAGCTGAACTGTGTGTGGCAAGCAAAACTCGTGATAGTTCATCGCGTCTTCGCTGTTTCAAGCAGAAGCGGAACTTCCTTCACTGCACCACAGCAGAGCCTCGCACGTCGGCGGGCGCTTCGCTTGGTGTACCGGTAACCTGACGAGCACAGATCTTGCTGAGATCATTTACATTCGTTATCGACACAATGGGTGAATCATCAGCTTCTTTCGCGAAAATCCTCCCATTGTATGACCAAACGCTTTTCCAGTGGTATTCATGTTTCCTTTTGACAGCCATGGCAAGTAATTTCTTTAGGGCGGGGCAAAGATGTTCGTTCACCTAAACTGGTGTTGTGTTCTGAAGGCCAAGGTCATTGTTCGTTAGTCGAGTTTTTTTCGCTTTCTTAAGCACAGCGTCGCGTTTTGTGCGTGATTTGAACTGGACAATAATATGAGACCTATCAGCGTTGCGCGTAGGCACGCGGTGGCAGACCTCGATATCACCGTCGTCAATAGGCTCGTTTATTGCAGAGCCAACTTTGGAAAGGATTTCAGTCACAGATTCATCGTCTTTTATGATTACTCCCTGTATCTCTAGATTGGCCTTCCTCGAGTACTGCTCCATGTGAACAAGGCGCCTTTCTAAGTCTTGCAGCGTGCTTTCCATCGCTGCGTGCTTTGCGTGAAGCGCCTCGTTCTCAGATGCAAACCTAGCATTTCTTGTAGTCTCAGCGTTCAGTTTTTTTGTTAGCTCTTTAATGCTTCCGTGAGCATACTCAAGGCTCTTAGCCAAAGCTTGTTGTTCGATTTTCAATTCACGGACCTCGCTCCGTATTTGGCGCTCGACCGCTTCGCGGTGTTCTCTCAGCTCTGCCCTCATTTCTTCTTTTAGTTTCAAAAACTCTGCCTTCATTTTACCTATTTCTTTAGCCATTCTGAAAGTTCATACACGACGGTAAGCAACACAAAGTCGGCGAAAATTTACAAGAACAATTCCTTGGCAGGAGCGACGAGCGTAAAGAGAAAGTTGTGCGATTCGTGTGTTATTGGTACTAACCTGCAGTACAGGCAGAACGTGATTAACGTGTCCGGAACAGGCTCGTCGCTACTGCCAAATGTCGGGGCCAAGACGAAGAAGGTGCTTTTGTACTGCCGATGCTGTGACGTAGAGGCCGACGCGGCAGGTCACCGGTGCAGCCGACGATAACACCTTCCTGGTGGTAGACGATGCAAACTTGACGGTTCCGTGCGTAGCGTGGGCCGGGAGCTTGATCCTCGTAGGCGCGCAGTGCGGCTGCGTGGCAGTCACCTGCAGCACAGGCAGAACGTGATTAACGTGTCCGGAACAGGCTCTTCGCTACTGCCAAGTCATTGTTCGAAGTGTATGAAGTTGATAGCCGTATGGGTGGAAAGGCCCGCAAAAATGGCTGCCGAAGGCCATGCCCACTAAAGCGACTTGTCCACAATGAGAGATAGTGGGACACCAAGTGAGCCATATATAAGCGGCCCTCTAAAGAAAATAAATGTACAGGTTGGAAAGGACTTAACGCTAAAATGTCAGGTAGTCGACGTTGCTGTGTTGGTTGCGGCAGCAGATGCCTGCGTCACCTGATTGCTTCACCATGGAAGTTGCTCATCTTCAACGGCAACTGTCGGTTCAAACAGGTGCGACGCTCTGCCCAATCTGTTTGTACCGCTGGTTGTTGCTCGTTACCAGCGCACCACATGCAACAAAGGCAAGCATTATGCCCGTAAGTAGGCGGCTGAATGTATCCTATGTGAATGCTCACTGTTGCCATATGGTTCGTAGCCAATGTATAACGTATTGTCTGAACCTCATGCGGTGATTGATTGCTGTTTAATTTTGCTGTTATCTCACTTTGTTTCGTTCGCCGTGTTATGTTTTTCGTATATTGCGGCCTGGTCAGTTGCACTGGGAAGCAGTCTCTCCAAATAAGCATTTGCTCCTGCAGTCTGCACAGCGACATATACTCCCAATTTACACACACCGTGATTCCTGCTCCCTGTTCACCCTTTCCTGCTGCAGCCATGGGAAAATTGCACCTGTGGCCTTTCTCGGCTGCGATTAAGCACGAACGGAGACCAGCATACGTGCTTACTTGGTCTGACGTGTATGAAGTTGGGTGGAAAGGCCCGAAAAAGTGGCTGATGAAGGTGAAGCCCACAAAAGCGACTTGTCCATATTGAGACAATGTAGGACACCAAGTGTGAGCCACACGTTAGCGGCCTCCGAAAGAAAAGAAACGTGCAAGTTGGAAAGGAGTCAATGCTAAATTGATGGGTAGGCCATGTCGCTGTGTAGGCTGCGGCAGCAGATGCCAGCGTCACCCGATTGCTTCACACTGCAAGCTGCTCATCTTTAACAGCGACTGTCGTTGCAAGCAGGTGGGACACTCTGTCCAATCTGTTTCAGCTGCTGGTTGTCGCTCGTTACCAGACCACCACATGCGACGAAGGCAAGCACTATGCCTGCAGGTAGGCAGCTGAATGTTCAGTAAGATACCCGTGTACGTGAATGCTCACTGTTGCCATATGGTTCGTAGCCAATGTATAATGTGTTGTCTGAACCCTATGCGGTGATTGATTGCTGTTTAATTTTGCTGTTATCTCACTTGGTTACGGTCGCAGTTTTATGCTTCTCGTATGTGGCAGCCTGGTCAATTGCATTGGAGAGCAGTCTATCGAGGTAAGCATTTGCTACGGCAGTATGCACAGCGACTCCCAATTTACGCACACCATGATTCGTGCTCCCCGTTTACCCTTTCCTGCTGCAGCCATGGGCAAATTGTGCCTGTGGCCTTTCTCGGCTGCGATTAAGCACGAACGGAGACCAGCATACGTGCTTACATGGTCCGACGTGTATGAAGTTGATAGCCACATGGGTGGAAAGGCCCGCAAAAGTGGCTGATGAAGGTGATTCCCACGAAAGCGACTTGTCCATATTGAGACAATGTGGGGTACCAAGAGTGCGCCACACATTAGCGGCCCCCCAAGGAAATGAAACGAGCTGGTTGAAAGGTGCCAATGCTAAAATTCCGGGTAGTCCATGTCACTTCGTTGGCTGCGGCAGCAGACGCCTGCATCACCCGATAGCATCGCAATGCATGTTGCTCATCTTTAACGGCGACTGCTGCTGCAAACAGGTGGGACACTCTGTCCAATCTGCTTGCGCCGCTGGTTGTCGATCGTTACCAGACCGCCATGTGCGACGACGACAGTGAATCGTTTACGAGCTCACATAATGATTCCAGCGTATCTCGACATGCAAATTATATTCATGCTATTGCACGAGAATATACACTGCTTGTCTTCTACCAGTAAAGTCGCACGTTCTGTTCACTCACTTGTGGCTTGTTTGTATGGGCGTCAGTAGAGGCGCTTTGGTCTCGTCGCAATTAGAACGCACCAGCTACGTGGCAGCCAAAGCATTGAGGCACGCCGCATAGCCGGTAGGGCAAGCACGGTGCGTACCAGCGTACGCTACCGGCAAAAAGCGGCCATATTGAATTTTGCTCTAAAAACTGACTTCCGCTTCCGGGTTGAGTAGCGCCATCTGGCGTCCACCTAGGTAAGTTCCATGCGCTGCCACTGCTTATTTTCGAACCACGGTGGAATGTACAGTTTCCCTACTCTAAGTTGGTTCTTTATTCTATGGCTATGCAGCATGCCTGAATGCCTTGGCTGCCGCGTAGCTGGTGCGTTCTAATTGCCAGGAGACCAAAGAGCCTCTACTGACGCCCATACAACCAAGCCACAAGTGAGTGAACAGAACGTGCGACTTTATAGGCAGAAGACAAGCAGTGTACTACATTTTCGTGCAATAGCAGAAATAAAATTTGCATGTCGAGATACGCTGGAATCGTTGACGCCAGTTCGTACGGCTTACCGTCGTCGTCGCACATGGCAGTCTGGTGACGAGCGACAACCAGCGGCGCAAGCAGGTTGTACAGAGTGTCCCACCTGTTCGCAGTGGCAGTCACCGTTAAAGATGAGCAACTTCCATTGCGAAGCAATCGGGTGATGCTGGCATCTGGTGCCGCAGCCAACATAGCAACATGGACTATCCGGCATTTTAGCGTTAACACCTTTCCAACTTGCACGTTTCTTTTCTTTCGGGGGCCGCTAATGTGTGGCTCACACTTGGTGTCCCACTTTGTCTCAATATGGACAAGTCGCTTTCGTAGGCGTCACCTTCATCAGCTACATTTTCTGGCCTTTCCATCCATACGGCTACCAACTTCAGACACTTTGAACCATGTAAGCACGTATGCTGGTCTCCGCTCATGCCTAATCGCGGCCGAGAAAGGCCAGAAGCACAATTTCCCAAGGCTGCAGCAGGAAAGGGCGAACGGGGAGCCCGAATCACGGTGCATGTAAATTGCGAGTCCCACGTCGCTGTGCAGACTGCTTCCGAATGTAACTGACCAGGCCGCCACATCCGAGAAGCATAACTAGGCGACCATAACTAAATGAAATAACAGCGAAATTAAACAGCAATGAATCACCGCACAAGGTTCAAAGAATACATTATATATTGGCTGCGAACCGTATAGCAACAGTGAGCATTCACGTACACGGGTATCTTATAGGGTACATTCAGCCGCCTAAGTACAGGCGTAGTGCTTGCCTTCGTCGCACGTGGTGGTCCGGTTAACGAGTGACAACCAGCAGCGGAAACAGATTTCACAGAGTGTGCCACCTTTTGCAGCGACAGTCACGGTTAAAAAGGAGCATCTTCCATTGCAAAGCAATCGGGTGACGCAGGCATCTGCTGCCGAAGTCTACACAGCGACATGGACTACCCCACATTTTAGCCGTTCAGTCCTTTCCAACCTGCACGTTTCTTTCTTTCGGGGGCCGTTAATGTGTGGCTCAAAATTGGTGTCTCACATTGTCTCAATATGGACAAGTCGCTTTCGTGGGCATCGCCTTCATCAGCTCCTTTTGCGGGCCTTTCCAATCATGTGGCTATCAACTTCACACGTATCGGACTATGTAAGCCCGTATGCTGGCTCCGTTTAAGCCTAATCGTGGCCTAGAAAGGCCAGAGGCACAATTTGTCCATGGCTGCAGCAGGAAAGGGGAAATGGGGAGCACGAATCGCGGTGCATGAAAATTGGGAGTCTATGTCGCTGTGCAGACTGCCGTAGCAAATGCTTACCTCGATAGACTGCTTTCCAATGCAATTGACCAGGCTGCCACATACGAGAAGCATAAAACTGCGACCGTAACCAAGTGAGATAACAGCAAAATTAAACAGCAATCAATCACCGCATAGGGTTCAGACAACACATTATACATTGGCTACGAACCATATGGCAACAGTGAGCATTCACGTACACGGGTATCTTACAGTACATTCAGCTGCCTACCTACAGGCATAGGGCTTCCCTTCGTCGCATGTGGTGGTCTGGCAACGAGCGACAACCAGCAGCTGAAACAGATTGGACAGAGTGTCCCACCTGTTTGCAACGACAGTCGCTGTTAAAGATGAACAGCTTGCAGTGTGAAGCAATCGGGTGACGCTGGCATCTGCAGCCGCAGCCTACACAGCGGCATGGCCTACCCATCAATTTAGCACTGACTCCTTTCCAACCTGCACGTTTCTTTTCTTTTGGAGGCTGCTAACGTGTGGCTCACGCTTGGTGTCCCACATTGTCTCAAAATGTCAAGTCGCTTTTGTGGGCATCACCTTCATCAGCCACTTTTGCTGGCCTTTCCACCCAACTTCATACACGTCAGACCAAGTAAGCACGTATGCTGGTCTCCGTTCGTGCTTAATCGCAGCCGAGAAAGGCCACAGGCACAATTTGCCCAAGGCTGCAGCAGGAAAGGGTAAACGGGGAGCACGAATCATGGTGTGTGTAAATTTGGAGTCGCTGTGCAGACAGCCGTAGCAAATGCTTACCTCGATAGACTGCTTTCCAATGCAATTTACCAGGCTGCCACATACGAGAAGCATAAAACTGCGACCGTAACCAAGTGAGATAACAGCGAAATTAAACAACAATCACTGCATAAGTTTCGAACAATACATTATACATTGGCTACGAACCATATGGCAACAGTGAGCATTCACGTACACGGGTCTCTTACGGTACATTCAGCCACCTAGCTACAGGCATAATGGTTGCCCTTGTCGCTCGTGGTGGTCTGGTAACGAGCGACAACCAGCAGTGCAAACAGATTGGATAGAGCGTCACAGCTGTTAGAACCGACAGTTGCCGCTGAAGATGAGCAACTTGCATTGCGAAGCGACATGGACACCCATTATTTTAGCGTTAACTGATTTCCAACCTGCATGTTTCTTTTCTTTCGGGGGCCACTAACGTGTGGCTCGCACTTGGTGCCCCACTTTGTCTCAATATGGACAAATCGGTTTTGTGGGCATCACCTTCGACTGCCACTTCTGCGGGCCTTTCCACCCATATGGCTATCAACTTCATACACTTCGAACCATGTAAGCACATATGCTAGTCTACGTTCTGAGCAAATCATGGCCGAGGTAGGCCACAAGCACAATTTGCCCATGGCTGCAGCAGGAAAAAACGAACGGAGAGCACCAGGTACAGTGCGTGTATACTGGGAGACTATGTTGCTGTGCGGAGTGCAGGAGCAGGTGCTTACCTCGAGAGACTGCGTACGAACGCAACTGACCAGGCCCCCAGATCCGAGAAACCTAACACAGCGACCACAACCAAGTGGGGCAGCGAAACCAGATTCTGCAATCAATTACTTTAGTTTAGCTTGCACAAAAACCCAGGCTATCGAAGACGAGCAATCATCAACGAGACTAGGAATATGGAAAATGAGAAAGGTTGAATTCAAGAGAGAAGCCGCTCTGCTCTGCAAGCATTGAAGGCTAAAAACATAAAGAAAAGTAAAATGGTGCATAGCGCACGGTGCGTAGGTTATTGCAAGACACATGCCGATGCTGCCTCAGCTATATCAGGAGAGGAACTGCGCAGGACAACAGACACTAGAAGATACTGCTGCAGATATGGTACGCTACTAGACAGTGGCTGGCATTAAATATGAGTGGATAATCAGTTGACCTTTATGTTTGGATGAGTAAGAATGATTTCTAACGAGAATGAGCAATGAAAAAGCTTTTCTTTATTGAAAAATATTACACTTGGAACAAATGGAATTGACATGACCAGGAAGCTGATTAAGGGCAGATTGACGGAACTCATTTGGCCAGCGTCGTCGGTGCTTGGTCAAAAGTTGCAGGTGCATCTGAACACCAAGAATTTCTAGTAAGTCCTTTCTGAGTTACCTGGATGACTCGGCCAAATGTCTGTGCTGGTGGAATGGTGGCTGAAGCTCTTTTCAGCCTTGACAGAGTCCTCTGCAGACTTGATATCCAAATTCTTCTGCTTGCGCTTCTTTGTTCATGGTGTAAAAGCCTTGCGAATTTGGCTCCAGCCCCTTCCTGTTGGTATAGATGAGAGCTCCTGTGTGACCAAGATGTGCTTGGCATAGACTCTGTTGGGGCAGAGCAGTGACACATGAGATACAGCACAGATTAGCCAAACCCATGCAGTGTTTTCTTTTATGTTCGAACCAATTATACTGAACCATAAATTTGAAAGAACATCAATATCTACGGCAAACAAATGACATGTATCTCAAGACTAGCAAGCCAATACAGCATATATCAAGCATAATTTATTTCTGAACCAGGTGTTGTTTACCTTGTAGTAGCAGCCAAAATCCACACAATGACCTTGTTGTAGCAGGCAGCAGCTCCTGTTTAGTGCGTGGAGAGTGTTGCTTTATACTGGTGCCGTCCTCATTACTGCATGTCTGGAACGGAAATTCTGACTGCATCAGAAATTGAAAAAGCACAATTTTGCAAAATGGAATGCAATAAGGTGTGACATATATATTGTAATGGTTTGCGACTACAGAACACATGCAAATGTACACTGTCGGTTCTAGGGTGCTTAAGCAGCATGTTAAATAAATATTGCTATTGTCCATAAAATTGATGTCTGCCTAACTACAATGCATGTCAACAGCTGAAGTATTATTAAAATCACAAATGAGAACATTTGTGCGTTCATTTATACACTATAAATCACACAGCTGGCTCCACAAGCACATGCATGAAAGTCATGAAGCCATTAGAACTGATGCATTATTTTTCTGCACGAACGTGTCGCACCACTTCACTACTGCAAAAATAAATGCCCTGCGGTAAACCACGCTGAAGAGCAAGAACATTTGGAACCAACAAGTACGAAATACGGGTGAATTATCATGCTTGCCAACAGTTTGACACATTAAATTCTGTATTTTCACTTCATTTTACCTAAGGATTGTTCGGTTTTGTGGACGAAAGAAGCTGCCGGCGGACACAAAAAACAGTTTCATATGTACATTGATAATGCTGCACAGTCACCTATGGCCACGGCTACAATGAGACGAAAAATGCGACGCACGTTCCGATATCGCTCTCTCTTTCCTGATTGTGTGTGTATAGCGACAGCCTCGCAAGTAAAGGTTTATTTAGGAAACAGCAAAGGAGGATCCTGACTGCCCATATGTAATGCAAGATCTAGTTCGTGACCATTACAAGAACGCCGCATCGACGATCCTCTTCCCGGCATGCTTCTTTAGAGCTACACAACGCAGAGGAGATATGACTGCGCTCGTGTTTGGCTGAAGTTAACCGCGTTTGATTATGGCACCGATCTACAGAGCGCAAATAAAAACAATAATCAAGCTACAGTTCCGCCAAAGTGTCACATAACATTATACGAAGATTCTAATATTCTATAGTTTAAAGATGTTGCTCTTCGTTTGCATTTGTATATTTTTTCTCTGCTCATTTAGCCGGCCGCCATTGTGGCCTCATACCATGAGGGCCCGTTCATCCCTCTACGAGGCCTTACTGGAGCGGCTGTCGCCCGCTGTCATGTGAATTTCGCGGCGTCATTATCGTGTTTTAGCGAGCCAGCAAAAGCGGTGCGTGCCTGGCGTTCTCTGTAAGGAACCCGACATTTGCTGCAGTTCAGGAATCGCCTCCTATTATGCGTTGGAAAGAAAAGAAATAAAAGAAACAGCGGCATATTACATTCTGTTACAGTGTACAATACATTTTTCTCCCCTTCAGGATAGTTATTGGGCCTGCTCGACGCTTTCATTCTGTCGGTCGTCGAGGTTTTACAGTATTCCAGCGTGCGCCCGCGTGCACCATTCAGTGTGCGTCCTGCTGTCAAAGGGTATCGTGTTTCAGGAGAAGATTACAAACGCGACTAAAGGAAGCGTTCATGCCCCCCAAAAAATGGGTACAAATGTATATTCAATCACCATAATGCATCTGCGTTTAGTTCTTCTGCAGGCAGGTTTTATAGCACAGAATAAGATGCCTGCAGTGGTAGCGGCAGGCTTTCCACCACACTGAACCGTATAGTTACAATTTATGCCACTGCGTCGTTCGCCACATTATTCTCCGATGTATGTTTAATGTTTCTGTGTCTTGCTTTTATATTACAATGGCACGTATGCAGTATATAATTTGGTCACTGAATTGCTGCTGGTTGACGAGCATGCGCTCGTGCAAGATTTAAGCTTTTTTTTATATTGCGAAAACAAACATTCCGACTGGCACCAATGACATCTTAATTTAGCCCAACTGCCTTCGTCCCGCGGCCGCACACCATATTTTACACGTTAGTCCGGGCTGAAAATATCATATCAGGATCGCCAATGCGACAGAATAATTAGCAAACTTCCAATCCATACAATAGGTCCCCTGAGCCACGAATTACAACTTTCTTTATATAAGTTACAATCTAAAGGTTACGAGACATTTGGTGTTGAAGTAACATTTAAAATAGCATACTTCGACACATGTAACTTCTAGCCGCAACTGAAATTAACAAAAACACAAATATCAAGTTGGTTTAGTAACCTCGTAACCTTTATATTATAGGTTACTTGCAAATAAAGGTAAACTTAAACGTCACCGTGCTAAGAGTGTAGTGCTTGTCTGGCGTTCTCTAAGGAACCCGACATTTGCTGCGGTTTAGAAACCACCCCTTCTTATGCGTTAGAAAGAAAAAAAAGTAGAACTGTAGAAAGTAGAACTCAGTGCCCTTCCACTCTGTGAAGAAGCATAACCAGCGAAGCTGTGTATGTGGGCCCCTTAATGCAATGCCAGCCGGGTCGGCCCGGCATTGCACTATCTCCGGGATCGGCCCACGTATGTGGAGTTTTAAAGCGAACGCTTTACTGGCCGCGAACTTGAGATTTCACGGTGGCCATGCTCCGAGGAAGCACATGACGTCACACCGCGTTGCTCGTCGTTGCGTTCGCCTCCACTCGCTTCGCCAGCTGCGTCGCATGCCTGATAGCATGTCGGAGGATTGAAAAGGAGAGCTCGCGTGCGCTGCAACCGCAGTTGAGGCCGCAGTATGGACGGCGACAATTCTGATAAGCAGGAGGAGGCCTGAAATCGACATCGGAACGAGATGAAGAGGAAACGAATCGCCCAGCAAACAGACGAACAGCGCGCCGAACCACTGGCTAAACGCCGCAACATAGCTAGACAACCATACTAACGTGGACTTGCAATCAAGGTTAAGCAAGGCTAACCATGCTGTACCTTAGCTTTCGCTACGTATATCCTGGCATAGCCGAGCTAAGCCACTGCCAATTTTTTTGCTTACCATGCCAACGACACGAAAAATTTCCTTGGATGGTATAGGTATACAGATTCGCTTTAAAAACACAGTAGCATATTATATTTCGTTGCAATGTACAAAGCATTTTTATCCCCTACAGAATAGTTATTGGGCCTGCTCGAGGCTTTTATTCTCTCGGTCATAGAGCTTCTGCAGTGTTCCAGCGTGCGCCGTTCAGTGTGGGTTACTGGAGAATATATAAGAAATGCTACTAAAGGAAGCATTGATACACAAGCAACTGAAACAATATTGGGTACAAATCTATATTCAATCAGCATAATGCATATGCGTTAATTTTTATGCGGGTAGGTTTTATACCACAGCCTTAAGTGTCTGCAGTGGTAGCGGGGGGCTTTCCATCACACTGAACCGTAGTTATAACTTATGCCACAGCATCGTTCGTGACAATACTCCACGATGTATGTTCAATGTTTCTGTGGCTTGCTTTCACATTATATAGGTACGTGTGCAGTATATATCATTGACCATTGAATTGCTGATGGTTGACTTCATCATGCGATCGTGCAAGATTTAAACTTTTTTATTGCGAAAACAAACACTCCGACTAGCACCAATAACATCTTAATTTAGTCCAACCTACATGCGTCCCGCAGCCGCACAGCATATTTTACACGTTATTCCTGGCTGAAAACATCTTATCAGGGTCGCCACTGCGACACAACTATCAGCAAACTTCCAATCCATCCAATAGATCACCTGAGCCTCGAATTACAACTTTTTTATAAGGTACAGTCTAAAGGTTACGAGACATTTGGCGTGTCAGTAACCTTTAGAATAGCTGCTTCGTCACATATAACCTCTGGCCGCGACAGAAATTAACAAAAACACAAATATCAAGTTGGTTTAGTAACCTAGTAACCTTAATGTCATAGGTTACTTGTAACTAAAGGTAAACTGAAACGTTACTGTGCTAAGAGTGATATATGTATGGATTGGAAATTTGCTAATTATAGTGTCGCATTGGGATCCTGATATGATGTTTTCAGCCAGTACTAACACGTAAAATGTGGCATGCGGCCACGGGATGGAGGCAGGTTGGAGTAAATTCAGTTTTATTTGCGCAAGTCGCAATGTTGTATGTTTTCGCAATATATAAAAAAAGTTTCAACCTTGCACGAGTGCATGCTCAAGTCAACCAGCAGCAATATAGAGGTCAATTATCTATACTGCATACATGTCTTCATTATGTAAAAACAAACCACAGATCACTAAACATATCATTACGATATCATCGAGCAATGCTCAAGGGACGAGCCGCCGCGAGAACGACGACGAAGTGGGTCTGTGCCCTTGGCGCGAGTGAATGTCGGACTGGCGCTCTGGCTCCATCCAGTGTAAATAGCCTGTAAATGGTCTCTTTCGTCTGGGTCTTTTTACACGTAACATTCTGGTGGAGGTCAGCGATCCCCGTCCTCGCCACGGAACTCCGGAGTGGTCGGTACATCGAGCTTGTCACTATGCCTCCCGGTGACGAGCCCGCCTCTGCAACGGCTTCGGCTGGTCCGACTGCTCCAATCGTCACGGTTGCCCAACATCGCGACCCTGGTGTGTTCTCTGGCCAGGAGGGACAGGACGTTGACGAATGGACCAAGCTATATACACATGCCAGCGCTAACAACAGGTGGGACCCAACCATTATGCTCGCCAATGTCATCTTTTATCTTGGCGGCACCCCACGCCTGTGGTAATAGATGCATGACGACGAGATAAGCAGTTGGGACACTTTCAAAGAAAAGCTACAGGAACTGTTCGGCGACCCCATTGGCCACAAGGTTGCCGCGAGAAAGGCTCTTGCGTCTCGTGTTCAGACATGTACAGAGCCGTACGTTTCATACGTCTTCGACGTCTTGGCTCTATGCCGCAAAGCTGACGATGCTATGTCTGTATCAGATAAAGTGTCACATGTTCTAAAAGGCATCGCCGACGACGCTTTCAATTTGCTTGTTTTCGGCAACGTCTCAACAAACGACGCCATCATTAAAGAATGCCGTCGCCTTGAACAAGCCAAGAGCCGCCGTATCACACACAACGTCACGCGGCTACCCAACATCCCTGCTACGTCGACACGTGAAGGTCGACCGCGTCAGGCCACCACCTGTGACGACGTCACCCGTATTGTTCGCCGCGAGTTCGAGGCCGCCTGTTCGCCAGCTTTCTCCACGACGCCTCCCTATCCGCCAGCAACCACGATTGCCATGATTCAGGCCGTAGTCAGACAGGAATTTGAGAACATGGGTCTGAACTCCGTGTGTTCAACATCTCAACCCAGCGTTCCCCAGTTTTCTACCGGCCTTCTTCGTCCCCGACAGTCCTTTTCTACCGCATCTCGCCGCAACCCGTCCGAATGGCGCCCAATTGGAGAATATTGTGGCCAATGATGCTGTGGCATAAATTATAACTACGGTTCAGTGTGGTGGAAAGCCCCCTACTACAACGGGATGCATTTTTAGGCTGTGGTATAAAACCTACGTGCACAAAAACTAAACGCAGATGCATTATGGTGATTGAATATACATTTGTATGGTATGGTATGGTATGATGAACTTTATTTAATGTCCTGAAGATCAACCCTTAGGTTGACGCAGGCGGCTCCCACGTCGGGACAGTAAGGTTTAACCTTACCGCCGTATCATGGGCCTTCTGGACGGCCTGTACTTGATCGAAAAGACCTCCACTGTGTAGGACTCGCTGCCACCAGTCTCTCTCCTTGTCACAGTCTGTGAAAGTCACAGGACACTGCCAAAGCATGTGATCCAGAGTAATGATGCCATTACGCTTCTCGCAATTGATTGGTATCTCTCTTTCAGGATATATCTTGTTAATAAAGTTTGGACTTGGATAAGTTCCTGTTTGCAACAATCTCAGAGTCACCGCTTGAGCTCTATTGAGCTTAGCGTGTGGCACTGGGAATTCCCTTCTGTTGATGTAATAATGCCTCGTGATTTCATTATATGTTAGTAATTGGTCCCTGTTCTCCTCCTGTATATTATTAAGGTCCTGGTCGCGTAGTGCACGGATAGTAAGTCCTCGTGCAGCTGCGTTAGCCATCTCGTTTAAATTCTTCCGAGATGGATCGACAGACCCCATGTGCGCAGGAAACCAGCGGATTTCGATCTCTTGGCTGTCCAACTCACCGATCAGCTGGGCAGCCCTTTTGGTTACAAAGCCATTGGTAAAGTGTAATAGCCATCTTAGAGTCACTGTAAATCTTCGTCCACTTATTATTCCTTAAAGCCAATGCTATCGCTACTTGTTCCGCGACTGTCGTGTCTTTAGTCATGATTGTAATAGCATCCCGAGTGAGACCATCTGCATCTACTACTACTGCCGTAAAGGCTTTCTTTCCTCTGACCCACGCAGCATCTACAAATGCCGCATGTTCTCTGTCGTGTTCTATCTCTTGCAGGAGAGCTTTGGCCCTTGCCTTTCGTCTTTCCAGGTTGTGCACCGGGTGCATATTTCTGGGGAAAGGAGTCGTCTTGATTACCTTTCTTATGCTATCTTTTAGTTCTACTGTGCCTTCACCTGAAATTTTGGATTCGGTTGGGCACCATCCTACCTCTTCTAGTATTGCTCTACCTGGCCTTGTTCCAGAGAGCCTCTCTCTGTGGGCAATTTGCTGAGCTTCAATTATCTCGGCTATTGTGTTGTGGAGCCCGAGTTTCATTAATTTGTTATCCGGAGTGTTAATCGGTAACCCCACTGTTGTTTTGACTAGCCTTTTAATTAATCTGTTCAACTTGTTTATCTCTGTCTGTGTCCAAGTGAGCATCCCAGCTACATATGAGAAGTGACACAAGGCGAAAGCGTGGACCAGTCTCATGGCGCTCTCCTCTCCCAGCCCTCTGTGTCTGTTAGTGATTCTCCTTAGCAGTCTTATTATCTCCACAGTCTTGCTTGTGATGTGTCGTATTGTTCTTCCATTTGCCCCGTTTGCTTCCAGGAATAACCCTAAGACTCTAATGGATTCTACTTGCTTAATAGATTCGCCTGCCTTCGTGGTCAGTACTAACCTGGGTTCTTCCTCGGGAACGTATCCCCTCGGTTTTCTACCCCTTCTTCTGTTCTTGAGTACAAGGAGTTCAGACTTATTAGCAGAGCATTTGAGTCCCATGCCTTCTAAAATAGACTCTACCTCATAAATGCTCTTCTGAAGTCTGCTTTCCGCATGTCCCATACTTCCTTCAGCGGTCCATATAGTCACATCGTCTGCATAAATGGTAAAGTGAATGCCCTCTATCCCTTTTAGTCCCTTTGCCACTTTTGACATGGCCAGGTTGAAAAGCATAGGTGACAAGACCGACCCTTGTGGCGTCCCTCTGTCACCGAGATCCATCTTCTTTGATTTAATATCCCCGAATCTAAGGTGAGCTGAACGATTGCCAAGAAAGGTTTTGACCACTTCGTAGAGTTTTCTCCCCAATCCCAGTTCGGAAATCACTTCAAGTATTGCTCTATGCTTAATTCTGTCAAAAGCTTTTTCGACATCCAACCCCAAGAGAGCTCGAGTGTTTTTTGGTTTAGCTAATAGCAGTTGATGTTTGATTAACAACATGGCATCTTGTGTGGACAAGCCTGATCTGAAACCAATCAGATTGTACGGTAGGATGTCATTGTCCTCCACATATTTCGTTAACCTGTTCAATATGACATGCTCCATTGTCTTCTCTAGACATGATGTTAACGAAATTGGCCTCAGATTATCCAAGTTGAGTTGCTTGCCCGGCTTTGGTATTAAGATAGTACTGGCCGTCCTCCATTCTTCTGGATATACCCCATTTTTCCATAGGTCATTAATGTATGTGGTCAGATATTTTATTGAATCGTCGTCCAAATTCTTAAGCAATCTGTTAGAGATGCCATCCGGGCCAGCTGCTGACCTACTATTCAGATCATACAGTGCCGTGCGTACCTCACTTTCGGTGAATTCCTGATCCATATTTTTGCATTCTACCCCTAAGTAATCGGGATAACTCACATCCTGATCTTCTTTCCTGAGAGGCAAGTATTTAGTAGCCAATCGCTCCATTATGCTCTCGGCGCTTGCAGTCTGACTCTCCTGGTGTGCCAGTTTCGCCACTGCCGTACGTCTATTCGATTTAGTGCCTTTTTCGTTGAGCAGATGCCTGAGCAGACTCCAATTGCCTCCACGTTTTATCCTTCCGTCTAGACATTTACACACCTCACCCCATTTTTGTTTCTGCAAATATCGTGCGTGTTCCTCTATACTCTTATTGAGCTGAGCAATTCGTTTTCTAAGTCTCCTGTTTAGGCGTTGTGATTTCCATCTTTGTAAAATCGATTGCTTGGCTTCGATCAAATGCGCCAATCTACTATCAATTTGTTCAACCTCTTCCTCTGTCTCTATAGCCTTAGTTGCTGCATTCAAGTCGTCCCTAAGCTGACCCACCCACTCTTGTAGTGTGATGCGCCCCTTTCTATCTGTGTCTGCTCTGTCTTTTCTGATTTTTCTAAAATGCTCCCAGTCTATGTAAGTGAAATGCTTTACCTCCCCCCCTGTCGTTTCGACCATTATGTGTAGTATGTAATGGTCGCTTCCTAGGTCCGTACCAGAGTTGATCCAGTCTGCCCTGGGTAAGTTATAAGTGAAGGATAAGTCCGGGGTAGTGTCCCTACACGTGGAACTGCCACACCTGGTAGGAAAGGCTGGGTCCGTGATAAGAGAAAGGCCTAAATCTGTGGCGAGATGCCAGATTCCTTCCCCTTTTTTACTACTCCAGCGGTAACCCCAAGATTGGTGTGGGGCGTTGAAGTCCCCTCCTATTATGAGTGGCGCAGTTTTGGCTACCCTCATGGCCTTATTAAAAATTGCTCTGAAGCTCTGTCTCATCTCTCTGGGACTGCTATATATGTTGAGGCAGAACAAGCTTTGCGCTTTACCTCTGTGCCTTTTTAGGACCATTTCTATCAATATGTATTCAATTTTACTCGCCCCTAATTTTAGATCGTCCTCTATGTAGGGAATGTTCTTGTCAATTAGGGTGGCAATTCCTCTGCCTTGTTCTTTGCCTTTGCAGACCGAGTTGAAGCCGGACAGCCCGATCTCCTCCACTAGAGTTTCCTGCAACATTAATAATTTCGGCCTATTTTCAACCGTTTTGATTATCTGTGCTAGTGACGCTCTTTTTTGCTGAAATCCTTTGCAGTTCCACTGCCACACACTAAGTCTATTTCTATTATCCATTATTATTATCGCTGCCCCCTGACTTGCTACCCCCTGTCACTGTTCGCTTGACTGTACCACCTACCGCTCCTGGAGGTATTCTAGCGCTTTCTGCTTCCAAGGGCAGATATTCTTCATCCTCTCCTTGGGCCTCTAGCCTTTTCAACCTTTTCTCGGCTATTAACTTCCACTTCCATGTTTTATCCACCTTAAGGTTAACGCTGTCTACCGTGTCCTTTAGGTCCCTAATCACATTTTTTAATTTCCTTGTGTATGAATGCTTCCTTTAGTCCCGTTTCTTATATCTTCTCGTGGAACACGACATCCCTTGGTAACAAGACGCACACTTAAGGGCGCATGCGGGCGCACGTTGGAATACTGTAAAAGCCCTACGACCGACAGAATAAAACCGTCGAGCACGCCCTAAAATTATTCCATAGGGGAGAAAAATGCTTTGTAATAAGACTCACTCTACACAGCAACTGAATGTATATGCAGCTATGCTCTTATTTCTTGTTGTTGTTTTTTTTGCCTTTCTAACGCATAAGAGGGAGTGGTTCCTAAATTACAGCAAATTTCTGGTTTCTTAGAGAGCGCCACACAGGCACCACATTCGCCCGCTCACTAACACGCGGGAAAAACGCTGCTACATTCACATGACAGCGGTCGACAGCCGCAACAGTGAGGTCTCGTAGAGGGATGAACGGGCGCTCACGATATGAGACCACAATGGCGGCCGGCCAAATGAGCAGAGAGAAAATATACACATACAAACGAACAGCAACATCTTTAGAATATATACATTAGAATATTGTTATCCGGTTATGTGATACTTTGACGGCACAGTAGCTTGATTATTATTTTTAATTGCGCTCTTTTGATAAACGCCATAATCAAATGTGCTTCAGCTTCAGCCCAACATGAGCGCAGTCATACCTCTGCGTTGTGTAGCTCTCAAGAAGCATGCCGGGAAAAGTATCGCCAGTGCAGTATTTTTGTAACGGTCGTGCCGCACTTTGTTTCATCACTTTAACCACGTTTTACCGCTTAGAACAACAGGAAGCTGAGCTAGTTGGTAAGGATTCATAATGCAAAGAAGGATTAAGGCGCGCAGACACGGGCACGAGAGAACAGAAGTGCACAACTCGAAAGCCGACAATCCACTCTTGATTTGGTGGCGTGCGTTTACCAAGCCCGTTGAGTGTCTGAGTCGCTCGTGACCCGTTTTACAGTTGCCAAAAAGACTCCTTAAGGTGCGCGAGCCGCCTAAAAGAAGCCATGCCACCGTGGAGCAGCGACACGTTTGGCGCTCTGCGTGGCTGCTACTAGGAACCGCATTGCCGGTGTACAGTGGCAAAAATTCGTTCGCTTACGTCAGATTGGTGAACATCGCTTATGTTATGACTGCTGCAACGAATACCAAAGGCAGCAATAAAAGTGACCTAGGCAAGCAATGCTTCTTGTTCAATCATTTATGAGCTGGTGGGTGTTTGTCGCATATTTCACCGTCAATTCATGCTCATGCTTAAGCTACTCATTTTTATTGAAGCAAACCACTTGCTCGCTTCATTAACACAGTTTTTTTTTATCTCTATGAGTTACCGTGTTGGTTATGCTTAAAACTCGAGTATACGTTGCACTTTTTTCCGTACAGACATCAATAGACTTCATGCACGAAACTGGTGTTTTGTGCTGATACGGTCTTATGTTTACAAAAGAAATGTAAACTATGCTTAATTAAATAATATTAATTAGAGTTATCCAGTTTTCATTACCTCGATATTGCTTTTTTACTGTTAAACTGTCACATTCTCGCGGTGTTGCTCTTTTTACTTGAGTGGGGTACGAACTAAGTTGGGAAGAAATTTGCATGGATAATTTTGGATTGATTAACATTTAAGTATTTAATCTCGAACTTTTATTGTTAGCGAAATCTCTTTGCTAGAGCACACTCAAATTATGCATGTTTATTTATATGTTCGGTGGTAATATTCCGAGTACAAGGAGCTTTTCCTCAAACACATTTATTATTATCTGGTTTTGCTTAATTAGTGCCATTTCAGTGGACCTTTCTTTTCTGGAACCGAATTGACTGTCTGGTAAAACTGAATGTTTAACTTGAAAACTGGATTATAACGTATATAATCTTTTCCAGACCTTTGGATAATATCGGAAGAATTGAAATAGGCCTGTAATTAGCCATATCCGAGGTAGCACCACTTTTGTGAATGACAGCCACTTTTGCTACCTGCATTTCGCTTGTAAAGACGCCAGATGCTAAAGCTAAGTTATAGATATGCATTAGCATTGGGGCTAGTATGTCAACTACAAACGTGAAGGGTTTGACCTGAAAGCCATTTTTATCTTCAGCTCTGCTATTTTTCAGATTTCTAAACACTGTCATGATTTCGTCTTCATGTGTAGGATACATGAACAGGGATTCTGGAATACATGGCGTCTTATACATGTAACCCACAGTTGTGTCAGAGGGACAGCATAATGTTTTGGTTATATTAACAACGAAATTATTAAATTCATTACACAGTTCCTCCCCACTTATTGGTATATTATCTTTCATTATTGTCGCAATAGTTGTTTTTGAGGTGCGATTTAGTAATTGGTTCAATTGGTCCCACTGTATGTGAATATTTCTTTTGGATGTCTCGGAAAATGTATTGCTAAAATACCTTAACTTGGCAGTTCTTAATTCTCGATTTAGCTGGTGTCGGTATTTTTTATATTTCTCAAGCTTTGTAGGCTGGCGCGATTTTATGAATTGCGCAAACATTTTCTCTTTGGTCTTTATTTTGCGGAGCAGTTCTTGCGCAACCTACGGCTTCTTAGGATTGCGTTTGCGCGGACGGACTTGCGGAAAACATTTGTGATAGACAGTTTTTATTTTGAACAAAAATGCCTTATACGCCTCATTCACGTCTTTTAAAGATAGCACATTGTCCCAACTTGTTTCATATAGCATCGAACGAAAACGGTTAAGTGTGGTGATATCAATGCGTCGAAAATTTGGAGAGGATGCTGCGGGAACTCGATAAGGGCGTTCAGCTGGGACAAAGGCAAAAACAGGGAGATGGTCACTTAATTCGGACAGTAGAGTGCCAGCTTTCTTGTCTCGCATTTTTCTGCGTTCGTGATCACAATATCAATGGAGGAAGATGTGGAGCACGTGATGTGTGTAGGTACTTCGATAAGATTGAAAAAGCCATAGACATCTTATGAATACCTTATGAATTCTCGTTGTGGTGCTGAATCACATCGCGCATCAATATTCAAATCACCCGATAAATACAATACTTGCTGGTTTGCTGTTACGTAATCAAGCAGGCTTTCGAGAACGTCTAGGAAGCCTCTCAAATTTCCCACAGGAGGACGGTATTGAACGGTGAAAAGGTAATTTCCACCTCCTACTGTCAGTATTTCAATATCTGGTGTAGAAACTGTGAATAATTTGTTTTCTACTGCAGCTAGTGTGTTCAATATCTGTAACGACACTCCGCCACCTCGGCGCCCCGGTCTATTAAGAACAAAATGTGTATAGTTACTTAGAACTAAATAGTTTGCATCATCTTCATACCAGATCTCGGTAAACATAAGTACATCAAAAGAAAATTTGAAAGCAGAAAAAAGTGCTTCTATTTCATCAACTTTGTTGTTTATTGAACGCCAGTTCAAGTGAAAAAGCTTTACGGCATTTGTGCTGACAAGCTTGTTTAACTGTGTTGGAGCAAGCAGGTGATAGCAATCCATGATGAAGGATAACTTCTTAGACCATCTTGGCCACGTCACTGCTATTCGTTATCTTTAGCAGCGTACTGTTTTCAGATTTGCGTGCATAGATCTGGCCTCCACGCACCCAGACAAACTTCCAGTTTGATTCGCGCTTCTTATTGACAGTCATCCCCAGGAAGCGCTTGTGATCTGGGCACAGCTGTTCGTTCACATACAACTGAACTCGTTTCCTCAAACCCAAGGTCTGTACATGACAGACAAATTTCTCGCGCCTTTTCAAGAAAAGCGTCTCGCTTCTTTCGATGCACAAATTGTGCGACTATGTATTTCTCTGTTTTGCTGCCATGAACGGCCACCCTATGACATACGTCAATGTCGGAAGACGCAACACTTTCGCCCGCTTTTTTGCCAAGTTTATCCAGGATATCGAGCAAGTTTTCACCTGTGCTCACGGGTATCCCTTTTATTTCTACGTTTGCATTCCGCGAATACTGGTCACAATGTACCAGCCGTGCCTCACACAATTTGACCTGTGCAGCAGGAGAATCACAGTTATTTCTTGAAATTGAGTTTTCTTCACGCAATTCCTTATTTTCCTCGACTGTGCTCTTGAGGTCATACTTTATCTCATCATATTTCTCACTGATCAATGACATACTAGTTTTTATTTCTCTGAGCTCACTGCGGACGTCGCGTTCAAGCTATTCCCTGAAGGCCTTAAATTCAGCCCTGATTTCTTTCTTAATTTCTTCTAGTGCTAGCGCTAGTCCCTTGCTCATTTTGGACATGATAGTGTGAGGCAAGCTGCGACGAAATCACAAGAGCAGCAGTTTACAAATGGCAGCAGCGGCGTGGCAGCCTGCAACCTACAGAAATATACAATGCAAAATGACCAACCTGCAGTAAAGCAAAAATAGTCGGGTTAGCCTCTGTGTCGGTCGTGCTGCTCACGCCACTTCCGCCAAGTGAAGAGCGGTCCACGCTGTCCCCGAGCTTTTGTAGCCGAAGCCCACTGACGTCACCACGCCTAGTCCAATCGTCCGCGCACAGATATCTTCAGAGATCTTCGGCGCACGATGCTCCGTGTCAACTTCTTCCGGAAAGATATGGGCGGCTGTCTGTGTGTGCAAGGTGCCGGCGTAGCTGCAGTAAAGCAAGAATAGTCGGGTTAGCCTCTGTGTCGGTCGTGCTGCTCATGCCACTGCCGCCAAGTGAAGAACTTTATGATCAAGACAAAAAAGAAATAAAAATTGTTAATTCAACTCCCCCCTGAATTACCCATTTCTGGGCCATTAGGTTTTGCATAATACACTTGTGGTGATTAACACAGAGCCACGTTGGCCTAACCCTAGTGGCACAGGACATCCTTCAAATTATGCGTTGGTACAGAACCATTGAGCATACTGCTGGTGCTCTTGCCTTCGCTGAGCATACCAGTGACATACTAACACACATTTTGTTGCTATAGGTCCATTACAGAGACACTAAAGATAAACAGTAAATCCTTTTAGACTGATAAAGCAATCTTTCAGAACTTTGTATTCATGAGCAGTGTGTCAATAAGCGGATTAATAGAAGAGAAAATGAAGATTTAACTTTCATTTTTCAAAGTTTATGTAGCGCCCGCACATCAGTGTGGAGTCATACTTCAACTAAATTTATTCTTTGACTCCTTTAGAACAGAATTCATCAATATTGACCAGTAGAACATTAACTAGACCCGAACAGACACCGTCAAATTCCATATCACAGCGAGCTGGTGCAGGAATTATAAGGTGGTGGTGGCGACACCAGTTTTCGTTTCTACAAGTTATCTGGCTTATCAAGCCGATCCTCACGTAAGAGTTGCTTTTTCGGTGTTGTAGATGAATGATTTAATAAAGCTCAAATAAATTTTCTCTTTCGTGTCCCTTTAAAGCAAGCACTGTGCTACATGGCTTGGGCAACCTACCAGCCACCGAACCCACGAGCGCTTTTGTTAGGCAAAATAATTTTTACAGAAAGTTTTCTGAGGATATGCATCTGGAAATTTTTTGCCTAGCGAAATTTCTTGTAGAAACTGACCAACTCCAATGCTTTCACCCATGGCTTTGTGTAGCTCAAGTACAGAAAGCACTGCTCAATAAATGTCAAAATCATGTGGGCCTTTTTTGGGTAGATAACGTGGAAGACCCAGAACGAAGCGAAAAGGCAGGCCAGACCTGCCATCAGTAACGATGTCACAAACAATCGCTGCACATCGATGTGTAGCGCCTCCCTTCAACCTCTTCTTTTGTAAAAGAAGCCTTAAGGAGGCCCCCCGCGAACTGAAAGCCTGAGTTGTTAGCATCCAGGCGCAGCCTCTTCAGCAGGCCCTTTTCAACATATACACCGTCACCGATGTCCACCTGTGAACCAATAGAACAAAAACATATTCATTTTATACACTTTTGATCAAGGAATGGTTAGGAAATAAGGTAGCTAGGGTAAAAAAACGGAAGTAGCTGCTTCTTGTTGATTTGGTTTAAAGAACAAAGCACCCGTACGTATACCATGCATGCATTGTGCTGAGCTGTGTACTTTCACCTAAGACTAGAAAGTATTGGGAACTTCAATACAAAAGAAAGACATTCATCTGCCTAGATCTAAGCAAATGCGTTCCACCCCTTGACACAGAATGGGATCGGGTGCTGTTCTAGCGATTAGCAGACATTGAAAGCTTCAAGCCTGATTGAGTATTGGGCCAAGGGTCAAGGTTCGCCGGGCGTACGGCCAATCTGTAAAAACATTGTGAACAAGGCTTCTGTAGCGAAGCCAAAACGTCTTTTAGATTTATTCATTTTTTAGCACTTCTGTTGGTCGGTGTCCATCGTTTTATTACTTCATGCTTCATCCCTACCAGACAGGCTTCCGTTGAACCCTCGATTTCATTTCAAGGGTCAAGCTGTGCTCGATTTGTGACGCACAAGTGCTCGAGACCTATTGAACAAGATGCAATTGTCTTCGATTTACGGACTGCATTTTGGTGTAAATATTTTGTCTGACAAGGTGAATGAACCACATACACAAGCAGCATTTTCATAGTTAGCACAGTCTTTAATAGGTACTGATACCTTTAATTTAGAAAGCCCTGTATATTGGGCCTTATCAAACTAATTTCATAAAAGGTTTGGCAAGCTAGAAGCATATAATTTTAGAGTCATTAGAAGACAGGTGAAATGAGTTAATTATTGCAATAATTACTCAAATTTAGAATTTAGACCGCTCATCCTAATGAGAAATTGATGCAGGCAGTTTGCATATTCCACAATAGCATATAGATATCACAAATAGGCATGAAAAAACCTTAGCTTGGAGCTTCACTATTGCAAGCAGCCATGCCCTCGAGGAGAAATAACTTGTTTTTCTGTTGGCAGAAATGAGGCTCGAGTATTTTATTGACACATATATGCGCCCATGCATATATGTTATCTCTGTTGTAAACCTTCTTCTCATGTATATGCAAGGTGTGTTTGTAACATCTCATTGTACACAAAATGAAATGCATAAGAACCCGAGAAGAAACTAAAAAACAAGACAGCAATCTCAGTGACAAGCCATGCTAAACCAACGAGATAGCCATCTCAGTAACAAACTGTATCAAAAATTTTACTGACATAAATTCTGACCTTTGAAACATGACGTGTATATGAATGCTATCTACATTAGGGCGATGGGCAACTTTAAACATCCACATCAGAAAGATGTGCATGAGAAAAGAGTGGCATCAAATGCTTTGGCAGAGCATGCAGCAATGACTAAACACAATACTGACTGGATAGTGTCTAGCATAATCGGCCAGGAAAGAAATTGGAAGCCATGCCTGTACCCGGACTCCCTAGAGATACAATCAACAGGACACACGTTCATCTGAAACCAAGGAGTCCACCCCCGTCTTGCTAAAACTTACTTAAATATGCACTTCTACTTTTTCACCCCATTGTGAACAAGGCTTCGAAGCCGAAATGTATTGCAATTAATGTTGTATTTGGTTGGTCTATTTCTTTCCTTGTCAGGTTTCGTACCGACTACACAGGTTTCCGTGAAACTCTTGATGATACAACTTTTGTGCGAAAGCATTGCTTAAGGCGCCTTTGCCTAAACCATGTCTTTAGGTGGTAGAAAACATTTTTCTAGAAACTATAGAGCCCATCATTCACAGCACATAACCTCAATTCGTGGTTCTTAAAAAGGCACTTTGGCTTGATTAATATAGAGTCTATATGGAGTATATCAGACATAATTGCTCAAGCCCCCAATTATATTTAACTCAGACGAGGCTACTTTAGGTAGATTCATTAAAGTGAGGGCACTTCACCAAAACATAAAATTTGTGATCAGCCTCTAGAAATCCTGAAAATGGCAATACAGTAAAATGATTGCATATTGCACAAATGTATCCTACAACTCGAAAGGTAGCGCTAGTTTTGTACGCATCTTTGAGAAAGCACACAGATTAGGTGCTTTATCGTCGTGCTGTCCAGCTTCCAGCAGTGCAGCATCTTCCTGCGGGATGTAGGGATGCCTCCAGAATTCACATAGCCTTCAAAAGTCAGAAATGTTTAATTTATTGTGCTGTGAACCTGAAAATTTGTGATTTTTCAGTGTCATGTGGAATTGCAAAGAGAGCCTCACACAGCCAGCTGCATGAATTTGCGTCTGGTTGTACAAATGTCTCTTTGTTATATCTCAGGAGGTTACACTGCTATTTTGTAACAAGTGAAATTTCAGGAAGGAACGAAATCAGCAGCAACAGACTACCAGGACAGTCAACAACAAAACTCAAACATGTAGTAAAACATAGAGCATCATTGGATTAAAGAAAAATATTGAGCGCATGAAAAGCATTCTGAAAGCTAGACCGAGATTTTCTAGTGATGATATTCCTTTTCGCTATTCGTTAGTGGTCTGACCGACGCCCCGGCCCGTGCTACGTACTAAAACAGCCGGCCGTTAGCGGTGGGCGACAAGAGTGGTATAGAATAGAGGGGTAAGTATCGCTACAAAGTCGCAGTCCTTGCTTTATTACGCACTGCCGTAACCTACAATTGCAAGAGCTGACATGCCGTTCTTAAGAATTGGTTGGTCTGTCTCTCTTAAAGGCCAGCGTCTGATTTAAATGTCTCGAATAAAAATAAACGTCGTTGTTGTAATATCGGCCCATATCCGCTCTGCAACATAGAAGACAAATACGCGAAGACACTGAAGAATATAAACAATACACACAGGTTCTCGCGACGCGGACCTCGAAACCGAACTGTACACATACAAAAATCTTCATACAAGCTTCTATCTGCTTAAGCGTCAAACATAGCAATCGTGTGCCAACGCGCGAAGCCCATGATACATCGACGTATACATAACACATGTACTGTACTTGCAGGAATGCCTATAGAACGAATAACTTCTTGCCAGGAAACTACCGAACGAACGGCAACTTTCAGTGTTTTCATAATTGTGTGCCCACTGAGGCATAGCAATCAAGGCGGGTAGCATATATTTCACAGCGGAATGCAAGTACGCTGTAACATCAGAGGAGGCCTTCGTGAAATTGCTTGCTAAATGTGCACAGCAACATGGCCAACCTACGATCAAAAAGTGCTTTGCTCTAGCTAGTTACACAACGCTCATTACGTAAATCATAAGCTTCAAGAATGCGCGCAAGCGCCAAACTTGCTGACCTTTCAAGACTTGGCAAACGCTCCTTCGTCTAACAGGTACCGAGGCACCGACGTTTTTCTGGCACAAGCACTGTAGAACTTCCGATGAACTCAAGCTCCACAAAAGCACAACCTTCCACAGTCTTCATGCACTACGATTCGAAGCCCCAGCACGATACCTTTCGCGAGAGCGCGGGCAGGCAGCTCAGCAGAACAAAGGCAGCGCGGACGGGCGCTGTCGTAGGATACTCACTGTCGACGCTGGTGGATCGCACGAAACACACGGCGAACTAGTGGCCTTACACGAGTCCGGAGGGTTTGCGATGGTTAATGCACACGACAAGGAGCACATTTTGTCGAGGCACTTCTAAGATATAATTCAACTACCGCCTTACTGCAAAGAGCATTCAGTACAACCAATGTGGTGTGTCGACCAAACAAATACTGCAGTAGCGCCACTCTGCCGGTTTTAGAATAGTGTATCGTAAATGAGAAAATTACGTGTTTTTTCCGGAGGTGCTGAGGTGCCGAGCAGTGCGGAAGTATCCACGTCGGCTCCCGCGTTCTTAACTGTTTTTGGGCGTCTTTCCGAGAAGAACCCTGGATAGATATACCTCACCGGAACCGCAAAGTTTCAAGGAATCCGCCCGTGCCAGAGTTTTATCGGTGGGTAGACTTTTTGTCATATTCTGAGGCTTTTGCTCTGCGATTACGCCGACGAGGGAGCTAGCCCTAACGGGCACAGCCTGCTCTCGGCGCGGCGGTGCAGGCAGGCCTGCCTGTAGAGGCAATCCCACGCTTGCGTTTTGCTGTCTCTGTGCGCGACTGAAGCGACGACACGTACATTCATCGAAAGCGACGCCATGCCCGAAGTCGTAACTGTGGAAGGCATGGACGTAACCCAGGAAGATCTCAACGGTGCTGGGTGGATCACCGCCCTCAACAACCGTAAAAAGCAGGAAATGAACAGGCCGCCATTACGAGATGGCCAACGTGGTACCGTGAACAAGCCGGCTGGCTGCCGCACTGCCAAGGGACCAGCTAAAAGTCTGTTGTCGCAAGTAACGGCAGCTTCGCGACTTCCGAAGCTCCCGAAGGAACAGATCAAGATTATCGTGCGCCCCAAGGGAGGCCTCGACGTATCAAAAGCCGACGTAGTACTGCTCGCTCAAGCCCTGGCCATGGCGGCGGCCCTGCCTGAGCATCAAACGAAGGAAGACACCGTGTACCCAAACAAGGTACAGAATATTTTAATCATTTCTACTCCGCACGCCGCTAATGCAAGGGCCTATGCGAGACTAAATAAAATCCATACTAAGTACGGCGCCTACGAAGTCTCGGCGTACGTCATCGCCCCTGAAGATACGCGCAAAGGCGTAATAAGGCACATCGACCCCTGTCACGATGAAGGCACGCTTAGAAACATGATTGTTAACGAAAGAAATCCCATGGCACTAGAAGCCAGAAGAATCAAGAACTCGCATGTAGTCGTGATTCTATTCAGAGGCATGCGTGTGCCCAACCACGTGATCTGCGGCACGGCCTTGTTGCCATGTTCTTTATATCGACGCCAAGTCGACGTTTGCCATGCTTGCGGCCACGTAGGCCACCGTGCCGACGTTTGCACCAGCAGCGAGAAAGAGAGAAGCAAATGCCGCGGTTGCGGAAAAGCAAAAGCGGACGACGAAGAAGAACATCAATGCAACCCCAAGTGTGAAGCGTGCGGCGGGCTCCACGTCCCCGGAGACCGAACGTGCAAAAAGCGCTATCAAATTCCATACATCGTACGATGCCGACGCCCAAGACGCCGACAAAGAGCAAGGAAGGCACAACTGGACGAAGAATCTGACGTCACCGACGTAATTGGCGACATCTCGTTGGCTGCACCAGCTGCGCGGAGCGGTTCCATCCTAGGTACCCGATCTCTATCCGGAGGGCACTCACGCTCGAGAAGGACAGAATCCAAACCGAGGCAAGGAGAACGCTCCTCCAAATCGAGATCCCGGTCTCGCTCCCAGTCCGTCAAGCGGGCCACGTGGGCAGACAAGGTCAAGGGAGCGACACAGCCGCCTGGGAAGAAGAACGCATCAAGCAAAGAAACGACAGGTGAGGCACAGCCAGAGCATAGAATCGATCCCCGTATCCAAGCGCTCGAAGCGGAAAATAGGGAACTTCGACGCGAGCTCGCAGAGCTTAAGGAATCCTTTAACAACATGAAACGAAAAGTCATAAACCGGCATGAGGTTAGCAACAGTAAACCAGGCCCGTTAGCCGGGCAGTCGAAACGCAAGGCGTTTAACCCGGAACCTTTTAGCGACACAGAGGAGGAAGAAGAGGACGACATAACCGAGGTCAACGAGACCCCGTCCGCCGCCTCGGCTTCCCCCGTCAAAAACGAGGGTAAACTGGAAAAGACCCTGAGTAGAATTATGGAAATGCTCTCCGCCATAGAGTTGAGAGTAACGCTATTAGAAAGACCTAGGGCTCAGCCCAAAAGTAGACAAACAACACATACTGAACCCCTCCCGACAGGATCAAATACCGACGGGGGCGCCACAGGTTTCTAAAATTTCACAGTAAATAAGATGGCTAACACAAATAACAATACCGTTAAAATTTGGCAGTGGAACTGCGCTAGCTTCCAGAGGCGCAAGGCTCCATTAGGTCAGCTCGTCAGATCGGTGACAGACAAGCCACAAGTCATTTTACTGCAGGAGACGCTCGCGGAGAAGGAGATTACTCTGTCGGGGTATCGCGCAGTAGCGTACAATGGCGAAGCGGGGAGAGGCATCGCCGCGTTAGTTAAAAAGAGTGTCTCCTTTGTGGAGCACACCGTTCCAAAATATCGTAGCGGACTAGAAGCACAACTGATCGAGCTCGTGCCCAGTAGATCGACCAACGCGAATGTCTTTATTCTTAACGTCTACAGTTCGCCTGCAGATAAGAACAGAAACTTTAATGCACTATTCCATTCCGCAATCAGGGCAGCCAGAAACGCGCGCCTCTTAATTGCGGGGGACTTCAACGCTCCGAACACGGAATGGGGATACGGCTTTAACAGGAAGAAGGGCACAAACTTAGCCGGATGTGCAGCCGATTTTAACCTCACGCTTGTTACAGATCCTAGGTTTCCCACTAGAAGGGGTAATTCGGTCAGTCGAGACACAACGCCAGACCTCACATTCTTCCGAAATATCGAGGGCACGTGGGATAATCTCCAGGAGGACTTGGGTAGTGACTACTACGTTCTCGAAATCGCGGTGCAGGTCAAACCCAAACCTCCGGTCAAATACGAATACGTCGATTGGGATCTTTTCCGGAAAATTCGAGCGGAAACCACCCCCTCAAGCGAGTCCTTCAAAGAACTAATTACCAATCGCAAACAGGCCGTCAAAAACACGACCAAAGAAATCAGCACAACACTTGAAGTGCCCAAAATTGACTCTTGGTTAGCTCATCTCCTGGAGGCTAAACACGCTCTTGGAGGGAGGTGGAAAATACAGAAATTAAATCGCTGACTACGAGCAAAACTAACGTCACTAAACAAGGAAATAGAGTGCTATTCCAAGCAACTGGCCCTGCAACAGTGGGACAAAATGCGCAACGAAACGGACGGTCGCATGAGAAGAGGTAGTAAGTGGAATCTGCTTAAAAGCCTCCTAAACGATAAACAGTCCCGGAATGCGCTAAATCTCACCGTCGATAGGCTCATACATAAGCAGGTCACCTCGGGCCTCACAAACGATGTAATTGTCAACGACCTGGCGCGAATTTACCTACCCGTCAAGGAAGGAGATTCGCAAGACATAACGGTGAGAGCCGCTTACACGGGGCTAGGCAGGCCAGAATTAGACGAACCTTTTACGATTTCAGAAATCAGAGACGTACTCTTCAACCTTAATGGAAGATCGGCCCCGGGGCCAGACGGGGTCACCAACAAGCTCCTCCGGAACCTGGACGACAAGGCCATCGAAATCCTAACGGCAGAGATAAACGAGGTGTGGAGCTCGGGGCAGGTCCCGTCGGAATGGCGCACCGCCAAGGTGGTGCTCATCCCCAAACCGGGGAAACCTCCGCACATAAATAACCTGCGTCCCATCTCTCTAACATCATGCGTTTGCAAAGTGGCAGAACATGCAGTACACAATCGAATCGTCGAACAAGTCGAAAACCACGCACTATTTAGGCATAATCTAATAGGTTTTAGAAAGGGACTCCCCACATAGGACGCAATGCTCCTCCTGAAAAGATCTATATTCGATAACGAGACGCGGGACGTACGAGGTATCATTGCTCTCGACCTCGCTAATCCCTTTGACAAGGTGGCTCACGAACACATCTTGAACAAAATTTCCCATCTCAGCCTAGGGCAGAAATTCTTTAATTTCACTCTCTTGTTCCTATCGGAAAGGAAAGCGTTCTTTCGACTGCATGGGCACGATCTCGGGCGGTCCGTACGAACTGGGCAACTGCGGAACCCCTCAGGGCTCGGTCCTATCCCCGCTACTATTTAATATCGCCATGCATAAACTCTCTGAAAGGCTGGCCGCACTCCCAAAAATAGGTCACGCAATCTATGCAGACGATATCACAATCTGGTCCCCGGAGGGATCTTTGGCCGATCTAGAGCAGTCTCTCCAGGCGGCCATGGATGTAACGGAAGAATTTCTTACATGCACGGGTCTCAAGCTGTCACCGACCAAATCCGAACTCTTCCTCTTCAGACAGTCGAGGCAGGGCGTTAGGAACCTCGAGCCTCTGGAAACGCTGCCAGTCGAAATTACAACACGAGAAGGGCAACCCATTCCGAGGGTGAACTCCATCAAAATTTTAGGACTTTTAATCAACGCCAAAGGCTGTAGCAGAAGCTCTAAACAAGCTGGCTGCGCAGGCGAAAAATATACTAAGACTCATAACTAGAATCGCAAGCAAAAGGGGCGGACTCAAGGAGGACAACCTACTCAGGGTCTTTCAAGCTTTCTTCATCAGTCGCATTACTTACACGACACCCTACCTCAAATGGAGCAAAATTGAAAAGAACAAACTCGACACGCTCATCAAGTCCGGCATCAAAAGAATACTCGGGATTCCACAATCCGCTAGCACATTAAAACTACTTGAACTCGGAATTCACAATACCACAGACGAATTAATTGAAGCACAGTTGATTGCACAGATCTCCAGGCTTTCGTCAACTAAACCGCGAATCAAAATTCTTGATGAAGCTGGTCAAGTCTCTATACAGGCACCGCTCAACCGACACCCCCTGTCTAAGTTAGCCCGTGAAGGTATAAAGGTTGAGCCCGTGCCGAGGAACATCCACCCAATATATAACGAAGGTTGCAGAAGAGGGCGGCCTAGAGCCATCCTTCGACGAATCGATCCTTACGGGGCAGATGCATTCTTCGTTGACTCCGCCAAATATGGCAGCGAAGACAGGTTTGTAATCACGCTCGTTGACGCGCGCGGAACACTTATGAGCTCCGCATCAATCTACGCTAAACACGTGAACGAGGCGGAAGAAACCGCGATAGCCTTGGCTCTTCAAGCCGCAAAAGGCCCGGCGTCCATTTTCTCCTACTCGCGCACGACGGTCAGGGCTTTCTCGTCCGCTCTAGTTTGTAAACACGCAGCCGACATCGTTAACAGATGCTTTCGTATTAATACGCGAGAAGAAACTGCATGTCATACCATAAAATGGTTCCCGGCCCGCATGGACGATGCAACTAACCGAGCGGGTTGCAACCCTAACGAGCGGGCCAACTGCCTGGCGCGTGAATTCACGAACCGCGCCCGAGCTAGTGGTCCGGCTCTCCCGCAGGATTGCCCCTTCAAAGATAAACTTACAACCTTTCACGAAATTACGTCACATTACAAACACAGGAGGAGAAAGTTTCCTTCCCCCTGCCCGAAACTGAACAGGGCTCAGGCTGTTACTTTCAGGCTTTTACAGACGAGATCGTAACTCACCCCGAGAGCGCTTAGTTGGATAGACACGAACTTTTCGCAATCGTGCTCCAAATGCGGTCACGCGTGCTGCTCCTTCGACCACATGCTCTGGCTGTGCCCGTACAACGCGGGCTCCGACTTTCATAACAAGTCCAAGTGGGACGCCTTGCTGAAGAGCTCGGATTCCCCAAGCCAACTACAGGCCGTCCAGAGGGCCCGCGACGTCGCGGAGAGTCACCATCTCTCTGTCCCATCGTGGGCGGAGCCACCAACTTGATCGGGGAGCCTTCGGTTCCCTCCAATCAAGTTCCTCAGGACAATCTAATAAAGTTCTTGTCACTGTCACTGTCACGTGTTTTTTTTCCTAATAACAATTGGTAGCGACCCTTTAACAAATTTGTTCGGTCCAAAAGTGTGTATTTTGTAATAAGTATGCACTTTGTACTTTGTGATACGAAGTTTAAGGAAATGTATATATAAAAAAAGAAGCGGATGTGGCCTTCAAGATTCGCAACCGCTTCAGGCGCATGCAGTTAGCAAAAAAACGGCCTTTGAGATCAGAGTTTGTCGCTCAAAGGAAGCTGTAGCTGGGAGGAGGGCAGGCATTTAGGCCCCAATTGTTGGGTTTACAGTGCCGAGGTAGGCTTCCTTACTTATAAAGCATGTACAGGGACTTACGCCAAGCCATGAGCGAGCTTTTGGCGAACACGAGCCGATCAGCGCGCCGTCCGTGCAGCTCCATCTGCTTGCAATGGTGGATGGCCTACGAGCTTCTTTGACACCTACTGAGCTCAAATTCATGATCACCACTCGTATGCACGCTTCCTACGGCGCTAGCTGTCATGTTTACGAGTACATGTGCCCCCATCTTGAATTGGTGAGACCATACTTTCTCTTAGCGTCCGGTATTAGAAACATTTTTTTTGTATGAACATTCTACTATCATCTGTTACTAGGAAGTTGATTAAAAATTACGTAAACAGTTACTGTGCAAAAAAAAAATTTAAAGCAGCCAGTCCTTTCACATTTATTCAATATAAGATTGTGTCATCCATTCATTTTTCAATAAATCATTTTTACAAACATTCTAACCAGTGTTACTAGAAAGTTGATTGAAAATGAAGCAAATTTACACCTGTGTATGAAACCAGACTCTCTTGCCCAGCCATGTTCATTGAATAATTATAAGCTTATTTAATAATATTCATGCATGGCTCTGTAACTAACTTGGGTTACGTACCTTAAAAAGCATAAATATTTTTATTGACATCCTATTGAATGGTGTTTCTAAAAAGTTAAAATAGTGTGTATCAACATTCTAGTTACTTTTTTTAACATACTGAAGTTAGAAAAAAAAGTAACCAACTTTCTTTTGACAAACGTTACTAAAAAGTAAAAAGTATATGGGATGTTGCTAAAGTTGATAGAAAGTTGATAAAAGTTCTAAAGAAAGTAAGGAAGCATTTTTGTACGGGTAAGAATTAGCGTTCCAAGGTGCCTTTTTTTTCTTTATTATGCCAGTGTCACACGGCCACTTTCGATCGCGATCGAGCCCAATCCCGTTCGAAATTCGCGACTGTGATTGAGTTCCTCTCACGGCTTGCTCAAGGGGGGCACACGCGAACGAGAAATTCGATCTTGATCGGGTTTGATCGCCATGGAGAGTGCGCGGTGTGACACCCGTATTACACTACTCGAAATACGAACTAGCGCTCGACATGATCGCATCTATTTCTAGTGCGTGAGGCTTTCCATTGACTGTCGCTAGCACTAACCAATGTTTTGTTTCTTTTGTGCTACAGTAGACCGTGACGATTCCATTTATAGCTCGCTCGTAGAAGCATGAAAAAGTGGGCTTGTGCTTGCCAATGAACTCTGACCGACACGTTTCCTTCCGGCCGGAGCAGCAGACGCGAGAACTCGCCGTTGGTAGGCTGCTGGCATTTGGCGGTATCCCTCGCGAACGGCAAGATATTTCCCTGCCGTAGAGATGATCGGTCCAGGAACGATTCTTGAGGCGATTTTTGTCAGTGAATGCGAGCATGGCCACGCCGGTTTGCCGTGCAGAGCAGAATCGGAACCTTATTTTCGATGAGTTCGCACTGACGCAATGCAGTCGATTGGCTCGTCGGTCTTGCAACGGGCGGCGCGTCCACAGAAAGCCCCGTCCACTTGAGACACCTCTTACGCGACGTACGTACGTTCCACGTTTCCAACGTTCGGCGGTTCCGTTGGTGGATGCACCGCCACGGCATCGATCTTTGCCATTTCTGCCGCGGCCGTGCCTGTCGCCGAGCATAGGCTTAACTGGATTGGGCGGAGCTTGCAATGATCGAGACCTTGCGGAGTACAGTGGTAGTATTTAATCACTTGATATTCCGGTTGGTTCCAGATCACGTGGTTTTAAACTCTCAATAGATGGTTTTTGGTCACGTGATCTAAAACTCTGTACGTCGTGAAGCCGGCTCATGAAATCCTTTTTCTATGTATTTCAAAGATTATAGTAAAACGTTGTAATGTAACGCATTTTACGGCGTCATGCCAGAGTAATTTTCTGATGCAAGGTACTCTTCAAAGCTCATGAGCCGCAAAAACCCCAATGTCGGCTAACTTTTGCTAACAGTGTAGTATCCTAAGGTCCGGTCAGCGAGGGCACAAGATCCCCGCGTAGAGCGTTTAATCAGATGAGAATTCACAGATGCACTTGAAAAGCGCCGTGAAGAGCCATGATCCAAGTGCCCCAATGACGACGGTGGTAGTAGATTTGTCCGATTATCCATATATTCCCACGTGCCTGAAGATCCTTTGACAGGGAAGATATCTGAAACATTCTTCAGGCGTGTAATGATTAACACACGTAAATGGCCGCCAGATTGGAAATGCAATCGGACAGCCACTGACGAAGGAAAGGAAATATATACCCGTTGCGAGAGAGGGCAGGTGACATTTCCTGACTAATGACCAAAGGAGTGAGGTGGACAAACAGAAAAGCATGGAGCGGGAGTGGTATTCGCTGCAGTTACCAACAAAAAAAGTATGACTAGTGCAATATATTGAGACCACCCCCCAAAAGTAGCAACACCAGCCATCTCTCAGAATGGTGGAAAAGAGATTTTACAAAAGAAGGAACAGAAAACAATTCAGAAAGAGAGAAACCTGTACAGAGCGAGAAAATGAAAAGAGGAAAAAGAAAAATAAGAGATACGTAAAAGACATCAGGTGGCAATCGAACCACCGAGGGCATCAACCCGATCCGAATCAGGGGATGCCTACGTTTGGAAGGAGTGTGCAGGGAACGGTACTCCAGTGCACAGGATCATAGCACAGCCGTCGGGCGGATACCGGCACCGCGCACCGCGGCCCAGGACGCCGGGCCCGGCCCGAGGGCGGCGAGTCCGGAGCCCTGCCCGACAAGTCGTCCAGTCAATCGGCCACACATCCGCGCACAAACATCATGTAAGGACAGAGCATACCTATGCACACCGGCGCCAAACAGCCCAGGAGACGCCACCCCAACCCCGCAGTTCCACTATAAAAAGTAGGATGAGCAAGCACGTGCTCCTGCAGAGGAATGCGACCACTGGACTCTCAGGACCGTCCATTATCATCATCATCACCTCCCAAGTCATATGAGCGTGGTGACCCGCGCGCCAGTCGTCATCCGCGTGCAAATGAAAGACGCGGCTTTCTGATGCATCGCTGTGCATCTCGGATGATTGTGAGTTCGTTAGTTTTTTTTTTTTTTTTTCATGGGTTTGGCCCTCCAAGGCCACGATCACCCAGCCGGCTGGCCAAGAAGAGACAACGAAACTGCCTTCATTTCCGAAGCAACGCCTGCCTCGAAGAAGCTGGATACGTGGGGCCAGCCACGGTCCCCAGTTAGGACGATTCCAGCGGCTGTTCCCGTCGCGGGATAACACAGTTAGCCATGACTCTGAGCCAAACCTGGGAGACTTTGGAGAGGGTACATGCTCGGCGAGAATGAAGTGGTAACGTCTCGCATTGAGGCAACGGACCAGGGCATGTACTGCGCATACACACGTCACTTGCCAAATCATCGACTGACACTGCGTGAGCTGCCCTAGAGCGCTGGCTGAAAGCTCATTGTCCGACACGTGCAAAGAAAAGCAGGGATGAGTGAACGCTGCGATAGAGGCGCGCCGCGTAGATTACGACATATCAATCCGGGGGACGCCCCCCGGCCGGTCCGGCACCGCTTAATTTGGCGTTCCATGCGAATCAGAATGGTCCGATTCCGCCGGTCTGCGAGAACACGCGGAGATGCGCCAATCGCCAAGGGGCCCCCCGGAGCGACAAGAACAGCTCCGCCGTCAGCGTGCATCCCTTGAGATGGTGATGCAAAGAAGTGCATTCCACGCTACACGGGCATATACTAGTAGGGACGAGGCCGAATGGTTGCCGGTAGTAAGGGAATCTACCGTGTCCCATAATTATTCGTGCTAAAGGTTTGAACAGAGGGAAGTAGGCTGGGATCGCTGAGATGGTGGGGATGCATAATAAGGCTTCTGTATCTGAATTGGCCGACCTCCAATCTCGATACCAATCGCACTCCCTTTCCCTTTGCTTGTGAAACTGTCGGCGGATAGAGTGGTTGGACACTCTAGCGCGGCGTGGCAGGCCAGAACGCGCCACAGCCGACGCCGCCTCATCAGCCAGTTCGTTACCAAAGACGCCGCGATGTCCGCGCACGGGGTACAGAGCAAGAGTAATTTTCGTGGACAGACCCCGCCGCGCCCGCTTGATCTACACCACATGCGCGTCGCTAGAGTTAAGCGCTGCCAGCGAAGTTAGCAGTGATAAACACTCTGAAAAGGGATTAACGCCGCCTATGAACCGCGGCGCCGTCAGGTAGTTAAGCGCCTCAAGGAAAGCAAGGTTCTCTGCACAGTAGGCAACGCTCGCCTGTTCAATTCTAAACCTGCCCACCTTGCAAAGACCGTACTGGGGACCCATCACCACGAATGCCGCGCCGGCAGAGAGTTACGCATAAGAGCTGTCTGTGTAAACATGTAAAGCCTGCTCAGAGGACTTGAGTGCTGCTTCGGAAGCCGCAAGATGCGTGAGAAGGAACCTACTTCCTTTCGCCGGGTGATCCTACCAGAAGTCGTAAGGGTATTTGATATTGTGAGGACTATAACACTTCGGGCCAAAACATGTAGGACGGCGAAGAGTAAAGAGGTGAAATTCCGCTCGAATGCCTTCTAATTCAAGTGGCATTGGCGGCGCCCGCAAGAGAACCTGTATTGCTGCCGTTCTTGTTGTGCGATATGCTCCAATGAATGCAATTAAGGGCACCCTATGCAGCGAGACAACCTTAGACTTCAAAAGCTGTCCGGGAACTGAGACCACCAAACCGGACCGGCATAGGTTAGGGCAGGGAGAACCACTTGCCGATATAAAGTTCGAACTGCAAGAGGGCTGACAGCGTAGTGCATTTGAAAGTTGGCTATAATTATAGGTGCAAGAATTTCTATTCTTTCCCGAAGGTAGTCAACATGTTCTTTAATACCTAATCGGCGATCTAAAACAATGCCTAATAGTTTCATTTTGCCCTTACGCAGCAGCCTGCCGTCACCTATAACAACGCGAAGGGCGTTAGCCCTCAACGCGCTGCAGCCATTAGAGAACGCCACATAGAATGATTTGGCGGCGCTAATTTCCACTCGAGCGTCCCGCGCCCAGTGATCCACCGCTGACAGGACCACCCCAGCAGTACGCTCGATGGCAGCACGGTTCCTGCCCGGCATCAAAATGATTGCGTCGTGCGCGTATGCCTTGGGTATCAGGACGGCCGATGGAACAACGATGTCAAGCAGGCCGCCAATTGCTATATTCCACAAGAGCGGGCTTAAAAGCGACCCCTGCGGGCTGCCAAGCGTCGTCTCGGCTGAAACCTCTCCCACCTGTAACCGGTAAACTAACAAGCGGTTGCACAGGAAGCTGTGTAGTAGGGCGAAAAGGCTTCGTGGGCATCTGTGCTTTCGCAAAAAGTACAACACCAGTGGGTGCCGCACAGAATCAAACGCGCCCTTAAAATCGATTGCCACAACAATGGCCAATGTTTTGTGTTGTTTGAGCCACGCCAGACGCTCGCGCAAGGCGTGAACGGCCATGACGGCACCCGTCCCATCATCATCATCAGCAGCAGCAGCCTATTTTATGTCCACTGCCGCAGGACGAAGGCCTCTCCCCGCGATCGCCAATTACCTCTGTCCTGCGCCAGTCGATTCCAACTAGCACACGCTAATTTCCTAATTTCGTCGCACCACCAAATGCGAAGAAATAATAATCTATGCGTAGAGTAGGTAACCGTTCGACCATTAGGGTGACAGAATGGGTACCAAGAGAAGAGAAGCGCAGTAGAGGACGACAGAAGACTCCTCCCATGCGTGAAGCCAAATTGGTTGCTATGGTGGAGACTGTGGGGAGTACACTCTAAAAACAGAGTTCTCGGCACTCTCTTTGAAGGATTATCTGCTTGTCCCTTATTTCACCCTCTTTTCGAGAGTAAATCGACCCTCTTTGATGGAGAGTAGGACAACTCCTCCTGATAGAGGTTTGTTACTCTACCGCAAGGGAGTGCTAGTACTCTTCCGCGGAGTGCTAATACTCCCCCCCGGTGTAATAGTACTGCCCCAGACTGAGTGCTTCTACACTTCCAAACCGAGTACTTCTACACCGCCAAGCCGAGTGTTTCAGCTCCCCCAAACAGAGTGCTTGTGCTCCTTCCGGACAGAGTACTCTTCTGAATAGTGAGAAAGCACGATGTGCATCCATGGTCACGTTAGAAGGGATTCGCAATACTTACATGTGGCGAATATTTGATTCCTTCATAAGCAGCTTCTGCACTTATGCTTGGTGAATGGGGTGCAATTTGTAGTCGTCGAGTTACTCAAATGAAATATTTTGTCTCTTAAAAGGACAAAATCTTTATTGATGAGTCACAAGACAAACTGAATAATAATTTGAGAAACATACCGACAAACACATAAATTCAGATTACAATGATGCCCATGAACTTTCGTACACATCCTGTAATAAAACATAAGTATATTCTCTTAAGTTTTATCAATATTACAGTCTAGAAATATCCCTATAATTTCAATTGGCTCCTTCTTTTCAAGAACAAAGTATACAATGGAAAGTAAACATAGAACAAACGTGTGCAAACTCGCAAAGTACTGACACTATGATCGAAGAGAAATACGCGCCACATTACTGGCACAAAACGCATGTACTTATATGACAGTGGTTACCAGATGAGCTGCTAAGCATGGGGCTGCTAAAGTAGATAAATTGTGCAAGAGACTTCTTTTGTGTGACATATTCTAAGACAGCAGCTCATTTGATAACGTCCTGTACAGCAAATGGACGTTCCTGACTGAGAGTACAGTGCATTTAGAAATGTGTTGTACATTCTCATGTGAGCACGAATGTCTAGCTAGCTTTGCTTATATTTCACATAAAGTTATCCATGTATGGGCTGCACTCCATTGTTTCTAAGTGTGGCTTATCGTGGTTCTGCTACAATATCCTGCCCGGTCTCAAAGCGGTACAGAGGTATATCATATTTTCTATTCGATTGGCCTCCTCACGGAAGTATCTTTCTGGTGCTGTTGGGATTGATTCGTTACACTTTGCCACAAATAAATAAAATGAAATTTACAACATTATCCAGCGAGTAGCAAATGAGTATAAAGCTACAAGGAGCACTGGAGTTGAAATCTTGTGCATGAAATTTCTTGTCATATATGGTAGCTTTTCACTCCCATTACGGTAAGAACGCTATATTTCTGAGGGGCAGTTTGCATAATTCCATGATCAGTTATTGTGACTCGTTAAAATGCAATCTAACTAAAGTATAGCATGGCTTCAATGTGAACCAAAAATCAGATGTGATGAATATCATGCATCAAAGGCGACATAAGCAGAAGTACAGGCAGGGAAGTGCATGAAAAATACAAGGAGGCGAATCATAAATTGAGAAAGGCACCATCCTGTTTCACATATCCCTTCCATGCACGTGGATTTTGCATGCGACTAATCATACACTTGCATAATGAACTAACTACCTGAAACTAAAGCTTTCTTCCTACTCAAGTGGTGAAGACATGCTAAAGTAAGAAAAATTGGCGCACTTCAGAGAATCTTCGCCTCAAAACAAGTATATATGTGTGTGGGAAGATTAATACATCGCCTCACTGTGCACTCTATCTTAAGTCCAGAAATTTACCATGCCCGAAAATGCTTTAATTTTAATTTGCCTTATTAAAATTATGTGTAAAGAAGCCATGAAACTAAGGGGCTTTTGCTTAACACTATATGTTTACATCCGCCAACTGATGAACAAGTGTTCTACCCAAATGCTCTCAGTTGTTCGCATTGAACGCATCTCTACCTCCACTAGCATACTTGGTTGGCAAGTAGATCTAGTCACCCTAATGAAAATATCAATTACGTACCAGGAGCTTTCATATGACAATTTCACAGAAGGAGAAAACACAATTTTGCATTTTAAAAATGATTTTCAACTCCAAGTGACTCTCGCGCTTCTAAGACGTAAGGTGTGCACCGTGGTGTACACAGTTAAAGTCCTTAATTGCTCCTCGCTTTCGCTTCGGGAGGCACGAGCGTTTCTAATGAACTGGTTTCATGAGCATGCACGTAAACGATAATGACTTCTTAAACATATGGGATTCTCATCCCGCAATGCTTCCCCTTTCTGGAACCTAAAAGGAGGCCATACTCCTAAAATTAGGAATAAAATATTGATGAAATGGAAGGCATGAAATCTGTCTGCTTCATGTCAGCACTTAAAATACAGAATAACAGTGGTTTGTATTTGCACCCTTAAATTCAGGTGCTGTTAAATGTAAGCTACTAAAGCTGTTAAATGTAAGCACCTAACCAAGCATGAGCTGTTGCTTTTTATAGTGATCACAGGCACCGTGTTCATTGCAAGTATGTATCATGTCACTATGCAAATATACAATTTCATTGTACCACTATTTTTTTATCACATGGATATGTCTGTTGAGAGGCAAGGCAAAAAGAACTCACTTCTCACAAAACTAATCAGTTTTTTTTTTTAAACACATTTCCAACTTTTCAATGACACTTGCTCCTATGTGTTTGTCTCCAGAGAGCAAACTTAATTTTGACTTTCCCATCAGAGACATTACATAAATATACCATGTTAATATGATTGCTCAGAGCACGTGAAAATTTTCATCATGGTGTGACATACTGTATTTTGATTTTGTTAACATTTAGTCAAATGGTACACCGTATATACCCACCTTCTAGTTTTCTCGTCCGAATTGCATGGCAATGTATTGTGATTCTATGGAGTGCGCTCTTCTGCACAACTTGGAGTGGAACTGCGCTGGGTCTTTGACATCCTTCCTTGCAGCTGCCTTCTTGTGTTATATAAAGCGGGTGCCTGAAAAATATCGTGTGCAAAAGTCAACACGAGGACATGGTGTAAAACAATATCAAGACACTCAAGGTCATGGCACTAAAAGAAAGTCCTAGCTCTTAGTCTTCCTTCTGAACTGCATGCAAAACATCTAAATGACTGCAACAGTCAACTGCTGAGCTGACATCAATGTTTAGATTTAAACGAAAAAGAAATATCCGAAAGTTCATCCTCGTTCAGCAGCAATTTTAAAGTACTCCTGCTAGTAAATGGGCTATTGGTCATTGTCAGGTGTCATAAGTCTGTCTTTAGCCGGGTGTGTCGCAAACAGGACTTGTGACACATTCTAAGCACATGCCCAGTGAGCCCCATGCACCATCTCTGATTGTGGCACTGCTCAAGCCATAATTTGACGATCATATCTGCAAACATAATACTCAGTAGGGATGAAAATATGGTCCTCCAGTTCAATGGATATGACTGGATATGCCTATAAGAAAGGGCAACAACGCTTGCTATGGCAAGCTTACGCACATTTCAATGATAACAGGAAAGTTCACTGCGGCCTGCATCTAAGCTTACTAAAAGGCATGAACTTATTTTAATTTATGAGGTGCGCAATGGAGTTCATTTTTGACAGACTCGACTAGTGCTGCAGTTTGAAATCTAGCATTTTACATTCTTGAAGGCATGTAAAAGTTGCAGTTAGACCGCAGTTATTAGTTTATTAGAGTAACTCTTTGTTTTGTGTACGACAGACAACTAGTTACACGGAGTTAAAGCAATGTTTTATTTTGATACTTTATTTCTTCACTAAAAATATTAAAGCGATAAACACATTTTGATCTGCCACGCAGTAGCAAGATGCAAACATTACGCTTGCAGCCCCCAGAGGAAGGGTGATTTAGCTATTCATATGACATAACTCTGAAACGCCAACTCATATTCGGAAATGCACAAGCACGTCCAAAACATTAGGCGTATGCAAAGCGCCCTTGCAATTGTAATTCTACACAGCATCCGTAGTAATCGATGCCGATGCATAACTGCTTGACAATTCACCGAGTTCGTTGACATAAGCACCCCTTTCAGATTCGCACAGTACTGGAAAACCACAACAGGAGACATAAAATCAGACATATAATCACACCATTTAAAAACAGTTCAGTCTTAGGGCTAAACCCCATGAGAGCAATTTAGTGCGCGACGGCGACGAGCGACAAAACGGGCCGTCACTTTAACGGATCGCTCGGTTCTAGATATCTGGGATTCCTCGATCGTCGCCCGGAATTGCTATGAGCGACTAGGCAATAGCGCGAAGCCGGAGCTGGATGTATACATCACTTAAATACTACCGATTGTCGCGCGGAACGAGCAAACGACTGAACGTTTATACGTGGAAGGATAAGAACCTACTGCAATACCTTCGGAAATATTTTATGCTACTTTTTACAGTAAAATACATCAACTTAAATTACCAAAGCACGCGTCACACTAGTTTTGACGCGTATTTCTAGCCCTCATACTGGAAACACCGGGGAGACGTCACTCAAAATCGTTGCTCGCACGGAGTACGACTTATAGGCGACGAACGGACGCGACAGCCATCTCCACCGCATCACTTGTAGCTGTCGCGCGCAAGATCGCTCATATGGCGTTTATACTTTATTCAGCATAAAACATGAATTCCTCATGCGTTTCCAGTAAGTTCAAGATAGCGCGCCCAATTGACCTCTTGCAGCGTGCAGCTGAATGCCTGCGGCAAAGTTTCCACCTAGCACTGGCGTTGTACGTAACTTCAGTGGTCGCAGATTACCAATGGGCGAGACTCCATAAAGCGCGCGGCTTATTTATAACAAAAGCATGCCGCCAGCAAATTGACGCCTTCGGTTATGTGCCTCCTTACATCAACAGCGTTCCGTACGCAGTAGACTGCCAAAATCAACAAATTCAAACACACAAAACGCACGTTAAGCACGCTCCGCATATATTCAGAATCATGGGCTGGTGAACAAACAATTCTAAGCGTCCTCTAGCCTCACATCTTATTGAACATACCATGGTTCTGATAGCGTTTGCGATTTACAAAGCTCTTACGGATAGCGGCAAGTGATAAAATCACATGCAGTTATCGCGACGACTGGCTTTTTCGATTGACATCGAGATACACAGTGCGCTTGTCTAGTCCGTTGTCAATCGCGTCGGCTAAGCGCCGCGACGACTTCCTGGCGATAGCATGTCATATACGCAGAATGAGCACCTAAGTTAGAATTCAATTACCGTGGAGCATTTGTCGTTATATCCAATCAATGACGAACGACTGTCGTGTATTCGCGGCATCGCGAGATGGATGACACACAATCTTCCTTGGATGGCCTTCGTTGCTGCTCGCTGGACGGATCACCTTTCTCCGGCGCTGTGCTGTACCGCGATGTTGAGCGCGCGCGCGGTGGAACAACTCCGAGTGAAAAAGTAGTGCTCGCTCCGCGTTCCTTTGAACTGTGGCTGCCTGTTCTCTTAGAAGCAAAACGGTGTGTTCTTTGCTCAGCGTGCGTGAGTGATACATTGCCATGTTCGGGACCAGCCTCCTACAGTTGAAGCAGAAGATTACGCTAAAGCACTGTAAACGAAAATAAACCCACCTGGGAGTTTTTAACAGGTGATGTGCCCTAGACCCTCCCCTCCTCGAAAATTTACTCCGATGTATGGGAGCAAAACAGAGCCATTCTCCAGTTTCACTCCGTTGGCTAGCTGAGGGAGTATTAAGGCGACATGACGCGATTATACTCCGCTTCAAAATCTTGTTCTCCTGTGAAAACTCCGACCGGGAGTTTTAAAAAACTCCCCTCTGCCGTAACAGGTTGGTCACGGGGCGCTTCCCATGAGGCTGTGCGCCTCGCCAGCGACCGGACGCGTTCGGCGGAGCCGGGAGTGCTCATGGCCGATGGTTTGTTCATGGCAGACGGTTCCGTGCCAGCGTTTCGTCAATTTGTTTCCCGTATTTCCTTCCAGAAAGTGTTATATAGGCATGCCTGAAGCTCACGGTATCTCAGCTTCAAGTACGTTAGCACTGATCACTTTGCTGACAACGATGAATGCAGGAGCAACGTTTTCAAGTGCGGAAAAAGGCTTAGGTATATACATCCAAGCGGCTCACTGGCTCGTGATGTCGGCTCAGGTTCTGACTGTGTTTTCGTGCTGCCTGACCATGGCATGTGTTTTTCAGCACGTGAAATGCGACTTTTATGTCCTTATGGGTGCATGCTGACAACGTCCGGTGTATGTTTGAAAGGATTCCTTAGCAATGGCAACAGCAGCCACTGTTCGAGCGACGACGTCCGTGGTAGTCGCACATGGATGGCGTACCCCAAGTTCGTTGCGGTGCTGTGTTTCCAGTGAGAAAGACCGGATGCAAGCAACTGTTTTTATGTATCTGTGTACGGATATCCTAGCCCGAAGAAAAACGGTAGAACATAAGTATGCGTACTTTAAATAAAGCTTTTTACTGAGCGATGTCAATCGAATTGTTATTGCGCATATAGGTTTTGGTCACGTCGTTGCTTCCGATATTGCATTAACATTACGCTCTATCCGAGACACTGATTTAAAAGCATGCCTGCTGGCTCCGAGTTTAAGGTTTCACTGGACAGATCAGCGATGTAACTCCTTTTCATAACCGAGAGAGGTTGCTTGGACGCAGAGCAAGTAGTGCGGCGTAGAAAATGTATGACTGCGCACTTTTGGGTGTTACGTCTGGGTCATGCTCACACGTAATAATTTCTTGCTACGCTACCACTATATCGCAAAATTTAATTTTGCTATGAAGCACACGCACTAAATTTTTCTTGCTTACTGTAACTAACGCACTACTTTTTGGCCGCAAACGCCGGCAGTGTGCGAAGTCGCTTCAGCACTCCCAGAATGGGATGTTAATTTTGAAAAATTACGTCATTAACTTCTTTTTCTCACTATTCTGAATTAACTATTTTGTGTTGATTAAGGTATTTTGTTAATTTCAGAGGGACAGATCTTGTATGAACGAGCATGTGAGTCGTAATTCTGAAAACAACACAGCTGCTCCCTAGGCGGTTTCGAGGCGCACAGTATCGTGGCTATATATACTGGCAGCGTTGCTTCTTGAGTATCGCGTATACGTGAGAAGCCTTTCAAATTTCTGCATCTGGCGTTTCTGAAATGTTTATGTATGTCATGATATATGTGCTTTAATTGACTTGTTTCGTCGAATTGGACGCGGTCTCGTGTGCATATTTCGAAATCTGACCAGCAGCCTCTGCATGTAAACATGTTCGCGCAAACTCACGCGATGCCTCTTTTTATACTACCGTTGCGCCTCGAAAAAACTCCCTCCATTGCAAAGCGAAAAATAAAGAAAAGAGAAAAAACTCACATAGTTCCACGCAAAAATTCCGCTCGGACGGAGTAAAAACTCTACTCCGACGATACGTAGCATAATAAACTCCCAACCGGGTGGTCACTAGAGGACAAGCATTGTACTCCCACCTGGGAGTTATTTCCGTTTACAGGGTACGTTTTGTTCTCTGTTGCCGCCAAGAGTAAAATGGGCATTCTACTCTCTCTCAGAAGGGCAGAGGGAAATGCACATTTCAGTTTCTCCTTGGGGATGGAGTGAACAATTCATTTCCCCCCACTCGACATTTTGCAATAGTAAAACAACGCTTTGAAGAGTACATCAGCCGCTTCACTCCTGCGATACCCTCCCTAGTTTTTAGAGTGTAAGATAGAAATACAAGCGGGAAATTACAAGTCGTTCTAATATTTTACCAAATAAGGAATTCATGGCTATAGGCCGGTAGGAGGATGTCTGGTTGCGTGGCCGGCCCGGTTTACTTATGAATATCACCCTACCCTGCCACCAGATTTTTGAAAAACACTCCAATTGAAGTGCCGAATTAAACATAAGTAAGAAAAATCTGCGATGAAAGGTGCTTTACCATAGAAAGAGAAATGCCGTCTAACCCCGGCGCCGACCAAACCCTGCTCTTCGAGATGGCGTGCTCTATCTCCTCAAGTTAAAATCGAAGTCCTCTCTTCGGCTCACCGGTGGGCTATAGGCCACAGATCGCATTGCCCTATGCTGCGCGCTGTCCTGCGCGACATTGTCACCGAGAATTTGTGTGCAACGCAGCAGTACCACCGACTGTAGGACATGTGTAGTGAGTTCAACGTTCGCCGTAACAACAGCAGGCGACTGTGCGGGTGGCCTTAATTTGTTAAACGCTGTTTTAAATGGCGCGCCATAAGGGCTTTTCTTTGAGCACTCTTCACAAAAGCGTTCTGACGCACTCTCCTTCGCCTGGGCAATGTTCCGCCGATAGATACTGCGCGCTCTAGCAAAGTCCGCCCGTAAGGTCAACCTCATATCAGGATCGCATGCCGCCTGATATTGGCGCCGCATAGCGCGAGCTCGATTTCTTTCAGCGCCGAATTCCGGGGTCCACCACGAGTTCACTCTATACGGACCCGACTTCACAGTGCGCAAATACCGACGGACCAGGTTATTATAAAGTTCATAAAATTTGCCAAGAACATGCTCTAGTGCGTCTCCTGAAAGTAAATTGGCACCCTGTACTGATTGAAACCAAGCCATCGTACTAAGCGATTTCAGAACTCGGGCTCTGCCAGTAAACGTCCATTTTTCTTAGGGGTGTGCTGACCGAGGGTGAAGGCGAACTGAATGTGTCTATGCTCGGCTAGGCTTTCTTCATCGCTGACCTTCCACATGTAGTCGAGAGCAGCCATCGCCGGAGTTGTCACGGTGAGATCAATCCAACTAGCGTTGTAGTGATTCTCAAAGGTAGCTTCCGAGCCCGGGTCGTTCAGAATGTGCAACCCGTGCTTACAGACGAGCTGCACAATCGCAGCGCCCCGATCATCACATCCACCCCCCCCCCCCCCCGGCCTGCAAAGCGAATGCTTCGCATTAAGGTAACCCGCCACCATCCCCGACCCGACCACCGCAAGGAACTGACTAACCAAGTAACCAAGTAACTAAGGTATGGCCCAATGTGCGCATGTGGCGGTACGTAAACCGCCACCACCATAAAAGAGTGGGACGGCGCCGAGAATTTTACTGCGACAACGTGTGTAGAAATCAGGACAGGAAGACAAGTATACCTGGACCCATCGCAAAACACTAGCATTTTTGCATTCTCTGGTGCTTTATATTGATGAAAACGCGACGCAATGCCAGGAATCATGTTCACACTTACATAGGGGTTGCACACGACCGCGAACGTGATTCCCCTGGCCTGCATAGCTCGTATCAATACCGCCATCGCATTTTTCGTATGATCGAGGTTAGCTTGAATGAATTTTAGGTTACGCTTATTCGCTATCCCTATAGATGATTATGAATGCCGAGTCGTGTTGGACCAATGAGGTTGCCAGCTGTTTGTTCAATCTATACGTGGCTCTTTTCAGTCTCGAGCGCCGCCACACACCCCCTCTCGATGTTGTCATCAAGCCACAAACCGAACTGCCCGACACGGTCACGTGCTGTTCCCCATTCCAACAAAGGCGACCGGCGCCGGCGGCGAAGGCACGTATGGGAGGCCGTAAGTGCTGGAACCCACACCGCCCCGCGAATGTGCGCGTGGAGGGAACCTGCATCGCCCAGCAAAAAGAGAGGAGCGCGTAGTGAAGGTCAATGTAAAAGTAGAGGGTGTGCTTGAACCCTCGAGCTCAGCTGGTCAACGCCATAGGCACTGGGCTGCCGCGGCAAGTGCGCTTGAAGAAGAGAGTCAAAGCGTGCCATGTTCTGTCAGGCCGAAGATGCAGGAATGGATCACGAGAATAATTCTCTACCTTACCACTGCCTATTGTGGACGTCTCGTCGGATGGTGACAAATTGCTTTCAAAGTGACTACAGGCCTGCTTCGGCCACCCTTTCTTCACGGCAGACAGCGCTTTGCGACGCCATATGACATTTTACCACCTTCGCAACTGAAGCAGGCCATGAAGGAACGAGTTTTATTCTTTTGTCGGTTAACGACAATAAGTCATCATGCCATCCCCGTCCACATCCTACTATCTTCGTCATACTATATTCTAAATACTATAAAATAAGAAAAATACCTAGTTGCCGCTGCTCTATGGAGAGGGGAATCCATGCTGGTGATGTACGCCACACATGTGCACAATCAAGAGTTTCCATTTTCTGTAGGTATTGCAGCAACCAAAGTCAACGTGCTTTCCAAACGGCCTTGTATAAGCTGGCATCGCGTTGCTATTTCACAAGAGTTAAAGCATCTCCAAATCGCTCCATACCACGCGACGGCAAAGCACTGCTTTTGCACGTACAAGCCAGAAAGAAAGAAAGCCTCGCCAAGGTTTCATTGCTGCAATTTTTCACCTCGTCCAATGGAAATATACAAATAATTTTCAGTATTGATCACACTAGCTTGTTCATGTGACATATTGTTTGTGGGGGGGTGGGGGGTCGTGAACTTATAAAAAGGCCAGTAAGCGTTTTTTATTTCAGCACCGCATAAATATACAAAGTTCATCGAAAATATCATATGTAATCAGAACCGTCACTAGAACTTGCAGCCAGTAATATGTACATTTTATCGAAATAATTCCTTTTCTCAAAACTGTTCGGAGACAGATGAGCTCATTGTAGACACCTAATTTCGTAATCGCTGAGTCCCAGTAACGCCAAATGGCAGCAAGAATGACGAGCTCTGGGACACTATAACGCATAATTATCCCAGACTGTCTTTATTACACTTATCCAATCAAACCTTCATGATCGGTGCAAAATTTTTCGGGCTGCCGCGCGTAGCCTATCCTTCACTCGCTTTCATGGAAACCGCGAAAACTCCTGCCCATGTTATTTAACGCGTGCACATTATTATACATGATGAGACTCAACAAAATAAAAATAACTATTTCTGATTCCACACCTTTCTTTCGCCATTAGCGCTCCGCTATTGGTCAAAAGTTTTTGGGGTGCGCCCACTTCGCCTTTCTGTCACGCGACATCACAAACCGCGAAAACTGACAATGTCAAAGTGGCGTGTACGCATTAAAGATGCATTTTTGTGCCAAACAAAGCTGAAGCTCTGTCGCAACAGTCGGATACTTCCCCGTTCTGAAATTAATAGAATATATCTTTCTATCGTGCGGTCTGCCACTGGCTACTCGTAGCTGCCAGGGAGAACGGATTTATTTGCGTACAGCAAACATTTTTACGTGGCACTACAATGCTGGCGAGTCCTTTCGGCACGACATCGCTCTGCCAACTCTGCTGAAGATTCGTTTTAGCGACAATTTTAGCGACCGATGTCTTTGCAGGTCCCCGTGATTTTTCACCGGCCACCACAAGCTAAGCAAGAGGAAGCGAGTCAATCCCGGCATCCTGCGCCGCACTCCTCATCCGATTATCTACTTTTGCAGTGCAAGCGGAGCCCCAATGAAACCCTCGGCATTTCTGCATGCTCTTCGTCTTTTCTCAACCACTCAGGCAGGAGAAGACGTGTCAAAGTAGGCAGTGCTATTCACCTTGAAATCAAACTATGGTGGCATACTACAAGCGAGGATCCCGTGTGAATTAGCGGTAAAACAACGCTGCGCGTCACCGCCCAATGCCTATGTTGGCGATTACGGAAACGTGACATCAGGAAATTGGTATAAAAGCAGATTGGCATAGTTTTACTTAACGTGGCTTCTGGTCGCGCATATAAGGCGATCCGCCATTTACCCTCAACCTTAAGGGGTCCATCGCTGCCGTCGATCGAATCCCACATTTTACGGGAGGTTGGCGATATTTATCTGGTCACATTATTCAGTGGCAGCCACCTGGCATTTCAAGTCGGCGTCAGTGATCGCACCTTTGAAATTATCCGTGTCAGGTCTGCGGCTTCGTCAAGGTGGCTTTCTTCGTGGACACCGTATAATGCTGCCACATGCGTGCGGATAGCAGTGGTCACATTAGAGTGGCTTACATTTGCATAGGAGCGGTCAGCAGAGATTCTGCTCTTATATGTCGCACTGCGATATAGCCATAATTTCATATGCATCACTTGGAATACGAGCCTAATTCTCCTTACAGATATTTGCGCTCTATCTAGGGCTCCATTACTGCAACTTCAACCTTTGCTTCGCACTTGACAATGCTGCCATCCCGCGCTATATGTATCTTGTTTTATAACCTTTTTCCAACAGGCCTCTAGACTACAAACTCAATCAATCCCGTATTTCTTCTCTCGCAGTCTCACTCAGCAGGTTGTGCAGATTGAAGCCCACGACGTTTGAATATTATTCGATCCGATTTCTCTATTAGTATTAAAGAAAATAGGCAAGCATTGTTCACACTCACTCTTAAAACTTCGACATTAGAAACAATACCTTTAAAAAAAGATGTCACGTGATAGATTGTATCGGCAAATAGCCACTGAGAAATCGTAAAGTTTTCCTTCAAGGTTTAGGCTGTCTTTTGCTACTGCATTTACTTTATTGGAGAGCATTTGATCAGGACATTGCGAAATGTATTATAACATCATGAACATTATAGATTGGGCTGTAACTAGGTTTGACAGGAAGAAACTCGACGATTTTCTTCACAACATTTCAATTGATTTCGGTGCTGCTAAGTAACTCTTGCTGGAACAATATGTGGTAGTACCTTTGTTTGCGAACGGTGCCGTTCGCGAAAAATTCGGTTAACGTGTGGCAGCACTCGAAAATATACAGGGTGTCGCAAATATCATGCCCACGAATGCCCGCAATATGGCCGCGCGACTTGCCGCTCGAGGCACTTTCCGTGTATTCGCGGGCTTCTTTCACGCTCGAGAAACAATGTTATGTAGCAGGCATTGAGGAACAGAAAGGTGTATCGGGAGGTTTTCATGTTGCTCTACAATTTTCTCATGGAAATGTTTCATCTGAATATTATATTTGAAATGTCGACAGATTGTTTAGACTAATTATGTAATTAGTCGGAATGCAAAAGTGAATCAGAGTATCTCCAAGCGACGGCAAACATTACAAAAGTTCATATCGCGCTCACGGTGACTGCTCGTATCTTACTCCGTCGATGTCATTAATTTAATGTTACAAAACGTTCTAATATGCATATTGTAACTTTGGAGTAGAATTCCAGCTGGAAAGGTATTTTATTTTTTCAGTATTAGCGTTCTACCACTTTAAAAAGCAATAACCAATTATGCTGCTATGAAGTTAGAGGGAACACCTAACGGGTGCTGAACAAAGACACCTTGAGCGCGAGCAGTGCTCAGCACATTCACACGAGCGAATATTGGCGATGAGAGCGAGTTCATAAACGTGAAGCTCCTTCCTCCGAACATGGCGTATTTCACTCTCTCATGAAGCTGTGCACTAAACCACTCCAGACGGGGTGTTTTGATATTGCTACACACGTCACTCCAGATGGCCTCTACCAATTCAAGGTTATGCCATTCGGCTGATGCAATGCCCCCGCCACGTTCGAACGGACGATCGACTCTCTGCTTCATGCTTTCAAATGGTCAACTTCCCTTTGTTACCTCGATGACGTCCTTGTGTTTTTTCCTACGTTGCAGACGCACCTTCAGCGCGTCGCAGCTATCCTTGACGTCTTCCGCAAGGCTGGGCTCCAAATAAAATCATCGAAGTGCCACTTCGGGCACCAACAGATTACAGTACTAGGTCATCTCATCGATGCTTCCGGCGTACAACCTGACCCGGAGAAGGTTCGAGCACTAACGGCTTTCCTGTGCCTCAGTCTGTTAAACACGTCCGGAGTTTTGTGGGGCTCTGTTCTTATTTCAGACGGTTCGTGAAAGATTTCGCAGCAATCGCTCGACCACTCACTGAACTTCTGAAGAAAGACGGGCGTTTTACGTGAGGTCACCCTCAAGTAGCCGCATATTCACGCCTTATCACGATTCTCACCAATCCGCCGGTCTTAGGTCACTCTTACCCGTCCGCATCTACAGAGGTCCGAACCGATGCCAGTGGTTATGGGATCGGCGCCGTCTTCTCGCAACGCCAACATGGACACGACCACGTTATTGTCTACGCTAGCCGGCTCCTGTCAAATGCAGAGAGCAACTATTCGATTACCGAGCGCGAATCTCTTGCTCTAGTCTGGGCTGTTTCAATGGTCTGGCCATAGATATATGACAAGCCCTTCTCAGTAATCAGAGGCCATCATTCGCTCTGTTAGCTTTCGTCGCTCAAGGATCCTACTGGCCGGCTCGGTCGTTGGGCCCTCCGACTACAAGAATATCCCTACACAGTGACGGGCAAGTCGGCACGCCAACACCAGGACGCAGATTGCCTCGCTCGCTACCCAGTCGAAGACGGGACCTCTACGTCTAATACTGACACCGACGCCTGTGTTCTCTCTCTTTTTCCACTGCTCCATGTCGCCGACAAGCAGCGCCGTTACCCGTCCTTGCGTTTCATCATTGGCCGCCTAGAGACGTCACTTGCCGACAGTTCCCTTCGCTTATTCACACTTCAAGATGGCGTACTCTACCGCCACAACTTTCACCCCGATGGCCCTGCATTACTACTTGTGATCCCTAAACACCTTCGATCGGCTGTTCGCTACGATCTTCATGATTTCCCCACTTCCGGTCACCTGGGTGTGTCACGTACCTATGACCGGATCCGCCGACGCTTCTTTTGGCCAGGGATAGCTCGCTCCGTTCGAAGACGCAAGACACCATCGACGCTCCCTGCTGGGTACCTTCAACAACTCGACATTTCCGAGGAACCATTCCTTCGGGTTGGTTTAGATTTACTTGGCCCTTTTCCTCTTTCTACTTCTGGAAACAGGGGGATCGCTGTGGCCACGGACTACGCCGCGCGCTACACCATCACCCGAGCGCTTCCTGCAAGCTGCGCCACAGATGTCACCGATTTCCTTCTACGCGACGTGATTTTATTACATGTAGTTCTGCGACAACTTCTCACAAACCGTGGCCGAACGTTCCTATCAAATGCTGTCGCGGACATCCTGAAGTCCTGTGCCACGAGGCACTATCCACGTCATACCATCCGCAAACGAATGGCCTCACGGAGCGTCTCAATCACACTACCACAGACATGCTAGCGAAATATGTCTCTTCAGACCACACTGACTGGGACCTCGCTCTACCCTTTGTCACATTTGCTTGTAATTCCTCACGCCCCGACACAGCCGGTTATTCCCCATTTTTCCTTCTGTTCGGCCGAGAACCAGCACTGCCCCTCGACACAACCCTTCCTGTTGACGCGGCCCCGCCCAGTGAATATGCACTTGACGCTATCGCCCGTTGTGCCCACGCAAGGGAAATTGTCCGTGACCACCTTCTGAAATCTCAAGAGAGTCAAAGGCGTTTTTACGACCGGCGACACCGAGACCTGCACTTCCCTCCTGGTTCTTTGGTGCTTCTTTGGTCTCTGTCGCGTCAGGTCGGCCTGTCAGAAAAACTGCTGTCTCGTTACCTATACCGAGCGCTTCGTGCCGTGACTCCCGTCACCAACGAGATCGCCCCTTACGCCCCATCTGCTTCCCGGTCCAGTGATATCGTGCAGTGTCGCCCTCCCAGTGATGACATCTAGATGCTCCGGGACGTCGCTTCTGCCATCGGGGGATTATGCTACACGCGTGTGGCATTTGATTGTTTGAACGAGGTGCGTAGGCGCCATCACTCAAAACAGAGAAGGAAGAACGAACTGGGCTCGCGCGGTGAATCAAACCGGTCAGCGCTGCAACCGCTTTTGTAAATATAACCTGTAAATAGTGGCTCGTCTTACTGACTCGTCCTTCGCGTAACAATATGTACTGGAGAGCCATCCTCGAGTTTCAAAGAGCACCAGAAGAAACATTCAATATTGCCTACGACATCAATGTGATTTGCAATGCCTCGAAACATGTAACTCATTGGAGCTTGAAATTCATCATGATGATGATCATGATACTAAAAAGGAAACGGGGATTTTAGCACAAGGAAGCTTGAAATTCAGCCTGTAGAAAAATGTGCCTAGAACATCTTACAGAGCGTGACATTAAAGAAGCTGATCGAGAAGTTGCATAGGAGGTTGCGTGCAATGGTAGAAGTTGGGGTATAACGACCGATTGGGGAGACAAAGCTAACTTTGTAGAGTATTATAAAGAGAAGCTGACAGTAAGAGAACTTACGAAACACCCCATTTAGCAACAGAAGTGCCTTCTCGAAGAACTTACTTAATAACACGATGACGATGTCTTTTTCTTTTTTTTTTAGAGTGACTCTGCCTTCATGCAATAACCGCCGGCCATCAACTCATCCTCTGTCCCTCCTACCAGAAGTTTGTGCATTTTAACTCCCTGCATAAGATCATTTTACAGTACTGCCCTGCACTGTACTGAAGAGTGCAGTTTTTTTCATACTTCTGTGTTAGTTATTATTTTTTTTGAATCCCTAGAGTGTAAATGAAATGACCATAGTTGTATTGCTTCTTATCTGAAAACCTGCTTCGATTCACCACCAGAGTCCTGTCATGAACCATGCTATAGGGATAGTTTTCTAGAGCGCAGAGAAACAGTATTCTGTAATGCGGAGTGTATTTCCTTACGTCTATCATGACGGGACCACCATAATTTTAATCGCAAATATTATATTGATATTCTGTACGAATGACTGAACTAAGTCCAAGAAACTTAACGATAAAAAAGTTGAGTTTACGCTCTTATACTCCAAAAACAAGCTAATATGTTGGAATGTAAAACAACATTAACGGAATATAGAGCTAGAGCCCGTTGATAATTATAATTTTGGGGGAGTAACTTTTTACGGCATTTAATCTAAAGCAAATATGTCGACGACATCATGCGCATGAAGATTTCGAGAGCAATTGTAATGATATACCGTTTCCGTAATGTTATTTCCCTCCCGATCCAAAGTAGTGTTCCTCTTTCACTCGTTCGCATATTAGCCATTCTGTATTGGGCTGAGGTACATGTAACACTACGAACAGAGAGAAACTTTGTCCTATAGCGGTGAGCAGAACGATTTTTTTAAGTGAACTCGTCGGTAAATAAGCGTTTTCAAACTGATCCTGAAAAATAATAATCTGTTGGTTGAATATTCCTATAGCATCAAATTAGGTGAACCTATAATAAATAAATGAAGAAAGAATGCGCAGATTTTTCTAGCTGCTATTTGTGCCGAAATATTGGCTACGTGTTCAGTCAAACGTCAATAGTGCTCGAAAGGTCACGCACAAATTATGTCACGCAAGAAATTCCCGCCAAATTATAGCATCGTGCAATGCCTTTCCGAGCATTTTTTCCTATAGGCAAAGTGCCTAAAACAATATACTGTTTCAAGCGTGTTATGCATTATTTATTTCTAATGATGCGCCTGAATAAATTATCATACTTACACAGGAATAACCTTCTTATCACATAGACGATCTTTCATGTATGTATTTTTCCCCCTCAGTGTCCAATAATTTCATTTTGCTGTAACATGTGATATCCTTTTTTGTGTTTGTATTTGAGCCGCTTAACAAATTAGCGTTCTGAAGTTTTTTTATGGGTAGCTTTTAGTGATGTAAAGCAATGTTTTGTCATTTGATAATTTATTGTCGGTAACTAATCTTGCCACTCCCACGAGACCAAGGCGTGGTCGGACTAGTCTTTTCTTTTGTTTTGGTTCGTGAACAATACGATTTTATAGCGAAAGAATACCCTCAAATTTCAACAATCTCTATGGACTGCGGTCCTCACATTTTGGCCTATAGTAGTGCAGTGAGTTCCCCGAGTTTCGCTTCCCGCATGACGTCAACGACGAATAGACCACAACAGAAATGCCAATTCTTGGTTTCGTCAAAGTGGCATTTTAATATGCCATACCGACGTCCAGCCGCTAGCTTCATATGCTCAGCACACCTATTCTGAGCTTCTGCGAGGTCACTTTTGCCTCAGTTATTTGTTATACAGATCTCGGGGAGGATAACGCCGCTTTACGTGTGTGTGTCATGAATGTCTCCCAATTCTTTCAAGTAACATGGCTACACATCGTCTTTAGAGTCACGGCAGCATTTCTATGTGAGTTCGATCAGATACTGTCACCAATATGCTATTTTTCTCGCCTGTTTAATTTCTTACTGCCTTAATATCCACAGAAAATCTTGATTTGCATAGTTTTCTACCTTGTAATGACTATTGTATTATTACTGTTCATTATTTTCCTATGTGCCTAATGAGAGAAAAATTATTGTTTGTCTTCCTGTGCAATAAATGTTGCTTTGAAACGCTATTTTGTTATTTGCTTCCACTGTGCTAACATCTATTATTTCGTTTATTTATGCTTTTGTTTGTAACACTAGATTCTTCATTTTATTTGCGTTTGAACAGGAGCTTCCTTCAGATTTCTTTTTGATCTACATACACTTTGTAACAAACTAGCGAAAGCCATTTATTAACCCTGAGCTTGAAATCACGCTGTGTTGGCTTTGTTGTCCAAGGCAACGCTAGTGTTACAGCTGCTGGGTTTAGCCTGGTCGCAAATCATGGGATACTGAAAGAAAACTTTGATTAAACCATGACGATATTTTGCTTATGAAACAACAAACTAGCGGCCGATCGCGAATTGCTACTGAAAAACTATGCTGTCATTGACTACTTTACGACAGGAAAAGTTAGAACTTCATATTTTTTCATTCGTTCTGCTCATTAATAATTTTTAGAGCTTGTGGTTGTCAGTAGAATGCATGTTGGCTTGCGGTTACTTTTCGGTGATTGCTCAATTTCGTAAGTAATAGGTAACCTAATGTGAACGATGCAGAAATGGGTTTCGTGTAATGTTGCAAAAAATAAAAGACCGTTGCAAACTGTTAAACGTTGGTGTGAAAGTAAACATTCGCACTTAGTAGCACAGGCGAAAAGAAAAAAAAAAGAAGCTGTATTTTAGAAATGCTTGTTAACGAAGCCATTACAATCTTACTGAGGGTTATTCCGAGATGGCTGGTAAAAGTGTCGGGTTGTTCGGCACGACAAAGATTGTTTCGCTAAACTGTTTGTTGGCCCGCAAAACTTAGTCAGTACTCTTTTCTGTGTGGCAAAACAACGAGTATTCATAGCCAAAAGAGACATTCTACCTCATGTTGTACGTCAAAACGCACTGAAAATTGATTCTATCTCAATAATATCCGGTACATATAAGCGAAACAAGCCACTTTGTATTGAAAAAGCACAAATAAACGTTCAAATAAGGTCTGTGGGGCACATCTACCGTGTCCTACGAAGTTCTGACACTTTTTTTCAGAAGAATAGACAAAACGCTGCTGCTTTCTGGCCCATTGTTGCACTATATTCATTACATTATTTGTGTACTATTCCTAAACTGTTTGTAATGTACCTCGAGAACGTTATTTGATGGCAAGAAACAGTGTGGGCTGCTTTGTTTTCAGCAATCAGCAAACAAAACAAGCAAGAAGATGGCGTCATAGTTTATCCCCAAGTTTACGAAGACCGAGAAGCGGCATCTCAGAAGCTTCTGGTTATTCAAGCGAACCTGGTTCTAACCCTAAAGAAGGCTTCAGTGTTAGCCGAAAGTGTCTTGCTCAGAAACCTCAGAGAAGATGACATCACCGAGGAGTATGTAAGCGGACAATGACTATTCGTACACGCCTGAATATTTCTCTGAATCACATTCTTTTGTTTTCTCGTATAAGCTGACAAAATCTCTTTGTGCTGACACTATACATCCTTGCTGCCCTCCTGAAGAAGACATTAAAAATTTTATTTTAAATTTTAGAGCGAGGATTGTGTGTAATTCTGCTAATCACGTCTAACGATCAACTTGAACACTCTCCTACCTTCACCTTTCTGATAAGCATAATGCTTGGAAAAGAAAGAAATTAACGTAATTAAGAGCGTACATAAAATGTACTGCACCAAGAAGCAATCTGACCGTATAATTTGCACGCGAAATATTTCTTCTTTTTACCAGCGAATAAAATTTTTAAAATTTTTTGGGGAACACAATTTGAGACTACTAATGCTTAACCTAGGCTTCAGCGACATGAACTCTCTATATATTCGTTATGAAGAATTTATTTTCTTCAATTACTTCACCAGCTTCTCTTTGGAACCGTCTAGAATATTTTCTTTCCCACAAATGTACTAGTGACACTAACGATGGTGTTTCTACATAAATTGAACCAGTTTCCATAGAAGTGTACTTTAAATGGTAATGAAATGTGCAATCATTTTATTCTAGTCCATTTCTAGGCCTAATACTGAGTAAAGGCTTGCTTAAGCAAATGCGTCAGCATTTTCTTCAAATCTGTGCCATTTCAATTGCTACAGGCCACATTAAGTTCCCGAAACTCGGGTAAAGCGTATCTCTACATGGCAGCAAGTGACGCCATCGTATATATTCTTTAGGGTTCGGGAAGTCAACAATCTGTCATTGTTTCTTCAGTGCGGCCTCGAGGACTTTGTTGTCAAAGTCCTACAGTGAACGTGAGGGCCATAAGAGGGAGAAAGCGAGAAAAACAAGTCGTCCCTCTTCCACTATTGTGAAGAGGGGTGTAAGAGAAGCTCGGGATCCGCGGCTCTTCGTTGTTGCAACCCCTCGGCTTCGCGCTCTTCTCAGGGTGACCTCGGCCCATAACGACGAGCCCTTTCTCGAGTGAGTTACCGCTGGCGTTCATCAAACGCCGCCTGTTTTTCGGCTGATGCACGACACTCGGGCCTCTCCCACTGCCGTTTGTTCAACGCAGCCTGCTCTTCGGCAGAACGAACCAAACACGGCCTCCCCATCTGAATGCCGAGCCTGACGTGGCGGGAAAAGGCGGGCACGAGGCGAGCGAGCGCGCGATCACACCTTCTCCCTCCTCCTCCGGATGGAGGGGACGCCAGTGACCGGCTCGCGCCTTGCTCTTCGTCTACTTCTTCACGCATATAAAAACCTGTTTAAAGGTCGCGCATGATGAACCGACAGTTTTGTTCCGCTTGAGCAAGAAGGCCTGAGTCTTGTGCATTTGTTTGTGCGACAATTGGTCATGCGATTCTTTTACCTGTCTTTCTTTTTTCTTTCTTCGATTCTTTTACACATTCCTTCTCGCAATTATTCGAACACGTCATGCTTTACACCTCCCTTCTTTTTGTCACTACAAACTATGCTCAAGAACTGCCGTTATGGGTTTCCTTAAGGGAACTTGTCCACACTATTTCATTCTTAAAAGCCAGATTCACACTAGAATATTTTTTCACTGTTGGTCGAACGTATCTAAATATAGCACTTATACATAACCTTTTCTCTGAACCTATGTATCGAAAGCTGTATCGGTCTCTATCTGGTCAAGGTGCTCTATGCCGTGTACGTAGAATGTGCATTACGCCAGCAGCGAAAACATTTTTCGTTAGGCTCCACACTTTCACCCTGCCAGTTAAAACGTGACTTCAGGAAAAAGGATTATAAGTACCTTGGAACACAAATTGTAGACATTGCAATCAACCCAAGGCACTAGAACATTGCTTTATTCTTTGCGGTGACGCACTTAATTTTTTGGACATTTTACATAGTACTATCAACAAAGACCTTCCTCTCACATCTTAGGGTATCCGGTTCCTTCCTTTCAAAAAGACAGCCAGTAATAGACCATATGATTTGTTTGTCTTATTAGGACTTTATTAATTATGCACTCTTAAGCAAAATTACATCATTTCTGTCGCATCTTGCCACACAACAATAATCGTCGTTTGTCTTGATCGCATTTCCTTTCTTTAACACAGCGAGCCCGGTAGTTCCTAATCACAAACGGCATGCACACTGTCAGCATGACAGAGCATTGTCGACGGTAAAGTAGTCAGCGCAACGTTTAGAAGAGAAGAAACGCAAGCAAGACAAATGACCATTATTGTTGTGTGGCAAGATATGACCTGAAGGATGTAATTATGCGTAATAATGCGGACAAGCCGAATGATTGACAGACATGTAGAGCCACCCCGAACAGTCTGTTTTTCGAGAAAAAGCTGCTCAAGTGCGTCGTGTGCTTGCTACCCTTGATCCCGCTCCAGGATGGATTTCTCGTCTGGACGCTTGTGTTTGTTCGCCCGAATTATGAACGTTCATTGGACTGTGTAGCATGTGTGCATTTGTTTCACATGTGTGTCCAAATGTAATGTGACAATTTTAGAATCACATAACTCATAATTCCATGCAATAAGGAAGAAACCGACTTGGCGTGGTCCCTTAGTGATTATGGTGTTGGGCTGCTAAACACGAGGTCGCGAGATCGAATGCCGGCCACGGTGGCCGCATTTCGATGGGGGCAAAACGCGATAACACCCGTTTATTTAGGTGCACGTTAAAGAACTCCAGGAGGAGGAATAAACATTTATTGTGGAACCAGCACTTTATAAGAACTCCAGGTAGGTAAAATTTCCGCAGTCACCCACTACGGCGTGCCTCATAATCAGATCGTGGTTTTGGCGCGTAAGACCCCATAATATATTTTCTTAAGAAAAAACAGACAGGGGCTGAATCAGCGTGATTGCCTCGCAACCCGGAGGTCGCTTGTTCGAATCTGTAGCCCGACAAACAATTTTGGTTTTCGTTTCTAGAGTTTTCTGATACGGCAACACTAACACCCACGCCGACACGAGTGAGGCAATACAAGCTTCGCTTGAAAAGGGTGCGCGTGTTCCTGACAGTTCGAGAATACCTAACTTGAATACTAGCGCTCTTTTTGAACGTTCTTGCAAAACACATCTCGATTGGTCATAACTAGTCCTACGGAGACAAGAATATAATGAAGGTTGTCTTAAATTTTGCTAATGCATTGCACAATCTAAAATAATAAGTTATCGTTTGTGATACTCTTTAGTGAGCTACCAGACCAAAATAAAGGAAAATTTTGCAGAACGTTCAAGATTGAATGTCGTTATTTATTCGTACTCTCTACCTACTTGAGAAAAATGAGCAAGTAATACGCTGTGCACAAAAATGTTTTATTTAACTGAAAGCCAATTGTTTCTAAACACAATGCACATTATCCCCATTTTTTTATCTATATTTACAAGGTTGAGGGCGCCTACCACGAGAGGGACCTGTACCAGGACACATTATTGCAAGCTTCTCTTCTTCTCAAGCCTCAGAAGGAAGGGCACTACAATGTGGTAAAGATTATTCAAAACCATATTTTTCAATTTTTACTTCTATAGGCAATGCACTTAAGAAAAATCGCATTATAGATTGGACTACTGAATTTCACGCATCGAATTCAGCCTCTTATAAACAGCGAGAGATCATTTGGGGGAGCACACAAGATATCGAAAATACCCGCACCATTAGGAACATACGGTGTCGCTACCCCAAAAGGTAAGATTAAGAAATTCTAATTCACTCTTCTACTAAATCAAGCTGCAGTACGTTGTTAACGCACAAAATTGTTCGTACAGCAAAGGAAATGTAGGCATACCCAATCTTTTTTTCAAGCTACGGAGGAATTAACCGGCTTTGGGGGAGTGGGGACGTGTGGCTTCTTGAATCCCGACACAAAAATATGTTGGAAATGTAGCGCTAAAGACCGACAAAAACTGAAGGCAGAGGCCGAACTATGTACGCTGACTATAAACTGAAGGTTCATTCCAGAAAAGCTGGGAATATACAGAGAAAGGGCCCGTGCACTTACGTGCGACAAAAAATATTATACAGTAAAAAAAAAGTATGAAAACAGAAGAAAATCATGTTCGTCAAAAACAGGGATCCATCACACGTTCACAGCAGGCAAAAATATGTGACGGTCATGTCCCTCCGAAATCAAAGAAAGGAAACTGCTGCTTATGTAGTATTAGAGAGAGCTGGCACGCACATCTACATTCGTTTTTCTCTATATGACTACGGGCGACAGTAAAGCGAATGCATTTCTCCTCCCAGTATCGCTGGTCACCCGACTGTAGTCTTTTTCGCCGTCCTTTCCCACTGACCACGTGACTTAATACTCGGCCTTGATTTTCTCTCCTCTCAGTCAGCCCTCAACGACTGCTCAGTGGGTAGCCTGCGATAAACACCCCGGTCACCTAACACCCACGGATATTGTTTGCATGCCACCTTAAGCTGTTACGTTTCCATGTCATGGTTCCTTCATGCACCTGACGCTTCCTGACGTCTTGGTCACGCGCAACGTCACTGCGCCCAACACCGTATTGATCATTGAAGACAGCCACACGTATGCTGCTCTTTTGAATTGCGGTTTGGCGCCACAAGTTCTACCTGAAGGGATATTAGTGCCCACAGTTTACGTTACTCAGGGCCAGCTCATGGAAGCTTTTGCCCTCGATGCTTCATATGAATCACAAAAGATCGAGGAATGACCACGTTTGGACTATGAGAACTGGAGAAAACTGACTAAATCAGATATTTTGTCTCAGCAGACCGGAGACCTCTGCCACACATCAGAGTTTCGGTGTAAAGCTATACATTCCATTCCCACTCCATTTCTGAGAGTGAAGATCCCCGTAATTCTACTCCTTTTAACTCCATGGAATAGTGGGAGTTGGTTATTCCCACTACTAGAATGGACGAGCTGGCTCATTACCTTCATCCAGTTGAGGTAAATAAAACGTTTTTAGTGGCACGAGCATCGAGTGACGCTTCGTTTCTTGCGAAGCACTTCCGGTTCACCTCCTCAGACGACCCGGAAGAAGATTAAAAATAAATCAGAAAAATAGAAAAAATTTGTACAGTATAAAATTTATGAGTTTCATTATACATATGATATCAGAGCATACGTTTGGTTATACCTTGAATTACTGAAGTGTCTGGAGTGATTAGAATTAATTAGAAATCAATGAGACGACCGGAACAAAATTCAAGATAAAGAAACAAAACAGAAAAAATAGTACATTTCAAATTCACAGGTTTCATTATAGATATGATATGAAAACGTTACTTTAGCTAAAATTTGAGTTGGTAAAGTGTCTGGAATAATTAATTACAAATCACTCAGATGACCGTGGACAAAATTCAATATAATTGACAAAAATATTTATGAAAAAGGGTACACCACAAAATTCATATTTTAATATAGATAGTATATCAGAAGATATCTTTAGTTACAAGTTGAGTTACTGGAGTGTCTGCAATAGTTAGAATTAGTTATGAATCACTGATACGACCTGGGACCAAATTCAAAATAAAAAAAGAAATAGTTAGAAATAATGTACTGAATTCATCCGCTTCATTATAAATATGATATCAGATCATAACTTTAGTTACAAGTTGAGTTACTGAAGGGTCTGGAAAATTTTGAATTAATTCCAAATCACTGATTACCGCACACCAAAGCACAGCGTCGTCGACTTTACAGGCCCGTCACGCGAGCACTACTTTGGTGAAATTTCCGGAAACCCGGAAGTAGAAAACGGAAGTAATGAATTCACTAATGACGTCACACACATAAATATGGCATGTTTAACATGTTATTTAATGCCAAGTTCGGTTCGAGTGTTCTGTTTGCCTGAAATTGACGTAAAGATCACCAAGGCCGAGGTGCGAGTGCCACTAGGAGACACTTATATAAAATATAGGGTCGCCTACCATTTTTAATAACTTAATAAAGAACTTTTTACGAATTTGTCGATTCAACATTACTCAGTAATACAACTGCACTAGGTCTGCGCATGATTTCGACTTTCTACTATCTAAAGCTAGCACCAACTATGGAAAAAGGCATCCTCGAATTCTGCGTTAAAAATAAGGGATGGCCTACCACATTCACTTAAACAATCATCATCTTTGAATGCATTCAAATATGAATTGAAATGCTTTTTTTATAATTATTTACTACTTCCTCATATGTGCATTGCAAAAAACAACAACCTAAGTTTGAGATTTTACCGTAACAAATATTTTGTGTAATATTTTGTTTATATAAGAAAGAAAGTGCTTTGGGGTGACCTCTTATTTCTGGGCGTTGTTGCCTGTAATCCCTATAAATATTAAAGCGAAATTCATGGCTCGAAAAATTCGTTACGCAGCGTTATCGAAAGATTGACCGTTTGGCTTTATTGCTCCAAAATTGAATGTCAATAAAATTGATGGTGCAACCCACGACCCTTGTGGGACTCGAACTCGCCACCTTTCATTGGAGTCGAACCAAGGAGCTTTGATGGTAATTAAGGCAAAGTTAATTAGGGCACTCTAACCCACGGTTTTCGGTCGCTATCGAACACTAGACCTTCGGTGGGGCCATAATTCAATTTCACCAAAACTTATAGTGCCACCATTCATGGTCGAACCACGACCGTTGGTGTTAAGGTGAAGTTAATTAAGGCACAGTTAAGATAGCGTTAAGGCACTCGAAGGCACCACTTTTGTCGTAATAAAGGCAGATATAATTAAGTCGCAGTTAATTAAGCTATAGCTAATTAAGGCACTCGAACATAAAGCCTGTGATGGGAGTCGAACTCTCAACCTATGGGGGAGTCGAGCCTACGACTTTTTGTGTTAATTAATGTACCGTTCATTAAGACACTCGAACCACGACCTTTGGTGGGCGATGAACCTGGACCTTTGGTGGGACCAAAATTCAGTGGCACCGAAATTGATGGTGCCACTATTGATACTCGAACGTACGCCCATTGGTTGTAGTCGAACTGAAGATCTAAAGTGTTAATTAGGAATAGCCGGACAAGGAAACAAGAGTTCAGGATCGCCAGTCAGCCTCTAGAGTCTGTGAAGGAGTACGTTTACCTAGCTCTGTGGGGCGTAGGGGGTCCTCAAGCTGCATTCGGCAGCTTTTTTCCTTCCATCCTCTATCATATCTGTACTTTGAGAAAAATAAATATATCTCATCTAATCTCATTAAGGCAAAGTTAGTTAAGAGAAAGTTATTAGTGTAGAGTTAGTTAAGGCACTCGAGCCCACAATCCTTGGTGATAGAAAGAGAGTAATAAAAAGTGAACGCATTCGATTGACAATGTCAAGTAATTTAATGAATGTCTCGTGAGCGCGAAGGCTTTCGCCCTTCATCCTTTTTATTTATTTAAATAATATTTCACTATTTCAAGAATAGCCGGGCAAGGGAACAAGAGTTCAGGATCGCCAGTCAGCCTCTAGAGTCTGTGAAGGAGTACGTTTACCTAGGTCAGCTACTCACAGGGGACCCTGATCATGAGAAGAAAATTTACAGAGGAACAAGAATGGGTTGGAGCGCAATCGGCAGACATTGTCAGATCCTGACTGTAAGTTTTCCATTATCATTAATGAGGAATGTGTACAATCAATGCATTCTACCGGTGCTCACATATGGGGCAGAAACATGGAGACTGACAAAGAAGCTCGAAAAAAAAATTAAGGACCGTGCAAGAAGCGATGGAACGAAGACTGTTAGGCATAAATTTAGGGGCCAGGCAGAGAGCGGTGTAACACAGAGAGCAAACAGGGATAGTTGATATTGTAATTGACAATAAGAGAAGCAAATGGAGCTGGGCAGGTCTTGTAATGTGTAGATTAGATAACCGGTGGACCATTAGGGTTACAGAATGCATGCCAAGAGAAGGGATGCGCAGTCAAGGACGACAGAAGACTAGGTGGGGGATGAAATTAAGAAATTCGCGGGCGCTAGTTGGAATCGGTTGGCGCAGGAAAGGGGTAATAGGAAATCGCAGGGAGAGGCCTTCGTCCTGCAGTGTACATAAAATAGGCTGAAAATTAGGGTGATGATGATGATGATGATGATGATGATGATGATGATGATACGAGGTAAGGATAGCTTTATTGGCCGTGTAAACATAGAAATATCCGCTTACTAACTGAATCAAACAACATGGTGTCAGTGCGCACAAGCAATTGTGAACACATCACACTCAATGAGCGCGGACACTCCCTGTGAAAGCTTTGGTATGAGCAAACGCGGCAGCACCAGCGAGTGAAGTGACCTTCGCGCGCTCTATCGCTTCCATGGACCAAGGAAAAAACTAGGAGGGAGCGTCAGGTTACAGTTTTGAAGCCTAGACATAAAAAATTTTGAGGAATGGCATGATGGGAAATAGGGCCTCACGTGATAGGCAAGCGGCAACTTTAGTCGGCTCGCTGTTGTTGCGTCTGCTGCGGGGGTTCTTGGAATGTGCGCAGATAGGAGACGTGGCAAATGCACGCCGAGGTTGAGTGAAGGAATTCAAGTGTTTGAAGCAGTCAAGTCTGTGTTATGTCAGTCAGGTAAGGCACCGAAACACCACGCGGCTCGCCGCTTCAGCAAGCAGCAGACAGGCCGCAATGCTGTAGCAAACGAAGGCGTCGGGTGATTAACCAACATTGTGCCCAACAACCCACGACGGCCACCTCAAGGACGACTGGTCCCGTTACGGTGCGGTTTCACGGAAACGAGGAACCCTTTCGCCTTGGAAGCGTGTGAAAACAAACAAGCCGTCCTTCCAACGACTATTCGACGCGTCTGGGAGCATCTTCTGTGACACAATATGGTGTCTTATGCCTCCGCAAGCATGTGCAGGCGCTCAAGCGAAGGTCCAGGGTCCGCAGCGACTGCTTTTCCGTGTGAAAAAGTTATGCAGATCCCACGCACTATGGGAATCGATGTAAGCGAATGTTTCCATGCTAGATGCTTTGATTGAGGATAATTAGCGGTGATGTTGACGGCTAAAGCTTAATTTCTTCACCGTTTATTCTAACACGAGAGTGGTGAGTTGATGTTAAACGTTATCTTGCGGGCGCCATTGCTCTTCGTCTGTTTAGTACACAGAACACACAGGTAGAGGCGTCTGCTTGAGGCGTTGTTGCGCGCCATAATTTATAACCTCTGAAAGGTTTGAGCGTTGTCATTTTCTCACATGGCACATCGCATTGTGGCAAAAGTATTAAACTTGCATTGGATTATGGGCTGCACGTTCCAAAAACACACGGATTATGAGGCAAGCCGTAGTGGCGGACTCCAGATTAATTTTGGCAACGTAATGTTCTTTACCGTGTCCTGAAATCTATGTGCTCGTGCGTTTTCTATTTCACCCACGTCTAAATGCGGCTGCCACGATGGGGATCAAATCCATGACCTCTAGCAACGCCATAGCCGCAAAGCCAACGCGGCGAGCACAGAAGTGTTGATTTGAAAACCCACCGCTTCTGTAGTGTCTCCTAGACCCTGCAGTGGGCTTTAATTAATGCCGCTCTGCTTCTGCACGCCCTGCGTAAGTTGTTCGCTTGACATATTTGCATGGCATATATTTTTCAGAAATAGCAGTAACGTACTATACCGTACCTTGAACTTAAAGCTTATCCTCTTTCCCCGCAACCGCTGTTGTATAGTAGTAGGGTTTCCTTGCCTTCTCACGTCACCTTCCCCAGCTCCCATATATGGGAACTGCCTTTTCTCCTACTTCCCGTTCTTCTTCTTGTCTTCTCTCTCCAGTTCTATATGCGTCCCTGCTGGCTTCGCATGTTATAAAGAAGGGAAGCGCTGCAGTTTCCGCAATGATTCTGAGGGCAGTCACGGATAATTACAGCTGTCAAGCGGCGCACGTGGCGACGGCCAAGGAGCTCCTGAGGGCATTGTGTACATTCGACACCGTGAGATGAAGACGAGTTCCCCCCATCGCCTCTCCTCTCCTACTCGCGGCTGTCATCTATACACACGCTCCGAACCACCCCCCGACGCGGTGTGCGTGACAGCAGCCCACAGCAACAGCATCAGCAGTGGGAAAGTCGAAGGAAAAGGCAAAGGAAGCTTCGCTTTAAAAAATCCGGCCCATCTTCTGCCCAACAATGGACTGACGAGCCGGGTACCCCAACCATATTTGAGGCCGTGCTGGCCTGCTGTTATGGCAGACGGTCCCAGTCGACGCGTCGTTGTGCTCAATGCCTTCTGCCTCTCAACAGACCAGCGAGAACTCAATAGGCGCTTATCAACAGCGTAGCGAGATCGCACGACACTATCTTATAGAAGAGTGCGCGATAATCTCTGTGGTGGTAAGAGCAAGGGATGCGTTGAAAAGATGAAGGTGCTGCTGCGGTACTTAAAAGGCACTGGACTTTCTGACAGATTGTGACTACACTGTGTGCCGTATAATTGTACGGTGACACTGCGTAACACTAGGAACGCCTTTGCGGGCTGCGTGACAGTGCCCACAGGAACAGTTCGTGTGTACGTGCGTGTGAGGGTTTTTTGCAATTTTTTATCCATCTCTCTCTCTCACCTATCGCATCCCCTTGCCCCTCCCCCAGTACAGGGTAGCCAACCAGAGATAATGTCTGGTTAACCTCCCTGTCTTTCCTTTGCCTTTTCTCTCTCTCTCTCTATGTCACCACGGGTGTGGCTCCCCAATCTTTCTCCACGTTGAAAGGCAACGCATTTGAAATGAAGAACGATGCCCGCGTTAGCAGAAACCCACGTGCCTCCACACCCTCGACGACAGTCTTCACTAAGCCACTAATCGTTACCCACGTACCAAACAAACACGAATGGCCAGTCAACGATGTGGGCCTATTCCTACCCAAAAGGCACCACGCACAAAACCCCGGCGAGCGGCAGGGGTGGCTTCAGAGGAGGTTGGCTTGCCGAGGCTAGCAGAATCACGTTGCGCTCCCTCCTAATTTTAATGCGACAGCGTTAAGGAGCTCGTGTCGCAGAGAAACCAGTGGCGTCGGTGGCGTTGGACGTGAGCGAAAAATCCTGGAAGGCAATTCATAAATAAAAACAACTTGCAAGATGGGCTGGGTGGGAATCGAACCAGGGTCTCTGGAGTGTGAGACGGAGACGCTACCACTCAGCCATGAGATCGATGGTTCAAAGCGGGTCAAAAGCGCCTCTAGTGAATGCGCTGTTGCCTTAGAAACGTGCCGTAGAAAGTTATACTGCGGTGTATATCGGTAATTATGAGCACGTAAATTACAGAAGTCGCAGTTAAACAAGTTGCGAAGTACGTTTCCGCTACATTTCTTCTGCGCTTGGCGCACACGCAGAGCCATCTTGCGGCAAACACAGAAGACCCCCTCCTCGCAATCTACGCCGCTGCCCCGACAGGTGGCGCGCCACTCGCCCGCTTCTCTCCTTCGTCTCGTCAAGAGCAAGTCGAGCTAATGAGTGGGCGGTGCGAACGGGGTGCGTTCCACTCGTGAAGGCGAAGCTCAAGCGTCCTCCAATTTTTTTTTTCCTTAGATCCTTTTCAAGATACGGCGCCCAGGACCACTCGCAGCCGTGCAAAGTACGCATTTGTTGGCGAAAGCGAAGCCGCCCGCCTCCATCTCGCGCTGTCTTGCCGCTTTCCTCCATGCATGGCGCGCGAGATCGAGCCGGCATCGTCCGTTCCCCTTGCGTCCGGTCGCGAAATGCGCAGTTGCTGCCGGGGCGCTACGCCGTCCCCCCTCCCTCCTGTCTTGTCCCCCACGGCCTTTCGCACGATGGAAGACGGCGCGTCTTCCGTCTGCTTTCTTCCTTCGCGCGCGCCACATTGAGCAGCGATTGTCGGTTTCCCTCGCGTGCTTTCACTCGAACATATAGCTTACAACGTGCGGCGGCGGTGTTATCACGCTTGGACTTTATATGGAACGTCACGGCAACAGCGACTCCGACGGCATTATTGACATCTCATTATTATTCCTATCTCAATAATAATCAGATGTCATTACAGTTATTTCATTCTGAACTGGTATTGTAGGCTGATAACAGAAATGTATTCATTGTAGATAAGGGCAAAAATACACAATAAACCTAATAAAAAGGTACATCCCACACACAGGTGGTTCACAGCAATTGGTACACTCTTCAACTAAAATAAGACGGCTTTATATGTTTTATTGATCTAAAAGAAAAGTTACGCAAAACATTGTTATCAAATACGAGTGTCACACAAATAACCAACTAGAACGCAGAAAGTTTTTAGGCGTCATCCTGAACAGAGACTCAGTAACCTAAAATTGTTTCAGCATCTACGTTTAATAGCAAAAAAAGCCTCTTATGACTGACAAATATTGGCTGGGTTTGTGTACTGTTTTGAAAGCGATAGCCTTCTTAGCCTTTACAACAGCTTCATTCAGACTCACGTTATTTACTGTATCGCTGCACAGGGAATAGATACAAAACTCACTTGTCACCAATGTACTTTATTTTTCAGAAAATAGCCCTAGAAATCATACAGAGAAGTTTTACCACAATATGGCACATATAACCTCCTTTTAAAAATGCACTTAAGTTCGATGACCTCGGTAATTAAAACATTGCGTCTTTATTCTATTCAATTAGCACCGGAAGTAATGTTTAAGTGCTTGTCTCCAACCTGTTGTTTTCGGTTACGTACGCCTTTACGTCTCCATCGGTCTCTTCCCCCCAAAAAATATCAATAACCATAGTAGTCAGACACGTCAATATTTCGTCAATGAACATTGAAATAATTAAAGAATTATGCCAAATCACCTTAGTCTTATAGTCTGTCCCGGAAGAACTGTGAGTGTTTACTGACTAAGAATAGTTGAAAGTGCTGAAAGGCACTGTTCTGCGCTCGTGCTCTAGTGGTGTCTGGGAATATTTATTTATTTTTATAAATTCCTGGTTTTCGGGGCGCTTTTTTGTGCTGTTTTCAAATGTTTGTTAAGCACTTTTGCGTTGTTCGTATTTTGATACGGATGTGTGCGTCCTATAATATGTTCTGTTGTGGCATTTCAACAACATTTTTAGTCCCGAAAGCGTGTTTTTCTACTTGTTGACATTTCCGTACTAAATGTTGAATGCTCACTGCAGTAAAGACGGCATTCATTGTGAGAAAGGTTCTATCTGAATTTTCCAAGTCGCCTTTCGCGACATGAAAATTCTGCCTTGAAAGCTGTCAGCGTGCTAATACCAAATTACATAAAATTAAACTTTGTTTGTTTTCCATTTGCACAAACTAAATGGAGGAAGTAACGCCTCGTTGTCGGTTCGTCTTCCTACTTTTCCGTTCTTCTTTGGAACGTGAAGTCTCTCATGTGACGATCGGCAGCGATGATCAAACGCAGACAGGAAGCGATGTAGACGATTGATAACAAATGTTTATAGCTTAACATTGACATGTAAATACATTACAGCTAAGGCAAATGAATTGCAGCTTGAACAATAGAAACCGAAGTATCTCGCTCTTTCTGTGTCTCAGTGATTGTTAGAGCCCAGACTCTTGTTCGTTGCCTCATTGATCGATCAACAAATTTAACTACAGACCCCATTTAACGTACATTGCACGGAACTTTATTGATCTATAAGCAATCCTAAATTCCACCCAGACTGAGGGGCAGAGTATCATCTGGATAAGTACAGTTTGAACAGGCATAGAAAAAGTACGCTAGGGCCATTGCCCCGTCCCACAGATGAATTTGTCAATGAGAATGGAACGTTTGGCAGGCCACAACCCAAAGGGATGGCCTTGCTCTTCGACGATGAGTCGTTCTGATAAGTGCTCACTAACTTTTAGCTCCTTCCGTTCTCAAGGTGTCTGCAAATGGGAATGCACTAGGAATTTTCCATCTTAATTGTCGCTCAATTAAAATTAAGTTTGCAGATTTACATTTACTTTTCGTTTCTCTGGGTTGCTCCTTTAAAGAGCCCCTCACCAGGCCCCATAGCAAATTTTGGTTATACGCTGGAAGTTGTTACGTGTCCTCTAGGCAGGGTTCTGCCGTAAAAATTTTTGAAATCCGCTCAATAATATCTGAGATAGAAATATTTCAGTACCGCGAACCCATGATTTCAGCAGGCGGGCTCCAATGCCGAGCAGGACGCTCTCTCTACTCACCCCGTCTAGCCTTCGCAAGCCAAATTCCTTCCCTGCGCTCTCCCATACCACACCTCGAGTACCGCTTGACGCATACGTCACAGGCCCCGCCTTCATTTTTTTCGCCTCGCTTTTTTGTTTTTTTTTCCTCCTCTACGCATCTTCACTGACGACACCGCGCGCGAGCTGTTGTCTCGTTCGCGCAGCGCGCGATTTTGTGCGCTGTGCACAAGAAACATGACTAGCGGTATAATTATGTGCTACACGAATAATGAGGCAGAACAAGCATATCGCAGACCTTGATCACGCGCTGGAACACGGTAGAAAATGGCATAGTTTCGGTACCTGCGCACGTGACCGCACGACCGTGGGAACAAGACGAAGTGGAAGTACATCACTCTTGCTTCAGTGCGAAGTAAAACAAAAACCACGCATACATCCCGTTGGTGCGTTTTATTATTTTTCTAAACGTCAATTCGTCAATTCAAGCAACAGATCACACAGATAACAGATGTTTTGAATAATTCTCGAAGTCACGTGTCACCACGAGGACGTCACACTGCGGACACAATTACGTAGACGCAGGAGCCCGACTACATCACCGTCCCTCTCCTGGCTGATTCGCCGCGAGTGAAGAGGGAAACGGCGTTCGGATTGACATTTCAGGCCTTTCTGCGGCGCGTAGCGATGTAATTCTTTGCAAACACGATCGTTGGCGCCCATTGTATGCTCTGCGCTTGTCAGCTCAAAATGGCCAGAGCTGGTGGGGGGCCCTTTAATGTGATAATGTTCAGTGAAACGAGGTTTAATGATGAATCTGAATATTTTGCTCTAGATGGTTATAAGCACTTTTTCCTTAACAGATCCGGTCACAAAGATGGGGGCGTGTCGATGCATATTCATAATGCTATAACTGATGAACAAAGCGAGCAATTTACGCTGGCAAAGGAAGATCTTAAACTATTGACTGTAGAAAGCCATAGTAGCGTATTTAGTGTGGTGTTTCGTCCCCCTAATGCAATACTAGACACTTTTTTTGAAACACTAGAAGCTCTTTTCAATTACGCGTCTTCTAATGGAAGATTCCTTTACTTATCGGGTGGTGTGAATGTAGATACGAAATGTGTATCAAAGCCAGAAAAGGAACTTGTGGCCTGAATTGATGCCTATGGTTTTTGCAACGTTATCGAAGCCCCGACGCGCATAAGTGCTCCATGGCAGCGAATATCGACGTTATCCTCACAAATGCAGATAAGTCTAACATAGATGCAGGGACCGTCGCCTGTGACGTCAATGATCACCTCCCAACCTTCACTTTCGTTAACAACGCTAGACCAGATAGCGCTCGCAGGCCATATGATTTCATGTATCGTCGAATTTATCTGCACACTTTCAGCAACTTTCGGAACGCGATTTCGCCACTGACTGGGAATGCGTCTTATCAATAAATGACCCTCACACAGCTTAACATGCTTTTCTATCCAAACTGAAAGCTATTTACGACCCTTTTTCTCTGAGGCAACCAACAAAATGCAAAAATTGGAAACTATGGATAACGGCAAAACTAGTTCGTAAAATTAAATCAAAAGAGAAGTTATTTACGCAGTTTACTAAATCTCAAGACCCTGCAAAATTATACCGTAAACAGTTAAACCTAGAACTGAAGAGGGCGAAATTGGAATATTTTAGCAATCTGTCTGACCCCGCTTCGAAAACCAGTGCCCGAGACGTTCACGGAACCTTATTTATGTTTTCAACTTCTGAATTCGATATGATATTAGCGTTCGCAAACCTCCAGTCGAGTAAATCTAAGAATAAAGATGGTTTTCAAATCCAACCGTTTAAATTTGGAATAGACTTATTAGCCCCGACACTAGTATATATTTGTAACTTTTGTTTAGGTACTGCCGTCTTCCCAAAACAAATTCAAATTGCAAAGGTTGTTGCAATACATAGAAGTGGTTCTGTTTCTGACTTTTCCAATTAAAGACGAATATAGATTCTTCCAGTACTGTATAAAGCATCAGAAAAAATGGTTCATTGCAGGCTGACTAACTTTCTAAGTAAGCATTCTGTTCTTTCTGACTACCAGTTGGGATTTAGAAAGCAGAGGTTCACTGAGATGGCGTTGACTACAAAAAAATAAATTATAATTGACGCCTTTGAAGAAAAGCTTTTTGTTCTCGTGATATAAATATACTTATCCAAAGTAACTGATCTAATTGAGGAGTTTCTATTATTTCGTAAACACAGTCACTATGGCATTAGGGGCATCACTCTTGCTTTCATACAGTCTTACCTAAAGTACCGTAAGCAAATGGTGTGTTTAAATGAAACCTCGCCAGATGTTAAGCCAATCTTGTCTGGTGTACCTCAAGGAAGCATTTTGGAGGCCTTTGTTGTTTTTAGTGTATATAAATGACATTTTTCATACCCCCTTTGCAGCTCATCTCGTAGCTTACACTCATGACATTACAATGCTCGCCACAGGAAACACACTAGCTGAGTTATCCCTCCGTGGCAACCAATTTTTAGAATATTTGCGTTACTGCAGGTGTAATAAAAATCGTCTCAAAGTTATTACGAATAAAACAAAGGCTGTGATACACAGGACAAAAAATAAAGTAATAAGTGGTGATATCGAACTAGTATTAGGTTATGACAAGATTGATATTGGGCCCAGTATAAAATCTCTTAGCCTTGCATTCCCTGAGATGCTGAATTGGGACCTACAAATCGAAAATATCCATGCTAAAATGAACAGGTTAAAGGGTGTATTATGTAAACATAGGTAAACATATATAGCGCCAGTGATTACTTATTGCCAAACAGTTTAGGGTATGACGACACTGCACAATAAAGAACCCCTTCTTATTGCCCAAAAGCGTGCGATAAGACTGATAGCTAATGTACTATGGAATGCTCATACCAGACAACATTTCAGGCAGTTCAATATATTAAGAATAAATACCTTGTATGTGTTCAAACTTCTTTGCATTTACACAACTGCCGTAGCAACGAACAATAGCGTTATGTTAACAATGTTTCAGCCAGTACGTCATGAAGCTGCGTATGATGTACGTCACTCCATATCAGGGTACTTGCTCAGTGGCCTTGGTGTTCGGCTGCTGAGCACGAGGTCGCGGGATCGAATCCCGGCCATGGCGGCCGCATTTCGATGGGGGCGAAATGCGAAAACACCCGTGTGCTTAGATTTAGGTGCACATTAAAGAACCCCAGGTGGTCAAAATTCCCGGAGTCCTCCACTACAGCGTGCCTCATAATCAGAAAGTGGTTTTGGCACGTAAAACCCCATAATCTAATATCAGGGTACCGTTAAGTCGCACCAAATACCGCAGACAATCTTTATTGCACAATCTGCCGAAGTACCTGAATGTTCTCGACGATAATCGTTTTACTATTAGATTGTGTTCTGTACACAAACTTACATGGAATTGATAAATGTTTTTGAGCCTTCCACCGAATAGCTCTCTGTGTAACTGTTTGGCGATGCATTGTAAGGGACTTGAATGAATTCTATTTATCTGCAATTTTCTCTACTTTGGCTTAAGAGTTGTGTAATGGCAAGTGACGCGAAATTGTCTAATTGCGGTAATTGTGTAAAATCGCATTTACGCAATAGATTACTTTAATTTACAATTATGCAATAGATCACGGGTATTGGGAATGTTTTTCACTAATTTGAATTCTGTTGTGTGTATTTTGCAAACTATCGCATTGTCTTTCTTTTTCACCGCACTGCTGCTCACGAATACTGCACACGAATATTAAGGCAGAGCAAGCGGATCACCGAGCGTGATCACGCCACTGGGACACGGTAGTAAATGGCATAGTTTCGATACCTGCGCACGTGACCGCACGACCGTGGGAACAAGCAGACGAAGCGGAAGTACCATGTCTCTTGCTTCGGTTCGAAGTAAAACAAGAACACGCAGACATTCCGTTTGTGTGTCTTATTTTTTTTCTAAACTTCAATTCGTCAACTCAAACAACAGATCACACAGATAACAGATGTTGTCTTGAATAATTCTCGATGTCGCGTGTCACCACGAGCGACGTCACACTGCAGACACCAGCACGTAGGCGCAGGGACGCGAGCACGTCATCCTCCAGCTTGGAGCGGGGCGGCTGCAAGGAAAAGGAAAAACTGCGTCCTGTTTAAAATTTCATATCTTTCCGCGGTGCGTAGCGATGTAATGGTTTGCAGATACGATCGTTATCGCGTAATGTATGCTCTGCGCTTGTCAGTTCGAAATGGCCAGACCTGGTGAGGGGCCCTTTAATGAAGCAAGGGTCACTCCTTTTTTTCTTAGAGTGTGCCGTACTCATAATAAGCACTACTAGTCTGGAGTTGGCGTGAACAGTGGGAAACATATTGCACTTGCGCCGCGCTGAAATTTCCTGCCCCGTCTCTAAAAGCTATTGCTCTGGACGTAGTCTCCATCCAGTGAACGGGCGGCGCCACTCAGCAGCAGCGGTGCCGCGCTGCTCCTTGTGGTTAGCGGCGCGACACTGGGAACGTGGGAGGACCGCGAAACTTAAACTTCGTGCCCATGTCGCAGAAAGCCGCGCGTATATCAGTGCTTCGCCGTTCTTTGTGCACATGAAGGTGCAAGCGTGGTCCTCGGTGATGTCCCAAATATTTTTTTGCGGGCTTATACATATTGAAGGAATAGGCGAGTGCTTTCATGCTTCTTCGTTAACCAGCGGAGACAAGCTGTACACTACTTCGCATTTTCTCTCCGCGAAATAAGTGGCCGGCCTGGACGTTCCGGCGAGGTGCCGTTCTCAGCATGGAAAACAGCACGGAGTCATCCGGCACGTCAGTAAAGCCTACTGTGACACTAACATTGAAATCACTAAACTGGCACCCTAAAAGCGTTGATCGACTTTTAATCGACCCCTCGCTGTTGGCGACGCATGCTTCATTTCGCCCCGGCGCGTTGCACGCCGCGGCCTATCATTTGATGCCCACGTCGCATTGTTAATTTAGATCGCCATGCAGCCCGAGCTCGATATGCGTTCAGTGGATCGCGATCCGCGCCTAGAGTTCGAGCTTCATAATAGCGATCGTAGGCTGTCGTCAGCACCGTCATGCTAAGTGAGCTAAATTAACTGGATTCGAATCGTTGAACCGCGTAGCAGTGACCACGCTTCACCGAAATTGGGAATTTTGATCAGGTTGGGTGCGATCTTGCATGAGAGTGCATGCAACCACGGTGCCCTAACGTTCTTTGCGTTTCGTCGTCGTCTGGCGCGGCCCCAAACGAAACTTTGGCGGTTTTAAAGCAGTTGTAAGCGGTCTGTCATGGCTCACTTCTTAACACAGAACCGGTTCCTCTTTGCCAACGTAATCGGTGTAACTACGAGTCGCTTCGCGTGGCAAGTGAAACAAAGGAGCCCTTATTTATCAGGTCATCTTTTTATTTGTCACTTTACTCTCTCCAGCTTGCCGCACTTTGTAAACGCTCGGGAAAAGCGTCGGGTTGTTGTCAGAGAGAGGGAGAAGTGGTTCTTGTGGGTAGAGGAGGAAAGGCTAGCACTATCTTATGCAACCCGTGCGGGAGCACGGCTCAGCGCCAGCAGGGTGGGGGAGATGGGAGTAAAGGAGAGAGAGAGGGTAGGAGGGAGAATGGTAGAGGGTCGTCCTAGCAGCATCAGAGCAGCCCGGCCGTGAGGGCCCAGTGCGTTCGACCGGAGGAGTAGGCTGGTGATAGACCCAGCAGAAGCGAAGTAGTGGCGGATCAGGAAGCCCGAGTTGGTGGGATGACCGTTAGGCTATCCGTCTGTGTAGAAATTTCCTATAGTCTCGCCGAGAGCCCCGATGAGTCGAAGTACTCGACGACACTTAGGAAGGCTGGTAGCTGATTACGACAGGGGAAGAGGATATCTCCCTGTCGTGAACATGGGAGCCCCAGGTGGTGGAAATCCCGCAGAAGTCGGCCGCGGTGCTGCAGGTGAGCAGGGCAGGCCAGCAGGAGGTGGTCCAGAGTCTCTGGTTCATCGCAGGAAGCACAGGCTGGCGAGGTGGCTTTCCCAAGGCGGTGCCGGCGGGCTTCCGTCCAGTAGCATCCAACTCGCAGTCGGAGCAGCAACGAGGCATCCCTTCCTGGGAGGCCGTGCCGTGGAAGAGGCCTTGCAGGATGCCCGTTTGTCCGGGTGACAGGCGATGATGTGCCGGCGCAGCCTGTGTCTCGAGAAGTCTGCGGCCGTTACAGAAGGGCTGAGAGGAACGCTTGAGTGGTGGGCACTCTTTGGAAGAGTGTCCGCCTCTTCATTGCCCGGGATCCCCACGTGTGCCGGTAGCCAATGCAGGGATAGTGAGCATCCTGCGCTCTGAAGGGCCGTCACTCTTGAAGAGAGCAGCGCAACCCCAAAGCTAGCCCGGTCTGTGCTCTGCAGGCAGAGCAGCGCCGCCTTGGAGTCGCAGAAGATTGCTGCCGGGGTCGCTGGTAGCTCCTCTGCCAGTAAGTCCACAGCAAGGTGGAGTCCTGCTAGCTTTGCTGCGGTAGAGCTTGCATGTCCCGGGAGACGGCACAGCTTGCTCTTTTGTGGGGCCGGTGCAACGCAGGCTGCTGGGGATGAGACCATCTCCGGTATCACGGATCCATCGACGAAGATGTGAAGGTGGTCCCCAAGTCTCTCATGAAGGAGAGAAGCTGCCGTCTGCTGTAGGGCATATGTTGGGGAACGGTTCTTCGAGACACCTGCCAGCTCCGTCGAGATAGGGATTGGTGGTCGATGTGGTGGGCGAGGCTGTACAGCGTTTGCAAGCATGTCCCCTAAGACTTCCTTATAGAGGCCACACAGCCGTCCCATGTGTGATGCTGGCCGGGAGCGTAGGCGGGTCAGGAGCGCTTGACCATCTGCGGCATGGTGTAGGTGATCAAAATGTCCTAACCACTGTTGTAGGAAGAGTAGTGACAGGGGCCAGGCACCTGCCTCAGCAAGAGTGGCGGCCATTTGTGAGGTTCGGGGAACGCCAAGACAGAGCCGTATTGCTGACCGGTGCTGCAGCTCCAGTTTCCGCAGGCGGGGTGGGGGCAGCGCCACAAGAGGGAGGGAATACAGTAGCCGTGAAGTGGCTGCAGCTTCAAAGAGCTGCAGGGCCCACCTGGTGGCACAGCCCTGTCCAAGGGGCAAGGAGCTGTGAGATCACCTTGCCGACCTGAAGCGTCTGGGCCCACAGGGCCTAGGTCGCCGGTAGCCAGGTCAGCCGATGGTCAATGCGCAGCCCCAGGTAGTTGACTGCCTTGCTCCACGGGATCTGGACGCCCTCCAAGCGCAGCCGGGTAGCTAAGCGGTGGGCTGCTGCTCTGCGATGTAGCACCAAAGCCTCGGTTTTTCTGGCCGAGATGGTAAGGCCGATGCTGCAGAAGTAGTCAGCCGCAGTGTCCAGGGCTCTCTGTAGGGCCACACTTGCCTTGCGGATGTGGTGCGATGATCCCCGCACCCATAGGGCGATGTCGTTCGCGTAGATTGAGGACTGCACGGGGAAGTAAGGGTCGATCGGCAGGGCAGCAGGCAACCGAGCCAAGGCCAGGTTTAAAAGGAAGGGGCTCACCTCTGGCCCTTGTGGCACACCTGCAGCGACTGGACGGAACGACGAGAGGAACTCCCGCAGGTTGTCACAGATGTCGAGGAGGTCCAGGCCCTGCTGGACGACTACGTGAGGGAGGCAGGCGAAGGCACTCTGTACGTTGATCAGCAAGAGCATCACGAAGTCCCCGACAGCATTGGCTTCCTCCAGGGAGGACACCATGTCAGCGGTGGAGTCCGCAGTGCACCGCCGCCACCGGAAGCCCGTCTGTTGGTCTGCCAGGAAGCCACGAGCACGAGCCACCCAGTCCAGTCGTGCAAGGGCCATGGCCTCCATTACCCCTCAGGCAGCGGAGATGAGGGAGACCGGTCGATAGGATGACATTTCCCTGTCGGTTTTCTGGCCTTGAGGATGGGCGCCCCAATGACTTCGCCATGCCTCTGGCACCTGCCCTGACTGCCAGATCTCATTGAAGCACTCGCGCAGGCGCTGTTGCTCGCTGGCGGCCAGGTTGCGGAGCATCTGTGGCGTTACACCGTCTGCTCCAGGTGCGCTGCGGCGTTTCTCTCACCTCAGTGCCACCTGGAGCTCTTGCAGGGCAAGTGGCTCTTGGCATAGGGCAGCGACCTGGCTGGACGTCCAAGCAGGGTGGATGCTGTGTAGACAGGTGAGCAGCTGGGTAGGGGGGTGTCTCTGTGGCTGCAATCTATGGCACGGGAGGGGTGAACCGGTCTGCCAGAAGTTCCGCGAGGGCCTCTTCGCTGATTCCTAGCGAGCTGGCTACATCGAGGACGGGTTGACGGATCGTCCTCTTGCCGGTGAATGACTTGAGTAGTCGCCAGGCTAGGGGGCCCCTTGAACAGTCCTTGATGCTGGGGCACAGGCTCACCCATCTCTGGTTCCTCCTGCGCCAGGCCTGTCTTCTACAGCAGGCGTCCACTCGTCTGTATTCAGTCCAGTGCTCTGCGTTCCCGGTACAAATTGCCCTGCGCTGCGTGCGACTCCTGGAGGCACGGAGATTGAGTAGGCGGAGATCAGGGGCAGGGTGTCCGGTGGGGCAGAGCACTGAACGGTGGCTGCCTGGGCGCACTCCACGATGGCGTCCAAAAAGTCATAGTGATCGGCCCCCTCACTACAGTGCTTCCTAAACAGAGGCCAGTCTATGACGTGGAAAATTCTGGCCTTTGGCTTGCTTCCGTGCGCAGAGGTGATCACAATTGGGAAGTGGTCCGAACCCCAAGTGTATCCGGAGTTGTGCCCAGGAGTAGGAGCGCTGTTCTGTGGTAAGGGGGAGATCGATGGAAGAGTTCACTCCTCGGCTGATGACGTCGCGGAGGCTTCGGCCATGGCTGGAGCAGCGGTGGCTTCCCCAGTCTGTGTGGTGCGCGTTGAAGTTGCCGCACAGGACTGCCTGCCTCCCGAGGCGTAGAGCCAGCTGGACAAGAATGGAGGAGTGGCATGGCTTTCCTGGTCGTATGTATATGCTCGCCATGGCCGTGTCTTGGCTGCCGAGACGCACTGTAGCAGCAAAACATTCCAAGGGGCCTGCTACGACGTCAGCCACTGGAACCACACCATGTACCAGGTTGCACCGAACGTAGATGGCTGTCCGTGGCTTGCCGGGCTGGTGGGCGTCGTCGAGGCACGGCGCGTCCGTGCAGCCGCGTGTCGTGCAGGTGGTGGCGCCTGAGTAACCGGTGTATCCCGGGAGTCGCAGGTCCTCGACCATCGCGTATACCTCCTGCAGAGCAAGTACGTCGTAGTCACTTTGCAGGAGATGCAGGGAAAGGTCTGCGTTTCGCCGCCGCAGAGAGTTAGTGTTCCACTGGCGAACACTTGGCCGGCGGCGACCCTTCCTTGCTGTTGGCTGATCAGCCATGGTGGTTGGCTGGCTGATGACAAGCCACTGCCTGGAGGCACATGGACCGGAGCGGGTGGTCAGCTGGCAGCATGGTGCTGACTGCTTCCATGATGAGCAGCAGGTTCACGACCAACTGATCCACGGTAGTCTGGGCAGGAGGCGAAGCAGTGTCCTGTGTCTCCTGGCGGCGGGAGGCACGAGGGGTTGGTACCGGAGGCCTGGGTGCCGGGCTGGGGCCCTTCAGCGCGCTGGCACAGGACCGCTCCGGAGGTGAGGACTGCTGCGGCCGCTGCTCCTCACGGACTGCTGCCCTGACAGCGCGCCTCGACAATGGCGAGGTGGAGGAAGCCAGGATTGTGGCCACCTTGCGTTCTTCGTGATATCTGGCGCAAGCAGGAGTGTCTGCCCTGTGGGAGCCCCGCAGTTCCTGCAGCGTACGGTCTGGCAGGAGACGTTCGCCGCGTGGCTTTTGCAACAGGAGATGCAGTCGGTCAGCCACTGACAAGACTCCAGAACGCGCCCGAAATGGCCGCACTGCCGACGCTGTACTGGACGGGGCCTCGCTGGCCTCATATTGAAATCGACCGCTGGGTAGACGACTTCACATTCTAATAAAACATGCTCCATAGTTTCCTTACCTTTACCGCAGCAATCACATGCTTCTTCTTCCTTCTTATATCTGGCTTTATAGGTGCGTGTTCTAAGGCATACCGATCTCGCTTCCAAAAGTAATGAGCTTCCCTTTGAGTTATCATAAATTGTTTCATTCCTGATTTCGTTTTTCCCTCTTAAGTAGTTGCTCATCGCAGGTCTCTTTTCCATTGCCGCCACGCATGATATTATTGCAGCCTTTTTGGCTTTCCGCTTGACCTTCTTTGTTGCTGCGTTGCCCACCTTACAGGCCGCGTAGTTGCTGGTAAGCTTCCTAGTTCTTTTCCTCCACAACGAATCAACGTTCTTCCTGTGCAGATAACTGAACACTCTCCCACACCACTTACTTTATTCCATATTCTTCAGCCGTTCCTCATACTCAATCTTACTGCAAGCTCCCCTCACTTCAAAACTAGTCCAGCCCATTTCATCCTGCGCAACTTCATTTGCAGTGTTCCCGTGAGCGCCCAATGCGGGGCGGCACACTGACCTTTGGTTCTCATCGAGTCCTGATTGTACCCCTGATTTAAAGCAAACAACCGCATTTCCAAAAGTAAGTCCTAGAACCATCACACCTTTCCACATACCTCGGAGGACCTCGTACCTATTGTATCCCCACAGCGCTCTGTGCTTCATTATGTCTGCATTTCTCTTCCCCTTCACTGTTATCCTGTGTTTCCTGTGTTTCCATTTATCTATTGCCTTCGTTTATTCATATACCAAGGTATTTATATTCTGTTACCCGAGGTATTTCCTGGCCCTGTATCTCCACAGTCTGTTCACTGTTTTCATCGAATGCCATAACACCTGATTTTCTTACACTAAATTTCAAACCTAGATTGTTGCCTTCCTGTTCACAGATATTAGCCAGACGTTGCAAATCACTTTGCTTGTTAGCTAGCAACAAAATGTCGTCCGCATAAAATAAACCTGGGAGCTGCTGCTCTACTACTGTACCCGCCTGTTTGTATAACAGATGAAACCCGATATTGCATCCTTCTAGCGCCATCTCCATCCTCACCATGTACACCATAAACAACAGCGGGGATAAAGGGCACCCCTGCCTCAGTCCCTTGTTGATATGAACTTTCTCCTCGCTTCTCATCCCTTCCCTTTCAACGCAAACTAGGTTGCTAGGTAAATCTCTCTCAAAAGCTGTAGACAATCGTCACCTACGCCTTCTCCTTCCAGAATACCCCACAAAATGTTGCGGTCTACGGTGTCATAGGCTCCTGTAATGTACAAAAAGTCCAGATATAACGGGTTGCTTTCTACTGTTTATATTTCAATACACTGAGTAAGAACAAATAGGTTATCATCTAAACGCCTACCTATTCTGAAGCAATTCTGAAGTTCTCTCAAAATAACATTACTCTCTGCCCATGCTTGAAGCTTTAATTTCATTGCCTCCATTACTAGCCTGTATATTACCGATGTAATGGTCCATGGTCTATACGAGTGAATTCTATCTTTCTCCCCCTTACCCTTATAAATTAAATTCATTCTACTGTGTCGCCAACTGGCTGGTATTCGTCTATCTTTTAAAGTTGTTTCCACTGCTTTCACCAGAGCTTCCTTACTTCTTTTTGGTCCTAGTTCATTAATCAGCCTAACGAGAACATCATCTAGCCCTGTGGCTGTGCGCGTAGAAATTTTCTCTTCCGCTTTCTTCCAGTTGAAATTTGTCGGCAACAGCTCCTTTTCCACTTTCATGCTCTTTTTTTCTCCAAATACAACCTCATCATCGCCTTGGAAAGACTCGGCTGTTATAATTCGGATGTCATTTATTGCCGCTTCTCCTTCAAGTCTGTTTTCATCTTCGTCTAGGATATGTTGCTGTATTGTTGTAGACTTCCTGCCTAATAATTTTATGTGATTCCAAAATATTCCAGGTGTGGCCTTCTTTTTCTCGCGTATTTCTGACAACCAACGTTCACTTTCACCTTTTAATTTTGCTCGCACCAGTATTTGAACAATAGACTTTTTCTCCCGGAGTATTTTCCCTTTTACTGGTGAATTCATCTTGTGGCAACTGCGCCTTCTTTGCTTGCCTGCGCTCTCGATGTTTACACGTGTATTTGTCTTCATCGGGCGACACGTTTCAACGCCTAACAAATGTTATCGCACAGCGCAGGACGCGCTTGCATGTGTGGGAAGTTTCTGGAATGTTATCGATAGTTCCATCCACTGTCTGTGACCGAACCTTCTGTAATCTGATTGCATGGGTGCGTGACGCGAATAATGTAGAACTTTGTGGAAGGCGCGCTGGTCCCAGCGATTAGTCTGGAACATTCGACGACTGCAATGCATGCTCACTGACCTGGAGAGGCAGAGCAGAAGGGTGGGACTAAAAATTAATCTGCAAAAGACTAAAGTAATGTTTAACAGTCTCGGAAGGGAACAGCAGTTTACGATAGGTAGCGAGGCACTGGAAGTAGTAAGGGAATACATCTACTTAGGACAGGTAGTGACTGCTGATCCGGATCATGAGAGTGAAATAATCAGAAGAATAAGAATGGGCTGGGGTGCGTTTGGCAGGCATTCTGAGATCATGAACAGCAGGTTGCCATTATCCCTCAAGAGAATAGTTTATAACAGCTGTGTCTTACCAGTACTCACGTACGGGGCAGAAACCTGGAGGCTTACGAAAAGGGTTCTACTTAAATTGAGGACGACGCAACGAGCTATGGAAAGAAGAATGATAGGCGTAACATTAAGGGATAAGAAAAGAGCAGATTGGGTGAGGGAACAAACGCGCGTTAATGACATCTTAGTTGAAATCAAGAAAAAGAAATGGGCATGGGCAGGACATGTAATGAGGAGGGAAGATAACCGATGGTCATTAAGGGTTATGGACTGGATTCCGAGGGAAGGGAAGCGTAGCAGGGGGCGACAGAAAGTTAGGTGGGCAGATGAGATTAGGAAGTTTGGAGGGTCAACACGGCCACAATTAGTACATGACCGGGGCAGTTGGAGAAGTATGGGAGAGGCCTTTGCCCTGCAGTGGGCGTAACCAGGCTGGTGATGATGATGATGATGATTCGACGATTGATGTATAAAAGCCGACGCGCTTCACCCGTCGATCAGATTTCCGACGATCGCCGAGTGTGTTTGCCGCTACCGTTGTCCTTTGAGTGTAGCCTGTTTTTGAGGGCACAAGTTCGCCCAATAAAACTCTCGTTTCGTTAGTCACAGTTTTGCTGCCTTCTTAACCGTCACTACCACGTGACGTCTAGTGGAGGTGCTAGTGCTTTCATGTACCGAACGCCCCCGCAAAGCCGCGATCCAAGCCCGAAGCCCGAGGACAAAACCAAGATCGCCCGCGACCAGCGCGCTAGGCGCAGAGTGCAAGGAGTGCCCCCAGAGCACGGACTTCTACCTCAGTTGACAAAAAATACCGTGGTGAAAAAACCCCAATGGCTGCCCCAGCGTCGCCCGTTGTCCTACAACAACCTCGGGACACACCGACCTTCCATGGAGCAGCGACTGAAGACCCGGAATCCTGGCTGGAGACCTGCGAACAAATCGCGACATTTCACAACTGGGACTCCGACGACAAGCTGCGGCGTGTATACTTTGCCTTAGAAGATGCCGCCCGAACGTGGTTTGAGAACCGGGAGTCGACCTTGACAACATGGGAGCTCTTCCGTAGCAGCTTCCTGCGCACCTTTACGAGCGTCGTGCGCAAGGAAAGGGCCGAAGCCATGCTGGACGCCCGAGTGCAGCTGCCCAACGAGAACGTTGCCATCTCCATGTTCGAGTTCAATGGGAAACGTCGAGTCGAGTTCAAATGGGAAACGCCGCAAGCAAATAACGCACTTCAAGAACTCAAACGACGCATGCAGTCACCGCCCGTACTTGCGCACTTCGACGAGTACGCCGATACAGAAATCCATACTGACGCCAGTAGCCTAGGCCTCGGTGCCGTTCTAGTTAAAAGAAGAAACGGAGTCGAACAGGTGATAGCTTACGCTAGCCGGTCGCTGTCAAAAGCGGAAGGCAACTACTCTACGACCGAAAAGGAATGCCTCGCCATCGTTTGGGCTACAGCGAAATTTCGCCATTACCTATATGGCAGGCCATTAAAAGTCGTCAGCGACCATCACGCCTTGTGTTGGCTACCGAATTTAAAGGATCCTTCAGGACGGCTGGCGCGGTGGAGCCTAAGACTGCATGAATATGATATCACTGTAACCTATAAGTCCGGAGGAAAAAACTCTGATGCCGATTGGCTATCACGCGCTCCCATTGACTCGCCGCCACAAGATGACGAAGATGACGACGCCTTCCTTGGCATTTTAAGCGCGGAAGACTTCGCTGAACAGCAGCGAGCAGAACCGGAGTTGAAAAACTTCGTCGAGTATTTGGAAGGGCACACCTGCGTTGTGCCTGGGCATTTAAGCGAGGATTGTCTTTGTTCTCGCTTCAAAATACCCTACTCAGAACTTCTCACCAGTGCGCGCCAACTACCTTCTTGTTGTCCCGTCAGGACTGCGTCCAGAAGTATTGCACGCCCTACTCGACGATCCAACCGCTGGACACCTCGGATTTTCCCGGACACTATCGAGGATACAGGAGAGGTATTATTGGCCGCGCCTGAGCACCGACGTCGCCCGTTATATCAGATCATGCCGAGACTGTCAGCGACGCAAGACACCACCGACAAGGCCAGCCGAATTACTGCAGCCAATCGAGCCTTCTTGCAGACCATTCCAGCAGATCGGGATGGACTTGTTGGGACCCTTTTCGACGTCAACAACAGGAAACAAGTGGATCGTCATGGTGACGGACTACCTCACCCGCTTCGCTGAAACTAAAGCGCTGCTGAAAGGCAGCGCAGCCGAAGTGTCGAAATTCTTTGTCGAAAACATCCTGCTGCGACACGGCGCCCCAGAAGTTTTCATCACCGACAGAGGAACGGCTTTTACAGCAGAGCTCACGCAAGCCATCCTTGCAATACAGCCAGACAAGTCACAGGACAACAGCCTACCATCCGCAGAAGAATGGTCTCACGGAGCGCCTGAACAAGACCCTCGCCGACATGCTAGCAATGTACGTCGACGTCGAGCACAAGACGTGGGACGCGGTCCTGCCGCATGTAACCTTCGCTTACAACACGGCGGTGCAAGAAACAACACAGATCATGCCGTTTAAGCTGGTTTACGGCAGAAACCCGACGTCGACGCTCGACGCCATGCTGCCGCACGTCACTGACGAGGAGAATCTTGACGTCGCTACCTATCTCCAGCGCGCCGAATAAGCCCGACAGCTCGCGCCTGCGGATCAAGAACCAGCAGAGGACCGACAGCCGACACTACAACCTCCGACGACGCTTCGTCGAGTACCAGCCCGGCGACCGTGTTTGGGTGTGAACCCCGATACGCCGATGGGCACTGAGTGAGAAACTATTGCGACGCTATTTCGGACCCTATAAGGTCATCCGACGTGTTGCCGCACTGGACTATGCGGTCGTGCCAGACGGCATTTCGCATTCACAGCGGCGCCGCGCACGATCTGAAGTGGTCCACGTGGTGCGTCTTAAACACTTCTACGGACGCTGACGAACTTTCCTTATTTTGTTGTTTTCTTTGCTACAAGTGCCTCTTTATTACTTTTCTTTGCGTGCAGCATTGGGTCGATGCTTTTTAAGAGGGGGGTATTGACACGTGTACTTGTCTTCATCGGGCGACACGTTTCACCGCCTAACAAATGTTATCGCACAGCACAGGACGCGCTTGCATTTGTGGGAAGTTTCTGGAATATTATCGATGGTTCCATCCGCTGTCTTTGACCGAACCTTGTGTAATCTGATTGCATGTGTGCACGTCCATATGCACGTGCACGTCCACTTTCATCTTTTATCTTTGTTTGCACCAGTATTTCTACCATAGACTTTTTCTGCCGGTATATTTCCCATTTACTGGCTACTTCCTCCTGTGGCAACTGCGCCTTCTTTGCCTGCCTGTGCTCTCGGGACGCTGTCGTTCGGCGATCGCTTCTCGTACCTCTCTGTTCCACCAGCTTTTCGGTTTATTTTTTCCTTTCTAACGAACACGTTGTTTCTCTTTCCGTATTTCTGTGATTACACTTAGAGGCTCATTATATTCCCACTCTTTATTTGGCCATTTGGCCAGTTTTTTCTCGATTCTAGTGACTATATTTGTTATTTAATTGTTCAGCATTCAAATTTGGACTGGCCATCTTGCACTCCCTGCTCTCTTTCCCAACTACATATCCAATTTTCAAAATGATGCGTTTATGGTCACTCCCTATGCTGCTATACCCTTCCTCATCAATGACCATTTCTCTCAACTTATCATGAATTCCTCTTTCATCAGACAGTAATCAGTGGTCGTGGTCGATTGCCGGTTTCCCACTTCCCACGTGATCTGCCCTTCATACTTAGGCCCTGTATTCGCGATAACGAGGTTGTATTGTTAAGAAAGGTCTAGCATTGACTTCCCGTTGTTGTCGGTATAGCCATCTAAATCCTGTATGTGGGCATTCATGTCACCTAATAGGACAATTTCAGCACCATTCTCGAAACCCTTAATATCAGCGCTTATGCATTCCACTAACTGTTTATTCTTCTCTGTTCAATTATTTCCGGTTCACAAATACGTAACGCTCAGCCAAGTTTTTTTCCTACTCATTGTACCAGATAACCAAAGGTGGTCTTGACATTTTGAATTTACCCTTTTCCATTTGGCTCCCTGATGGATAACTCCCCCTCCCTTGCCTTCCGACTTAGTTCTGTTGCCACCTTCCCAAACATAATTCTCAATAACTGGCGGCTCTTCGGATTCTCTAAGGTGCGTTTCTGTAACCGCATCCACCCCTATTTGTTCTCTATTTAACTGCTCCTCAATCTCTTCCCACATTTCCTTTCTTCTGCTGCCCTGCATGTTTATGTAGCCTATTACATGGCGAGCTCTTTTTCTTGCTTTCCTCCTTTTTCTGTTATCAACGGCGATGCTCTTATGAGGTTCCCCTAGGGGACCTTCTTCATTACTGTCTACTCTGGCCTCCTGAGCGCGCGCAGGCCCCCTAAACAAGCAACAGCGTGACCAGCAAGTCGCCAGCCCACTTCTCGTGCCAGCCTGTAATTGAAGTGAATCCCGTCTCGGTTTAAAACCACCACACCTTCTCGCTTCTCCGTTTACTTCGACAACCTCGGGTGGTGCCAGGCACGCCCTCGCTCGGAGGAGGCGCGGAGGTGGCTCTCGCCCTCTTCACGGAAGGGCTTGCCCCACGTGGTCGCTGGCTGCCGCATGCTACTCCGTGCTGGGGGCAGCGCTCGACGGCTGCTTGCGGCGCCCGGCTGCCTCCTCGTCGTCGCTGTCAGTTTCGCGAGCGCGTTTTCTGGAACTGGACAGGTCCATGTCCTCCTCGTCGTCAGAGGGAGGGAGTGGGATTGAAGCACGGGGCTCCTCGTGTGCTGGGGAACCATCCTTGGGGGGCGCCGAGGCTACCTCGGGGGCTGCCGGCTTCGTGGCGTCTCCTAGGGTATCCGCAGGCTGAGGGGGGGGACCACAGGCAGATCGACGGAGGTGGCCTGTTGACTGAGCCACTCACCCAGCCTGCGAGTGGCACGGAGTTCCAGGTCCTCCCTTGATAGGAGTTCGTCGAGGCACGCGGGGCCGAGTGTCACCAGGCTCAAACTGGCGTGGCGACGGTGGCGAACACACGGCGGGCGCTCTCCGGGCGAGGCGAAGACCATCTTGTGCTGCGAGAGCCTCTTCTCGCGCACGGGTAGAAGGCCAAGAACAGCGAAAATTTGCGATGATCGTGCGAGCCAAATGACAGCAAGCTCTACGTTCTACACAGGAGACTCAGCGTCATTTCTTCTTCCGTTGACGAAATGCTTAGAGCGTATCCTGGTTGATTTGTTTGTGAGCCATTCGGTGCCATCTGCAGCTGAAAAATGAGGTTTATTAACTACAGGATCCGAATTTATATGACGGGAATGCTTGTCTTTCATCATGTACAATTGATCGAGGTTCATTATGCCCTTTCCAAACCTCTGATTTCGCGTGCGAATTCCTTTGATGGCATATGCGCTTTGCTCTTGCAAGGCGATTTCGCAAATGTAAACTGCCAAGAAAAATCGCGTAATGTTAAAGTGCGCCTCTCATACCAGTAGCCGAAACGATTATCGTCTATGAATTAGCTCTCGCAAGCATAAAGTCAGCTTCCTCGGCATAAAATATTGCTCATCGCAAACGCCAGTGTTATCCTGATCATACCAAATGCTAAGGCTACACCAAGGAATCACCAAATCAGCACAGTCGTGAGAAATATTTTTTTAATGTTGACCAGCCAACCCGGCCATCTTCGCTGGTGTCGCAGAAGCTGCGAAACGCGCACGTGTAGCACGATTTACAAAACAAGCCCTTCTCACAAATATGATGCAGAAGCTGAGTTACTTTAATCTCATTACAGCTTCGACGTGTTTCTTTCGCCGTCCTAGTTCGTAAGGCCTGCCACGAAATATGTACTAATTGATCCCGAGATTGCCTTCGTGGTTGTTAGTCTCTTACACAGCAGTATCGCCGGTTCTACTTGTTCTTTTTCGCACCTCCGTAATGTCGACGCTTGCCCATTGTACGGTCACAACACGTGTCCGAAAAAAAGGGGAGGTGATCTAATTAACAACCAAAACGGCCCCAACCGTGGACGTCGCGAAGTGCAGTGCGCGTGAAGTAATACCCGTCGAGCTGGCCAAGCCGCATAGCCACCTTCCCAGTGCTGTCGCATCATTACGGCAGATGGCGCCAGCGTAGCCCTCAAACTGGACTGTACGGAGCCTGTACTCGAATGTTTAACTTAGCTGATGTATTGCCATCTTATATGTAGGTGCTTCGTGTACCTGTGCTGAAAGGAGAGTGAAGAATAGGCTCTGTAGTTCCGCTAGCTTCTTTTGATCTATGCCATGATTTGTGCGTCTTTTGCGTACTTACTGAATGTGAGTACATTGCATCTGTTTCAGGAAGGACTCCACAGACATTTACCGGCCGCCTTGAACCGGGTGTGTTTACAAATGATGCGGATTATAGAAGTGCCTACTCATGATCGCAAGTCATTTCAGTGAAAATAATAACCATACCTTCTTACACGTGCTGCGCTCCAACCCCCTTTTTTAACATAGGCGTCTTTATTAACAAATCACACTATTTTCTCTTGACAGATCCAAGAGCACTATCATCTTTCACTATAGAGACATATGTTATTTCTGATTACAAACACACCAAGCATTTTGGTAATAATACCAGCGATCATATGGAATACATGATAGTGCTCATGAACTCGGTAAGTGTTAACATGGGAGTGATTATTGCTCGTACCGTATTGAATGCCAAGGCTTCTACTTTGCTTGACTGACAACGCATAATACACTGCATCTTACAGTTTGTGCCGTTAAAAGAAGAACATTCTCTCACAATTTTAGAAAATATTTTATGGTTTCACCTTAACTGTGCTACCTTTAACAGAATACCTAATGTTGACCTTAAAAATCTATGGGCTCTTTGCTGAGCTAAACTGCAATAGGCGAAATCCTATCTATGACTGCCTCTGTTGCTGTTGACTGAACTGTTCTGCGAACGGACGCCGCCGTGGCCGCGGGCATGGGATGCAATAACATCCATATGGCTGCAAGGCTTGTCGCCGATGTGAGCGCATCCCCAAGCGCATGTCCGCGCTCTCCCACGCGACCACTCGCACAGCGCTACTGGCATGGAGCCTCCTCTCCTTGCTATCCTTGCCGGTGGCGTCTCCTCTCCTTGCTCCCCTCGCCGGTGATCACCGCTTTCCTGCGTCCACCATGGACTGCGCCTGGTCACTCGTGAGCTACTAAAGGCTTACTTCTTAATATTAGAATTGGAATCAACGAGCTTTGCAGGTACATTAAGGGTTGTTGCAGCTTATGTGAACTTTGCACTCACACGTAATCGCTCACCAATAGTTATTTCTTTCATGATATTCTTTTTTAAGGATAAGCACTCAATCATACTCACGGTGACTCACATTCGTAGGCGCTAAGCTGGTAGCAATGGCTCACCTTCCCCGGCACTCATTCATGTTCGTGCCCACGTCTATTGACGTTCACCTGGTTGGTCGCGCTGCTTTTCTTGTTAGAAAACAAAATGACGCAATCGATAACATTCAACTTGGATAGGCTGATGCGATAACTGTAGAAGAGTAAAGTAAAAGAGTAAAAAGAATTATGACAGAGCTCATCTCATGATGACTACCAAGGGTAATGCGAATAGCAATCGAGCATTGTAGTGCTATGCCATATTATTGAAGTCACGTTTCTTTAACACATGTGGTGGTAACTCTTAGTCTTTCGTCGCTTCGGCTACATACTTCATACTTCGATGTTGCTGTCCCAATTTGCTATGAGAATCTCTTCCCAAGATTGCCCACGAGCACTCAGACATGAGGACAACTCTATGACTCCAACGCACTGAGAATGGAATGGGGCTGAAATAACGGCATCGATGGAACGACAAAGGGGTAAAACGAGGGCGCCATGACGACATTAAGATGTCAATTGTTTAGCTGTCAACGACAGTGTGACAACGGATGTATCATAGCATCTGTATGACGACCACGCAATGACGACGATGGCATAACAACGGTGCCATAATCATGTTTGAATTATGACAGCATGATTACGATAGAATGATGAACGCGGAATGACGTCGGTGGATCAATAAAGGTGGTATGACGACCACAGTAAGATGACAATGTCATGACAACGGCATGACGATGACAAAATCACGCAGGTCGGATGTCAAATTTACAATGATGACGATAGAACAATCGCGACGGCACTTCAACCAATGCATGACGGCAAATGTTCGACGACAATGCGGTAAGGGCGATGGTTTGACAATTGCATGAAAATCGTAGGATGAGGATGAGTGTATGATGGCAATGACAGTATGATAACTGTATCGTCAAATCTGTAAACGACGATGGCGTGAGGACGACGGCATGACGAGGGGGAGATGAAGAAGCTGGAGCGACGGTTATGGCATGACCAGGATGGCATTATGACGACGTTCTGGCAATGGAGGCTTGATAACGACTTTCTGATGATAACTGCATGACAAGGCCCGAATAAAGACGATTGAAGGTTGACAGTGTGAATAGAATATAATAACGAACTATATTGACGTTGATCGGTGTGATTGATGTGATGACGACGGCATGACGACAACATAATGACGTAGCTGCAGTGATGACAATGACGATATGACAGCTTAATTATGACGGCATAACGGTGAATGTTTGACGGCAATGGCGTGATGACGATGGCATGACGAAGCCCACTGAGAAAGCTGGAATGACGGTCATGCAGCGACCATGACGGCATCACGAAGCGAACACATACGTAGTAGCACAAGCTATTACATTATTTCAACCACTTGATCGGAACAGAAGGCGCGACGACGACAGCACGGTGAGAGTCAGATCACGATGCTTGAATAACGAAGATTAAATGACCACAACGGCATCGCTATGGCGGTGTGACAACGAATAGATGACTGCGTGACAACGATGGCGTCAGGACGACGGCATGGCCTGTCTCGAATGACAAAGCTGGAATGAGGGCGATGCAACCACCACGACGGCATCACCGCCACAAGCCCATACCTAATGAACCAAACTATTCGGCAAATTGGGCCACTGGTTCGGGATGGCAGGCGGTATGACGACAGAAAGATCACGAAGCTGGAATAACTCCAATGGAAGGATCACGATGGCATCGCTACTAGGAGCACATACCTAGTGAGCCAGTAGGTAGGCAACCTGCACCACCGGGTAAGCGTAAAAGCCTATGCAATAGATAGATAGATAGATAGATAGATAGATAGATAGATAGATAGATAGATAGATAGATAGATAGATAGATAGACAGACAGACAGACAGACAGACAGACAGACAGACAGACAGACAGACAGACAGACAGACAGACAGACAGACAGACAGACAGACAGATAGATAGATAGATAGATAGATAGATAGATAGATAGATAGATAGATAGATAGATAGATAGATAGATAGATAGATAGATAGATAGATAGATAGATAGATAGATAGATAGATAGATAGATAGATAGATAGATAGATAGATAGATAGATAGATAGATAGAAAAATGGCTGAAGACGGAAAATAATGCTATTCGCATTAAAATTCCAGTCATCTATCGTTGGTGAGGAAAATAAATATACCCACCTGGAGGATTAGGGGCATCGTATCGTGCTGCAAAGCACGACGTCGCGCAATTAAATCCCGGCCTGGGCGGCCACAATTAAATGGGGGCGAAATGCAAAATCGCCGCCGTCCCGTGTAACAGGGGTATGTTAAAGATCTCCTGGTGATCATCAATAATCTAGAGTTCCCCGATCCGGCGTGTTTCATATTCAAATAGTGGTTTAGGCACATACAACTCCAGAATTGATTCATTCAAAAGTGAATACCTCAACAAAATATTTCGCGATGGCATAGTGTAAATTGCTCTTACCGAAAGCTTTTTTACAATGCGAGATGAAGGCCTTTTTAGGTGCACTGAAGCTTGTAAATTGAAGAAAGCACTGTGCAAGGTTAAACACAAATAGCGATATAAGAATCGCCTCTGCTTTGACCCCACAAGAAGTGTAAGTTGAGCTAAACTATTTGCAACGGAATCTGTGGATTCAGATTTGACGATAACAAGCCAACCGGTATTCATTGAACGTTGAAAATATTGTGGAGTTTTAGAATGATAGCTTTCATTTACTCATCCCACACTTTGCGGCTTGTATGGTTTTGGCCGTTTATGATAGGAGAGTCAATTGAACAGCTAGGCATGTGCTGGTTACCGTCTTGCTGAGCAGAAGACTAGGGCCACGGGATAGGCCTGACAGACAGCTTGCTGCTGGCTGATGTCTGACCTAATAGACAGGTTCGGTCAATGGGCTCGTGCCACAGGCTACATTCCCGAACAGACCACATCGACATTGCGTACCTGAGATTGGCATGCGCTATGTCTAAGTCCATCTCCCTAATACACGCACAAAAGGGACACAAGGGTGCGTAACCCAAAATATATTAAATCAATAACACCCCAACTGCCACAAGCGCCGCCACGTCGAGCACGACCGCTCGATTGCTACGGAGTTGCAGTCCAGATACTTAGGACATTGGGACCTGGTACGGAGTTTCAACTACTGCGAAGTCATTACAGAAGATATTGTCACGGCTCAATGTAGTCGAGAGAGGAGAGATATGTTTATTTGAAACAACTTGAACAAGGGCTAAGTTCAGGCTTCTCTTGAAATTCGCTCGCGCACTTAGGGTCGTCGTCCTTGTCTCGAACGTCGTTCGGCTTAGATAGTGACGCGGCAATATACTGCGTTGTAGTATCTTTTGATATTCTTTCCATTGAGCTTATCGCAGCTTGGGTCCGCTGGCATGCCCATTAGGCGTCGTGATTCACGGGTAGCATTGATATATGCGGAGGAGGAGGGAAGAGAAACGTGGAAGGCAGGGAGGTTAACCAGAATAACGTCCGGTTGGCTACCCTACACCGGGGAAATGGGAAAGGGGAAAACAAAGAACATCAAGAAGAGCACAGCGTTCCAATCCCGCTTTCGAGGACTGATGCTGCAAGGCAGCTTAGACACCTGGCACGCAGTCTCACAGTGACCGAGTGGAACTCGCCAAACTTACGACTTACGCGACTGCATCGACTAAACCCCTCCCTGCAACTCCGACCTCGACGTGAAGCTGCGCTTCTCTGCCGCCTTTGGTTAGGAGTGGCCTTCACAAAGGCATACTCTACATTAATTGGAATGACTGACAGCGCAGCATGCCAGGTCTGTGGCACCGAAGAAAACATCGACCACCTGTTGTGCCACTGTCCAAGATATGCCCCAGAGAGACAAGAACTTGTCAAAGCTTTCCAAAAACTGGACAATCGGCCACTTTCTGTGCAAGTGCTGCTGGAACACCGCCCCCATCGCCCGTCGGCCCATAAAGTGGTGAAGGCGCTTTTGTGTTTCTTAAGGACGACGGGTTTGTGCGACCATCTGTGACTTTTAATGCAATTTCTGTAAGACCACACGCGTCAGCGAACTCGCCGCAATTTCCTTCTTTCCTTCCCTCCTCTCTCTCCCTGTGATATATGCGGAAAATCACACAACAAAGCTAATGCTGAAATTGAGGAACATCTTTGACGCTTTCTTCCACAATTTTTTTGCAAGAATCTCATATGAAGCTCACATTCGTTGCAAATAAGGCACACGCATTAGATGCGCAATTCCCTTCGCTTTCATGTAAGCGAGATTTGCCTTGTTTTATTGAAGTCAGTTTCTCTTCGGCTCTTTAACCGACATTGTTAACGTGTGCATTCCTCGTCAGATGAGAATGTGTAGCGACACGAAGGTACTGAATTTGGTTACGTTGTGTTAGAGGACTTCCATCTATTTCATTATTCACATAACAATATGTTTAGTTCTCAGTCATTTCTACTCGTGAGAATTACGTAAGCTTTATTTTCTTTCGTGCACCGCAATGAAAGATACTGGTGTGCGGTGTTTAGCACAACTACATTGTCTTAGGCATTTTCATACGTTAAATGTAGCAATCGCCGCAAAATTCGTGAGCTGTAATGCTATGTCAAACCGTAACTTCGAAATCATTACCGCGGCGTGACGTATCACAGGTACACAGGCTTGTTTTGGAGGACAACACCGACATAGCTCTCCGGTATCTCTCTTTCCTCTTTCTGATCGTTATGCGCGGGCCTCTTCGTTATCTTCTTAGATACAATACCTAATCAGCCACATTTGCCACCCCCTCCTTCATGGTGTATGAAGTAGAAAATTAGGTTCTGCCTCTCGGTGTGTAGTTCAGGGTTGCTGTTAGATGAAAGGCGACAATGCGAACAGTACTGACTATATGAAAGAGCCCAGCAGACCGAAGCAACAAGTCCTCACACGGGATATACACTGGACTTGCCGAACCAGCACTAGGTTCTCTTTAAAGACTGACTAAAAGATGCTTTTTTCCGAGGACTAACGTAGTTTTCCCATGCTGGTTACTGCCAGCTCTGTTTCGAGGTGAGCTTTATGAAGCTTCACGGTGTTTGTACCAGAAAGTCGTCGGTACACTGATGTGTTGAGGCCAAGGAAGCCTCCTCCTAGAAGCCTCTGAGTCCTCCTGTTTATCAGTTTAGAGGCGACTTCAGTGCTGGGACTTGCTGAGCGTGAACACAAGTGGGGCGACGCATTCATTCCAATCGTCATGATTGGGAGTTACGTAGAATGACAATATGCCTATTATGGTACGGTTCACTCTGTCTGCCTACCGCTTTGCCTGTAGACCACATGAGAGAGCGACAACGAGACGTTATTCTAGCACCGGAGCTCAAATTCAGCTGATCTTTTATTTCTTCATTTCCCAGCCAACTTAGCTCCCGCGTCACTCGTGGAATCGCCTGACCTCGTCTTCTTTCTTAGGGGGATCGCATTAATGCCGTCGGCGCTGCATAGCTCCCCCTCTAGAGAGGCGCATGACCTTCGAACGATATCAGCATGTCAAAGAAACTCGGCGGACTGAAGTAGCCTCAGCACCCACCGGAATGGACTTCCGGGGCTAAATTAGGGGACGCGACTGTGGGAGTCATCTCGCAGTAGGTTGGCTTCAGCCGGTCCACTGCGATGGCGTCAGGTTTGCCGTGAATATCCACGATGTATGTGAACTGGCGTCTCTAAAGTACGGGAAAGGGTCCGAGGTAGTGTTGGCGGCCAAACGGGTCCATGGCGCACGAATACGAGGGTTACCTTGGCAAGATCAGTTGAAACGCGAGCTGTGCGTGCTAAAACTGGACACGTCAGACGTGGTCTTAGATACCGGAAGAGGTCGGGAAGAAGGTGCACATATTCTTGAGTATACAGAGCAGCCGAAGGTGGTCGTGGTGAAAAGAAGTCCTTAGGCGTATGGCGCGGAGCACCGTAGACGAGCTCCGCGATCGAGCACACAATGTCCGACTTCAAGGCGCACCCAGAAGAACCAGTAGTAGACGTTTAAACCATTGCGATGGCGTGCCATGAACTATGAGCGCTAACTTGAGATGTCATTGGAAGCGTTCGACGAGACCATTGGTTTGGGGATGGTAGGCGGCCGTGCGCAGATGATTCGTGCGAAGCATGCGCAGGAGTTCTTGAAAGAGAGCGGACTCGAATTGCTGCCTTTTGTCAGTAGCAATTTTTGGTAGGGCATCCGATGTGGACAAACCGCGTTGTGACCAAACCTACCGCGACCATTGCAGCTGAGCTGTCCTGAAGCGACGTTACTTCTGGCCAACGGGTAAACCTGTCGATAGAGGTGAGCAGGTAGCGAAATCTCTGACACGGTGGTAGTGGCCCAACGATGACAATGTGGACAGCATCGGAACGGAGATCATGTTTGAGAAACTGGCGTAACGGGATAACCATGAACTTTTTCCCATTGGCAGGGTGCACACGCACGATCCCAGCAACGTACATCAGCGTTCATCCGGGGCCATACGTAGCGCAATGAGATAATGGGTTGTGTGGCACGAACACCGGCGTGAGCGAGCTGGGGCTGTGTGTCGAAAAACTGCTTGCATAACGTGCTGGGGACAAATGGTCTCGGTGTGCCCGTAGGAGTATTGCAGACGAGTGTGAAACCATCAAGCAGGAGATCGTCCAACCGCAGCGCCGTTTTGGATCAGCGCGGTTGAAGGAGCTCAGGATCATTAAGATAATTGGAGGCTAGTGCCTGCACATCGAATGGCGCAAGACGTGTAGATGGCGTGACCGGGTTCACACGGCTCAGGGTATCAGCGAGTACGTTCTGGTCGCCGCTGACGTGTCGGATGTCGGTGAAGAATTCCGATATAGACAAGAGATGGCAGAGTTCGCGTGGCGTATATTCCAGTGAAACAGGTTGGCACGTGATGATACTGGCCCCTTGAGGCGATAACGAGGAAGTTCGTGGTTACGGGCGCGCTCTCCGAGAATCATCCATTGCTAAAGCCACACTTTTTCTGCCAATCTGTCGGTGGTGAACTATTTTAGCGTGTACTAGCTGGGTGACATCTCTAGTGGAGGTGCTTGGTACGGTAGATGTTAAGGTCTCCGGAGCATACCCCAGACCTAAGCCCGGCGGGTAATTCGCCCGAGCTTACCCCTGTGCACATACGTACCCGCCGACGTCTCCAGGGACTCCAGCCACAGCACGGTCTGCTACACGAACGAACTAGAATGAGGAACCAACCACCTCCTGCCACTATTACAGCATCGGACGTGGTCGTCAATCACACCCGGACGCCGAATCCGTTCCTCGGAAGCGCTTCAGAGGACGCTGACGACTGGCCTCACCATTTTGACCGCGTTCCAACCTCAACGACTGGACCTTCGAGCGTAAGCTACGCTACGTGTTCTTCGCTCTTCAAGATTCCGCGAAAACATGGCTTGAGAACCACGAGGCGACATTGACGCCATGGGAAGAATTTCATCGGCAGTTCCTCAATGCCTTCGCCAGGGCGGACGGGAAGAACAGGGTGGTATTAGCAATGGAGGCGAGAATTGAAGGCCCGAATGAGCGAGTGACAGCGTACGTAGAAGACATGAATCGGCTCTTCAGACGTGCGGACCTTTCTTTGACTAAAACAAAGAATTTGTGCCACCTAATGCGCGGCGTCAGACTGGAAATCTTTGCTGGCCTCATTCGAAACCCGCCGACGACATTTGAAGAGTTCAATGACGAAGTCACTACCATGGCAAAGGCCCTTCAACAGCGGGCCAGGCAATACAAGCGCGACGCCATGATTTCAAGGGAGTTCTCTGCTATTTCCCTTGGTAACGACATCGGCGCCTTGCAAGAACTCGCCAGGGCCGTCATCAAGGAGGAACTGCAGAAGATGCAGACGACCGCTTCCCCTAGTGGACAACTTTCCATTGCGGAAATGGTGCTGACCGAGGTCCGACCTGCCGTCCACGTTCCTGGACAGTACGAGGCGCCACAGCAGGGACCACGCGCTGAAAGGAGTTACACTGAAGCATTACGCCGTCCACCACCCTCGAGTGCGCACAGCAGGTACACCCCGCTCAATAAATGGACGTAAGCTTCAGGCCCCGCAGCCCACCGCACATCACCGAAGAAAGAACTAGGAAGAACGACGTCTGGCGCACCACAGACAACAAGCACCTTTGTTGTCATTGTGGCGAAGCCAGGAACAACTACAGAATGTGTCCTTATCGTTATAAGGGGCTGCGTGGATTTTCGCCGAATGCACCTTGTCCACGACCTGGTCAGCGGCCGCCAGAAACAGAGGTTTCGTTGCAAATCATCGCAATGTTGATCAGAGATGGCATGAGCCCCGTTCATCGTCTCCTGCTCGGTACAGGTTCCCATGCCCAAGCACAGCCTTCTTTCGTGGCACTTTCAGACGCCGCTCGCCTAGCCCGGCGGGTCGGGAAAACTGAGTTTAGCGACCTCTGGAGGTGAAGCCGCTGACGTTGACTGTACGGAAGATCCTCCACTACGACGACAATGACGTAAACAGAACGACGCAGACGTACAGACACAATCAAATGCCGTATCAGAGGAAGTAACATCGAACATTCCCGTCACCGTAGACGACGAAGAAATAACGGCCTTAATCGACACAGGAGCGGACACCTCAGTTATGAGCATGGACCTTGCCTGCAAATATGAAGAAAGTTTCTACCGAGTGCACTGGGTCGCAGATTCACAATGCAGGTGGCCATCTGCTAACCCCCGTAGGAAAATGCACAGCGTGAGTAAGCATTCAGGGGTTTACGTACCTCGGAGATTTTGCTATCCTCCCAAGTTGTTCGAGGGACCTAATTCTGGTAAAGGACTTTCTTCATGCTAATGAAGCCGTGATTAACTTATAAAAGTCGCGGGCAACGTTCCCAACGGCGCAGGCCATAGCAGGGAGCACCTCTGAAAACACTTATGTCAACGCCCTGAGGAGCAGGGCATTGACCCTCGTAACCTGCGACGCATTCGACGGCTATGAGGGTATTGCCGAGGCAAATATCCCACTGCTGCTCGGAAGACACATCTGCATCGCCCGGGGTCTTGTTCGATTACAGAATAAGTGCTCGCAAGTTTTGTTCACCAACTTCAACAATAAGTATCAGCACGTCCCTCAAGGTGCAGCTGTAGCGTTCCTAAACGACGTTGCTGACTTCTCCGACGTCGGCATGTTACAAGTGACTTTACCGCATACAACAACTCACGCCAGCCTGAGTACCCGCGTCCACATGACTTAGCAGATGTACAGAAGGATCAGCTGCCGGCCCTAGTGACAAAATTCTCTGGCTGTTTTTCCACGAACCCTAAAGCCCAGTGGTCCACCATTACGCAACGCCGGGTAGTTATAGAGGAGTCGGTGCGGCATGTTCGTCAGCATCCGTACCGCGTGTCACCTATACAGCGGGAGGCGATTAAGCGTCAAGTTAAAGGAATGCTAAATGATGACGTTATCCAGCCGTCGACAAGTCCGTGGGCATTGCCTGTCGTACTAATAAAAAAAGAAAGACAACACACTCCGCGTCTGCGTTGACTGCAGATGGCTTAACTGAGTCACCAAACGCGACGTTTATCTCCTGCCACGGATCGATGACGCTTTGGACCGTCTGCGTCATGCTCAGCTCTTCACTTCGTTAGACCTAAAATCAGGGTACTGGCAAATCGAAGTGGACGAGCGTGACCGTGAAAAAAGCGCCTTCGCGATTCCCGACGGGCGATACAAATTCAAAGTCCTGCCTTTCGGTCGCTGTTCCGCTCCGACTACGTTTCGACGAATGATGGACACTGTTCTCGTTGGACTAAAGTGGCAGACGTGCCTAGTGTATCTAGACGACGTTGTTGTGTTTTCCAGCACGTTCGACGAACATCTCATCCGGCTACGAATCGTCCTTACCGCAATACGCAAGGCAAACCTCATCATCAAGCCTGAAAAAATGTTACTTTGGCTTCCGGAAACTCAAGTTTCTAGGCCATGTGGCAAGCTCTTAGGGTGTACGCCCTGGCTCAGAAAAGCTCGCTGCCGTTGCCGAGTTTCCTCATCCTAAAGACAAGAAGGCCGTTCAGCGGTTCCTGGGCCTCTGCGTTTACTACTCTCGTTTCGTTGAAGGATTCTCAAAAATTGCTGAACCTCTCACGAAGGTGACGCGACAAGATGTGCCCTTTGCGTGGACGGAAGACCAAGAGCAGGCATTCACCGAATTGCGCAAGGCAAACGCCTTCAATCCGCTCCAGTGATGGCGTATTTTGATGACACCGCGGCAACTGAAATTCACACAGGCGCAAGCGTAAGACTCGTAGGGCATAGGCGTAAGTCTCGGAGCCATTCTCGTTCAATGACAAGAAGGGGCAGAACGTGTAATTTCGTACGTGAGCCGTAGTCTCACAAAAGGAGGGCTTAGTTATTCAAGCACTGAAAAAGAATGTTTAGCAGTCGTGTGGGCCATCAGCAAGTTTCGACCCTACCTAGACGGCCGGCCATTTTGAGTGGTCAGTGGTGACGACTCGCTCTGCTGGCTTGCTAATCTACGAGACCCGTCAGGTTGAAGCCTTCGCCTCCAAAAATACGACATAACTGTTGCCTACAGATCCGGCCATAAGCATAGCGACGCTCACTGCTTGTCACGTTCTCCTATTCTCTTGACATCATCCGACTTGCAGCTCGATTTGCCGTTTCTAGGTGTGGTCGAGGTGGTGCGTTTGGCTATCAACGTGCATACTCTGAGCTGCTTCCAGTCATCCAATATCTCGAGGGAGCTGAGGTTGTCCCATGCCCACTTTCAAGAAGATTGACGTCGTACTGACTGGGTAACGATGCCCTGTAGAAGAGAGTATTCGAGAACAGCCAGGAAACGTTCCTTCTCGTTCTTCCGATGGCGCTGCGCGAGGTAGTTTTACAGGCGTGTCACGACGATCTCTGTGCCGGCCCCTTAGGCTTCGCGAGGACATTAGCGCGCATACGGCATAAATGTTATTGGCCACTCCTATTTCCGTCGGTTCAGCGCTATGTGAGAACATTCCGTGATTGTCAGAGGCGTAAAATCCCACCCGTCAAGCCTGCCAGACTCCTTGAGCCTTTGGATCCGCCTCCAGTGCCGTTCCCGCAAGTGGAAATAGACTTTCTTGGTCCGTTCGCCACGACATCCGTGCAAAACAATTGGATAATCCTGGCAAATTACTATTTAACTCGCTATGTGGAAACGAAAGCTGTGCCGCGGGGAACTGCTGCTCAAGTTGCCAGCTTCTTCGTCCAGAACATTGTGCTTCGTCACGGTGCACCCGCAGTACTCATTGCTGACCGCGGTGCACTGTTTACAGCGGAGTTGTTGCAACAAGTCGTCCCGCTGACGCACACTGACGGCCTAAACACCACAGCCTATCATCCCCAAACTAACGGTTTAACAGAGCGCCTAAACAACATTGGCAGACATGCTCTCCATGCACATTGATGTGGAACACAAAACATAGGATGAAATTTTGCCATGCGTGACGTTTGCTTACAATACTGCAGGAGACCACCGAGTTTACACCATTCGAGCTCGTTTACGGATGTGGCGTTACAATCCCCTTAGCACCATGCTTCCCGTAGATCACGGAGCAACGAGGAATGTCACCGCTGAAGAGGTCATTGAGAAAGCCGAGGAAGCTCGCCAGCTTGCTCGGAATCTCATCCGCCCTTAGCAGAATACTGACGCTTGCCGTTGCAACCGGACCCAACGGAACGTCAAGTACTCACTAGGCGACCGCGTGTGGGTGTGGACAACTCAGTGGCCCGTCAGTTGCGTTTGCTTTTCCCTGTGGTACATATTCTGGTACGTTAATCTGTAGCATCACGTGCTTCATAATATTTTTCGTGAAGTTCCTGAGTTCAGTTTTTTTTTCTCTCTCTATCTAAATCAGAATATTGTTGCAGACTCTCTGCAAAGCGCTTACGTCAAGGGCTTGATATCTGTGAAGGCGACAAAGGGTCGATCATCGACGATATGGCAAAAGTGACGGATGGTGAGGTAAATTTCAAGCAACTCTCGACTGAAACTGCTGTAGCGAGCTTGGGTTGGAGTGAGTTTCTTGGAGAAAAAGGGTAGTGCTTGCTATGATTATCAATGTGCTGCTAAAAAATCGCTCCCGTGGCTGTGCTCGACGTGTCCGTTATGAGGGCCAGTGATGCCGTTGGTTTAGGATGTGCTAGAAGTGAGGCGTTTGCGAGTGCGCCCTTGATCTCGACGAAGGCGTCATCAGCGGTGGCGTCCCGATGCAGCAAGGACACCTTGTTTTTGTTGGTAAGGTGGTGATCCGGAGGCGCTACTATAACAGCACAGTTCCTGATAAATCAGGGGTAAGAATTAGCCATGCCGATGAACTGTCGTAGCTTTGTGATCGTTGCCGGCTTGGGGAAGTTCTCTACTGCTTCGATTTTTGATGAAAGCGGGCGAATGCCACTGGCATCGAGGCGATGTCCTAGCAACTCCAAGTTATTGATAATGATCGCTTTTGGAGACGTTGATGACGATGCCATGTTCAGATAGTCGCTCGAGCAAAAGTCGTAGATGTTGTAAATGCTCTTCAGCGGATTTGCTCCCCACCAACAAGTCGTCGACGTAGGTGAAGACGAAAGGTAGCCGACGCGTTACCGTGTCAATAAAACGTTGCAATGATTGGGCGGCGTTCCAGAGACCAAGCGGCATTCGCATAAATTCGAAGAGTCCGAATGGCATTGAGATGGTTCTCTTATGTATGTCTTGCTCAGCGACAGAATTTGGTGGTAGACGCAGACAAGATCAGTATTCTAAAACATCTTGGCGCCGTGCAGAGCGATGCTGAAATCTTGTATGCTTGGCAAAGGGTACCCATCCGGAATAGTCTTAGTATTGAGGCATCTTTAATCTCCCAATGTCCTCCAGTCACCCGATTTCTTAATCACCATGTGGAGTGCAGCTGCATAGTTACTGGCGGACGGCCGAATAATGCCTAATTCGAACACGTGCTCGAACTCTTGAAGTGCACCTTTCAGCTTGTTCAGAGCACAGAGCAAGTCGTTGGCCGCAAGAATGCAGAAGGTCCGGAAGCAATGATGTGGTGTCGCATGTCGTGGCAGACGGGGTTTTTTCAGTGGGGCGGCAAGGTGATGTCGAGAAATTCTCGTAACAAAGCCGCAATGGGTCCACTGGAAACCGCAGCACAAAAGAGCGCTAAATCTGTGGTTTTCGGCGCTGCAATGCCTTCTACAATGAGATAGGTTGTCGCGTCCAGGAGATAGGGTCGTTTGATATCTGTAATAAGGCCGTGGTTGGTCAGAAAATCAGCACCGATAATGGCAGAACTGATGTCGGCAACCATGAACAACCATCGGAACGCTCTTCGCTGGCCCAGGTTAAGTGTGAGCGAGCGTTGGTGAAATGCCCAAATTCGAGTTCCATTCATGGCTTGCAAGTACGGATTGGGAGCAGCTGTGCGATCCGCTCGTGTATCAAGTAGAATGCTGACTTGTGCACCTGTGCCGATTAGGAAGCGCAGCCCAGTGACTTTAACGATGACGTACAAGAGGCGACATGAGGGTGGGTCTGTGACCGCTCGTCGCCGTAAGCGGTCAGCCAGACGATTTCCCAGCCAAGTGCAAGGAAGAAGGCAGCGACGTGTTTCCGCACCCAAACGGCAGCGATGCGAGCTGATGGCTGGGTGGTCTGCTCCGCTGTAGCACTGGCGCTCACTGGATGGACCGCGTTTACGAGGTGGAGATCGGCAATGACGACGGGAACGAGGAGAAACGTTCCTACGAGTGGACGCAATCAGGAGCCCGTCCAGTCTATCGCACAGCACAGCGACGGGGAATGTTGTCGATGCCGTCTCTGGCAGGTTTGGAGGTGAAGAATGCGCAGTGTACGATGCTTGGCTTAGCTTGGAATTGGCTTAGACGTTCTTTGCCCAGCTGTTCGAATGATAGTATATGTTGTGTTCTTGAGCTTTCCGGCGTGGCTGTACTATCCAGTATAGTGGCCTAGTAGCGTGTGCGCGAACGAAAGGAGAAGGTCGGCATTGTGGTCGACGATGGCCGCTGCAAGCGCATCGACCACAAGGAGGTATTTGCGGGTCTGTGGCGTTATCCGCGATAGTTCGAAACGGGCCTCTACTTGGACAAACCACGCCGTGGGGTTTCGCTCCCAATATTCTGGCAGGTGGATTAGGTTCGACACAACCTAAGCTGTTGAAGCGGGCGCAATGGCTTTCGGATCGGTCGAGGCTTGCTGGGGCTCGTTATCGGTGTTCGACATGGCTCCAAGTCCTTTTTGTGTGGCACGTTATTACCAAGCACAAGCTTCGCGTGTCTGTAGACGTCCACAGTCGCCAATTGTAGAGCACCTGAGAGAGTGAGACGTTATTCCAGCACCGGAGCTCAAACTCAACTTGTGTCTTATTTCTTCGGTTCCCTGCCAATACAGCTCCCGCGCCGCTTGTGGCATCGCCTGATCTCGTCTTCTTTTCTGAGGCGATCGCGTCGATGTCGATGGCTCTACATGTCTGTGGGTTCTGATCGGAGGCTGCTTAACGCCGAATCTCATAGTCGATCAGTTGGTTCCTAAGTGTGTGCGAAATTAAACCGTGTCGAGGTCGGTGATCAGTAATATTGGCGTGCCATGTCGAAAAAAGACGCACTCGTCCATGAACGCCAGAACATAGGGAGTCGTAGGGCCCGGCACATAGTTCCGTTCACTTTCGCAAGCAGTCGGTAGCAACGAAGAGGAACTTGTTGCTGCGCCGCGTGCAGGAAATTGGGCCCAATGAGGAAGTGATGCGCCGTCAAAAGCACTGTCAGGTGGAGTAATCCGCTACGTGGGAAGAGATGGTGCATTTTAATGACCATCCGGTTCTCCACAAAACGTAGCTGGACGCATCATTCTATATTCCCAGCCATCAAACTATTTCTGTAATGCTGGCTAGCATTTTAGGCATCTCCAAGGTTAACGGAAGAAGAGGCGTCAATGCAAAAGAACTGTAGCCACTCTCGCATGGTTGCTGACTGTGCCGACCCACTTATGGGGGCAAAAGGTTCGTGTTCTCAAATGTTCGGTTGGTTCTCTTAGGCGGAGCCTCCGAGAACCCAATTGAGGACAAAGCCGTTGGTTTGAACACACACACAAAGACTTTTAATCAAAAATAAAAAGGCATAAAGCAAATAGAACGAAACAGAAAGCATGCATAAAATAAACATTCAAGAAAACATTGCGGTAAAGAACACACTTAGGACTTTAACGAGGGCGCGAGTCCGGGCTTTCCACGAGGGCGGGGACGCGTCGCAGTCTCGACGCGGCAACGCGGCGACAAGCTGGCAGAAGGAGTGGCGCCGGTCTCACCAAAGGTCGCGGCGTAGGTTGACCGACCGGGCGCCGGGAGCGCGCCAGCTCTGGCGAGGCGAGGTAACGCTGGCGGCTGGGTGGCAGGAGTGGACGGCGGCGGCGTTCTGGCCGGGCAGAGAGCTCGGGCCCGTAGCCCGACTGCTCCCCTCTCGCCCACGGCGCGGAAGCTCGAACGCCGGCCTCGGGCAGCAGGTGGCACGGCAGACGGGGGTGGCGTTCTGGCCGGGCAGCTGGCGTAGAACTCGGGCCCGAAGCCCGACTGTTCTCGTCCTGCCCACTGGCGCAAAAGCTCACCGGCCTTGAGGAGCTGACGGCACGCTCAGGTAGACGGGCGACGCACAGGAACAGGTTGGCAGGAGGCCCCGGGCGGGTGAAGTTCTGGTGGGCTCGGGTCCGGAACCCGACGGCCCGTCTTCAACGCCCGCTCCGGTGGTTGACCTCCTCCTGCCGTCGTTTCCTGGGACTCTCCTGGCGTCTCCCCGGCGTCTCCCTGCGTGTCCTCTTGCGTGTCGCCCCCCTTCTGCCAGCGCACCACGCTTTTTCTTGTGGTCTGGCCGATTTGGCATTTACTGATTGGCTGCCCGACGCCCCGTGGTCTTTTCTAATTGGTTGCTTTTTTCTTTTTGTTGTCTTTCCTGCGCCGCGCGTTCACGTGCCGGGCGCTCTTCGGCGTCGTCGTTTTCCTCCTTCCAGCTCGGCGCGCGTGCACTCAGCGTCGTCTGCTCTCGACCGTCCCGAGCCCCGCACCACGTCGCGCACCACACATCACACTGACACAATAGGTAGGGACCTAGCTTGAGAATGGTGGTGGCAAAATGTGCTATCTCAGACTGCATACGAGGTTGCAAGGCTTTCGAGAAGACGGTTGGAAGTATGCACTTCGCCAGTAATACAGAGGTTGATGTCAACAATCTCGGCGTCATGTAGCTGGGTGGCATAAAAGTGCAGAGCTGCGAATATTGGTAAAATGCTGTTTGGAACTAGCTGATTTCGAGACAAGAAGTCTGCGAGCCGCGGCGATACAGTGAAAATATAATCTTTCAGCTCCGAGTGTGAGGTCTTTTTTCGTATGAAGGCCGCAAATGGCAACGTTGTCAATAACACAGTGAAAGTTTTGCTATATAGATAAGGATGAAACTTTTCAACCACCAAGACTACCGGCATGCACTCAAGTTGGCGGTGCATGATACCGGCCTTCCGGTGCACTAAATCGGCTACTGGCATAGGTGAATGGCATTTCTTGACAGTCGGATTAGGGTTCTACCAAGACAACCTCGAGGCCAACTCCGCTAGCATCGGTGTGTAGCGTGGTAGGTGCGTTCTCATTGTGATGTGCGAGAGTCGGTGGTGCTACAACAGCCTCCTTAATGTTGAAAAAACTAGCGTGCTCTTCAGGTCACCATTCCCAGAGAAATCTTTTTTTGGAAGTTTGTTGAGAGGCACATCACGTGCAGCGAAGTCGGGAACAACGCGGCGGAATTATGCCGCAATTCCTAGGGAACCCTTAGGTTGTTTGGCTGTTGTGGAAGAAACAATGCTGGCAATGGCTGGGAGGCTTGTACCATGAGGACTTTCACCATTACACTGAAGGCGTGACCCGAGTAAGTAATCTAAGAAAAACCTAATAAACAACTCGAACGTTTCATGCGAAGGAGAGTATCTTATAGATGACGAAAGATAATCTATAATCGTCTGATATCTTCAGCAAACCTAAGATAATTGACATTATTATCTGAACAATATACCAAAGCCATATACGATCTTACACTTCAAGCTACTCGGTACATGGGTCTCTGAAGCTAGCAGAAGCATCTTAGAGGCTAAAAGGCTGACGGGTAAATTGGTACAGGTCGTTCACTTTTCAAACGAGTCTTTTCTTCGTCATCGGCGTCTCGTTCTACTTGTCAGTATTCAGACAGACCATCCACTTAGAATGCAAAAGCTGGCAGCATGAAGCCGTTCAAGCAAGTCATCTGCACGAGGCATGTGATAACCCTGAAACCAAGTAATGGCACGTGATAACCCTGAAACGGCCTATAACACATTTTCAAAAATAATTTCTAATGCTATATCAGATTCAATGGTAGTAATAAATTGTAAAAAAAGTTTTCAGCTACTCGTAACCCGTAGTTGTCCACCAGTTTGCTAAATTGTTTACGGAAAAAAGATAACCTTTACAGAAAAACAAAAAAACAGTCCTTTAACACTGCACCTAATGAAAGGTATAATAGATATTCTCAGTTACTAGTAAAACTACTCAAACAGGCTCAAACTGCGCAATATGAAAATGAAATCAAGTCTGCCGGTAATTATGTCACAGAACATTGGAAAGTATTAAACTATTTTCTCAGGTCGATCCAATCATAATGCCGAAATCACTATGATACAATGGAGGATCTTGTCCTGGATAGTCCCTTGGACATTAAAACTCCTTCATTCATTTCTTCTGTGCAGATAATGAAGGGTGCGACGATCCACTGACCGCGACTTACCCCCGTATGCCTCATAGATTTTTCCTTCATCCCGCGACACCTGATGGCATAGTCACAGTCATTTCTAGCCTAAAAAATACAGGGCCTGGTCTTGATAACTTCAGGCCATATCTAATAAAAATAATAGCGTACTTAATATCTGAATTATTCTGTTACATAGCGAACCTTATTTTTAAGACAGGAATCTATGCAAGTTCTTTGAAAAAGGCCACAATAATCGCTATTTTCAAGAAGAGAGATAAGCGTCTCACATCTAGCTATACCGCCCTATAGCTATACTTTCGTTCTTTAGTAAAATTGTCGGAACACTAATCGTAATACGCTTATCAAGTTATTTATCGAAATGTTGTATCCTGTCACCATACTAATTTCGGTTTACGGAAGGTTACTCAAATCATTTGGCATTAATCTAACAGACAATATCCGGCAGGCAATTCACACTGGAAATTTTGCTGGCGCATGATTTATTAACCTTTCTAACGCGTTCAATTTACTTGTTCATAAGATACTTTTTGCTGAATTAGACTTTATTGGTATAACTGGCCCGGCACTGCGATTATTACGTAACTATTTGAAAGATAGAGGATATACAGTGTCAATATCTAGCACTTGCACCCAAAAACAACTGACATTGGTGTACCACAAGGATCTATATTAGGACCTCTATTCTTTTTAATATGCATTAACGACCTCTCACAGTGCCTAAAGCCCTCGGACTGTATCCTTTACGCTGACAACACTACCATCTCTCCTCAAACAAAAGTTTTCATTCATTAATGTGCAAGCTTAACCACGACGTGGCTAATATTGTGACCTGGTGCCGACTTAACAGACTACACATTAATACTACAAAATCTAACTTCGTCGTTTTCTCAGTGAAACAAAAGCATATATCAGTGTCTCCATCGCTAACCTTTGCTTCCAGCACACTTCATCTTACTGACAGTGTATTGCTTCTTGGGGTCATATTAGATAAGCACCTCAAATTTGAGGAGCATGTTTTATCCTTAAAGAAGGCAGCATATGGGATTACAATATTATTTAAAGTTCGCAATTCCTTTAATGTGAAGACACTCATGTCCTTCTACTACGCCTTTATTCACAGACATATTAATTATTGCACATCACCATGGGGGAACACGTATCCCACTTATTTATCCCCACGACAGGATACCCAAATTCAAGCATTTCGCATCATTACACGTAGCAGCTACACATTGGAAGTATCTCCATTGCTAAGCTCTTACGGTATTTTATCGTTACAGAAACTGAATAAATACTCACTTGGAATACTTGTTCATAAATCTGTTAACGGAAAGCTCCCATTTCCTATATTTACTAACAACCAGTATCCACTTTCACGTCTACCTGTTTCGCTTCTACCAACTATTTACTACCAAGACCTTGTACTAATTATGGTAAATTTACTACAAATTTTTCAGCCACACTATTTTGGAACTCATTACCGTGTCATATATTAAGATACTGTATCAATTTTACTCATTCGAATTAAACCTTCGTAAATTTTAGCACTCAATATAATGATTTCATCGTTATCATTATATTAAATATTAGTTTGTGTCATTAAACATTTTACAGCGTTAGCTAGTGACTAAGCTAACACGGTGCCTCCTGCGTTTGCATACAGCTACTTTATATATACATATCCTACTGATTTGCAATGGGAGGTCCCCTGTACAGTCTGTTGAGTATGGGACCTCTCTCTGCGTGTATGTATATTCCCCATTTGTAACCTTATTATTATGGACAATGAACAACTCTCGAACTCTCGAATCCGGTAGGTAAGACACTAGGCTTCTAAGCGTTGAGGCGTAGGTTAAGAACTCACGGCCGTCAAGGTTTTTCCTTTCATTTTCTTTGTTTTTGTATACATTATTTCTTTACAGCGATTATGGAGGCGAAGTTACAAGGCAGGCGAGAGCTTGCGTTGACAAGGAACGCGCGGATAACGCAGGATTCCGAGAGCGAGGGTGACGTGATGTCGCGGCGATGCCCTCTCCCCTGGTGAAACCTGGCGGCAGCAGATATTCCCTGTCGCCCACTCTACTCCGTCGAAGCGCGCACGTGACCTAGCGTTGCAGCCAGCGGGAATTTAGGCATCATTTCGCGTCTACAGACGCTGTCTTTTTCGCTGAATGGGTCATTTGAAGCTTTCGTACCAAAAAGTACGCTTGACAATATTTTAGGCCTCTGACCAGAATGCTGACCTACGTACGCTTTTGCATTGTATTAGTAGTTATTATCTCATATGAGTGCACTCATTTATTTTATTCGCTTAACCGCAAGCAACCACGCAATTTACCAGGCTTGTCTCTTTCAGGTGAGCCTAAGAATGCAACAGCTTCGCCCACCTGGCTTCATAACCGTGATAGCAATTGAAGGCTCTTTTATAGTAAGTATATGCAGGATTAATAGTTGTAGTGCGAAACTATTAAGGTTACTCGAAGCCCTCATAGATTGCACATATGCGTTTTGACGGTGTCTTGGGAGAAAAAGAACATTTGCGTAGTTTATACTTAGAGGGATAGTGGAGCATGTTATGGAAAGGTGTAAAGGAAAGTTGCGGACTATTTAGCCTATCTAGCGGAGTAAATAAAATTGCTAAGTACTAGTTTCTGCATTATTTAGAGAGTTTATATGAACTTCTTACGAAGTTTACCCGCTGCTTTATGGTAACCAAAGGTGGAAGCAATTTTATATTTACAGGAAAGGGCGCTATATTATGAGTGACCCGTATTGTAAGTTTAGGGTGCGTAAATTATTAACTTCTGTTTGCAGAAAATCATCTCGAGAATTGTTTCAGAGATTTTGAAGCGATATTTACGTGTAGGCCAGGTATGTTAGCCAGTGTGCTAAATAAGTATGTGTGGCTCAAAAAACTAATTTTGGGAGAGCATGGGAAGTTTTATGCGGGATTGACCGTGAGTTAATAAAGCCGTTTCTAAACATGCCTTGAGCAAATGCTGGAAAGCGCTATACGGCCGTAATCAGCAATGTATTGCAGTGCCCGAACAGCACACTATGTCCCACCAACTATGCACTTGGTTATACGTTTCTGCATGACAATTCAAAACATTGCAAAGCTTTATCTTTTCAGCCTTAACTTTCATTGTTGAAAACATTTACTGAACCCTCAATTTCGGCATATATTATGCTTTCAGCGGGGCACGTAGTAGGTTATTTTTGTGCCCTCAGCGAACTCTATGTGGCACATAGTTTGTAGATAGGCAAAATTCCAAGTGTGTGAGTTAATTTGAGCCTTTGCAGTGTATTATACACGGTGCTCTAGCTAATTTTAGCCAAATTTTAAAAACGTCCGGTGCACTCTAATACGACGCGACGAAATGCATCTTCCGGGCTATTTTATGGAGTAAGTCACACTATTTTTGTATTGTACTTCATTGCATAATTAGTCAAGATTAATCAACCAACTTCTGTAGCAATGAAGTTACCCAACAAATTCCAATTAGAAATGTGTAGAACGGTTTGCAATACGCCCGACTGAAAGCTTTCTAACTTTCTAGCTATTAAGCAGTAGTTCTTTCCGCTTGCTGCAGATGGCCTGCGGAATAGAAAATATATATATATATATATATATATATATATATATATATATATATATATATATATATATATACCACGTGACATGCCCGCTTGCGCACCGTGATTGCAGTCCCCCAAACGTGCCGCATCCGAATGACCACAGAATTTAGCAGGGCATGGTGCAGCTTAAAAGGCGACAGGGCAACCGTTATCTCATTGCAAGCGATAACGGCTGCCCTGTCGGCTTTTAAGCGGCAGCGCCCCAGGCTAAATGCTATCTATGGTCGCCTGTACACGGAATGTTTCGGAGCACTAGCATCCCAACACGCAAGCGAGCATGTCACGAAGCCAGAAGAGCTCTCCTCAAGAGATGGAAGAGACCGAAGCTAAACAATAAACTAAAGAAGCGAACCGCCCTCCTCACCAAGCAAGCACAGGCATACGCGGAGAGATTACGAAGACAGAACTGGCACGCATTTTGCGACAAACTCCAGGGAACCCTCAGCACAAAGACGACGTGGAATCTCCTGCGCGCCCTTCTCAACAACGGCCCTACGAAGACGCAGCTGCGACAGCACCTCTGTAGGCTTGTGCACAACCACGCCGGATCGGAAGAGAACCTCCTCCGAGAAATTCAGAGGAAGCTGTGCGGCGACCCACCCGTTAATATGACGGCACATGACAAAGTCTACGCCGGGAAACCAAATCCCGACCTTGACCAACCCTTTACGCATGCTGAACTCTCTGCAGCACTATCGACGCTCACCAGAAACACCAGTGCCGGCAAAGATCGGATCATCAACAAGCAGCTCCGGAACCTTCCGCAGCAGGCTACCGCAGCCCTGTTTCAGTACTGCAATGCATGCTGGGAGAAAGGAGAGCTACTGTCTGCCTGGAAGCACTCGGAGATTTCCATGATCCCCAAACCAAATAAACAGCTCCCGCATCGAGAACTTGCGCCCTATTTCCCTTACCTAGTGCGTAGGGAAATTTTCCGAGCATATGATACACAACCAGCTAACCTCATACCTCGAAGACAACGGATATTTTCCAAACACTATGTTCGGTTTCAGGCAGAACCTGTCAGCGCAAGATGTCTTCCTTCTACTCAAGGAAGACCTCATCGAGTACCTGAGTACCAGAAGCAAATCATCGATTTTAGCCATCGACGTAAAGGGAGATTTTGACAACGTCAGTCACGAAGCTATCCTCTGCAACCTCGAAGATCTGGGCTGCGGGTCTCGGACATACGACTATGTCAGGAATTTCCTCACGGGCCGCATGGCCACAATTGGAATATACAACCTGCGCAGCGACAGCTTCCGACTATTGACCAAAAGCACCCCGGAAGGTACAGTCATATCGCCGTTGCTCTTCAACGTCGCAATAATCAAACAACCCAGCCCGCTCGACGCGATACCATATGTAAGACACGCTTTCTATGCAGATGATATCACGTTATGGACAAGGGCCTCAAACACTGGAACACAAGAAACACGCCTACAGGAAGCAGTAGATACCATCGAGAGCTACTTGCACAAATGCGGCCTCCGCTGTGCTCCCGAGAACTAGGAACACCTCGTACTCAAGTCAAGAACGAGAGGCAGACCAGCCGGCTACGATGAATCCGATCCCAACGTCACCCTCAATGGAACGCCCATTCCAAAAGTGGAAACCCTACGAGTTCTAGGGCTACACATACATAAAGACGGGTCTCGGACGGCCACCCTCCCGCGACTACAGCGAACGCTATCACACCTCACACATCTCGTCAGGAGAGTCGCAAGCCATAGAAGCGGACTTAAAGAACAAGACGCGTGATGCAAGTACTCCTCACCAGTCGAATAGCATACTGCACGCCCTACCTCCTGCTGAAGAATATAGCGGTAGAAAAAAATTAACATTCAAATACGGAAAGCCATCAAAATCGCCCTGAGCCTACCATCTACGGCTTCGACTACGAGACTTCTCAAGATGGGCGTACACAACACTTGGCAAGAGCTAGCCGAAGCTCATAAAGCCAGTCAGAACGACTGAAGCTCACGCCCACCGGAAGACCAGTGCTGCAGCGGCTGAGCTACGGTGAAACCTTTATAGCCACCACGGACCGAAAAGAAAGAATTCCTTCAAACCTCCGCGAATCCCTGTGCATAGCCCCTATTCCACGCAACATGCACCTCACGTACCACAAAGAAAGAAGACAAGCCCGAGTGGATGCTCTACGGCGAAGACACATGCAAGATCCGGAGGCCAGATACACCGATGCAGCCAAATACCCACAAAGAGACGCTTACGCTCTGAGCGTCGTAGACTCTCAGGGTAGAGAGCTAGCGTCTGCCACAGTCCATGCACAAAACCCCGAGACTGCAGAGAAGACGGAGATCGCCCTAGCAACTACCACGTGCTTGGACGCAGCTGTCATGTTCTCCGATTGTGAAGCAGCTGTCAGGAACTACGCTAAGGGTCGCGTGTCGACAGAAGCACTGAAGATATTGAAATGCCGCAGTACTCCGATCCCCTACACCTGCGTGACATGAGTTCCTGAGCACGAGGGGCCGGAGGTATCGAGACGGCCGGTCTGCGTCAGCGGGGGCAGAGACCGTACCATCACCTACTCAGGGATCCTTCAACATCACAGGCTGGAACTCAGGGTGTACCCACCACCTCACCCAAAGCTCAACAAAGCAGAAAACACTACACCCATAAGGCTGCAAAGTAATACTCACATCGACGAAATCATCATGCATAGACCGTTCCCCACCTCCGGCAAGCTGTTTTTCATCCACTTTCAATCCCATTAATTTATGATTTCTTTATTACAATTAGTAAGTACAAGTACGTTCCCATGTGTTGTCGTTAGTGTCTTTGTTGGCTTCTTAAGATATGATAAATAAAGATCGCGCCTCTCCCTCTCCGTTGATCCCCTTTCTTCTCCTTCAATACATAACGAGGGTCTCGAATCCGGCAACATTTATGCCTTCAGGTAGCACGTGTGGGTTTCTTGACCAGTATCCTACAACTAGAAAGATCACGTACTCGTGACGCCTGCGGCAGAAAGGATGTTCCCCATAGGCCGCTAAGGGTTGAGTGTGGTGGCGCTGGCTAGCACTCCCAGGGTTACTTCTAGTAGCAACGCATAAATACCCCGGAAAGTGAGTGGTAAAACGGCGCCGCGGTTGCTCAGTTGGTTAGGACATCGTACGCGTAATGCGAAGACGTGGGACCGTTCCCCACCTGCGACAAGTTGTATTTTTCATCCACTTTCAATTCCTATAATTTATTATTTCGTTATTTCAATTAGCAAGTATAAGTACGTTCCCCTCTGTTGTCCTTGGTGTCTTTGTTTGTTGGGTTCTTATGATATGATTAATAAAATCGGGCCCCTCGGTTAACCTCCTTTCTTCTCCTTAAAATCAAGAAAGTGTTATATGTGGGCAATGTTGCAAACGGTTATCGTATGAGAGCAACGTTAAAAAGCGCGTGGTTTAATCGCAGCCGTTTTGCATTCCTAATGCACCTGGCTGAAGAAAAAGCATTGCTCGAAAGTAGACTGATTCTTAAAATCTCCCAAACCTGTTGTCTTTCTCCTTTCTTTCTGGCGCTCACAATGTGCTTCTAGGCAAACGAATCCTATGTGAGCCTCTTCAATTCTGACAAGCTTATTGGAAATGAGACACTACTGCGGCTATCTGATCATTTGTGGAACGACATATCAATGGTTTTTGCAGACCTTGTTTACCTATTCACGGGGTAAGTGTGGAATTCTGAAGTACCGTACTCGAATATTTAGGAAACATAAATCAAAACTTTATGAGCTTTACAATGCTGTCTACTTTGTTATGTTGCAAATACAGAAGCATTTCTAGTGCAGTTTATTCTATTATCGTCCCGTAGAGCATAGATCAAAATACGAAGTCTTCTCTCAGAAGACTTCCGCTAACTTGCGCCTAGAAAAATATTTGTATTCTTGCTGAAGCATGGACAATGCTTCAATGAGCATGAACGCTGCTTCAGACACTGTGCTGACCACGTGCAGTACAAAAAGATGCAACTGTAATGCACGAACGACAGCGTTCTTTCTGTATACGCATATTGTCATATTCGCAGTCTTTGTGCAGACCACCGCTGACACGTCATCTATAATGAACTGATGACACGCTTCAGCCAAATACAGCTTGAGAAAAATTTGCTCAATGCTCACGTTGAAGGTATCTCATCACATGCTAATTTGAAAGGCCTCGTTGACTTTGCCGCGGTTCCACTGTTTCGCTTCAATTTCCTAGCTGTAGCATGGCCTGGCGCTTTTCCTAGAGTAAGCCCCTCTTCCACCCAGTGAAATCACATTTAGATATGCCCAATTGCTTCCGTTTCACGTCGCTTGTGACGAAACGACCTAGAATTAGGCCTGAATCCTCGAATAAACTGGATTTCGCTGTTTCTACTCACCCAGAATTCATATGTCCTATAACTTGCCTTCCTGATGAGTGATTATTTGCTCGTATACTACAGCACCAACGTACCTTCTCATCGTGTTTAGTGCTAACATAAAACAATTCGTGAGTATAAAAGAGCTAATTATGACCCTATCAATGAAAAACAGAGTGAAATCATAAACGCTCCTCTTCAGAACTTTGACGTTCGAGGAGTGCCACAAAAGTGGAGAATTGCAACTGAGAAAGTGAACCGTCATAGACAAGCATGTGCCTGACAGGCGAGCAGAGTCGCACAATAATGTACGATGGTATACTAATACACCTGAACATATCTCTAATAAAAACAACGGCTTTTTCGTATGCCGAAGCTCCTGAACACTGGTGAGCACTGGGAGGTATACTTTAGAGTCGAGTAAGAATACCTAAATTCTGTTCGCGCAGCAGACATTTTTCTATGACTCTACTTACTGTGCAATAACCCCAAGAAATTATGGAATATTCTAAAGGGCAATGAAAGCCACGTGATATCTCTGAATAATCATTCGGTTGTAAAATTGCGGAGCTTATACTGGATTGTAACGTTTTCAATTTCTTAGACTCAAATAACTCCTTTATAGACCTCAGACTCTGCCCAGGCGGCGCTGCGGAAAAACCAGTCACCAGCGCCCCCATGGCAGCCTTGGCGCGAATTGAGTAGTGCAAAAAGAGCTGTCCGCAAGCGAAGGTGTATAGGCCACAATGGAGCCTCCTCTTTCGGTTGCGTTGACGCACGGTTTCCTGGAAATCAAGGACCTGGAAAGCTTCTTCCGCCCATCCACGCTTCGGAAAGGAAGAAAGCTCAGCAGGGCGAACTACGTGTACAATTTGTTACGTAGGAAGACGCAGACAAAAAGCTATGTACAAGTATATTTACAAGAATATACGCTGCGCTTGGCCAAGAGGCAACCGCCCGCGCTAGCTTCTCATCGTCGTCGTCGTCTTCGCACTGCTCGCCTTTTCGTGATCGCACATATTGTTCCGTAGCACTACCCCCGGCTGCAAAAGCGCCGTCCCGGAGCGACTAAAGATCGGACTCGGAAGCAGTGTAGTAGGCCTTGAGCCTACTGACATGCACGATATCACTTGATGCCAGAAGAGAGGACGAGGTTGAACCCACAGGAGCAATTTCGTAAGTCACAGGCGTCACCTGGCGCAGCACGTGGTAGGGCCCTGTGTATCGCGAAAGGAGCTTCGCTGAAAGTCCGACGTGACGGGAGGGCGACCACAGGAGCACGAGCGCACCAGGCGAAAACTGTACGTCACGATGGCGGGCGTTGTAATGACACTGCTGAGTGGCTTGTGAGGCCGTCAGTCGAGCACGGGCAAGCTGGCGTGCATGGTCGGCGAGGGCGATGGCGTCGCGCGCATACTCGCTTGTTGAGATCGCATCAGGAGGAAGTGCCGTGTCTAGGGGCAAGGTAGGTTCGCGACCGTACAGTAGATAATGCTGAAAGTCCGACGTGACGGGAGGGCGACCACAGGAGCACGAGCGCACCAGGCGAAAACTGTACGTCACGATGGCGGGCGTTGTAATGACACTGCTGAGTGGCTTGTGAGGCCGTCAGTCGAGCACGGGCAAGCTGGCGTGCATGGTCGGCGAGGGCGATGGCGTCGCGCGCATACTCGCTTGTTGAGATCGCATCAGGAGGAAGTGCCGTGTCTAGGGGCAAGGTAGGTTCGCGACCGTACAGTAGATAAAATGGAGAAAATCCGGCGGTGTCGTGCCGGGAAGAATTGTACGCAAATATTACGTAAGGAAGGGAAATGTCCCAGTCGTGGTGGTCTTTGGAAACGTACTTGGACAGCATATCGGTAAGAGAACGGTTTAACCACTCCGTCAGGTCATTGGTTTGAGGATGGTATGAGGTAGTCAGTTTGTGTTGAATGCAGCAGGAACGTACAATGTCAGCGATAACTTTCGAGAGGAAGTTTCGACCACGGTCAGTAAGCAGCTGTCGCGGGGCGCCATGAAGCAAGATAATGTCACGCAAGAGAAAGTCCGCGACGTCAGGGGCACAACTGGTAGGGAGAGCCCGAGTGATAGCGTATCAGATAGCGTATCGACAGTGCCGAGAAATGTGCCCGATTCGACGGCAGTCGAAACAAATGGGCTTGTCGTCAGCAGTGCGCCATTCTGATGAGTTGCGGAAACGTGGTGGGTAAGAAGGTGCGAGACGGGGTGGAATCGATGAAGTCGGGCGGGTATCAGGACGATGGGCCGAGCAGATGGTGTGAAGACCCATGTTTTCGAACTCTTGGCGGACAACTGCCTGGATCAGTGAGACCGTGACCTCAGATGTGTTGGTGGGACTGGAGTCGAAGGCAGCCGAATAGGCGGCCTCGATCTCACGCCGGACAATCCTGGTAACATCGGCAGTGTTGTGGGCACGAGGAGTGTCGGCACAGGAAGATGTCGCTGGGGTGTTGGGCAGACGGGCAAACTGATGGTCAATACGTCGGCTTTTAGCGAGTTCCAGGCGGCGGCACTCTTTTATAACAGCATCCACCGTCGCTACGTTGTTGCAAACGAGCAAGTTGAAGGCGTCATCGGCAATGCCTTTGAGGATGTGGGCAACCTTGTCTGACTCAGTCATGTGGGTGTCAACTTTGCGGCACAGAGCCAAGACGTCCTGAATGTACGTGACATAGGGCTCTGTTGACGTCTGCACACGGCCGGAAAGCACCTTCTGCGCGGCAAGTTGGTGACCTTAGAGGTGTCCGAACAAGTCTCGGAGCTTTTGCTTAAGCGAATCCCAACTGGTGAGCTCATCTTCGTGCGTCCGAAACCAAACCCGAGGTGCGCCACCGAGGTAAACGACTACGTTGGCGAGCATGATAGTAGGGTCCCACCGGTTATTGAGGCGGACGTCTCAATAACCATCTTTTCCCGAGAATACGCCAGGATCACGGGGAGCGGGGATAGCGATGTAGGTCTTCGAAGTGGCAGCTGTTATCGGAGCCGGAGGAGTCTGGTTGTCGTCGCCGGGAGCCATGAAGGAAGGCTCGATGTACCGTCCACTGCGAAGCTCCGTGACGAGGTACAGGGAACGTCCACCTCTACCAGATATGTTACGTAGGAAGACGCAGACGAAAAGCTATGTACAAGTATATTTACAAGAAAATACGCTGCGCTTGGCCAGGAGGCAACAGCCCGCGCTAGCTTCTCATCGTCGTCGTCGTCTTCGCACTGCTCGCCTTTTCGTGATCGCACATATTCTTCCGTAGCAATATAAAAGAAGTCTCAGGTGTTTTTTCGGCGTGCTGCAACTTGCAAGTACAGAGAGCATCAGGTTTGTTTATAGCCATGTCAGGCTAAAAGATCTAAGCATTTCAAATTGGTTCAACAAATGACTTAAGTATCTCCTATACTTTTATGCATTTTATCGTAATGTTTTTTTTCTAGCAATTATTTACAGAGAGTAAATCCTTCCAAAGCCTTTTTCAGGGCAGCAATCAGAAAACGTTTTCCAAGGCAGCAAAGAGCGCGCGAACATAACGAAAGTAAGCTTCCTACAGTGCATGCGCGCCGCATCTTTCTTTCTCGCAGGAGCTACAACATCGCTCAGTACCTTTGAACTTTTCGCAGACGCTCTAAGCAACAGACGCGCACAAATAAATTTAAATAAACGCGACATTTCTTTACACACGTGCGTTACTTCGCAATTACTCAACCAGTGCTGCTGCAGCAACGTTATTGCTCACATTTGAAAAACGCAGTCGAGCAGTCTCGGCACATTGCGAAACGTGCTTGTTGTATCGGCGCAGGACCTACAAAATGCCGAAACTCGAAATGAGCTCGCTATACAACGATGCTCTAGAACAGGATTTTGAATTCATAAACGAACAAAAATGTTTGGTTAAACTGATCTGTCAAATCTCTGCGTTCCACTTGTTGAGTCAAGTGGAGACGGACGTCTGTTAACAGGTGGACATATCAAGGGCACATACGCAGGATGGTTCGCAACGTTGTTTTTTCTGTTGCCAACGAAGTGGCTGGTGCAGATCCTTGAGTTTTCCCTTGGCTGCCACGGTGCTCCGTCAGGGTTTCGCAGCACAATTACAGCAGAACAACATTATCCCACTTTCTCATGCGAGCCGCTGTATTATGGGGAATGCAAGTGATTCGATTACCCAACACATTGAACGGCCCTTATCCATCGCTCTCGCCTTTGCCCTTCATACGATCGCGGTGGAAATCGGTAAAACTGAACGTTGTTATTCAGTCCTTCACGTTCATGGCAATTTACAGCACAATAGTAGCGTCGATTGCGGCGTTTCTTTGTAGCGCGCGGAGCTATCGAGTTTGACCTCGTTTCCGCCATCAGTCTGACGAGTGAGCCAGCAAGTGCTTTATAGCAGTTCGGCGGCGCGTCCGACTAGCGGAGAAATTCACAGCTCTCTGTCTGGGTGTTAAATGCACAAGATACTCGAAGTATGGACCAAAATTTAGACAAATCGTTGTTTCGTCTTGCAAAACTCAAGAGTCTGACGTCTATGGGGGTTCAACAAGGTTTCTTCGATCCCACTCATGTGACACACAACTACTACTTTTCACACATCGCTTGCATCCCGTATTGGATTGAAATTCCAAGACTGTACATACTTAGACTTCGCCAGAGCATTCAATAAAGTATGCCACGCACTTCTTATGGTAAAATTTTCAGCATTCAACCCAGATCCTAATACTACCATGGCTAGAATATGTTCTTACCAACCGACTTCAGTATATCGCGCTTAACAACCACGATTTTTCAGCAACATGTGTTCCATCTGGCGTGCCTCAGGGCTCAATTTATAGACCCAATGGTTTTTTAATCTATAATAATGATTTAATAAATAGTGTTTCTTGTATTATTCACCTTCACGATTATTGTTATATGTAGATAAATTTGTAGTGACCACGACGAACATATATTACAATCGGGCTTATATCCTATATTGGGTTGGTGAGACAAATGCCTTCTGGAGTTCATCATCAGCCTGACTACGCCCACTACAGGGCAAAGGCCTCTCCCATACTTCTCCAACTACATCAGTCATGTGCTAATTGTGGCCGTGTTGCTCCTGCAAACTTCTTAATTTCATCCGCCCACCTAGCTTTCTGCCGCCCCCTGCTACGCTTCCCTTCTCTTAGAATCCAGTCCGCAACCCTTAATGACCATCGGTTCTCTTCCCTCCTCATTACATGTCCTGCCCATGCCCCCCTCCCCATTTCTTTTTCTTGCTTTCAACTAAGATGTCATTTACTCGCGTTTTTCCCTCACCCAATCTGCTCTTTTCTTATCCCTTAACGTTACGCCCATCATTCTTCTTTTCATAGCTCGTTGCATCGTCCTCAATTTATGTAGAACCCTTTTCGTAAGCCTCCAGGTTTCTACCCCATAAGTGGGTACTGGTTAGACACACCTGTTATACACTTTTATTTTGGGGGATAGTGGCAATGATCTGAGGATGCCTGCCAAACGGCCCCCACCTCATTCTTATTCTTCTGAGTATTTCAGTCTCATGATCCGGATCCGCGGTCACTAAGTAGATGTATTTCCTTACCACTTCCAGTGTCTCGCTACCCATCGTGAACTGCTGTTCTTATCCGAGACTGTTAAACATTACTTTAGTTTTCTGCAGATTCATTTTTAGACCCACCCTTCTGCTTTGCCTATCCAGGTCAGTGAGCATGGATTGCAATTGGTCCCCTGAGTTACTAAGAAAGGCAATATCATCAGCGAATCGCAAGTTGAACATTATTAAGTGCAAATTAATGCATGTTTCTCGCACAAACTAACACCACCAAGCTTGCAAACTTCAGAATACTACGCTTCAACAAGTTTCATGCTCACGATATCTGGGAATCAATATAGCGTCTGATCTAAGATGAAAAACTCACGTTATCGAAATAATTAATAATGCAAATTGAATGTTCGCATACTTAGGTCAAAATTTCACTGTCTCCCACAAAACTAGAATTCCTTCTTTATGAATCCATTGTGCAACCCAAATTAGAATATGCCGCTGTTGTTTAGGACCATGATCGTGCTAACGTTATTATTGCTTGATAGAACATAGTTATGACAAGGAGGACTTCAACTGTTACACTTCGACTGATTCAGAACAATGCAACTCCTTCATACTAACCAATTATTTTCGTACACTGTGCTTGCAGGCTTATGCCTCAAGAGCAAAAGAAAGAGACAACTGACCTAAATCGACGCCAGAATAGAACTACGAGCCGCGGCTTCACGTGCCACGGCCAGGCACCCTCTCTATTTCCTTCTCTTGCGGGCGCAGGCTATCTGGGATCTAGGCGCCGCCCAATTGAGGGCGCTACAGGAGCCCCCCGCCTAGACTTGAAGTCTGACCACCATACTGACACCACACTGAGGGCTGGCTATGGTGCTCTAGCACGAGGTCAGGAGCCGATTCGAAGCTCTCCATCACGGTCTCCACGTGAGCCGCCTTAAAGCGAAGCAGAAACACTTTTCGAAAAAAATGAGCTCCCTGCGGCATTCTACCGTTTTGAGTCCGCTGAACACGAATATCTCGTTTAAAAAGGGCGGAAACAAACGCAAGCGGCAGTTTTTTGCAAGAAAACGCGCACTAGCGCCTCAGGGCATAGCGCGAACGCCGCTGTTGCCCGTGATTGGTCGGGACCACTGTGACGTCATTCACGGGATCGCCGGTCGGCGACGCCGCTTCAGAGCACGCTGTTCTGTTCTGGCTTCACAGCTGGGTTGTAAGCATTATGGAACGTTCTCGCTGTCTTGGACAGCTTGTATCTTCGCCGTACATGTTCAAACCGACAGCCGATACATAATACGATGGCGGCAACGACGATGTTGAGTGTGCAAACAGCGAGAGCGATGTGTGCACTTTCTCGCGCGATGGAAATCTTAGCTGGCACGCATGTTTTTTTCATGTAGCTGCACGTTCCGATGAGGGGAGAAAACGCGTTAAAGTGTCACTGGGAAGCTTCTGCTGGAAGAATGTCGAAGCACTAACTTCTCATTAGATTGTAAACACGGGTGTAATTCCGCGATGTCAAGCACCTTGCCGCTGCTTGTCTAAAGTTCCGTGTTTCTTTGCGTGTTGATACACGATCGCGAACATAAGTGCCGCGTTTGGCAACTTCAATCTCTTCAACATTATCTGCCTGTGTCACACTGGCTGCTTCAAACTCTTCGATTGGTGATGGTAGTGGAACAGATTCATCAGGGGCTCGGTTCTCAAGGAGCTCTGCTAGAACCTGAAAGAGTGAAAGGCACGGATGTCATGAATTGCAGCATATCATGCATATCAGCAAACATAACAACAGTTGGATTACTTACAGCAATTGAAATATTTTTTCAGTTTTTTATGTGATGGATTAGTTGTCGAGTGATTTAGTAATGTGAATTATTTGGTGGATAATTTCATGGCTAAAGTAATTTATTAATTACGTTAAATATACACCAGTAAGCTGTGTACGGCGCCAGAACGTCGGTAGTGTGGTGATGTGTCGTGGAGAAGCATGGGGGGGAGGGCATGAAATGTTGGCAAGTGTATGTTACCTTGAAGAAAAGTTGGCGTTCCTTTATACTTTCGTCTTTGCTTCTTGTATGCATGAAAACTGTTTGGAAACAATCGTAAAGTAATACCATTACTTGTTTGAAAGCGGTAATTGGTAATGTAATTCATATCAAAGCGTAATAAGAAAGTAATGAGTAATGTAATATAATTACTTTCAAATAATAATTTTGCCATGCGTGATGCATAGCTAAGTACAAAGGCAAGAAAACATTTTTTGTCCAGCAGTGATGCCTGTATTGGGCTAGACCACGTCGAGCGCTGACAAGTTCAATACCTCACAACGTTACTTCGTCATTTGAGCCCGTTCGCCTTGCCACGGGCGCGGCTGTGCCAACGCTGGTTTTCGCGACATCTCGCTGCTGGTAGCAAGCTGCGAGTGCAAAATCTACGGAACGAAGTTTCTACACGCCGAGTTCAACTACTCTAACGCCAGCATGAAAATATCACCGTAACGCCTCATGTCGTGCGATTTAACACGAATGCTGAACGGTTTAACCTGCGGGCAACGCGTGGTAGGACGAATAACAAATATCACGGAATGCGCAAGTGTACCCCCGGCCAGTTATTTCACCGTACCAAAACAGCGCCGAACAAACAGCCGTAGTACAGTGTTCCGTGACAAAGCGGAGTGGCAAAACAGGATGAAAACGGCAAGCACTTTGCACGCATGTGCATATTCCTGGCTGTGCCGCCACCTCGCTTCGTCATAGGCCGCTGTAAGGCCATTTGTTCGACACTCAGGTGATCATCTGTTTAAAAAATTGCCCGTGCGCACATAAAAACCCTTACCTCATGCTTTCTCCTCTTGGCGAAGGCCGCTCTTGGAGGTGGCGAGGTGTTTCTCTTGTGGGAAAATATAGACGGAACAACGCCGGGCTTTAGTCGCACATATTTCATTGGAATACCGATTGCCCGCATCGTTGTCAAGCTCCGATGATAATCGCTGTCGCGGAAATGGTCCGAGCACAGCACAATTGATTTTGTCGGCACGAAATTATCTCTCCTCACCGCACGGACCCACTGCGCTGCAAGCTTCTTGTCCTTCGGGAACGTGTGAAACACCACGTCGTGCCGCCCGCCTGTGTTCGCACAGCCGAATGCTGCACAGAATGCGGGCATGTTGGGCGCCTTTGGCTGTGGGCACTCACGCAGCACAGAAAGGAAGCACAATTCACGAAAATTGCAAAAGAAAACAAACGTGAGGCGGCGACAGATCTCTCGCAGCGTCGTTTAGTAAAGCGCAGGACGGAACGAAACATGATAGCACATGCCAGCGCGCCGGTCCGGCAGCACGGTCCCCGGGAATGACGTCAGTCTCGCCGCTTCTCCCCTCCGACTGCCTCCTCACCCGGCGCTCCGGGAAGCGACGGGGGCGTGTCCGCGGGGGGGATTTAGACAGCGATTTCCGCCCTTTATATTAACAAAACTAAGAAAAATATTTCACAAGCGTAAATTAATAGGTATGTTCTTCCCAACCCCAGCAATTCATGGAAATTGAAAACCGTTTCAGCTTCCCTTTAAGGCGGTTTAAGCTGACTGTCTCTCCACGGCCGTTCTTTAGGAAGGAGGCGGTTTTACCGCGACAGCGTCAACGCCCTGCGTCCCAGAAAATCCGGCATCGGCGTCTCGCGTCGGCGTCCGGTGTGCAGCCTTGAACGTCGTTTTGGCAAAAAGGTTTTCGAACCACCTGTGCCCAGGCCTGCATGTGGTGCAAGGAACGGATTCTAATGACATAGCTAGCGTTTTCAGCTCTCATTTCAGCGCCCCATTCGATAGAGATAAAAAAACTATCAGAACTGACACTGTCCAGTCTTCCACACAGTCCCCATTCTTTATTTCTGTACCCTTACAGTACAAGAGGAAGTTAAGAAAGCTCTCTCAACCCTAAAGACAACTAACCCAGCGCTTGATCAAATTTCCCCTCCAAAATTAAACTTGTATCGAAACAACCCTCACCAATCTTGGCCCATTTAGTCCGCAAGCCAACAGTGTTTCCTCAAAGCCTCAAAGAAGGAAAAATAATTGCCATCTTTAAGAAAAGTGGCCGCTATTAGATTAACAATGGTCGCCCAATTTGCATATTATTATTCCTTAGTAACGTAATTGAATAACTAATCTACAATCGTCTAACGAAATATTTATCTAACCTTAACTTTTCATCTGATGATCGATTTGGTTTCCAACAAAGCCTCTCTGCTGAAACTATTCCAAACATTTCTATTCCAATTCTGTAATCCGCCCTCCGCGATTGGTCAACAAGTTTTTTGGGCCACCCCCACTTCACCTGTCACGCGAACTCACGAAAACCGCGATAGCTCCTCGTCTCATATTACGTGTACACACTGATTATGCATGATTTGACCGAAAAAAGAAAAATAGTTATTTCTGATTCGGCGCCTTTTCGCCATTAGCCCCCGGCTATTGGTCAAAAGTTTTCGGGCGGCACCCACTTCACCTTGCTGTCACGCGACGTCACAAAACTGCAAGAACTCACCGCGTCAAAGTGACGTGTACGTATTAAGGATGCATTAATATGCCGAACAAAACTGAATTTTCTTCTGAATAGCCGCAGGCTGCCCCGTCCCGCAAGGAATAAAAGATGGCTGCCGCCTATCGCTCAAGCACTGGGTACTCGCACATGTCGGAAAGCACCGGTTTATTTGCGTACAATCAAACTTATTGCGTGGCCGTGTAACGTTTTCGAGCACTTTGGGCACGTTTACGACCTCGCTCTGCCAACTCTTCTTTGCTGAGGATCCGTTTTAGCGTCATTCTGATATTTCCGTTGCGTGCCGCCGCGATTTTTCACCAGCCACCGCAAGCTAAGTAAGAAAAAGCGGACCAACCGCAGACGCCGGCACCACCCTCTTCATCCGGTTATCGACTTTCAGGGCAGTGGCTTGGCCCTATCAAATTCCTCTCCATTTGAGCGTGCTCCTCGCCTCTTGTCAGCCAATTAGATAAGATAAGCCGCTCAGTGTAGGCAATATTATTCGTTTCTTAAGCAAACAAAAGTGACCTCCTATGAATGAGGAGAGCGTTTGTCTGTTCAGACAATCCTGCGGGTGACCGCCAAGGTGCTTGTGTCGGCGGTTACGCAAATTTTACGTCTGGAGATTGGAATAAAAACATATTGGAATACTTTTACGCTGTAGGGCCCCACATCTCGCTCAATAAAAGTGGGAACTGTCTGTGAAAAGGGTGGAGCTAGGAATTGCGGCGGCAGCCGCGAGCCAATTGATCTCCGTGCATCTGCCCCTTCAATGCGAACGAAACGTCCAAAGCACAGCGCATACGAAGCTACCGGCACTACGCGCACTCTGAAAACATTGCAGATCGTTGTGAAGATGAGGCCCGCGCGGGCACACACTTTCGCCACGTCGCAGATTGCTTTCAAGCCACACGAGCGCTGGCAAGGCGTCCCCACGGCATCCGCCATAGGCGTCTACTACGGCGTCCACGATACGCGTGGCCAACGCCATAGTAGCCGCAATGTCTCCACTCTGTACGAAGCGCCGGGCGAGGAGGACATCGAGACGCCCTGGCCACCTAAGAACGTTGCTGGCCACCGCCGGAGAAAAACGCCCCTCCTCCCTCGCCGGACCCCCGGGGCCTCGTGCACCACATGAGAGGGCACGCATGCGGGCAGCGTTCCTCGCTCGCGCACGTGAGGTTGAACCGCGTTCGCCGGCTCATCCTCACACGTTTTCACTGATACGGAGCCTCACGGCGACAGCGACGGCAGGAACGCACCTGGAGTGTCCATATCATTGCTATCGCAATAAATGTTTCTTTGGGCGTTCATGTTATTAAAGCGAAAGCTTTACTGGCCGCGAACTTGCGATTTCGCCGTGGCGGTGCTCCGAGGAGGCCCATGACGTCACAACGCGCGCCTCGCCGCGGATATTTCTCTCTCTCTCTCTCTCTCGCTCCCTAGTCACTACTGCGCATGCGCCACTAGCAGCACCGAGCCATAGGTGTTCCGCGGCTGCGCAGCGCCGCGCCTACCTAAGCCGCCGTTTGGTATGACGTCACACCGCGTTCTTCGTCGTTGCGGTCGTTTCCGCTCGCTTCATCAGCTGCGTCGCATGCCTGATAACATATCGGAGGATTGAAAAGCAGAGCTCGCGTGCGCCGCAACCACAGTTGAGGCGGCAGTATGGATGTCGACAATACTGATAAGCAGGAGGAGGCCTGGAATCCACATCGGAACGATATGAAGAGGAAACGAATTGCCCAGGAAACAGACGAACAGCGCGCCGAACGACCGGCTAAACGCCGCAACATAGCTAGACAACCAGACTAACCTGGACTTGCAATCTAGATTAACCAAGGCTAACCATGCTTTGCCTTAGCTTTCGCTACGTATATCCTGGCATTTGGAAAGATTGGTTGCGCTTTGTAGACGGTCACAAGTAAGAAGACAGGACAGGCGCAAACTAACAACTGAGGTTTATTCGAGGAAAACACTTCAATATCAGGCCATGCCAGCGCAGGCGCATCTGGGTATCAGCAGCAGAAAAGAAGAAAGAAACACAACATCAGAAAAACCAATGGCGTGACTCAGCTAAACATATTATCTAGGAAACGTGCCTCCCTATTGTAAAGCATGACCGATGTGTCACTGATGCATGCTCGTCCCTTCTTTCTTATATAATATTGACACGTGTACTTATCTTTATCGGGCGACCACGTTTCGCCGCCTAACAAATGTAATCGCACAGCGCGGGACACGCCTGCATGTATCCGAAGTTTCTGGAAAGTTATCGATGCTTCTACCCAGCTGTCTATTGTCGCCAAACCTTGTGTTATCTGATTTCTTCGCGTGACGCGAATGGTGTAGAACTTTGCGGAAGGCACGTGGGTCCGAACGATTAGTCTGGAACATTCGACGACTGCTCTATAAAAGCCGACGCGCTTGACCCGCTGATCAGATTTTCGACGATCGCCGACCGTGTTCACCGCTATCGTTGTGCTATAAGTGTAGCCTCTTTTGTGGGAACAGGTTCGCCCAATCTAGTCCGCGCCAACTACCTTCTTGTTTGGTAACTATAAATTCAAACAGCGCTTAAACGACAGGACCAGAATGAGGAGGAGACAAACACGGCGCTGAACTTACAACTGATTTATTTGAAGTAAAAAGTCAACATATATACGTACAAAACTCGGCACGCATGCGCCCGGTCATACATCGATGATGGATATAAACATCGGACAGCCAACATTCGCACGCGTTGTACCTGCCTAGCAATCTACCCTAGCCGGGTTCTCCTGCAAGAGAAACTTTACAACTGCCTCCGAGTTAGGCACAACAAACGGGTCAGTCACAGAAAGTGCTGACAAATGCTTATTGAGGTAAGATGATACCACCAATTGCCAAGTTTGGCGTTCAGAGACTATTGCTCGAAAAGGAATGCTGGGCTTATGCGTTTTTGCCGAGAAGAAAATTTCAAGCACAGAGCGCTCTGATTCCTTAACTTTATTTGCCAAACTCAGAAGCCCCATGCCTTTCAATAATGAAACGGCTTCCTTCTTATTCTTTACTGGTTCCTTACTAGTTACTTTAAAATGTTTGCCTAATGCCTCAAGCGCCTTATTTGAAAACTGTTCCTCAGAAAGTACAACAAAGTAGCCTTCTTTGTCAGATTGTACGACGCGCAAACGGCTATCAACCAAGTAATCAACCAGCAATCGAAATCTATTACTGCGCACTTTAGGGCTGCTACTACTAGCCACAGCGTCAGCACACTCTGATACACACCTAGTTCTGTCCTCGGGCTGAGCCTTAGATGACACATTATGGGCGAAGGCCAACTTTTCAACGGTTCTCAGCCCCGGGTCGAGGCAAAACTTAGGTCCAAGGCGCAAGGTCTTTTCATGCTTTGAATCCGGAACGACGTCTCCGAGGACCAGCAGCTTTCCTTCTGCAGGAATACTTCTCGTGCCTTTCGGAAGGGATGTTGTACTTTGTTGTACTTTCTGAGGAACAGTTTTCAAATAAGGCGCTTGAGGCATTAGGCAAACATTTTAAAGTAACTAGTAAGGAACCAGTAAAGAATAAGAAGGAAGCCGTTTCATTATTGAAAGGCATGGGGCTTCTGAGTTTGGCAAATAAAGTTAAGGAATCAGAGCGCTCTGTGCTTGAAATTTTCTTCTCGGCAAAAACGCATAAGCCCAGCATTCCTTTTCGAGCAATAGTCTCTGAACGCCAAACTTGGCAATTGGTGGTATCATCTTACCTCAATAAGCATTTGTCAGCACTTTCTGTGACTGACCCGTTTGTTGTGCCTAACTCGGAGGCAGTTGTAAAGTTTCTCTTGCAGGAGAACCCGGCTAGGGTAGATTGCTAGGCAGGTACAACGCGTGCGAATGTTGGCTGTCCGATGTTTATATCCATCATCGATGTATGACCGGGCGCATGCGTGCCGAGTTTTGTACGTATATATGTTGACTTTTTACTTCAAATAAATCAGTTGTAAGTTCAGCGCCGTGTTTGTCTCCTCCTCATTCTGGTCCTGTCGTTTAAGCGCTGTTTGAATTTATAGTTACCATGCAACACCAACTCGCCCAATCCGCTGCCCTTCTACCTTCTTGTTGTCCCGTCAGGACTTCGTCCAGAAGTATTGCACGCCCTACATGACGATCGGACCGCTGGACACCTCGGATTTTCTCGGACGTATCGAGGATACAAGAAAAGTATTATTGGCCGCGCCTGACCGCCGACGTCGCCCGTTATGTCAGAACATGCCGAGACTGTCAGCGACGCAAGACACCGCCGACAAGGCCAGCCGGATTACTACAGCCGATCGAGCCTCCTTGCCGACCATTCCAGCAGATCGGGATGGACTTGCTGGGACCCTTTCCGACGTCAACAACCGGAAATAAGTGGATCGTCATGGCGATGGACTACCTCACCTGCTTCGCTGAAACTAAAGCACTGCCGAAAGGTAGCGCAGCCGAAGTGGCGAAATTCTTTGTCGAAAACATCCTGCTGCGACATGGCGCCCCAGAAGTCCTCATCACCGACAGAGGAACGGCCTTTACAGCGGAGCTCACCCAAGCCATTCTGAAATAGTCATACAAGGCACAGGAGGACAACGGCCTACCATCCGCAGACGAATGATCTTACGGAGCGGCTGAATAAGACCCTCGCCGACATGCTAGCGATGTACGTCGACGTCGAACACAAGACCTGGGATTCCGTTCTGCCATACGTAACATTCGCTTACAACACGGCGGTGCAAGAAACAACACAGATCACGCCGTTCAAGCTGGTCTACGGCAGGAACCCGACGACGACGCTCGACGCCATGCAGCCGCACGTCACTAACGAGGAGAACCTTGACGTCACTACCTATCTCCAGCGCGCTGAAGAAGCCCGGCAACTCGTCCGCCTGCGGATCAAGAACCAGCAGAAGACCGACAGCCGACACTACAACCTCCGACGACGCTTCGTCGAGTACCAGCCCGGCGACCGTGTTTGGGTATGGACCCCGATACGCCGACGAGGACTCAGTGAGAAACTACTCCGACGCTATTTCGGACCCTACAAGGTCATCCGACGTATTGGCGCTCTGGACTATGAGGTCGTGCCAGACGGCATTTCTCATTCACAGCGGCGCCGCGCACGATCTGAAGTGGTCCACGTGGTCCGCCTTAAACCCTTTTACGGACGCTGACGAAATTCCGTATTTTTGTTGCTTTCTTTGCTACCGGTGTATTTCTTTCGTTTGTGTGTAGCATCGGGTCGATGCTTTTTTATAGGGGGGGGGGGGGGGGGGGTATTGACACGTGTACTTATCTTTATCGGGCGACCACGTTTCGCCGCCTAACAAATGTAATCGCACAGCGCGGGACACGCCTGCATGTATCCGAAGTTTCTGGAACGTTATCGATGCTTCTACCCGGCTGTCTATTGTCGCCTAACCTTGTGTTACCTGATTTCATCGCGTGACGCGAATGGTGTAGAACTTTGTGGAAGGCACGCGGGTCCGAACGGTTAGTCTGGAACATTCGACGACTGCTGTATAAAAGCCGACGCGCTTGACCCGCTGATCAGATTTTCGACGATCGCCGACCGTGTTCGCCGCTATCGTTGTGCTATAAGTGTAGCCTCTTTTGTGGGCACACGTTCGCCCAATAAAAGTTAGCTTTGTGTTTCACAGTATTGCTACTGTGTTCTTTGAAGTCACGACCACGTGACAATATGCCTCTAGAAGTTCTCGTGCTTTTTCTTTATTGCAGTTGCGCAGGATCTTCACCTGGTTGAGCAGAGGCCTGCATTTATGATCTAAGCAATGCATGGGTAAATGACGTTGCTCCCGGTTTATAATTGATCTTGCGTGTTCTCTGATTCGCACGTCATTTACACATGCTCTTGTGTGCGGTGTTTAGTCTAACAACGGGGCGGAGGCATTGACAAAGATGATACCTGTCCCCCTCCCCCTCTCGGCTGGTGAAATGAAAAATCGACGAACCCGGAACCGCGGTCGTAACACGCGACCGCGCCGCCTGTAACGATGGTGGCAGCTTTCATGCAGTGATAAGGGTGCGAGCGGAAAAGCCGGAGGGCAGTGCGCGTGCGTAACGGTGACTAGACGTGCGGGCATGGTCCTGGCCTAGGCTACGCAAATGAAGTGACTGCTTATTTCCAAGTATGGCGAGTTCTTTTGAAATCAAGAGCAACAGCTATACGGCACACCGCGCTGTCGTATCGATTTCGCCAGCCAAGAGGGAAAGGAGAAAAGTTATCATCCTTGCCTATGCCTCCACCCTCTTGTCAGACTAAACGCCGCACGCAACAGCCGCGTCACATCAGGGAGGAGCTTTGCGCCGGTCGTCACTCTCTCGCATGCGTAATCATGTGAACGACAATTAAAATTCGGAGTCTGATAGCTCGGAGCACAGGCACGCTAAAAGAATTATTCGAACTGACACTGTGTAGAAACACGACTGCCTCTACATTTTTAATACAAACATACCCACTTACTGCAGTGAATATAATGTGAATTATTCAATTTTAGTTAATTGGGCTGCGGAAAACGATAATTGGTGTCCCCCTAACCATGCATCATATTTGCGCAGCTGGTCATCGCGTGTCTCCTAGTGCCTAATTTTATGAAAACCATAAAGCTTAACTTTCAACACCCGGTATATCCCATTGGAACCTGTTACCTTCTGATTTAAAATCGTGTACAACGTACTCATTTTTTCGATGTCTTCAAATTCATTTATTAGATAATCTAGCGGTTTGATATCTTAGTGTACCTTCTTTTGACTTCTCTGTATTAAAACATGTAATTATTTTTATTCGTTGCCATAATTTTCATGTATATCTTGATAATGTATATTTATTCAGCTAATTCGCCATTGCCTGCTGGCTAATATAATCATCCCATACATAGTTTTCTTAGACGGTCCCCCGACAGTTTTTACTTTGAGACCTCCGATTGCACACTCATCCTGCACAAATTATTGTAAACTTACGCAACGTCAATAAACTTCAAACTATAACTACCAACATCAATATTCAACCTTATAAATTCTAACCACAAATAGGATTATTTTCTTTAAAGGGCCCCTGAAACGGTTCGGACAAATTTTGTAGACGCGTAGGGTTCAGCTTAAGTAGAACATTCGCATCACAATTTAACTGAAGCGTTACGTATTAATGGAGCTACAAGCGATTACAAGTTACCCTCCTCCCTAGCCATGCTTTGCCTCCTCAACTCGTTCGCCGAGCGATCGGTGCTAAGCTCCGCCTTCACTGGTTCTGCGTCACGATTCGACGTCACATCTTCCATTTCCGGTTGCTTTGGAGCCCGCCCCCGCCCGCGAGAAACCTCTCCGCTAGCCGTTTGGCAGTCGGCCCCAAGCGAGAGCTATCAAAGCAGCTTGCGTTGCGAGCATTCTGTCGTAGCGCCGAACGTGTCTGGTATTCCGGTAATCACACACTACCTGAATATTTCGACGGAACGATGGAGGCATAAACTTAAGTTGACGAAGGAACTTTAGCGTAGACGTACGTGAGCTGCCTGATCGGTGGGGTGACGAAGAAGACGAAGAACCTGCTGCTAGCCTGTCTGAGTAGCTCTGCCTACATTTATCGTTATTTTCTGGTAATATTACTGATCAGAACGGTTCAAGACGTCTGTCGACTCGAAAAGGTACCTTCCGTATCGGAGACCGACGGGTGCTGCGCCACCCGCCGCCTCACAAGGTGCTAGAAGGAACCAAGCTGGCACCGACGAGCACCCCGCCATGACCTCCCAAGGGCTGACACCGGGTCAGAAACGCCAGCTGGTTTGTACAAGCCAGCCTGACTGCAAGCGACAAGACACTGGTGAATCTGAAGACGAGTCAACTATCATCGATGACGACAACGTGGCGAACGCTTCAGACCTAGACATGGACGAGGGTGGTTTCCGAATTGTGCGCCATCGTAAAGACAGGGCGGAGGGCATTCCAGTGTTAATCACTGCAACATCCGAAAGAGATGATTTAAGGCAAGTAAACCCTATTGTCCTGTATTCTCAGCTTGAAACGATTCTCGGTGGAGCACCAGTGAAGAGCCACTTCACAGCACAGGGAGCACTGCTCTTAAATGTAGAGACAGAAGGACAAGCCAACGTCCTTCTAGAGACCAAGAATATCGGTGGCATAGTCATATCTGCCCGTGTCCCACACAGTTATATGAAAAACACGTGCATTGTTAGAGGAGTCCCTAAATGGTACTCAGATGAGGAGCTGCTCACCTACCTGAGACCTCAGGGAGTATTCCATGCAAGAAGAATCATCCGTCGGGTCCAAACCTCGTCATCTGAATGGGAGTCAAGGCGCACCAACTCGGTGGTTCTCACATTTGCTCCAAATTCTGAACGCCCGGAGAAGATCAACCTTTGTTTCACCAGACACGAGCTTGTCGACTACGTGGAGACACCACCACGCTGTTTTAAGTGTCAGCGCTTCGGACATATCGCTAAGTACTGTCGTGTTGAACAGAGGTGCAAGCGCTGTGGGGGACCTCATGACTTTAAGACGTGTGCAAGTAAAGACAACTTTGTGTGTGCGAATTGCGGCGGTGACCATCCTGCTAGCTACGGTCGATGCCCGGCGCGGACAGCTGCTCAGCGAAGAAATAAGATGTTTGTTCTGGGTCCAAAGAGTGCAAGCGCACCATCGAACACGAAGAAGACGTCTAGAGCGCCACAACTAACTGGTTTGGAAACAGAGTACGCATCTCATTTCCCGCGTCTCACACCGATCAACGAAGTTATTGAGTCAACGCAAACGGTCACAGCGGCTGAGAAACCTGTTCGAAAAGAGTCCGAAAAGCGCACCTATGCGGCCGCAGTAAACCGACCTCAAGTACCACTTGGCAACAGTCAGCAGGAAAACTGCCAGCATGTGATACGCGCTTTGTTCACGGCACTACGTTCCCACGTCGCGAAGATGCCTGCTAGTTCAACGAAGGATATGCTGGAAGCAGTGCTGGCTCTTGAGTCAGTAATACTCTGCTCTACTTCCACATACACTCAGTAGCATAATGGCAATGTTTCGCCCACTTGGTCGATTCCGTCGTCCAAAAGTGCCCTTAATAATGCAATGGAACTGCGCCGGTATTCTACAGCGTCTTTCTGAACTCAGCCTTTTCCTTCGAGACATACCTATACCAATTCTAGCCCTCTCGGAGGCCGGTCTCCCAAATGGAAGGACGATCCCAGGGTATATCAGACATGGAAATCCGAGTATACCATCATTTGCAAATGGAAGTGCGATGATATACATCAGGCGAGAAATACCTCACGTCACCTTGCCAGTGCAAGACCTTTGTTCTACCTTCTTGGAAGTCACCGCTGTGCAAGTGTGCCTAGGAAAACGAAAACTCAGTGTGGTGTCGGTGTATATAAGTCCGCGCAGGAAGGTCTCCATGGAGGCATTCATAAAGGACATTTGCATTCGTTGCCCCTCTCCTATAATAATCTTTGGGGACTTTAACGCACATCATTCGCTTTGGGGAGATAAGACTGCAGATTCCCGAGGCAAGGAACTAGTCACAGCCGCGGAAGCTGCTGACTTGTGTATCGCGAACGATGGCAAACCGACTTTCTTCAGACCACCAAATTCATGGAGTGCCATAGACCTCGTGTTCCATTCTACAGACCTTGTCGTATCGTCAACAACGGCCCCAGACAGGATGGGCAGTGACCACTTTCCGATCTTCACCAACATCACCGGATTTCACACTGCTGGGCGACAATTCTGTGCTGTGACCCGCTGGGACACATACAGAGAAGCGTTGGACGAATCCCCTGGTGAGCTGTTCGCAGATATGCTGCGGAGCAAAAGAGTGGCTACCTCAATGTTGAAACTGCCAGATCATTTCCCTACTCCTGATTTGAAACTAAAGAACCTCTGCGCAGCGCGTAGGAGAGCGGAGCGAAAACTAATGAGAAAAACGGGAAATCCATCAGCGAAAACTGATTACAACAGGATAAACGCTGTCATCCGTCGTCACACAAAAAGATTAAGACGAGTTCAATGGGCTGCTTTCTGTGAGAGTTTATCGGCGTTTACTCCCATGACAAGGATATGGGGAGTAATGAATGGCCTATCCGGAAAGATTCGCCTACACAGGCCATTCGAAGCACTTGCTTTAAAGCGAGGAAAAGATTTGCAAACCCTTGCAGAAGATTTTGCAGACGTATACACATCTGGCAGATCAGCAGGAGTATCGAACCCTCTGTTATCTGAAGCATTCCACACCATGGATACGCCGTTCACCTTTCTTGAGTTGGATTTGGCGCTTAGCAAATTAAGAAGACGCTGTGCTGTGGGTCCCGATTCGATCAGCAATCAGATGCTGACAAATCTGCCATATGAACGAAAACGAGCACTTCTGGACATATTTAATCACGTCTGGAGCACAGGAGAGATCCCAGAAGCGTGGAAGACAGCATGGGTGGTGCCAGTGCTCAAGTCCGGAAAGGATCCTGCAAACCTCACCTCATATCGGCCAGTATCGCTAAAATCATGCGTATCAAAGTTGATGGAAAGACTAATATGTACGAGGTTAACATGGTATCTTGAGCAAGTAAATAGACTGCCATCATGTATGACCGGATTTCGTCCACGGTTGAGTGCCCAGGACAGTGTCTTGGATCTACTAAGCCATATCGAGCACCATCGCGTAGACGGCCTTTCCACACTCGCCATCTTTATGGACGTTGCCAAGGCATACGACTGTGTGCTTCATACAGGCATCATCAACGGACTCCGAGCCATGGGCGTCTCGGGAAATACTCTTCGATTCGTCCATAAATTTCTCAGTGATCGATGTGTACAAGTTAAGCTGGGAAGTATAATGAGTGTCAAGCGACGCATTTCCCTCGGCGTCCCACAAGGAAGTGTCCTATCCCCCTTGCTTTTTAACGTTGCCATGGCCAGCCTTCCAGATGCCCTGAAAGTAGGTCGGACGGCAGTTAGAATGTCCATCTACGCAGATGACATCTGCATTTGGATCTCGGGGTACCAACACAAACGTTTGGCCCGGATAGCCCAGGCCGCAATCTCCACTATCGATCGCCACTTATCGACGCTTGGCCTATCCTTATCAGCAGAAAAATCAGCCTTCATGCTTTTCCCGGGAGTGAGACGCAAGTCAACACGTCTGACGCTGAATATCAGAGGGCATTCAATTCTTCGTGCAACTCATGTTCGATTCCTGGGCGTCACCATCGACAACAAGCTACTATGGCGTGGTGCGGTCAAAAGTGTTGTGGCTGCATCAGTGCAAAGAATCAACGCACTTCGTCGATTGGCAGGTGTACGTTGGGGAAACAATCCTATATCCATGCTTAAACTGAACGCTGCACTGATAACAAGCCGCATTCTCTATCAGCTCCCTCTGATATCACCGTCATCGAGTCAATTCGAGCGCTTGGAGGCAGTGCACAGAAAGGGACTTCGCTTGGCGATGGGAGTTCCAACGGCGGCTTCAAACAAGAAAGTCACTAATGAGGCAGAGTCTCTTCCACTCCGCCTCTTGGCATCTCAGGCCTTGCTGACGCAGCTATTAAGGCTGGGCGAGTCACGCGCAGGCACGGCGCTTCTCCGGCGGCTAAGATCAAGAACTCGCTCACATTTCCATGCGGCGCTGAACACCTTCCGATTTTTAGGATTAGAATGGCCTAAACGAAGTCGCCTTGACCCGCCATGGTCTTTTCCGGATGTTACCTGCAGCCTCAATGTACCCCACCTACCGACGAAACGCACCATTTCAACTGCCGAAGCCAAGTTTATTGTGCTGGACCACTTGAGCACTGTGTTTCAAAGCCATCTACAAGTGTACACAGACGGTTCGGTGTGAGCACAAACAGATAGCTGTGCAGCGGCATTCTGCATACCATCCCTTGATGTGTCATGGTCTGGCCGACTGGATCGCGTAGTTTCCTCTACAACAGTAGAAAGTGCCGCAATCACCGCAGCTTTGCGGAAACTACGTGCCTTTTCTGCACGAGATGTCGTGGTGCTGACGGATTCCAAGTCAGCATTACAAAGATTACATCGGGGCCTACCTCTAGAGAAATTTACAAGGCAGTCTCTGGCACTGATTGACGACCTAACGAGCAAAGGATTTAACATAACGTTTCAGTGGATTCCATCACACGTAGGAATTGATGGAAACGAGGAAGCTGACGCCCTTGCACGCCTAGCGCTGACATGTGTCCCAAAAGTGAAAGCTCCAAAAGCTTTTCAGAACCCTAAGGATGCAATCCGCCTTCACTTTAGACAGATGCACAAGAATCCACACGAATCCTGTGTGACTCATGGATTTACACGCGAACAAGCGACGCTTTTATACCGCATCAGGACCGACTCCGCATACACCCCAGCTTGGTTATTCAAGACTGGGCTTCGCGCTTCCCCACTCTGTGTTTTCTGTGGTGACATTGTTGACATCGAACATTTCATTTGGCTATGCCCACAGTTTGACACAGAAAGAAAAGCGTTGGTCGACAACCTGCAAAAAAGCGGTCTCACGCACAGGACCTTTGAAGACGTTGTTTTCCCCGGAGGGCCCGCGGCATTCAGGAAGAGAGCGCAACGACTGCTGATAGCCTTCCTGCGAGACACGGGGCTCATCGACACCTGGTGACACACCCCCTGATCTCAACTCGAAGGAGGATCTGGCGGAACAATTGCCGGCTATGTATGCCAGGCTAACCCCGCCTGCTTCAACATCACCACCACCACCACCACCACCTGCCTGATCGGTCTCCATGGTCCAGCCACCTGTTGGCGCAGAGCTTAACCAGCCAAAGAAAGAGCTAATATTGCTCTACACAAGTGTAAAACATTTTAAACATTTACAAAAACAACGTGTTAACGATTACACTCCTGCGAAAAATTTACACCAGCAGCAAAGAAGATTACATTTTGTTACTGCTACTGTGTGTGGTTGAGCTCTATGCCACCAGGTGGCTGCACCGTACAGACCATTCACATTTGCGCTTCGGTTCATCCCCTGAAACTACACGCAAGGAGACACGGCCACGCCCTGTCCCCTTGCACTTGCGTTTCTAATACCGGACTCGGGAAATGCTATTGCGTTAGTAATCTTCCGGTGTAAAGTGACGGCCACAATCGCACAAATCATGGCGCCGATCGGATAGCGGCAGTCTGATGCGCTGCAGCCAGTCCGCTCGTCTACTCGCTTGCAGAGGGACACGATGTCGCAGCTTGACATATTGCCAGTCACTACGTTTGCAGTCCACAAAGCAACAAAGTCGAATCATAGCGCTCGCGAAAAGGCAAACCGACGCTGACGGCGGAGCACTCGTCAAAGGCGGAGCACGTTGTAATTACTCCATGTTGTAACACAAGCAGACGATACTTGCTGTGTGCCGGAAGTGCTTAAGTGTACTGAAAAATTGTTCTTGTGCATACTCTTTATGTTATTTTCTTGTTATAAAAACAAATTAACTAACAATACAACTATTACGAACATCATTTGTTTACCATAAAGTTGAAAAACTTATAGATCACGCGCCCTGGTCATATCGGATAGCTCGCCCCACTGACGTCATATGGGTGATTTTGGTCAAATGGGTAGGGGCGGCTTAAAATTACGCCGAGCAGTGCGCTGCGATCGGCAGCGATGTGCATTTTTAAAGCCTTATAATAAATTACACGCTTTACGCGGAGCACTTAGAATTCTGTGTCAATTAATGATCAGAAGGACCTACTCTAACGACTCAGTACGTTTGTAGAAAATCGTCAAAATCGTTTCAGGGTCCCTTTAATGAGTGAAGAACCCCCATAACAGAAGTGGATTGTCATGATTGCAAAATTATTTTTGATATTGCTATGCTTTGAATGTGCTTGAAAAGATGCTCATAAGTGCCATTATTGTCCAATCTTTCAAATTTTCGTTTTGTGAATGTACAATTATTGGCTGCTGTCTGTACGGTTACTAGGTCTCCTCAAGCTCTCTATGAAAAGTTTTTTTGCCTGAAGGACCCCTAATTTTACGTTTGAAATAAAGTGACTCGATTCGATTTGACAAAGGCGGCGAGGTCACCAGGAAGCAGATCCCAGTGCTGTGATGATCTGGGCAGAAAGTCTTCATGTAGCTTGTTTAAATTCCCACTCTATAGCAATTATCGACAAGGCGCGACACGTAATGTGGCTGGAAAATGAAATCACTCCGAAGAGAAGAACTGGGATAAAAAACTTTAGGCAGGGTCAAGCATGCTATTGTTCTATGTGAACGCTACACTAAACTTCATTGCACTCATGCTAACGGCATGGTTATAATTTTAAAATATGAATCGCACCGAGTTATCTTGAAGATGTTAGAGCAAGAAAATAAGGCCACGCACCATTAAATATGGAGTAACAGAAAATACAATTTGAGCAGTCGATTTCCTTCTTCGCAGATCTCAATATATTTTCTTTTCTAGGCGGGATATTGTTGATCTGATTCCTGGAGGCACCAGCTCGAATGTACTCGGTATGCTTTCCTTACTCTTTTCATTTACTTTGTTTATTATTACCCTTGGTCACATTTGCGCATTTCAGTGTTACGCATACTTTAGTGAAACTGTCTGCCGGTTTAGGAAATACTATTATACCTTCTAAACAAACCCATGTTTGAGTTTCTTATGAGCATTGGTACGTGTATAAGGGCCCACAGAGAGGTATGCATTAGAGACCACGCGGGTGTCAAGAAAACAAGTGTCCGTTACCTCAAATACTAAGGTATTTACACACACTAGCGCTGTGTGTACCTTTCTTAGCTCTCGTCTGCTTAACTCTGTTTCGCCAAATAGGAATATTCAAGAACAAACCCGAGTGTCCCTGCTACTTCAGTGCACTATTTCTCGTATTTCTGTACAGTTGTAAATGGGAATTGTGCCTCAAAATAAGGATTTTATGACGTAGTAGTTCTGCGGAAACCCACAAGGTGGAGAGAAGTAATGAATGAAGGGAAAATCAGACATCCACCCGTTCCTAGCAATTGCTACAAAGGAAACCCATACGGTTTCCTCGAAAGAAAAGCCTCATAGTTGAAGAAAAATTCGTCCTGGTCCGGGACTCGAACCCGGGACCACCGCCTTTCCGGGGCAGCAGCTCTACCATCTGAGCTAACCAGGCGGCTAGCAGATGGCAGGGCGAAGTCGAATTTGTCGACAACACAAAGCAAAGGCAAGTGTTCGACGTAGTAGTTCTGCGGAAACCCACAACGTGGGTTTCCGCAGAACTCCTACGGAAACCCACATGGAAAGGAAACCCACATGGGTTTCCTTTGTAGCAATTGCTGCGAACGGGTGGGTGTCTGATTTTCCCTTTATTCATAAGGATTTTATAATGAAATGGTATTTGACCGAACACCCCAAGGACCTACTCTGTCGCAAATGAGTGTTGCAGATGATGATTGTTTGCCGTGCTCACTATGAATTTTAGTTCTTTTGAGGGTTCCTCTCGGGCCCGAACACTTGTGCGTGTTGATTTTAAACATGCAGGCTACACACGCCCACTGCCTCCTGATTATCCGCTGCTTGGTGGCGCTTGATTTCATATTCTCTCCACGTGTTAATATGAAAGCAATAGTGAAAAACGTGTGGTTAAACACGTCGTATCCCAGCAGGAGGGAGCGGATGCGCACATAGATGGATTCTGCATGCATTTGAAATGCGAACGATATTGTCCGGACTCGCTGTAAACACGACAGGAACACTAGATTTGATGCTGAGCACAAGACTCAGTTAATAATTCTTCTCTTAAACCTACTCGCGTACTCGAGGTAAGCGTGGTCAGCCTGGTTTGCCAAAGATGGGGGCGGGGTACTACAGATCCCGACTTCAAGTTTGCCAATCCTTCCCCTAGAAGAGAGCGGCTTCATCATGTACAAGGTCACCTGCAATGAGGTGCTCGCAATGCCCCCGATAGTTGCAAAATTGCTCATCACGTCGGCGTTGTTTACGATGGTTCGACAGTCTGGTAGCCAAAGTGCCCGGTACTGTTGCGTGGTAAACTCCCACAACACTGAAAAACACCCGGGACTTGCAGCCGTCTGTCAAGTTCTACAGTTAAATTAAATTAGGTTTAACGTGCCAAAACCACAATCTGATTATGAGGCATGCCATAGTGGGAGACTCCGGAATAGTTTGAAACACCAGGGTTCTTTAACGTGCACCTAAATCTAGGTACACGGGTGTTATCGCATTTTGCCCCAATCGAAATGCGCCCGCCACTGGCAGGCATGCTTAACCACCATCCACAGAACAGCATGAGTCGGAATGCGAAAGTCTGCCGTTTTAGTTAATGCTTGCTACTATTCGCGGCAGCGTTGTTGCTTCGCCTTGTAGCTCATTTAAGGCAGTTTGCTCATCACGACGAGAATATCGCTGCAGCTGTACTTCGACGTGCTTTGAGTGAGTAATTGAGCGTCAATTGATTTGCGCGTGCGACGCACATTTTGCTTCATGGTGTTGGCTGACAGCATGCGTTTGATTAGCAAAACTTCTGTAGCAGCAAGTTGCAAGCAGTTGAGCGCTTTAGCCCAGACGTATGATTAGGTAGCTCATTGTTTTTAAAAATCTGAGTATACCTAAGCATTTCTTATGATTTGTGAATACGGAAGTGTTATTTCTATTTGAACGCCGCTGAGTGGTCCTTCGAGTTATGAATTCTTCGCGTGCAAGTAAGCGTGTTGAGATGCTTGGCCGCGGCCGATGCACTTCGATTAGGGACGTCGTGCTACCTTACGCGACTGCCATACAAGCTAATGGGGCCCTCCAGGGTAAGCCACGGTGATTTCAAGCTCACCGTTTTCGCCATGCCAGGCTTGGCAATGTAACTTCTGGTTCATGTAGCATGATGTCATAAAGCAGAGAGCACAGGTCTGCTCTCTAAGGGGCCTTAGTTTAGCCCAGTGGCTAAGACGTTCAGCTTCTAAGCGTCGGATCGTAGGTTTTAAACTTACTACTGCAGACGCTTTTCCATTTGAATTTATTCTGTTTATTCTTTATACAATAATTTCTTTACAGCGATTTAGGACTCAGGAGAGAGCTTGTGCGGCCAGGAACGTGCGGATAGCCCACACTTCCAAGAGCGAGGGTGACGATGTCGCAGCGATGTACTCTCCCCTCACTGGGGAGAGTACATCGAGTACAGAAACAACATGGTCTGGAACATAGGACAGCAATACTAACATTCCTAGGGCTTCCACGTCATTCACCGGTGGCTGCTACACCGTGTTGCAAATGGGTCGCAAGCCCCAAGGGTAGCGTTGGCCTGGCGGCCTGGGGCACAGCTGGAAGCATCCGAAGGTCCCGGCAAAGGATGAGTCGACTGCTAACAGAACAACTTGTTTATTCTAGCTTCACAAAAGAGCGGCCGGTCCGGTCGACCGAAGTGGAGAAACGGGAGACCACGTTACTCGACTGAATAAATCGAAGCTTCTCTCTTGGCGTCTGGGGGCAGCTGCTTTTATACTCTCGGAGTCGAGAGCAAGTAGGAACGGCTCGGAAGAGGCGCACGTGACGGCGGCGCACGGACACATTGTGACAAGTGACAAGTATCCGCCGGGCCGGCGCCGGTCAGACCTCGTCGCTTCACAGTTGGGGAGCTGGCCAAAATGTCAGCCGCTGTGAACGAAGCCCCGGCGTCCGTTGCATCCGCGCCGGCTATACCGCACGTCGGAGGCGAAACGTAACAGACCGCCCCGCCGGGAGAAGGAGATCTCGATGGTCAGGGGACTGCATCCGCTGTCCGGAGGCATGTCGCTCGATGATGCTCATAACCGAAGTCGGTCGTCCCTCGGCGTTTCTTGAGCGCAGCGCACTGAGAAGGCCTCGTTCTCACGTTCAGGTTCACACAGGACACTGCAAAGTGACTTCGGGAGAGCTGCCTTTTTTTTTCTCGTTCCCAGCAAGCGTTAGAACTACGCCGAAACTCAACCGCTCAGTCAGCAAGCACGACACAACCCTCACTAAGCCATGCCAGGCTCTTTCCCCTTTTATACTACTGTCTAGTTCCTTACAGTAGCCTAGCAGCAATCAGAACGCGTCCACAAATTGGAAAATTGCACTAGAAAGCACGTATTGACTTTGAAACACTAAACGAAAGCAATATGTTAAAAATCTTGCCTCAGGAAGAAAAACATCAGTAACATACAACTTTGAGGCTGATTCCTATGTTAGGGGCCTCGACTTAAGCCATCGGCGTTACCGTTGAGACTCCCCTTTTTGTAACGCACCTCAAAGGAATATTGTTGCAAAGCGAGGCTCCAGCGCAGGAGGCGGCCATTTTTGGAAGAGATGGTCTGCAGCCATTGGAGAGGGCAGTGATCCGTCTCAATGATATACCTCGAGCCGGCTAGGTAGCATGACAATTTCTGAACGGCCCACACGAGACACGCACACTCTTTCTCAGTGGCGCTGTACGCCTGCTCACGACTGGTCAGCTTACGACTGGCATACAGCACGGGGTGTTCCACTTCTACATTTTCCCCTTGGCACAGTACAACGCCCATGCCTCGCTCACTAGCATCGCACTGAACAACGAACCCTTTTGTGTAGTCTGGCGATCGTAGCACAGGCTGGCTTGTTAGGGCGCTCTTTAGGGCGCTAAAAGCTCTTTTCCTTGTCTCGTCCCAGACGACTGTTTGGGGCTCTGTTTTCCTTAGAGCATCCGTCAGGGGAGCCGCAATATCAGAGTACCTGGGAATGTACAGTCGCGGACAGAATAAAATGGACCACGGGATCTCCGAAAACGTTCAATTCCCGAGCAGCCTGTAGCATTAACCAGTAAAACTGCCCACGACAACGTTGTTAGCATATTCTAGTCGAGGTCCAAAATGCAAATACCAGATTGCGTTGTGAGGTTGCGGAGATATTCAGCTTTTTCTTAGATTTCATGGTCCGTAATATTCTGTCCGCGACTGTACCTCTGAAAGTAGCCGGCGACACCTAAGAACGACCGAATATCAGTCTTCGTGCGCGGTTGCGGGAAGTCTCGCCCAGCGGCCACCTTTATTTCAGAGGGGCGGCGACGACCCCGTCCAATCACGTGACCGAGGTAGACAACCTCGGCCTGTGCTAACTGGCACTTGGGAGCCTTGACTGTCAAGCCCGCTTCGCGCAGGCGGGTTAGCACTGCCCGCAAGTGTGCCATATGCTCAGACCAGGATGCGGAGAATATCGCTACGTCGTCTAAATACGGTAAAGCGAATTCTTCCTGTCCCCGCAACACTTTGTCCATGAGGCTTGAAAAGCAGTATGGCGCGTTATTCAAACCAAAACTCAAAACTTTAGGACGGAATGTTCCCATTGGTGAAATGAACGCCGCATACCTACTAGCCTCTTCTGTAAGTGGAACCTGCCAATAACCCCTGACAAGATCTAGGGTGGCAATAAACTGAGCGCTACTAACTTTCTCAAGGCGCTCCTAGATGTTAGGGATCGGATAAATTTGATCCTTAGTGATGGAATTAAGCCTGCGGTAGTCGACGTAAGGACGAGGTTCCTTGTCCGGTACCTCAACTAAAATCAAAGGGGAGGTATAATCACTCTCACCCGCCTCAATAACACCGAGCTGTAGCATTTTCTTTACCTCAGCCTCCATAATATCGCACTGGCGGGGTGGCACCCGGTACGCCTTGGATCGTACTGGCTCTGGGGAGGTAAGTTCTATTTCATGAGTAAGGACAGAAGTCCTACCAGGCCTCTCAGAGAACTGACCTTGAAACTCTTGTAAGAGCTGGTGTAGTTCGGTTTTCTGCTCAGGCGACAGCGGTGCTTTACTGATTAAGTCACTAATGACTTGATCGGTGTCTTCCCTGTTCGTTACTGGGCCTAGTCCCGGAAGCTCGACCGGAAGCTCTTCGAGAACGTTTACCATCATACACACCACTGCTTCCCGTTGACTATAGGGTTTGAGCAGATTACAGTGGTAAACTTGCTGTGCTTTCCGTTTTCCTGGCAGACTCACCACGTAGTTAACGTCCGACAGTTTTTGAACAGCCCGTGCTGGGCCCTCCCACTGCACGTCGAGTTTGTTTTTTAGCGATGTGCGCAATATCATTACCTCATCGCCCACCTCAAAACGACGGGCCCTGGCTGTCCGATCATAATAAACCTTGGCCCTCTGCTGGGCCTTTGCCATTGCTTCACCTGACAACTCCTGTGCCCTTCTTAAGCGTTCGAGGAGCCTAAGCACGTACTCCACCACGACTGGGTCGTCGCCCCTGCCTTTCCACGAGTCTCGAGGCATGCGAAACGGAGACCTCAGCGAGCGACCGTACACCAGCTCCGCTGGCGAAAACCCCGTAGCCGCATGCGGCGCGGTCCTTAATGCCAACATCACCCCAGGCAGACACAGCTCCCAGTCAGTTTGTTGTTCAAAACACAATGCTCTCAACACGCGCTTCATGACGTAGTGGAGCTTCTTAACGGAATTCGACTGTGGGTGGTACACTGAGCTGTGTAACAGCTTTACCCCACACCTTTCGAGAAAGGCTGTCGTCAAAGCGCTAGTAAACACTGTGCCCTGATCTGACTGGATTTCCGCAGAAAAACCAACTCGCGCAAATATGGACAGTAGTGCATTGACTACCCCAACTGAGCTGAGTTCTTTAAGCGGCACTGCTTCAGGAAACTTTGTCGCTGGGCAGACCACAGTCAAAATGTGTCTGTACCCCGTGGTTGTTACCGGCAGAGGTCCCACTGTATCAATAACGAGCCGTCTAAAAGGCTCCGTAATGATAGGTACCAACTTCAACAGCGCCCTCGATTTGTCCCCTGGTTTGCCCACCCGCTGACAGGTGTCACATGTCCTCACAAAGTGTTCTGCGTCACGAAAATACCCTGGCCAATAGTACTCTTGCAAGAGACGGTCCTTAGTCTTCTTAACTCCTAGGTGTCCGGACCACGAACCTCCATGCGACAAGCGCAACAGATCCTGACGGTAACACTGAGGCACGATCAGTTGATCGAACTCCACTCCCCTGCGGTCTAGATACTTCCGGTACAGGACCCCACTTCTTTCCACAAAACGAGCATTTTTCTTGGCGATACCTTCCTTGACATTGCAGCGCATGTTTTCTAGGCTGCCATCCTTTTTTCGCTCGGCTATCAAAGCCGACCGGCTGACTTTTAGCAACCTATTAAGTCCATCTGACGTAGGCGCGCTCAGCAAATCTGCAGATAGCTCTTCCAACTTTCCCGTGTCGGGCATTTCCTCTCCAGTATCTGGTGCCTTCAACGCTACAGGCTCAATTTTATTCAGTTTGGACGTGCTCTGAATATCAGCTTGCTACCCTTTCTCATTCTTCGACAACGTCGGCCCCGCAACTACCACCTTTGCAGCGAGCTCCCGAACTCTCGATCTGGTTAAGGCCTGAACGCTAGCCTCACCAAACAAAAGCCCCTTCTCGCGCAGGAGGTGATCGGACCTGTTCGAAAATAGGTACGGGTACTGGGGGGGCAGCATAGATGACACTGCGGCCTCCGTCTCAAGTGCTCCGAAAGGTCCTTGAATAAGCACTTTTGCTACGGGCAGACACACGCTATGAGCTTCCACGGCTTGCTTGATCCATGCGCACTCGCCCGTGAACATAGCGGGTTCTAAGTAAGAGGGGTGAACTACATCCATTGTAGCTGCGGATTCACTAAGCACTCGGCACTCTTTCCCGTTCACGAGGAGGTCTCGCATGTAAGGCTCTACAAGCTTCATGTTCTCGTCATTGCTGCATAATGACAAAAACACGACTTTTGTTTTTGTTTCTGGACACTGCGCCGAAAAGTGACCCGGCTTCTGGCACGTATAACACACGCGCGCTTGCCTCGTCTCGAACCGCTTTCTGCGTTCGGCTTCGGCTGCCGCCGTCTCCTTACGTTCGGTCGGACTGCTTTCACTCGCATCCGCACTATGTGTGTGCCCCCTTGCTCTCATGGGCGTGAACTTCGGCCCCTCAAACTTGAAGCCAAATTCACCCTTTTGACCGTCCTTAGCTCCGCGAGCCCGATGCGTCACAAAATCCTCGGCTAGCTCGGCGGCCTTAGCCACCGTACTAACGTCTGGCCTATCCAAGACCTAGTACCGCACGCTCTCAGGTAACCGACTATAAAACTGTTCCAGCCCGAAACACTGCAGAACTTTCTCGTGGTCACCAAACGCGTTCTCTTCTTTGAGCCACTCCTGCATGTTTGACATAAGCCTGTAGGCAAACTCTGTATATGACTCACTTCTGCCTTTCTCATTTTCCCGAAACTTCCGGCGGAACGCCTCCGCTGACAGCCTGTACTTTTTTAGCAGGCTCGATTTCACTTGGTCGAAATCCTCTGCCTCCTCTCTCTTCAAGCGAGCGACTACGTCGGCCGCCTCGCCGGGTAACAAACTGAGCAAGCGCTGTGGCCACGTTTCCCGAGAACCCCTGCTTCTCGCACGTTCACTCAAAGTTAACCAGGAACAAACCAATGTCCTCTCCAAGCTTAAACGGCCGCATCAGGTCAGTCATTTTGAACGATACTCATTCTCCTACACCGTGTGCCTGACTTCCACTACGAGCGCGTTCCATCTCTACCTCGAGACGCTTCATTTCCAAAGCGTGTTCACGGTCACGCTCCTCTTTCTCTTTCTCTTTTTGCTCTTTACGTTCGTGCTCCTGTCTTTTTGCTGTCTCCCTCTCCTCAATGATCTCAAGGCATTCCGACAGCTCGTTATCCTCAGCTTCTAACTCAAGAATAGCCCTTAGTAGTTCTGGTTTTCTAAGTTTGTCTGAGACATCCCGACCCAACTCTCTTGCAAGCTCCAGCAATTTCGGTTTGCGCAATGACTTCAAATCCATGGCTGCTCTGAATGCTGCTTTCTCTACTGCCTACTATTGTCTTGCCACGAACTAACCCGGCAGCAACGACAACCACAATTACCAGCTCTGTTTCTGGCACTAACAAAAGCCTGGCAAAACTCATAAGAAGAAAGTCCCGCACTCACCAAACCTCGCAGCAAGAATTCAGCGCAGTCGTTCCACTGCAGGCAACCAGTCATCACACAGGGCTCGTTGCACTGCTCCCGGATGGTCATTGTGCTGCTCAGCATACAGTCGACCGCATATCTTCGCTGCTGGCCACCATTGTCGCGATCTCACCTCTGGCAACCAGTTGTTGCAAATGGGTCGCAAGCCCCAAGGGTAGCATTGGCCCGGCGGCCTGGGGCACAGCTGGAAGCATCCGAAGGTCCTGGCAAAGGATGAGTCGACTGCTAACACAACAACTTGTTTATTCTAGCATCGCAAAAGAGCGGCCGGTCAGGTCGACCCAAGTGGAGAAACGGGAGACCACGTTACTCGACTGAATAAATCGAAGCTTCTCTCTTGGCGTCCGGGGGCAGCTGCTTTTATACTCTCGGAGTCGAGGGCAAGAAGGAACGGCTCGGAAGAGGCGCACGTGACGGCGGCGCACGGACAAGTTGTGACAAGTGACAAGTATCCGCCGGGCCGGCGCCGGTCAGACCTCCTCGCTTCACAATTGGGGAGCTCCTCTCCCCGGCTGCCGCGCTTTGACAAGCGTGGGCAGCAACATGCACACACACACACACGCACCAAGACACGTGGCATTGAAACATGCCTGGACGCGCTTAGCAGGTGGTGTTGGGGCAGCGCTGAACTGGCCAAAATGTCTGCCGCTGTGAACGAAGCCCCGGCGTCCGTTGCATCCGCGCCGGCTATACCGCACGTCGGAGGCGAAACGTAACAACCGGCGGAGGCCCACGTCTGGCCTCTCTCGTTGCTTATGCAGCAACAGGAGCTGCTCCACACATACCGCCTGCACCACACTCCTGACGGCGATGTTCTAGGGCGCAAAATGCGGAGATGTCCCTCCTTCCGGAAGGGCAGCATCTGCGCACTGTACGACGAGCTAGTAGGCCAGTCCCCCACATCAGTGATACCACAGCCACCCCAACAACAGCCAGTGGAGGTCCATCTACAATTGTAAGGGAAGCAGAAGAAGAGTACTTCACCATGGAAGCTGGCGCAGGCAGCGCTGTGCAAGCTGCACGTACATCGTGGGCATTTCCACATTTTCATGGATAGGTCTGTCCTCCCATCCAGTGACTCGGCGGCCGCAGCCTGCCTAGTGCCGGCAGCTGGAACGACCCTGCAGTGCCACCTCACATTTGCTGCGAACTCCACAGCGGCAGAGCTGGCTGGCCTACACTTGGCAGCTGGCTTTCTTGCGGAGCACCCACCACAGGTCCCGTAGCCATAGTATCAGACTCTCGTCCGGCTCTTCAAGGACTAGTCGAATTCGATCGAATTGGAGTCACCGTAAGTCTGCTCCTAGCTAAGCTATCTGCTATACAGAGGAGTGGCATCCCCCTCTAGCTCCACTGGCTGCCCTCACACGTAGGGATAGCGGGAAATGAAGAGGCGAATGCTGCAACCAAAGCAGCCCAATATTCTCCCGTCGCTGTAACCACTGCGGTAAACCCATCCGACTACAAGAGGCACCGGCTGCTCAAACTGCTGACGACAGCCCACCCTGACACGCGGGTGGCTAGCGGCAGGTCATCTCAGCCCCTCCCAGAAAAGGAACTTACGAGACGAGAATAGGTACTCCTCCTGCGCCTCAGCACAGGCAGCGTGTGGCCTGCCACCCGGTAATTCAGCGTAGGGAGAATCCCATAATCTGCCTGTAGGAAATGCGGCTCCCTTGAAGCCCTGGAACACATCCTGTGCCACTGTCCACAACTAGCCTCTCAACGACAGGAGACGACAGCCGCATACCGCCGCCTCGGCCTTCCAGCCAACACCAAAGAAGATCTTCTCTTCCCCTGCCAATCCCCGGTCGCAGCACTGCAAGCCTTCCCCGAGTTTGCTGCTGCGGCCGGACTTGCAGCCTTGTAGTTGATCCCCCCGGCCACCTACTCCTTGCGGTGTCCTGCCATGACACGTCGCGACAGCTAACCCTTCCCACAGCCTACTTTCTTCCCTTCCTTACTTCTCTTTTCATTTCCTCTCTCCCCCTCCCTCTGATGCTGAGCCGTGCTCTCCCACGGGTAGCACAAAATAGCATCTTTTTCTCCTTCCGTCCGAATCACTATGTATGCACACACACAACTACAGTGTATAGAAAAGCACCGTGCTCGTAACGAGAGTCATCGGGTCTAGCGAAAGCAATATACGCCCCTGCGCTTTTCTTGTAAATTAAAGCACCAAACTAGCCATCCAAACACTCTTCTAAACATTCACAAAAGCCCCAAATTTAGAGATAATAACAGAGCATTTCATCATTCACGGTTTCTATGGCCGAGCCCTCTTAGTGTTATCATTGCGATAACCTGTTCAAGCCATCCACGTTGCTGTTATATTTGCCCATTCGATATACTACATCAAAGGTGTACTGCTGGAGCGCGAAACTCCACTTGAGTAACCGGGCATTCCTGAGCGAGATGTTCTGCCGCCATTTGAGCATACAGTAGGCCGCCTGACACGCGAACTTTGAGCCAGCAAGGCAGTTTGCCAGTGCTTGTGCTGCCGAAACTAGGCATGCACACTCATTCACCGGAGGCATTACAAGCCTTTTGTCAAACACTTACCTTGCGGCTAATGTCCAAGAAGAGAGGTCGTTATGTCCACAAAGTACTGCTTCTCATGCGGCGGTTGCTTTGATCACATTGCACAATGATAGGGCTGTTGTTGTCAGGTGCCTTTAAAATGACACGGCTTCATCAAATTCACGTGATACACTCTCACACAGTTAGTGCCCGAGAGATTTTGGACGACTTCAGCCGGACCCTCCCACTGCACATGAATATTGTTCGCGTTTGAAGGCTTCAGCAGAATGACAGGATGGTTCACTTCGAAAGAGCACTTTCTGGCTGTTCACTCACAATACGCTTTTGCTTTCAGCTGTGTGGCGCTCATGTAGGCCACACTACTTCCCGCGCTACACGCTCATTCTTCTGAGCAGTCAGAGATCGTATTCAATGACTGCGGTCTCTTCCTCGCCCCCTGTCCACATCATAGGGACTGTGCCCAACGTGCCAAAAAGCTTGAACTTTCTACGTGAGACTGGTTTATACGTTCGCCTCTAGAACCTGTGAGACGTACAGACAGCTTGATAGTTTTTATGCGGACAAGATTGCTCTTGCGTGTATTGCGTCTGCAGTGCGCAATCGCATATTGGACAACATTTATATAGTAGTTCATTGTACTATAACATAATCACTTGCGACCAACCTTTTCCTGTATTTCCCACTTCCCCTTTCCCCAGTAAGGAGTAGCAGGCTAGAGACGCTCTCCATGCCGACCTCTCCTCCTTTCTCATCATTAAAATCTACTCCTCCTCTACAACAATGCGTGAGCCAGCGAGTGAAAGATCTGAGAACCGTTCGGACTGAAGACAGAAGCAAAACAAAACCCTATTTTTTTTATTTTTCCGTTTCCTTCTTATCTCGCAGCACGAGGCACGAAACACACGCACCAGAGAGCGCAATATATAAAAGGTGGCCGAGGAAGATGACGATTGCTGCTAGAGGGATCCCCCACCTATTATTATGTTCAGCGGCAACAACAACAACAACTTATTATACATGGACGGATCTGGTCTGGCAATTTCCCCTTTTTCCCATTTCTGCAAGGCATTAGAAAAAATTGAACATTACTTTCTGGACTGCCGGCTTTTCTCCCCCCTGAGAAAAACGACATTAAAAATTACAGTGCGACAGCTCGACCTGCCATTGAACATTCAGGTACTGCTGTGTCTCGGAGCGTCTGCGTTTGAACACTAACACAGGAAGGTATCCATCGCCATAGAAAAATTCATCATTGAATTAAACCGACTTCATTTTTGGCTGTATTATTCATTTCATTCTTGCTTTATTTGCTCATTTATAATTATATATACGTCTTTTTATATTGAGTGGCTGCCTACTGAGTCGTCTTGAGCTATAGCCGCTTTAATATATTCATCAAAATTATAAATTTGTAAATTTATTCCTTTAACATATATGTAATATCTGCCCCACTCCTCACCAATTCCCGTGAGTAGGTATATGCCAAAGATACTAAGGTCATCATCATCATCATTTTTGTATATGAGCAGCGGTGCCGCGGTGCCCAAGAAACAGCCTTTGATGTCGGGCGATCGGGTAGAACTGTCGTTTCAGCTGTTGTAAAGTCGTTGAAAGCGGATACTGACGGCGAGGTCGCTAGATAGGTTAGTTTGACCCCGTCTGTCGCCAAGACTTCTGGACGTCCCTTGAGGTCGATGGTAACAGCTTTTTCTGTCCGCTTAAGTATCTTAAGATGGCCGTCATAGGGGGAGGCGTAAGAGATCGTCGGACGCCTTCACGCAGTACGAAAACGTGGTTTGCTGTAGGCACATCTTTGCTCACAACTACATCATTTGAGGATGAAACCCTGTTAGGGCAAGGACGCAAGCGTGTAAACAGGAAGCGGAGCTGGTGAACATCGCTGTCTGAATCGGACGTGTCAAGTAGCGCTTGCCTTCATCGGTTTTCACTCTGTCCTTGCCTTGTGTTGCGCACTAGATGAAGCATTTTCAACACAGCTAGTGCGAAAAATTCACCGGGACACCACAATGTTGTGCCATAGACCGGCCCCGCAGCCGCTTAGTTGAGGTATTCCTTGAAAGAGGAGCGCACGCCACGCAGTACGAAAGGAATGTCTTCAGTCCAACAAAAGCGAGCCTGGCGGGTCATCAAGGCGGCTTTGATTTGAGGGGGAATGTGTCATACCATTTGCCGATGGGTGATAAGCGGTAGTATGGATATGACAGACTCCTGCGGGCATGTGAGGCATGTGTAGGCCACGATCGGTCGTAACAACGCTGGGTCATCCGCAGCGCGAGATCAAGCCACTGGCAAACGCGGAAGCGATGTGAGTGCCGTTATGTCAGCGACAAGAAATGGTTCAGACCATCGGGTATAACGGTCTGCACAATTGCGTATGTGAGAACCTCCGGATGGGGGCAGCACGCCAACGATGTCGATGTGAATGGGATTGAACTGGGCGTCAGGTAAACGAAAAGCGTGAATTGGTGACTTCGTCTGTCGTGTCTTCCAGCGTTGACAACGAAGGCATTCGCGAGCCCAGCAGCGTTCGTCAGAGCTCACATCTGCACAAAGCGGCAAGTAATGACTTGCTGGCTGGCACGAAGTCCCAGATGACTGGCGCCGTGTAGATGACTGGCACTGGAGTCGGAATGGAACGAATTGGCGTGTTCTACCACATGACACGTCGTAAGTGATAGTGCCTGAAAGAAATGAAAGGGGCACGTCGAACAGCACTAATTCCGTAGCAACGGGCCGGAGGTTCCGAAGCCCGACGCCTAAACGATGCGCTGTGGGAATTTATCTGAAGTCACACCTGACCATGGATATTGCGCCGATACGGCAAAAGGCACCTACGGCTGCGTTGACTAGGCTTTCAATCTATCCGGTATATCGTATAAGGGGACATCGCACTAGCGCGTAAAAAAGGACACGGACAGGAACATGAAAAAAGGCACACCGAACGCTAGACATCAACTGGCTTTATTATCAGGAGGACACAAATATATATGCAAAAATACACGGTGTATCCACGGTGAACTCGGAGATCAAACTTAGATGTCATATCTCTCGTGCGATATAAGTGTTGTGATTATCGCGAAAAGCGAACATCAAAGACTTGTGACCCGTGAGAAGGTGAAAGCTTGTTACTTCCAGCAGGGGCCGGAAATGCCAAACGCTCAAGTACACCACAAGCAGCTTGCGACCAAACATGAGCACGATTCTGCAGGGTTAAGCTTCTGGAAGAAAACCCCAACTGTGTACGAGGAGATGCGCTGCAACTTTCGTAAAACAGCGCCGACGGCCGCACTAGATGCATCGGTTAAGACTCAGTGGTGCAACATGCAGGATATCGATAGAAGAGCGATATCTCTACTACTCCAGGTGCAAACAGAAAACATGCCTGGTACCATAAATCTGACCTTCAACCTCAACCAAGGTCAAACTGGGACCGTACGCAGTAGCCTGCCACACCCGCCGGCTGCTGCGTACGCCGTCTGGGCACCCATATCTTGAAAGTAATCTGCGATGTGGACAAATCGCGCGGTCGGGCGAGCCTCATCCTCATAGTGATGTGCGATCTGTGCAAAGTACGCCGAGTGCTGGTACCTTCGTATACACTGCGCTTTCGACGCTCAGTTTACGTTGAAGCGAGACGCAGTATGAAGGTCAATTCACTCACTCCTGATGCCTTGCCGAGCCGCGTCTTTGTGTTGCCATGTGGTGCAATTGTAAATGCGGTAGTTGCTGACGGCGCCGAGAAGCGTCTGTGTCCTTTCCCAAAGCAAGCGAAACCGTGGTATTGGTCGACAAACTTGGTTTAACCGCGTTAAACCATGGTAAATATTTTCGGCAGCTTGGAAGGACTCTTCCGTGTCCGTCGTCAACAGTGGAGTGGAGTAGAGTGGTTGGTTGCATTGACAAGCTAAGTCACTGGTGTAATAATTTGGGCGATGTTGGAAAGAAAACGGTTGTGGCAGTTTAGCAGTCTAAGGAACTCGCGGAGCTTTCGCAGTGACGTTGGGCGAACTCGCACAGGTCTTCAACTTTCTTCTTCAACAAGAAATTCAATGTCGTGCCCGAGAAATTCAATGTCGTGGGTATTAAAGACGCACCTTGTAGGGTTGACGAGAAGGCCATTTTCCTAGAGCCGAAGAAATAGCCGGCGCAAAAGGTTGCTATGATGATCAGGGGAAGTATACTAGCCGCCAGTAAGTCATCGAGGTATGCAAAGACGAACGGGAGTCTCCGGGTGACCTCGTTCATAAACCTATGGAACGTATGAGCAGCGCTTCTCAGCCCGAGTGGTGTTGCACTTGCAGTCTTTGGAATGTCCACTGGCTCGACAGGAATTTGGCGGTAGCCATTCACTAAATCTATCTTGCTGAATATTAGCGTTCCAGCTAATCTGGCAAGTGTAAAATATAATTTTTATGCATACATCTATGTGTATTGTTGGTTGTGTATAAAGCCTTCTTTGATATATCATGTGAGTGCTACTGCCATAAGGGACCCTGGGCCTCCGTCAAGCTGCTGCGACAGCTTTTTGCCCAGGTGTCCCTCCCGTTCCCGTTGTTTTTGGTAAATAAAATTTATTGATTGATTGATTGATTGATTGATTGATTGATTGATTGATTGATTGATTGATTGATTGATTGATTGATTGATTGATTGATTGATTGATTGAAGCCATGAATGTGAGGAATTCAATAGCGATCACGGACGGTGCGTGCGTGGAACGCACTGTAGACTCCGCATGGGCACCACTTGCCTGGGCCACACTTTGGTACCCTGTGTAGAGCTGAATACCTACTACTTGACGAAGGACGAATGGTACTCAGTTGCAGCCTGTGGTCTACTTCTCTATTTACGATAACAAGGCGGTCAACAATGAGGCATCTGGGTCGGCAGAACAATGGGGGGCCTGTGGTAACCATATGATGGCTGACGTTATGACGTACTGGCAGCTCAAGGTTGGAATGCTTCGTTATGGCTGGGAAGTGTGATAGAACAGACGCGAACACAGATGATAGTAATTGTGGTACCATTCTAGTGGTTGATGTCATATGTGCGAGAATTCCTTGTGTAGACATCCTAGTCGTCGTGTCCACGAGTTGACGAGCGCGGAGGTTAGCAGTAAGGGCGACGTAGATCAGAAAACCAGCCCCCAATAAGGACATACGTACGTCTGCAATAATAAACACCTATCGGAAGGTGCGTGGGAGGCCCAAGTCGATGGTAAGAGAGCGCGGGCTAGACCATGCCGGTCTAGTCGTGCGGCAGGAACGACACTGACCTCGATACATGTGTCCAGGAGAAATTGTTGTCCGGCAATCCTATCAGTGAAGTAGAACAGGCGGCTTGTCATACGGCAAGAGGCACTGGCCACCGTCAGTGACTGCTGCATGGTTCCCTGAGGGGAACGGCACTGACGTGCGCTGAAACCGAATTTGTTGTGATGCCATCAGTATGCGTCACGAATTAGGGCCAGAACAGGAGCTGAACCGAGAATTTAATGAGAAACGGCAATCGCAGTCGCTCTAACGGCGGTGGGGCGATAACCGTCGAGCAGCAATGGTCTCAGCGAGTTTGGCAATCATTTTCTCAAGGCGAGACTGCCAATCTTCCCGGTGCGAGAACGGAACGGTCGCTGTTGCCACAGTACCCCTTGCCGAATAGTCAGCGATGGGGTCGGACAGCTCTGCAAGATTTTCGAGGGACACGTCTTCTGTTGTGGTAGCAATGGCGACCACCAGATTAGGTGACAGGCGCTGAAGGAACAGTTCATGCAGTGGCGGGCTGTTTGCGTCCAGCCTACAGTGACTGAGAAACCACCGCATACGACATAGACATTCCGACTGTCGACGGTCGCCGAGCTCCTCTTCGTTGAGAAGCTGCTGGAGGCGCCTGCGCACAGACACGCGCTTGCAATGCAGCACCGTCGTTTTGAAGTGGTCAAAGGGGGGCGGGATGGTGGGGGGGGTTGCATGGTGCGTCCACAACCTCTTGGAATTGCTTGACCACTTCTGTAGGGGGTGCCGTGACAGCGTAAAGCAACCTCACGCGCAACGAGGTAATGCGCCTAAGGTCAAAGATGGCCTCTACTTGAGTGAACGCGGCTATGGAATTCGGTCAAAAGGACGGTACGCGAATATGCATTGTGGCGAGGCCCTCTGCGCTGGCCGTCTCTCATTCTTTGCCCCGTTCATGACGTCGTGCTCGCCGTACAATCACGTCCATCTCAACACGTTATAGGGATCGAGGTCCGGTCCACTACAATAACGTGCGAGTCAGCGAGCAAAAGACCTGAGAACCGTGCGCACTGATGGCAGACGCCTAAGAAACCTATTTTTATTTTTATTCCATTTGCTTCTGATCTCGCAGCTAGTAGCACGAGGCACGAAGCAGATGTAGGCGCCGGAGCGCACCATCTATAGAAGGCGGCCGAGGAAGTGCTAAAGTGTTATCAAAAATCAGAACTTCTTGACAACAGTTATGAATTACGCTCTTCGAGACAGCGTGGAACCGCTCCTGCTTTCTGAGCTGTGCCCATTGGGAGCCACTTATTCAGCACGGTATATTCCGTCTATTTTGGCTGTGGCCTAATAGGCAATGCTATGTAACAAATTGAATGCTCATGCTTTCTTTCTCGCTCTTGTAGCTCTATCTGATCGTATTCTCGCGGTACAGCGCGGACAGAAGACAGGGAGACGTTCTACAAGAACAACAGAACAACCTGTTTAAAAAAACAGAACAGAGACACGTCTTCTTCGTCCTGGCCCAATCTCACTGACCTATTGGACGGAGTTGATGAGCGACGAAAAGAACAGCAACGTCAATATGCACAACACCGTCGTTGCAATTAAATTTTCTTGCTGTAAGTCATTTCATGTAGTGCATTGCTCAATCGTTCAAGCCTATGTCACATTGGTCTATCGGATGAGGTGATGCTATAGCTTCGCTGGCCAGCCACCTTCACAGCGTGGATGGGAACCAATTTTTTTTAACCAGCTTCACTCCGTGACTACACGTTCGAAAGAAAAAACAGATTCATACGTTTCTCTGGCAGTCAGCTCTGCCACTCATGTCTGCGTGCGCAAGAGTGTTGTGTGGAAACCACTGTAGCTACGCTATCCCGGCCCATATCCCGTTCCCGAGCGCCGCCCTACTACCTTCGTCGTGAGCACCGACGGGACACCTGACTCAGTTGCACTCCAACGTCTCAAACCCACCTTCATTGAGGCAACTGAGCCATCGTCGATTCCACTACTGTACGACTACTGTGCGACTCTATTGTCTTTTTCCAGAACACCATCTCAGGCGACTTAAGCAACAACCTGTATGACCTAGAGTGCGCACCGTTCGTCGGATTCTCCTCCCCTATAAGACGGTTTCCCTCTCGCGATAACAGCAGCGAGAGCGCAGCCCCAAGAAACTGCTGGTCATGGGCCTTATCAGTCTACTCCGTCGGAATACAAAGCGCTTTTTAGCTGTTTTACTGTGCGGAACGTATATCTCTAAGTTTTGATATAAACGACACGCGCATTACACATCAATACTTATTATGTTTTTCGTATAAGTTATGACAACCTTGACTTCTGAAATTGTCCTTATGTACAAAGGAAATTGTTGAAAATATGCTAGCTTAGTTTTTAAGGGACTGCTGCTACCACATATCTCCGCCAATGCTTTTCTTGCTTGCTACGTTTATCGGTCTACGTCATTGAGCAAAACCGCAAGCCGCCCAAAGCGTATGTTTGTAAACAGCGAATGGGGGAATGCCCTCCATAGCGGCAGCAGCATTGGCGTCGCGTAAATGAAATAGAAGACGCTCACGAAAGCAGGTGCGGCGCTCGGCACGCGCCAGCACCTCCTGGCGTCGGGTAGATTAAACCTAGCGTGAGACATCACTGACGTGCTCTATCTGCTCTGTACGGAGACCTGTCGAGACCTCCGGGTTCGCAATTTCACCCTTCACCAAAAACAAAAGTTTGGTGCCAATGCTCCCCACACTCGCTTCTCAAAAAGTCATGTATTTGGACAGCACTTGCACGGAGCTACAGATAACTGCTTTTTAAAGCGAAGCTCTCCTTGCCTCTTCTCCTGGCTTTCCGGGCGCTGCTGCTGGTTTTCTTGCAACACCACCAGATGGCGCTCGCCTCCGGGCATCCCGGAGCTTTTTTCTTTCGGGGCTCCGTGGCGGCGATGAAATCATAAGTTCTTGTGCATGCTTTGAGCTTGCTTGGAGGAAGAGAAAGAAGTGCCCTGAGCTCACTGGTGTTCTGGGCCTCTCGCTGTTATGCATTTTTTTACGTTCTTGTCATTTTCGTGAGAGTCATTTCATCAAGGATGAGCAAGAAGATGCTCCCACGACCACCTGAACAAGGTCAGTCGTCTACTTCATCGCTCATTTTTGGACGACGTGCCTTTGGAAGCTCGGACCAGCTAGATTCCTGGGAGAGCTCAACGCCAGAAGCCATGGACTCTGACAGCGAGTACACCGTAGTCATGGGCCGCCGTATGAAGAAGATGCGCCGTATGTCGACTGAAGCGACTTCATCGTGTCAGAGTGAGCAAGAATCCTTCATGGTTTCTTTCGTGCAGCTCTCGACGTCACACAGCATGAACTCCCTCAGCAGGCAGTTTCTAACCGAATATTTTGAAAGTGTGGCCCCTGGGTAAATTAACGAGATCAGGATCAACGCTCGCAAGAACATCCTGACAATAGATGTGAAAAATTCCGCAATACTTGAGAAGTTAAAGAACATTCCACAGTTAAGCGCAATCCCCGTCCACTCCTTTATTACTTACGGGAAAGAGACAACAACTGGAGTGATTTCCGACGTAGAGCTTGAAATCAAGCATGCGGACCTCAAGGGTCTTTTGAGGTCATCGGTGCGCATTCTTGAGATTCACCGCTTGGGGCACTCCCGATGTATCAAGTTAACGTTTGCTTCTTCGACATTACCAGCGTCTGTCAAAGTGGGCTACGTTATACACCGAGTACGACCATTCGTTCCGAGGCCTATTCAATGCCGGAAATGTCACAAGATAGGACACGTGAGCGCTGTTTGTAGAAGCAAAGCCACCTGCTCGCGTTGCGGCGGAGAGCATGATACCACCGACTGTGAGGCGTCCTCATTTAAATGTCCCAACTGCACTGGCTCTCACGAAGCGACTTCGAAGGAATGCCCGAAGATGAAAGAGGAGGTTCGTATCCTTCGAAAAATGGCAAGAGACCAATCTTCGCGTAAAGAGGCTGCTCAAGCTGTTCGCCACCGTGACCAACGCTCGCGACAGAAGCATCACAAAACCATTCCAGGAGAACTACCTAGCGTGGCACAGGTACCACGATCACCTCTGCCTGTGCGTGCATCGAGGACGGTAACGGCGTCTACTGATACTTCAAGGTCGACGAGAGCACGCGGCAAACATTCACCTCCACCGGCTGATACAGACACGGAATGGCCTTTGCTGCCCTCTAGGCCCACGGCCATACCAGCGGGCACTAGCGGTCCTCTGCGCCATGAAGCCAAGCATTATAGGGCCAATGAAACCGGTGACACTACGGGCAAGCAAAGAGATAAACACAATGAGGAGAGTATACAAAAAAAACTGAAGCACCTAGTAGAATCAATGCGCGTGATTCTCGGTGGTCTCGAGACTCCGGCCGCTAAAGTGCCCTACAAGTGCTCGCCGTGCTAGAGCCCCTTATCGCAGCTCTTTATATGCTATAAATATTTTGTTTGGCCCTTGTGCTCTTCACGCAGGGGAGGCCCACACCAGCTTCGTCCTAACGCCTCTATTTTTATGTTCACTCAAATTGGTGACTACAAACTTGATGAGAAGCCTGATTGTGGCTTCGTGGATGACATTTGTGAATGTTTATCATCAGAGTGTTGAACTTGCTTTCGCCTTTGCGCATCCCTCTTGCTATGTCATCATCATCCCTCATCACGTCTTTATGTCCCCGTTCCCCCTCCCCCTGTGCAGAGTAGCAGGCTAGAGCACCTTAGCTCAGGCCGACCTCTCTGCCTTCTTTCAATTAAATTATCTCTCTCTCTTGAGCTTGCTTCTGGTTTTGACTTGCTGGTTTTTTTTTTATATCTAGATAGTAATTGGGGGTCTTCCTTTTTGTCTCTCGTATTTCGTGTGCGCGGGTGTGTTTCCTGTACATTTCGTGTTGTAGGATGGTTAGAGCGTCCTTTCGTGACGCGTGCTTCAGCACGTGCAGCCGGGTGGGACGTTGATTGTTTGTAGCCTTTAAGTGGTAGCTTGGAGGTCGCAATACTAATAGCTATTAGTGGTTTTACTGTGTGTGTTTTCGTAGCAAAATGAGAGCGTGGCCGCCTGGTCGAGCGCGTGCGAGAGCGTGTCATACCTCGGGTCTCCGCGGCATTGACTGCTTTTGAAACAGCGGTGAGTTGCTTTGTGACATTTTGAGGACGCGGATGCTGTGCGTAACGGTTTTTGCAGAAAGGCTCGTGCTCTGCATTACTATAGTATTGTAGTATTTGCATAAGAAAAAGCCGTACAATACATGGCAAGAAAGCCGAGAAAGTAGGCAGTATGCAGGGGGTCCTCAAGGCAGATGAGGGGATTCATGAGAATGGAGGGGGAACCGAGTCAACCGGCCCGCACTGTGATGTCGATGCTAGGCTGGAGAAAATGGAGGCTCGCCAGGAAGAGCTTGTCAAACAGGTTGAAGAGCTCCAAAATGAGCTAAACAGGGAGCGGGATGCAGAGAAGGTAGTGAAATAAAGACTTGACGCAGCCAAGGAAAAGCTGAACAGGGCCGCCATTGTGAACGAGAATCGTCGTGACAATGGAATGCATTTCCCCGACGTGACAGGAGAGGGAGTGCCAGCAAAGTACGTGGAATGCGTGCAATGTGGTGAGGGGAAGCTAGAAAGAGCGGCACCTATCTTGAGACCGCCACGCGGAAAAAGCAGGAACGCATGGGCCAATGCCCCTTGTCAAGTCCGAATCACCCGGAAAAAGAGAAAGGGAAGCAGGGAGAGGTAGGAGAGAATGAAATGGTTATTATCGCCGGCGACTCAAACATAGCTAGGTGCTCACAAGCAATTGTGCAGAAGGTGAAAGGCGACAAAAGAGTAGCGGTAGTGACATTTCCTGGGCGGACGCTGGGTTCTGTCATGGAGCGAGCAAAAGAAAAGCTCACGGGAAATGCCCACGTCCGCAACCTTGTCATAGTAGCAGGTGTCCTAATGACGTCCTCAACAGGAAAGGGACAGGACTAGCCCAGCGCTTGGCGAAGGGGGTGGACGACTTGTGCGAGCGGTCCCCTCAGGTGCAGATCATGATGTACACGGTGCCGGAAGTGCCAGTACGTGACAGTCATATACAAAGAGCCGTAGTGGTTGCTAATGAGGCGATACGGAAAATGAGCCGAGGGAAAGGCTTCGAGGTTGTCGAATTAAACAGGGAAGTGAGAAGGTGTGGTGGTTTTCAACGAGATGGGATCCACTTTAATTACAAGCTTGCACGAGAAGTAGGCTGGCGACTTGCTGGTCGCGCTGTTGCTTTTTTACGGGGCCCACGAGTGCTGAGGAATCCAGAAAAAGTAGTATTGAAGAGAGTCCCCTGAGGGAACCTCAGTATAGCATCGCCGTCAATAACAGAACAAGGACGAAAGCAAGAAAGATAGCTCGCTATGCAATAGGCTACATAAACATGCAGGGCACCAGAAGAAAGGAAAACTGGGCAGAGATTGAGGAGCAATTGAATAGAGATCAAATAGGGGTGCAGATTTTGCAGCGGTGGCGTAGAGGTAGAACACCCGCCTCGCGTGCAAGAGGTCCGTGGTTCGAATCCCGGTGCCGTGCAATTTTCCACCGGATTAAAAAAAATTAAAAAAAATCCGCGTGTTGATAAAATTGCATAAACAGGCCTGGAGTGTGGCCTGATCCCGGTGACCAGAACCGGTAACGCACTCCCTCACCAGAGCAGGATTGGCCACCCTGGTGCAGTACTTGGCCACAACCTCCTATATGAGCGCTTACAGAAACGCACCTTAGAGACTCGGAAGAGCCGCCAGTGATTGAGAATTATGTTTGGGAAGGGTACAACAGAACTAAGTCCGAAAGAAAGGGAGGGGGAGTCGGAATGCTCATCCATCAGGGAGCAAAATACAAAAGAGTAAATTCAAAATGTCAAGAGCACCTTTGGGGATCAGGTACAGTGAGCGGGAAAAAACTTGGCTGGGCGTTACGTATTTGTGGACCGGAAATAATTGCACAGAGAAGAATAAAGATTTAGTGGAATGCATAAGCGCTGATATTAAGGGTTTCGGGAATGGTGCTGAAATGATCCTATTAGGTGACATGAATGCCCACATGCAGGATTTAAATGGCTATACCAACGACAACGGGAAGCCAATGCTAGACCTTTGTGAGTAACATAAGCTCATTATTGTGAACACAGGGCCTTAGTGTGAAGGGCAGATCACGTGGGAAGTGGGAAACCGGCAATCAATTATTGATTACTGTCTGCTGACAGAAGGAATTCATGATAAGTTTAGAGAACAGGTCATCGATGAGGAAGGGTATAGCAGCGTAGGGAGTGACCATAAACTCATCATCTTGAACATGGGATATGTAGTTGGGAAAGAGAGCAACGAGTGCAAGATGTCCAGTTCAAATTTGAACGCTGAAGAACTAACAAATATAGTCACTAGAGTCGAAGAAGAACTTGGCAAATGGCCAAATAAAGAGTGGGAATATAACGAGCTTCTAAGTGTAATGACGACAGAAATATGGAAAGAGAAACAACATGTTTGTTGGAAAGGGAAAAAGAAACCGAAAAGCTGGTGGAACAGGGAGATACGAGAAGCGATCACCGAACGACAGAAAGCATCCCGAGAGCACAGGCAGGCAAAGAAGGCGCAGTTGCCACAGGATGAAGTAGCCAGTAAATGGGAAATATACCGGGAGAAAAAGTCTATGGTACAAATACTGGTGCAAGCAAAGACAAAAGGTGAAAGTGGTCGTTGTTTGTCAGAAATACGTGAAAAAAGAAGGCCGCACCTAGAATATTTTGGAACCCCATAAAATTATTAGCCATGAAGCCAACAACAATGCAACATCATATCCTACACGAATATGGAAACAGACTGGAAGGAGAAGCGGAAATAAATTGCATCCGAAAAAAAAACAGCCGAATCTTTCCAAGGCAATGACCAGGTTGCATATGAAGAAAAAAAGAGCATGGAAGAGACCCAGGAACTGGAAGAAAGCGGAAGGGAAAATTCCTAAGCGCACAGCCATGGGGCTAGAAGAGGTTCCGGTTAGGCTGATTAACGAACTAGGACCAAAAAGTAAGGAAGCTCTGGTGAAAGCAGTCGAAAAATCTTTAAAAAATAGACGAATACCACACAGTTGGCCACAAAGGAAAATGAATTTAATTTATGAAGGTAAGGGGGAGAAAGATAGAATTCAGTCGTATAGACCGTTGACCATTACATCGGTAATGTAGAAGCTAGCAATGCAGGCAATCAAATTAAAGCTTGAAGCGTGGGCAGAGAATAATATTTTGGGAGAACTTCACAATGGCTTCAGAATAGGTAGGCGTTTAGATGACAACTTATTTGTTCTTACTCTGTGTATTGAAATATAAAAAGTAGAAAGCAGACCATTATATGAAGCCTCTTTAGACGTCACAGGAGCTTTTGACAATGTAGACCGCAACATTTCGTGGTAGATTCTGCAAGGGGTAGGCTTCTACAGCTTTTGAGAAAGAGATACCTAGAAAATACCATTTGCGTTGAATGGGAAGAGATGAGGAGCGAGGAGAAAGTTTATATTGTTACGGGAAGGAAGAAGCGTGCGTCTATTTACAGATGGCTTTTAATGGCTGGGCCACCAAGCGTAGAGCAGCGATAAAAAACTACCCTCTTCCTCGTCGTCTCTCAGGCCACCATCATAGTCCTCTTCTTCACACATTACCGACTGTGACATCACCCCCGTCGGAAAAAGCGCCTTATTGGTGCGGCTCATCTGTCCGAGAAAGGTAAGGTTTGAGACGGCTGACGTGGATGATGTCAGAGAGAGGTGAAGGCACCGTGGCATCCAGCGGAGGTACTTCATATGTGACAGGGGTCACCTGGCGAAGGATGCGGTAAGGGCCATAGTATCGCGAGAGGAATTTCTCCGAAAGACCAACACGCCGAGTTGGATGCCAGACTAGCACAAGAGCACCTGGTTCGTAATGCACGTCGTGTTGGCGCTGGTCGTAACGTCACTTCTGGCGTGTCTGTGAAGCAGAAAGACAAATGCGGGCAATCTGGCGTGCTTGGGCCGCTGTGGTTATGACATCCCGAGTGTACTCTGTCGGCGAGTCGAGCGTGGTCGAGAGGAGTGCCTCGAAAGGCAAAGTTGGCTCACGGCCGAAGAGGAGATGGAAGGGGGAATAGCCAGCTGTGTCGTGGCACGAGGAATTGTAGGCGAACGTGACAAATGGGAGAGCAATGTCCCAGTCGCGATGATCGGAGGAAACATACATTGCTAGCATGTCAGTTAATGTGCGATTCAGGCGTTCGGTAAGACCGTTAGTTTGAGGATGGTAAGCGGTAGTAAGTTTGTGTTTAGTAGCACATGATCGAAGTAGGTCGTCTATGACTTTAGAAAGAAAGTATCTGCCGCGATCGGTGAGAAGTTGACGAGGTGCACCGTGGTGCAAGATAACGTCGTGAAGCAAGAAATCAGCGACGTCTGTAGCGCAGCTGGTCGGTAGGGCTCTAGTAACGGCATAGCGAGTTGTAGAGTCCGTAGCAACGCCAATCCACGTATTTCCGTCATTCGATATAGGGAATGGTCCGAGAAGATCAATGCCAACGCGAAAAAAAGGGTCGGCCGGTATATCCAAAGACTGCAGCAGTCCGGCAGGAGGCACAGCTGGTCTTTTCCGGCGTTGACACGACTCACACGCGGCAACATAGCGCCGAACGGAGCGGTTGAGGCGGGGCCAGAAAAACCATCGCCGAATGCGGTCATAGGTCCGCGTAACGCCAAAGTGTCCAGCGGTGGGAACGTCGTGCAGTTGCTGCAGTACAATCTGTCGCAGATGAGACGGAATGACGGTTAGGAGCTCGGGCCCGTCTGGGTGCATGTTGCGACGATACAGGATGCCATTTTGTAGTACGAACATGTGAAGGGATGGGTAAGACGGATCAGAGAGCAGGCGTTCGATAATGGGGCGTAACGACTCATCACGTCGTTGTTCAACGCCAATGTCTTGCAAGGCAGAGAGCGAAAGAACGCAGATCGGTGCGACATCCACTAAGTCGTCCGGTACATCGACGGGATGACGAGACAGGCAGTCGGCGTCAGACGACCCGACTTGTAGACCACAGTGTATGTGTATTCCTGCAGCCGTAGGGCCCAGCGACCGAGGCGTCCGGTGGGATCCTTGAGGGAGGAAAGCCAACAAAGGGCATGGTGGTCGGTTGTAACTGTAAATGGGTCTGAACTTGCCCACCGCCCAAATGAGGGCGAGACACTCGCGCTCAGTAATCGAGTAATTGCGCTCTGCGTGAGAGAGGAGGCGGCTGGCGTAGGTGATGACGCGGTCGTGCCCACATTGGCATTGAGCTAAAACTGCGCCGATGCTTTAGCCACTAGCGTCAGTGCGGATTTCTGTCGGAGCGGAGGCGTCAAAATGGGCGAGAACAGGAGGTGTGGTGAGCAGCGTGATGAGCTGCGAGAAAGCAGACGCTTGTTCAGAGCCCCAACAGAAACGAACGTCTTTCTTCAGGAGGTCAGTCAGGGGACGGGCAACATAGGCGAAATTTTCCACAAACCTGCGAAAGTGTGAGCAAAGGCCAATAAAGCTGCGAACATCTTTGGCACAAGTTGGTACGGGGAAATTCTGCACAGCATGAACTTTAGCGGGGTCGGGGCGAATGCCTGGCGAATCGACGAGGTGTCCGAGCATGGTTATTTGGCGGTGACCGAAGTGGCACTTGGATGAGTTGAGCTGCAAGCCAGCGGTGCGAAAAACAGAAAGAACAGATGAAAGTATTTCAAGATGAGTCGCAAAAGTTGAAGAGAATACGATGACGTCATCCAAGTAGCACAAACAGATGGACCATTTCAAACCACGCAAGAGCATGTCCATCATCCGTTCAAAGGTCGCCGGGGCATTGCACAAGCCAAAAGGCATTACCCGGAACCAGGCACGTACCCAAGGGGGGGCCCGGGCCCCCCCCCCCCCCCGAAATTAAGTGACGTACCCTCCCCCTCCATCCGCCCACGCCACCACTCCTCACACACATTCATAAAGCGCCGACAAATCAATCTACTTGGCGGTCAACATTCTGCTGCCTTTTAAAGCGAAAGCAGTGTATGACTAACTTCCGTAGTTTGTTTCGGCGTCCTTTAACAGAAAAAATCATAATGTGGGCCGACCCTGGTGATCGTGCGAAAGCGGTCCAAGATCAATGGCACGTAGGCCTGTGGACTCGGGAACCTATCACGCGCGCTTCGGAATCTTCGGGATGGGCCCACGTATGGGTATTGCTTAACGTCTGCTTCCCCTGCGCCCAGGGTCGGCCCGATGTTTCACTATCTTCGGGAGCGGCCCACGTATGGGTGGGGAGGGGGGCATTTATAATGCCTAACCAACGCCCAATTTTATGTCACCATTTATTCAATGGTCACGCGCATCGCTGTTGCTTCGTTAGTCCAACCTTCTTTGTCTAGACTGATCCAGGGACCAAGAAAGAAACTCGGTTCATACTGAGCTGGTGTGTACGCTCATGGAACGAGTTGCTGCCAGAGAAAACGCCAGTTGTGTTTAACTTTTCGTTTTGATTCATTATTTCCTCGAGTAATCGCTCTCCGCTACGCTGGCAGATCCTTGGAACCATATGTCCGCGATATGGGTTAAATAAGGTAGAAAATAGTATATTGTGAAACAGCGTCCATCATCAGACCCTGGAATAACCGTTCAACCCATAAGCAATATGACTGTCACCCCTTACCTCCTCTTGTTTTCCCTAATTGTACAGCACTTTTCGTGAAAAATTGGCAACAAGAAACAAGAGTCGCAAGGAGATGAGAAATTAAGCGATCTACTAAGAAAGAAAGCCAAGGCAGCAACCAAACAGGGACGAAAAGTGAAAATTGTTTATGAAAATATTTATGGATCAACATCTTTTTATTTAAAAAGGAAGTTGAGAAATTGCTGCCGGAAGTGCAGAATAATTCCGTGTGTTTTGAATGACTCTTCTACATTTATCATTCGAGCCGCTGACGTAGCCACTTCCCTGCTGTGCTAATGGGGGTGTTTCTGTAACGTTCCGTTGGGGGCGCAGTACGTCTAGAACAGGAGCGTCCGGCGCTCTACTCGGCTGTACGGGACTGGTGACCAGGCATCGTTACGCAACTTCCCAAATAACATGAGTCGGTTTTGGCATTTGGTAGAGCAGTAAAGGAGGGATCCAAAAGAACTGTGGTTGTTCAGCAAATATACATTTCACTATAATTCTTCCAGAGATCATTCACAGGACGCTACTAGAAATCTTTATTTTGCACTTTTTCTGGTTAACTTGTTCTTGGCAAGGTTTTTCCTGCGCATCTTTCATGCACGAGTCCATTTGATGTGGTTTTTGTTTGCCAAGTAAAGAAGAGGTGTCTCTCACAGGCGTACCTGTGAGATACACGTAATTTCTACTCTCTTTTGCGGGTTTATGCGTCTTTATGGCGAATGGTGGGCATTATTCACATTTGTACTAGTAAAAGTACCCTCTCCCTCATTTGCATAGAAAAGTTACCGTGGGTTGCCCCCCCCCCCCCCCCCGAAAAAAAATCCCGCGTACGTGCCGGCCCGGAACTGATATAGGCCGTCTGGTGTGACGAATGCGGTCGTTTCACGGTCCATTTCATCCACGGAAACTTGCCAATATCCAGAGCGAAGGTCTATAGATGAAAAATACGTGGCACCGTGGAGACAATCCAGAGCATCGTCAATGCGGGGAAGTGGATATACATCTTTCTTGGTGATCGTGTTTAGGTGACGATAGTCAACGCAGACTCATTTGCATAGAAAAGCCAGCTGTTATCCTTCTTTTTGACGAGAACAACAGGCGACGCCCACGGGCTGGAAGAGTGTTCAATAATCCCTTTGGTAAGCATCTTGTCAACCTCACTCTGGATAACGTGTCACTCAGAAGGCGACACCCGGTATGGGCGTCGGCGAACAGGTGCTGCATCGCCGGTATTTATACGATGCTTCACGACCGTAGTTTGACACAAAGAGCGATCGTTCAGGTCGAAAATGTCGGAGTAGGACTCGAGGAGGCAACGAAGCTCTGCGGCTTGTTGGGTTGACAGGTCCGGTGCAATCATCTTTGTAAAGTCGTCGGTTGGGGCTGATGTAGAAGCCGCAGAAGGAGCATTGGTCGAAGACGGCGCAACAGATGAGCGGAAATGTGGCACTCGTGCGTCGGTGACAATGTGGCAAGAGACATGCCTCGAGGAACTACTTGTGGGCACTGTCCGTAATTTAGGATGGGAAGACATGTCTGATTGTCCGCAACAGAAACGATGGTGTGTGGGAAGGAGACATTGTGAGAAAGCAGGACTGAAGCCACGGGAGTAAGGACGTAGTGTCCGTCAGGTACAGGTGGGCAGGCTAAGACAGGGATGCAGGTTGCTGCAAGAGATGGCAGGCGTATAAAATCCGCGGAACAAAGCTGAGTTGGAGCTTGAGCAGGAAGGTCAACGGGGACAGGTAATGGTAGGTCAAGTTGTACAACGCCGGCGGAACAGTCAATCAGAGCAGAATGGGCGGCCAGAAAGTCGAGTCCGAGGATCACATTGTGAGGGCAACGTTCGAGCACACTAAACAAAACGGACGTGTGGCGACCGGCGACACTGACACGAGCAGTACACATTCCAAGCACAACCGGAGTTCCACCGTCGGCGACTTGGAGCAGTCGAGTCGGAGCAGGAGTCAGTACTTTCTTCAAGCGCGTTCGAAGCTCCGCACTCATGATGGAATTTTGGGCTCCAGTGTCGATGAGTGCTGTAACGGGCAAACCATCCACGTCCACGTCCAGAAGGTTCCGATTAGTAGGCAGGGTCAACAGAGGAATTTCAGGCCGGGGTTCTAGAGCAGCGTCACCTCCAGGAGCTGCCCCAGTTAGTTTCCCGTCGGAGAGCGGCGTCGGTAAGCTGGGGATGGAGAGCGACGATGCTGGGGCGAACGCGAGCGGTGACTATGTGGTGATGGCGAGCGGCTGGTCACGGTGGCTCGAGCGTTGTCAGGAGCGTCTCCAACCTCGGTGGAGAGTGATGGAGGGCGAGGATTCAGTGGGGAGCGGCGGTAGGCGGTAAAGCTTGGTCAAGAGTGGGAGAGCGGCCAGGAACTTCGACAGTGGCGAAAGATGTGTCCCACACGTCCACAGTAAAAGCAGATGGGTCTATCGTCATGTGTGCGCCATTCGGCCGGGTTGCGATAGCCCGGATATGGACCGTATTGGCTCCGGTGAACATGGGCAGAGGCAGCAGACGAAGCAAAGTCAGGACGGCTAGCGGAGCCGATGGACGGGAGACCCACATTGGCCAGTTCTTGGCGAATTACCGACTGAATGAGAGACACAAGCGGCCTGGAATCGTCAAAGCTCTGCGTCACTGGCGTGGCAGGAGACGCTGCTTCAATTTCTCGCCGAACGATACATACGACGTTCTCGCATGAGGTGGGCTCACGCGGTGGACAAATGTCTTCGCACGTCGATGAAGCTGCGGTATTGGGTAGCCGCGTAAACTGTTGAACTATGCAGCGACACTTCGCGTCTTCAAAGCGGCGACATTCGTTAATGATCTCCTTGACCGTTGTTACGTTTTTCTAAACAAGCAGGTTAAACGCGTCGTCCGCAATGCCTTTTGAAACGTGGCTGAACTTGTCTGCCTCTGCCATATTGTTATCCACTTTGCGGCAAAGGACGAGGACGTCCTCAATATACGCAACGTAAGATTCAGTGCACGTCTGTACACGGGTCCCAAGGTCCCTCTTCGCAGCACGTTGGCGGCCGACGGGCTTGCCGAACAAATCTCTAAGCTTCTGCTTGCACTGGTCCCAACTCGTAATCTCTTCTTCGTGTGTTTCGAACCAGACCCGTGCCATTTTCTTGAAGGAGAATATTATATTGGCCAGCATAAGCGTGTTGTCCCACCTGTTGTGTGCGCTGACCCGTTCGTAATTCTGCAACCAGTCATCGACGAAAACGTTGTCGATCCCGGAAAACATGCCAGGGTCGCAAGGCTGGGCCAGGATGACCGTCGGTGGCGACGACGGGGCCGTGGTTGAACTCTCTCCTTCGGATGACATGGTGGCCAGGTTACGTCAAAGGGATTCGCAACGTCTGGATAATATCTGTGGACAGGAAGGAAACAATTTAGGTTTGAAATTTAGTGTGAGAAAATCAGGTGATATGGTATTCAATGAAAACAGTGAACAGACAGTGGCGATACAGGGCCAGGAAATACCTCAGGTAACACAATATAAGTACCCTGGTATATGAACAAACGAAGGCAATAGATATATGGAAACACAGGCAAAGACAATAACAGTGAAGGGGAAGAGAAATGGCAGCCATAATGAAGCATAGAGCGCTATGGTGATACAATAGGTACGAGGTGCTTCGAGGTATGTGGAAAGGTGTAATGGTTCCAGCACTTACTTTTGGAAATCCGGTTGTTTGCCTTAAATCAGGGGTACAATCAGGACTCGATGGGAACCAAAGGTCAGTGGGACGCCTCGCATCGGGCGCTCACCGGAAGACTACAAATGAAGCTGTGCAGGCTGATACTGGCTGGGCTAGTTTTGAAGTGAGGGAAGCTTCAAGTAAAATTGAGTATGAAGAACGACTGAAGAATATGGAAGAAAGTAAATGGGCTTAGAGAGTGTTGAGGTATCTGTACAGGAAAAACATTGATTCACAGTGGAGGAAAAGAACTAGGAAGCTTCCCAGCAAATACGCGGCCTGTAGGGCGGGCAACACAGCAACAAAGAACGTCAAGCGGAAAGTCAGAAAGGCTGAAATAATCTCATAGGTGGCGGCAATGGAAAAGAAATCTGCCATGAGTAACTACTTAAGAGGAAAAAAAACGAAATCAGGAAAGAAACAATTTATGATAACTCAAAGGGAAGCTCATTACTTTTCGAAGCGAGATCGGGATGCCTTAGAACACGCACCTATAAAGCGAGATACAAGAAGGAAAAAGAAGCATGTGCTTATTGCGGTAAAGCTAGGGAAACTATGGAGCATGTTTTATTAGAATGGGAAGACGTCTGCTCAGCGGTCGATTTAGGCCCCACTGGCTTCCTTGAAGCCCTTGGGTTCAGCGAGAGATGTCGAAAAGTAAACATGTCCGCAGTAGGGAATAGTAAGAGGCGATTGGAAGATTGGCCTAGGCCGAGATCGGCCAAGATGGCCTAGGACGAACACATAGGCTATAGTCAAAATCACTGTGGTGTGCATTATAGTAAGGCACTAAGGGCGATCAACAACAAAAACTAACCTAAGCGGCTGAAAACGCCGAATATTAGGGGTTTTAGTACGGTTTCAACCGCACAACGTGCACAACTTCAGATTGCGGTTGTCGACGTCGGGGAGGCTGGCTTCCGTCAGGAAGGACTTCGTAATTCACGTCACTAATTCGCTGCGACACTCTGTAAGGTGCGAAGTAGCGACTGAAAAGCTTCTCGAATAGTCCTTTTCGGCGCACGGGAGTCTAGACCAAAACTTGATCACCAGGTTGGAACTCGCCTTGTCGATGGCGGAGATTGCAGCGTTGCGCATCGATGCTCTGTTGTTTCTTTTTGTGCACTCGGACAAGTTCACAGGCTTCTTCCGCGTATTGCACGAAAAATTCGACATCTTGGGCGAGGTCAAGATGATCTACGTTGTCGCACGGCAGCATTGCTTCTAACATAGTCTGCACTTCACGGCCGTAAACGAGGTAAAAGGGCGTCAAGCGTGTTGTTTCTTGCGTAGCAGTGTCATAGGCAAACGTTACGTATGGGAGTATCTCGTCCCACGTCTTGTGCTGTACGTCTACGTACATAGACAGCATGTCAATCATCGTTTTGTTCAGTCGTTCGGTCAAGCGGCTTTTCTGCGGATGATAGGCAGTTGTCCTTCGAGGGGTCGTGCAGCTTAATTTAATAGCGTCTTCATTGAGCTGTGCCATAAAGGCTTTGCCTCGGTCTGTGATGACGAGCGATGGGGCGCCACGCCGTAGGACGATGCTCTCTATGAAAAACAGGGGAACCTCGGAAGCTGTGCCTCGAGGCAGCGCCTTGGTCTCAGCATACCACGTTAAATAGTCTGTGGTGACGATTATCCAACTGTTGCCAGAAGATGACAGTGGAAACGGGCCCAGAAGATCCATGCCGACCTGGTCGAAAAGTTCGCCAGGTGGGTCAATCGGATTCAGCAATCCCGCAGGCTTCACAGCTGGCGATTTTCGGCGCTGGCATTCACGGCAGGCTTGGACGTACAGCTTAACACACTCGGCAAGTTTCGGCCAGTAATAGGATTTGCGCACTCTGTCAAGCGTTCGCTTGACAGAGTGCGGCACGGAGGTCTGCTGGAACGACCAAAAGGTAGGTCTTGTTGGCGGCAGCGGAGTTCTTATACACGGCGCCATGTCGTAAACAAAAAGACGACAATCCTCGAGCGATATGCCAGGGTATTGATGGGTTTCATCCTTCCAGATGTTCGAATATAGGCCGCAGTGCGTCGTCTGCTCGCTGCCGTGTGGACAAATCAGTAACGCTTACAGCCCCAATGAAAGCGCCGTCGTTCTCAATATCTTGGTCGGTAGTGTCGATAGGGGCACGTGAGAGTGCGTCAGCGTCTTCGTGTATGCGGCTTGACTTGTGCACGATGGTCACATCGCACTCCTGCAAACCTAGACTCCACCGTGCCAGTCATCCAGAAGGGTCCCGCAGATTTGCAAGCCAGCATAACGAGTGATGATCGGTTACAACTTTGAATGGGCGGCCGTAGAGGTAAGGTCGAAATTTAGCCAGCGCCCATATGACGGCAAGTCACTCTTTCTCCGTGGTGGTGTACTTGGTCTCTGCACGCGATAGTGTGCGACTTGCGTAAGCGATCATTCTTTCAATACCTTCCTGCCGTTGTACAAGCACCGCACTAAGACCTGCGTTACTGGCGCCTGTATGAGCTTACGTGTCCGCCTCCTCGTCAAAGTGGGCCAAAACTGGCGCTGACACCAAACGCTGTCGAAGCTCGGTGAATGCAGTCACTTGATCTGAGGCCCAGACGAACGATACATCGTTCCTCGTGAGGCGAGTCAGCGGCTCCTCCATCTTCGAAAAATTTTCGATGAAACGCCGGTAGTATGCGCAAAGACCCAGGAAGCGTCGCACATATTTCTTGTCGGTCTATGTTGGAAACGTGGCTACAGCGGCAGTTTTCGCGGGATCGGGGCTCACGCCTTCCGCGCTGACCACGTGTCCCAGAAACATCGGCTCCTTGTGGACTAAATGACACTTCTGAAGCTTATGTGTGAGGTTAGCCGATCGGATGGCTTCGAGAACTTGCCGCAGTCGTTTCAGGTTGTCGTCAAATGTCGCCGAAAAAACAACCACGTTGTCGAGGTAGACGAGGCAGCTTTGCCACTTCAGACCAGCGAAAACGGTGTCCATCATTCGCTGGAAAGTTGCTGAGACAGAGACCGATAGGAAGTGCTCTGAATTCTTAAAGGCCATCTGGAGTGACGAAAGCAGTTTTTTCGCGGTCTCGTTCATCTACCTCAATTTGCAGCAACCAGTGGCGTAGCCAGAAATTTCGTTCGGGGAGGGCTCACGTTGCAGGTGGACCTCCTCCTTAAGAGGAAACATTAGGTAGGATGCTCCTATCTAAATACATGTATGAGGAGAATTCGTTTTTCTCGGCAACCACTGCTCCGAATTTGACGAGGTTTGTTGCATTTAAAAAAAAAACTTAAGTTCTAGTGACTGCTTGTTTCGAATTTTCGATTTAGGTCGTCAATATTTTATTGAAAAGTGGCAAAAATCGAAAATTTTCAGTAAACGAGAGAAGTATACAACTCTGTAAATCAGCAATGATAATTGATATCACAATTCTGTGAATTGCACATAATAGTACATCTACAGCGGACAAAATTGATATGTTACACATGAGTCTCAAAAAATTAAGTATTATGGAAATATGGCTTTTGCAGAACCCTTGTACATAACATAACCAATTCACGTAAGATACATATTGACATATCGAATTTGTCCGCTTTGTATGGTATACATAACATAACCAATTCACGTAAGATACACATTTACATATCGAATTTGTCCGCTTTGAATGGTGTAGTGGATGCCGTTTACAGAAACGCGATATCTGTTCTTGATGCATAGCTATTATTATTTAAACTTCGTGCTTCTATTTTTTTCGCACTTTCGAATTTTTCTAAACATTTTAAACAGAGTTCAGGCCCTAAATCAAAATTCCGCTTCCAACAGACACTAGAATTTAACATACTCTCTCAAATGCAACAAATTTCATTAAAAGCGATTTAGGAGTTATCTCAGACAACCGTTTCTGCTTTTTACATGTATCTGAATAGGCCACGTCGGAGTTGGGCCCGAGCTAAAGCTTTCTCTTAAACAATTTGCCTAGGGATCAAATACACGAATAATAACTGCATTGCCATTGCCAAAGATGCTGCAAACGAATTGTTGAACGCTACGCACTGTCAATACAAGTAAAATATATATTTTTTCATAAAAGAATATACTCGTATGTGCCAAAAATTGTGCCCAACATAACTGATGTCAATGCTTCCATGTATTTTGTCTATTTAATAAGTAAAGATAATATCACACGAACTTTAGAACTACATCAGTTCGAAGCCAGCAAAGCAGTGCATGCCGCTGATATGGAAAATGTAAAGGCCATGAAATGAACAAGTTGAGGACAAATATGTTAATGACACTTTGTCATTCAAGATCCTTGTTTACATTCCTGTACATATGCAACAGCCAGTGAAAAATCTCAATGACGCTTCCATTTGTTCCAGTGCATTACGCAGCAGCAGCTGTCACCGGTCGTGTATCGTGAGTAATTGCACCGAAATTATAGTCGCAACAGAGACCACGTATAAAAAGCATGAGTTCTGCAGAATATACGAGGGCGAGTCAAATGAAAGTGAGCTAATGCGAATATATAACAAACGGGGTACTTTAATTAAAAGTAGCCCCCATGAGCATTTAGACATTTGTCCCGATGACTAAAGAGTCGCGCAATTCCCGTCTCATAAAGCTCCTTGGGTCGCTCCTTCAAAACGTCTGCAACTGACTTTCACGACATCGTCCGAGACGAATCTGGTTCCCTTGAGCTGTTTTTTCGGTTGCCCCAAAATGTGGAAGTCGCAAGGCGACAGGTCTGAGCTGTGTGGCGGATGTTGCAGCGTTTCCCGCTTGAACTTTGCCAGTTTTGTATTAACCACATCAGCGACGTGGGAACGGGCATTGTCGTGGAACAAGATGACCCCATTCGTCAATTTTCCACGTAGTTTGTTCTTGATTGCGACACGCCGCCGATTCGGCGTTTCACAATATCGGAAACAATTGATAGTCTCTCAAGATTTAGCAAATACTATCAGTAATGGCCCCCGACAATCGAAAAATAAAAGTCAACAACACCTTACTGGTGGAAATGACGGCTTTTGCTTTCTTTGGGGAAAGTGAATTTGAATGTTTCCATTGTAAGCTTTGCTGTCGTGTTTCAGGCTCTTAGTAGTGGCATGATGGTTCGTCTCCGATCACAATTGCAGACCAGAAATCGTCACCTTTATTGTGATACTGGATCAGATGAGTAAACACAGCACTGATCTTCTCCGTATTCTGGCGGTGGTTCAAAATCTTGTGCATCCATTGCGCACATAAGAACCGATAACCGAGATGTTCATGAATTATGGCGTGAACCAAACCGTGACTGATGTTCACACGCTCTGCCAGTTCATCGATGCTTATCCTCCCTTCTTGTCTCATCAGCTCATCAACTTTTGCAATTTTGTTAGGGGTGATTGCACGATGGCTTTGGCCCGGTCTGGGGTCGTCTTTACAAATTTCACGCCCTTCTTTGAACCGTTTGTTCCAACGCTTCACAGTGGCCAACGAAATGCAATGTTCCATGTACACGGCAGCCATACGGTGACTGATTTCTTTTTGGGAAACACCTTCAGCTGTCAAAACCTGACGGCACCACGCTGCTCAACTACTCAACGGCACGCAACCATGTTCAACCCAGTGTATGAGATCATTAAAGAACATTTATCCTCACACCTGCGTGTCACTTTTGTAAATGAGAGATGCCTGTGGGCTATGCGCAGGCCTTGCAGATAATGAACAGAACCATAATTGCGCAGGGTGGGTAGGCTCACTTTCATTTGACTCGCCCTGGTACATTAGAAATGCGAAGAAGCAATGGAATATACAAATTCGAAGATACAGCTTGATAAAGGGCAAAAAGTGCCCCTGGAAACGAAGTTCACTGCACGTATACACAAAACCTCGCAACAAGATATTTAAACATACGTATAAGTAAGTCTCCAATAAATCTACGTATCTAAGAAAACGTCACGGTATATAATGCGTCAAATAAGGCAAATAAACATGTTGCGCAATCACAGATTCACACAATCCTAGATCCTGCCCCCATTCCATCCACTCCCCCCGATGTATCGCGCGCGACGGAAGGCGGCGCGCTTGCTCCTCTTTTCTCCCTTGCGCCCGCAAGACTGAGCCACTATCGTCGGCTCACCCATTTCCCCCCACCCCCCACACGCTTTCACTCGCACATACAGCTTGCGGCGCGGGGTTACGATGTTATCGCACTTAGACTTTATGCGGAACATGATGGCGACGGCGACGGCAGGAATGCGCCTAGAGTGTCCATATAATTGCTATCGCAATAATATAATAAGAGTATCCGGCAACTTAAGCTTCCCATGGCCCATTAATTTCCGCAAAAGAAATAACAAAATAGCACTTTCACCATACGACAATTCGCTGCACCGCAACAACGCTTCTTTTTTCGTTTTGTGGTGCGGGGGCACCGTAATGAAAAAAAAAACGCAAAGTATGTTGGTCACAATAGAATGCCTACTTTGGGCAACTGATATGGCTATTAAAGGAATATTGAAGAAAATACGAGACGCTTGGTCCACCAAGAACCAGGCGCATACTGCTCGGCATCCTACACCGGCGAGACAAGACTTTCTGGAGAGGTTGCGCTCAAGGAGAACGCGGTGCAATCCGTCGAGTCCCCACAGTGATGGCGGCTAGCGACCATTGTTTCGTTTTCTCGTCTGCTAGCTATAAAGCGTCCAAAGCTCTGCCAGGCGAAAATACACTCGGCCAGAGAAAACCGAACGCGCACGCAACACGAGAAAAACGCGTGCGCTCTGGCTGGCTCTGGCAGCGCGCGGGTAGGGGAGCGAGAACAAAAAATAAAATGAAGAGGCTCAATGTGTCTTCGCGATTAAAAGTCAAAGTAGAAAAAACTAAATAAGAACGTAGTTGCCTTGGCTGGCTTTAGTGTCTTCACTGGATGCTTTGGCGCAGGTGAAAAAAAAAATATTTTTTTGTGACATGACGGCACGAATGAACCACCACAACGCTTCGTCTCATCGGGCCTCGCTACGGGCTTTGTCAACTTGTCTGATAGCGTGTTGATTTGGCTTGTCTCGTTGTATGGCCCGATGTGCGACTTTGAAAAAGTCAATGCACCTTTGGCGTCAAATATTTATGGGAGCATTAAACTTACAAAGTTCCGCAATTGAAAATCTAAAGCACACGTTTGGAAATGTCAATGTACCTTTCACATCAGATGTTTATGAGAACTTTATACCCATAAAGTTTCAGAACTGATATCCACGCGCTCCATAAATTCCATGATAGAGTGCAGATTCCGCGGCCTCCGCGATATGCCGCGGCGAGCCCGTTCGCCATGAAAACACCCTTGAAACTTTGTGCTCGGATGGGGCTGCTTGCGCTATGTGACTGTGCATGGGCGTTGCCGCAAAATTCAGCCTGAGTTCGCAATTTTCGCGGTGAAATGGCTCTTCTAGCGTGAAAAAGACGCTCTAGACAAAATCCAGAATGATTTCCGGCGCCGGGGGTTGCTTTTGTCGGCGGTGCATGGACAGCACGAAAAAATTTCGGGGAGGGCTGAAGCCCCATAAGCCCCCCTCCCCCCCCCCCTGGCTACGCCCCTGGCAGCAACCGCTCTTTAGATCGAGAAACCAAAAATACTTAGCTCGCCGCGACTCGCCTAAAGAGTCATCGATACGTGGTAGTGGGTACACATCATTCTCGGTAACATCGTTGAAGCGTCGATAATCAACACAGAAACGAAGCGTTCCGTCTTTTTTCTTGACCAGAACGACCGGGGAAAACCACGGACTGTGCGAAGGCTAGGCCGTCGCACAGACTAAGCCTTCGCACAGACTCTGCCTAGGTACTACGGAGAAGTTTCTTAGCTCGTGCTGTATGCGTTTGTCCCTAAGCGTGCCGTCAGAAGTCGCAGGGCGCGGTAGTGCTGAACTTAGCGTCGGAAGTTGGCGGCTGGACGTAACAATATTTATTCAATCATGTTTGTTTTTTTATTATTTGAAACAACGCGTCCTTTTTTCGTATTATTGACGGCGCCGCCAGGACACCAAAGCGCCAACGGGGACAGCAAAGCTAGAACCCGGGCTGGTCCGTGGGTTGGGGCCCGCAGAGGCCTGAACACACCCTGGCAGGCTTCGGCCTCCACGGCCCCAACCCACGGGCCGCCCTAGTTCCAGCTAATTGATTCCCCCCCCCCCCCACTACCCCTTGGGTGCCCCGGAGATCCTGCGCCGCCTGCTTTATTATAACCTCCGGAACTCTCCTGAGGCCTCCGTTTGCCGGTTACATGTACAGTGCTTGTAAAAAATCAAATCTATCGTCGCGACGAGAAAAGTGACCTACGAATTATACAACACCGGTCAGAACCTTGCCCCTTCAGACACAGCGATCAGTAAATGCGGCGTCCATGCCCATTGCCTGCGCGGGCAGCCACCAGCGGAGCGTAAACAAACTCGACCGCACTCCGCAATACCACCATGTCTAGGGGACAAACGCATGCAGCACACGCTATGAAATCTCCTCCGTAGTGCCTAGGCAGAGTCACATATTCAAGGAGCAAAGGCCCTCAGGTTTTCTCTCTCGCACCCGCTGATACTCACGCCTGCGCAGAAACGTCGAGCGCCGCGAGAAACGCCCCGTCTCGCTATACCTACTAGTAATTGTAAAGATGCATCCCGGCCGGCACCGCCGCGGGAGTCTTTGACAGTTTGTGCCCATAGCATGTGCAATGCTCACTTTACTATGTCACAAAAAAGATGCAGATGCTGGGCTGTTGAGGTCGCGTGCTGGGTTGTGATAGCGTCAACATTACAATCGTCCATAGCCTGAAGAGAATGCTTGGACGTGGCGTCTCAACAGCGTGCGGGCCACATATGCAGAAGGAGCGTGTAAACAAGCGTAAGAAAAAATGTCTCCGAAGCGTGCAATCAGCGTCGCAGACACCCAGGCCCGAAAAAAGTGTCGTGCGAAACAGGTGCGTATTCGCTACGCAGCAAAACGTGGTGCAGACCGCGAATGTATGTAGGCATTGTATACAAAGAATTATATTATTCACCCGCCGTGGTTGCTTAGTGGCTCTAGTATTGTACTGCTAAGCACGGAGGTCGCAGGATCGAATCCCGGCCACGGCAGCCGCATTTTGATGGGGGTGAAATGCGAAAACACCCGTGCACTTAAATTTAGGTGCACCTTGAAGAACCCCAGATGGTCCAAATTTCCTGAGTCCCTCACAACGGCGTGCCTCATTATTAGATCATGGTTTTCACACGTAGAACACTACAATTTTATTTCTTAAAGATAATAATCAATTGAGTTAGGTAAAGCCCCATAATTCAAATGAAGTTTAACACTTCGGCCACGATGCGATACGGCATATAAGGCAGTGATAATTCTCAAATGTAACAAAATTATGAAGAATGACGCGCAATAACGCCTCAAGCAAACACATCTCCCTGTGTATTCTGATGACCACGCAGACAAACTGCAGTGGTGCACGCAAGGCAACGTTTGACATCAGCGCACCACTTGCCAGTTATTTGATCAATAGGCTACAGTGGGTAAGCATAAATACAGATAAATCTTCCTTGCAAAAAGTTGCTCAAGGTGTACCTCAAGGTAGTATATTGGGGCTACTTTTCATTACTTATATCAGCGACATTATAAACATAAACCAGACAATCCAATATGTCATATATGCAGATGACACTGTTTTTCACAGGTATGGACGTAAATGACATTATTTCTGCAGCAAATGCGACACTAGGTGACTTGTATGCATGGTCGACCGTAAACTCCCTACAAATCAATTGCTTAAAAACCAAAGCTGTTCTGTTTCGATCGAAGGGAACAACGTAGACGGCTACTTCAAAGCTATACCTGAATGATTCCGCGATTGATTTTTCTTCGACAGCTAAAGCATTGGGAATAATTTTTCACGAGCATATGTTATGGGATTCCCATAGTGAAATGGTAAGAAAAAAGCTAAGTAAGGCACTAGGCATGCTTAGGAGATGTCAGTCATTTCTGCCGACTACTCAGATGTTAACTATCTATAACACGTTTTTTTGTTCACAGCTACGCTATGGTCTTTTGGTGTGGGGCACTGGCACCCTTCAATCTAAGCAAAAATTATTCACGCTTCAAAAAAATGCATTACGTTGTATAGCAAATGCCGAATATAATGAACATACCTCGTCTTTATTCAACAAATTCAAAGTATTAAGATTTGATAACATGTATGAATATTGTTTATTAGTGTCCTTGAAAACTGAATTTAACAAAGGAAATTATAATCTTACCTCCATAGCATGCTTAGAGCGCAGCACCTCGTCTTGACCTGCTAGAGAGAGCGATTATTGGAAGGTTCCTCGATGCCGAACTAACTATGGTGTCCAAATGCTGAAACAATCACTCCCCCACGTACTAAACAAGTTCAGTTTTTCATTAGAGCGATTACGCCTTCTTTCGCGACAGGATATGTCCATTCTTTTTTACTGACATGATGTATTTCTTGTTTTGTTTTCTTGGTGCGAAAAATGCGGCATGAGATGCCGCATTTTTACGATTTTTAATTTTTTGTCTTCTCGAGGAGTGCAAATCTTTCTCCATTTTTCGCTTTTGTATAATTATATTCCTTGTTGTACCAATTTCACTATGTATTTATGTGCCTATTTACTTGTTTTCATGACTACTAATGCTGTCACTTTTCTGCCTTGTATTGCTGGGATGTGGAGCCAGTCAAGCTGCGTTTATGTCGCAGCTTTTTTTCCCGCATTCCACACCGCACACTGTATCTTTGCCTCATGTATGTATATGTAAACGTTGAAACACTGTGGTGAAATAAACTCCAACTCCAACTCCAACTTTTGTACTGTACTAAACGCTTAAGAACTTACGCATTCGCCGCCGACATAACCGCTAATTTTCGCCATTCAAGGGAAATAGCACAAAAAGCTTCGCTTACATCGAATTCCACACTGTGTGGGATCCGCATATTTCCTTAACAAAGGGCTACGCTGAATTTAGAAAGAAACAAAGTCGCAACGTAGGAAGTCGTGATAGTTTACCTGGTGCCAAAACAGTCCAAACACAGGAAAAAACTAAATTCCCGTCGTCGCACTGATGTGACGGCACTGCGATTTCAAGAAGAAATTTCGAGTAAAATTTTGATCTTCATTTCTTCAATTATTCAAAAACAGTTTTCTCACACAATACGTTTAAAAAATTTGAAATAATAGTTTGCCATTGGTAAGTGGTGTCAATTGAGTCCTACAAGAACATCTATATAGTTATGAGCGCTTCTTTCCCCCCCGTTCCGTACGTCTAAGGGTGCCCACTTGTGTCACCTATTATTTAGCCATTGTGGGTTATCTGAGTGACCACTTGGCGAACACATGCCAACCATAATCTTAAAAAGTATCGTTCTCAAGGTGAGCGAAAAAATTCACCAACCTCGCGTCCTTAATGAAAGAAGCGAGGATGCACCTAGCTCGCATTAAAGCACACAGCTTCAATGGCCCGGCCGATGATGATGAGAGTTCGGTAAGTTACGAAGAATTTCCGTGAAAATAAGAAAAGTGACTTTTTTGTCATGCAGTGTCATATAAACACGTCTGTGCATGCAACCCATCGTCTGCTATTTTTGCTTTCGTATGCTAAGATAGGTAAGGATATTTTCCCCGTGTTTTCTAAATTTCAGGAAAAGCTTGTTTGCATGTTATTTTTCCTATGGCTTCAAAATTTCCGGACATTTTGCATCACTAAGTGTAGCGAATAGACCATTGCAGTTGTGGAAATTGTTTCCCATCTGAGGTCGCTATAAGTATTTCTTCATTTACAGATAGCCTAACCTTCCCATTCCTTACATTACCAGGAGAACAATCATTCATGAAGCAAAGCTTTAATGGCAATTGTGCCTCGTGTGCAGTTACGACCAAGTGAAAGTCAAATACCTGATTTTTATTCGACAACTGCTTGTTAATATCGCTCGATCTCGTGAATATCTTTGAATGCGCTGATATTCTTCTTCTGTTGTTTTCTGTAGACCTTAATGATAGCAGCATTACCAAAATAAAAATTGACTCTAACAGCTACCGGCCTTTGGATTGGCCTTAACATTTGCTATTTTGTGAGCATATTTTTTATAACATCTAATCTTCTCACAGGTATGGCTTATCCAGGGAAAATCTGCACTAAGTGGAAAGGTGTCGTGGGAGAAGACCAGCCTGGAATGTTTTCTGGAGTGCAAATCGCCGCTCACGAAATAGGACATGCGTAAGTGTTCCTCGGGATTACTGTTTTCTCCACAAAAAAATATAACACAGCTATATAATTTTTAGCGAGAGAATAAACTTTCCCGTATCACTCACAACTCGTTCTTACATCTAGATAAGCCAGATGAGCGCGTACTCCCAGCTCTCTCAGTGGTTACGTTGTTTATTTATTTATTTTGTAAGTGGTATTTATTGAAGCTCGTGCGAGGAATCGCAAGTAGCTCTGTATGACCAGTCTTAGCTCTTGACATCAGCAGCTTGAGTTCGGGTCTCGTGCCGAAGCGATGGCAGTGCGCAGAGCGCTAGACGCATATTCCCGATGACATTTGCCCCCGAGGCGAAGATAAGCCATCCTGGCGACCTAAGGTGATGACACGATGAGGGGGTCGTGGTACGGCTTCAGGCGCCTGACGTGAACCACTTCGCGGCCACGGCGGCACTTGTCCGAAGGTGGCGTCACCGGTTCTATCACAGAGTTCATAGGCAATGCAGACTCCAGGATCCGGTACGGACACTGATATTTCGGAGCGAGCTTTGGGCTAAGGCATGGAGATTGGAAGGGCAGCCGAAGTCAGACGTGAGGACCCACGGAGAAGGACTGTATAGGCTTATTGTTGTCGCGGTGATCTTTTTGGATGCCTGGGCTATCCGACATGAATGAGCGAGCCAGTTGACGGCACTCTTCAGCATGGCGAGCAACTTCGGAAAGAGGCGGAAATTCAGAGGCGTCTGTGTGATACGGTAGTACGGGGTCAAGGATAGAGTGTGGTTCACGTCCATAACGAAGAAAAATGGTGAGAAGCCTGTGGTAGCCTTAATGGCCGTATTACACGCGTACGTCACAAAAGGGAGAACTTCGTCCCAATTGGAATGAACAGACGCAACATACATTGTAAGCATATCACCAAGAGTGTGGTTGAACCGTTCCATTAGGCCATTAGTGTGTGGGCGATGCGCCGTAGTGGTGTGGTGAATAGTGTGGCACGCGGAGAGTAGCTAATTGATAGCTTCGGACAAGAAGACACGGTCTCGATCGCTGAGAAGTTTTCGCGGTGCTCCGTGCCTTAAGATGAAATGCCGTAAGATGAACGCGGTGACGTCGCGAGCAGCAGCTGAAGCAAGTGCAGCAGTTTCGGCATTCTTGTCAGTGCATGGAAGAGGCCCATAAAGGTCCATGCCAACCCGGCCAAAGGACGCGCAGGACACTATAAAGGTTGCAGGAGCCTGTCGTATCAGGGGATATCTTGCGTCGCTGGCAGGCTGCACAAGGCTGAACCTATATGCGGACATAAGAATACATGACGCGCCAGTAGTACCACCGGTGGAGCCGCTCATACGTCTTCAGGACGCCAGCATGAGCTTGTCGTGGGTCTGCCTGGAAATATGCGCACCTGTCGGAACGCATATTCCTAAGGATTACCAGAAGCCATTTGCTGCCTTCCGGCTGATTGTTTCGGCGATACAAGATGGCGTCCCATGGCCCAAAATAGGTGGCTTGGCGACGAAGGGGTCGAGGGCATGTAGCCGTTGAAGAACTGATGAGAACGTGAGTGAGAGATGCAATCCCCGGATCTTTCCTCTGTTCAGACGGCATGTCAGCAACCGTAAGCGTCGCAACCGGGCACTCCATGGATGAGGATGGCGGTTCGTCAGATCGCATGGGCGTTCGGGGGAGCGCATCTGCGCCAGAATGTGGACGTTCCGAGCGATAGGTCACACAAATGTCAAATTCTTGGAGTCGAAGACGCCATCGTCCAAGACAACCCGACGGGTCTATCAGTGCCGCAAGCCAGCATAGTGCGTGGTTATCTGTCACAACATTGAAGGTATGGCCATACAAGTAAAGGAGAAATATGCTTAAAGCCTAAACTATAGCCAAGCACTCTTTTTCTGCGATAGAATAGTTGGTTTCTGCCTCTCTGAGGGCACAGTTCGCATAGGCAACCACATATTCCGGGAAGCCAGGCTTACGTTGCGCAAGGATTTCTACAACACCAATGCCGCTGGCGTCCATATGAACTTCGGTCGGAGCACTCGGGTCCTAGTAACGTGAACGGGCATTGAGGAAAGCAGACTACGCAAAGTGGTGAAAGCTCGGTCACATTCCCGAGTACAATCGTGAAGATCACCAGGGCCAGCCAGGAACTTCGTCAGGGCTGCGATGACGCAGGCAAAATTGGGCACCAAGTGACGAAAATAAGAGCAGAGACCGACAATAGTTCGGAGCTCTTTCACCGTAGTCGGCTGCAGAAATTCTGCGAGAGCGCGAAGCTTGTCAGGGTCGGGAAGGACGCCGTCTTTGGAAACGATGTGGCCAAGCATTGTCAGCTGGCGGGCTCCAAAGCGGCACTTTTTTCAAGTTGAAGGCCGGCGGTGGCAAGGCAAGTAAGCCCGTTGCGTAGACAAGAGAGGTTTGTGGTAAAATTACTGGAGGAAACTACCACGTCGTCTAAATTACACAAACATGTCTTTCATTTGAGGCCTTGTAAAATATTGTCCATCGTCCTTTCTAATGTTGCGCGTGCATTAGATAGGCCGAATGGCATTGCCGTAAATTCGTGCGGGCTGTCAGGCGTAACGAAAGCTGTCTTCGAGCGATCAGACTCATCTATCGGCACTTGCCAATAGCCAGATGGCAACTCCAAAGATGGAAAAGAATTCGTCCCCATGTAGACAATCCAGGGCGTCACCTATGCGCGGTGGAGTGTAGACATCTTTACGTGTAATATTGTTGAGGCGACGATAGTTCACACAGACACAAATCGAGCCACCTCTTTTCTTAACTAGTACTACGGCAGACGACCAAGGACTGCGGGATGGTTTGATAACATCACGTTCAAGCATGTCCTCAACTTGCTCTGTGATGATATGACGCTCGGTTGATGACACGCGGTACGGACGCTGGCGCAATGGTGCCTGATGTCCCATATAAATGTGGTGTGAAACGGTACTTGTGCAGCCTAATGGCGTTTGGTTCAATCAAAAGATGCATGAAAATAATTTAAAAGACTAAGTAGCCGCTCACGATGTGTCAGATCGAGGCTATTGGCAACAGAGCGATAAAAAACATCCGGCGGTGTCCATTCAGATGGCCTATGGGGCGTAATTGCTGTTACGTCAGCAGTAGCCACATCGTTGGCAACAGGAAAATGCACAATAACGGTAGCGCCCACAATCTGGATGGTGCCAATAATCTCGCCACCGTGCAAAGCCAAAGTGTACGAAACTCGGTTAGAAGCCAGTATTTCTGCAGCACTTTGGTGAACCATAAAGAGGGAGAAAGGCAATAATATAGGCTGGCGGCGACTGAAGGCGGCAGCTGGTGTAAACGTCGCCGTCGCGTCGGCAAGCGATGCGCGTGAAAGAGGAACAAATACAGCACTGTGAAAAGGAAGGTCAGTATCTGAAGCTAAACAGATTCTTCCAAGATCATGGACTTGAAAGTTGTGAGATGGGAAGTCGCACAGAACGGAGAACTAAACCTCAGCACACGCACAGTCAGTGATGGCATGATGGCACGAAAGAAAATCCCAGCCGAGAATTACATCGTCTGAGCGACAAGTTAACACAAAAAAATTTTACGAATACATAATGTCTCTAATCAGCATCCTGACAGTGCACATAGCGCCTAGCTGAACTTCTTGTGCACTAGCTGTTCTAAGCGATAGCACCGAAGGCGTCATGGTCACTTTCCGTAATGAACGACCAAGCTTTTCACTAATAACAGATACAGCAGCACCTGTAGTGACGAGCACAATATATTTGATGCCATCAACGGGCTCTCCAATAACGTTGGCGGGTGAAAAGCGAGGACTTTGATATTCCGATGATTACGCAGTTCATGCCTCAGGAACTGCGGAAATAAGTTATCCGCCTCAGTGGTACTCGAGCTGTGTTTACGACGCCTGGGTGAGAGTGAGCGGCGACGCGGGGAAGACGAGCGATGAGTATCATAGGGCTGTGAATGGGAAGCTGCTGTGTCATCAGCAGCGTAGACTTTCGGTGGCGGCTGTTGTGGCCTACGCAATGGTCCGAAGCCTTAGCTGGGGGCTCGTGTGGTGCCCATGAAGGCCTGGAAGCGTCGGCGGCACAAGCGTGCTACATGTCCCGGGGAACAACAGGTGTCGGATATTAGATGGTCGTCAGCAGTGCGCCAAGGATTTGTTCCCTGCTGCTGTGCGCTGAAGAAGGAAGCCGCCGGCTGGCGAGGCGAAGGCGGAGGATAGAGCACCGGCGGGCGAGGAGCTGCTGGCAGAGGAAAAAACCCCAGCAGGCGAGGTGCCCTTACAACGTGTTCAGCATACGTCACAGGTGCGGCCAAGGGAGGCAGCCAACACAGTGATAAAAGAGCTTCGCTCACTTGGTCTTCAATCATCTGTCGGATCATTGGAGCCAAATTGTTAGAAGGCTTCTCCGTTGTTTGCAAAATGGAGAGCTGTCATGCGACCTTCTCACGCACAAATCCTTTTATCTGCGTCAGCAGAGTTGTTTGGTTGTCGCCAATAACCAATGTGCTAGAATTTTCCGTGGGTGGTGGGCGCCGAGCTAAGATGCGTTGTTTCCGTAGCTCGTCAGAACTTAGGCACAAATTGACAACTTTGGCTACTCTACGGGCATCCTTAGCTAACATTTCAAAGGTGTCCTCATCGATGCCTATCATAATGCCTTTTATCTTGTCCTCTTCTGCCATTGAAAATTTCACGCGCCTACACGTGTCAATGGCATCGTCGATGTAACTTGTGAAAGTTTCTCCGTGATGTTGCGCACGCCTACGCAAGCGGTCTTCAGCGCGCAGTTTGCACACAGCGGGCCGCCCGAACACTTCTGCGAAACACGTCTTGAATGCACTCCTTGTTGTGAAATCGTGTTCGTGGTTTCCGAACCAGAGGTTCGCGATGCCGGTTAAGAGAAACAGCGCGTTGTGCAACTGGATGGCATCGTCCCACTTGTTGTGTTGGCTCACCCGTTCCTACGATGAGAACTAATCCTTCACGTGATGATCATCGGTGTCACTACAGCTGTCAGGATCACGCTGGCACACCACACCAGAAACGATGACATCTGGAGGCTGTGGTGTACCTGCCTGAGTGGTTTTGTCAGGCTTTATCGCCGCAGTAGGTAGCCGTTCGGCCTCGGAGTTACTGTTTTGGAAGTTACCCCGCACTTCCACCAAATGAAAAGTGGATTTATTGAAGCTCGTCCGAGGGATTGCAAGTACCTCTGTATGACCAGTGCTAGCTCTTGGTATCAGCAGCTCGACCTCGGGTCTCGCGCCGCAGCGATGGCAGTGTGCATAACGATACATACCATATTCCCCACTACAATTTATTTATTTATTTATTTATTTATTTATTTATTTATTTATTTATTTATTTATTTAGACGTTTTTCGAACTGGTAAGTATTCGAGTGGAATATCGTGTTAGTGCGCGGGTGAATTCCTGTGTACCGCAGGCATGGGAGTGCGTAAAAATTATAAAAGCCCTTAAAGACAAAACCTAAGAAATTCAAGAACTATGGGCACATTACCTTAGTCTTGGTAGTTTGTAAAATAGTCACCAAGGTAATCTGCTCTTGAGTCAGGGCAATGCTCGACTTCCGTTAAACCAGATAATAGACTGAATTCTGGAAGCGGTATTAGTAATGGATCCCATCCGTGTCTTCAATCATGTAATTGAGGAATATTCAGAGTGCAACTCTACGGTGCCCTAATAGATCAACAAAAAATGTCAAATTCAGTATATATACCAACAGTTATTGAGGCACTATGGAGTCAGGTAGTGCAGGAAACATGAGTGCATATCTTAGTGAATATTTAAACAGATTCTATATGGCTGCCGTAATCCATCATAAAAAAATTTGAAGACACTTAAGCACTTCCTATTACTTGTAAATGCGAAAGAATGAATGTCCACTTGAAGGCTGCTGAGCGGTTCTTCAAGTATCCAGCTCCTCGCGGGCAAGCAAGCGCGTTGAGATGCTCGAAGTTTTGATTTTGCTTTACCAAGGCGCAGTGAGAACGCAAGCCGGAGCTTGCGTGGGCAAGGAAGGCGCGGATAACGCAGGCTTCCTTAGTTTCGGTGCTTGTTTCCTGTGCGGTACACAAAGTCGTAGACCCAAGAAGTACCGACGCGCTGAGCCGCCTAACCCTCAACGAAGCCATTGAGGACTCGCTTCAAGTTGGCTGCGTGTTGGCAACGGCCACATAAGATGACCCGACATTGTCCAAGCTGTACAAAGTTCTACAGGAAAACCAGCGCTCGAAAACTGCAAGAAGACAGCTTCAACGCTTTTAACGTGATAGCGATAAGGGCGCCGTGTCGCAAAGAATCTGGTGTCGGTGTCCCGCGCCGACCGTCTTGTCAGTGAAAAATTATTACGAACCACGCATACCAAACCAGGCACGCATTCCGCGTAGCTCAAGGGCGTTACTGAACTAATGAAATTTCTCACAGTAACACGTGTTCTAAAAATTGAGAAGTACAACTTACACACAACCAAGAGACATGATAGCGTCGGATGATAATTTAAGTGTACGAGATAACATAATTCTGTTACGTGGTTACACAAAGACAAACCACTTTTCCAGCCTTTCTACCATCCGTAAAGCGGCACGCCCCGCTCGGTTCTTTGCAACAACACCACACAGATGGCGCTCGCCTCCGCAGACCCGCGGCCCACGCAAGAGGCCGCGTTCCTATGCGAAAGCTCGCCTTCGTGCATCCCTGCTATTGTTTTCCGCTAAACATTAAGGTTAGATAAGCTGCATTTGGCGGGAAGCGTGAGAATCAGTCAGGAGTCTTTGAATGCTATCGCGTTCATCTCTTAAAGGCGGAGCTTAATCGTCCTCCAAACTTTTCGCAAGAGAGCTACGGAGTTGAGCTGTCATTGTGGCTGCATCTCGCTAGAGTTACGAGTTGTCGTTACAGGCCCATTTCGCCCACAAGCCTCTGCTCTCATCCACGCCGAACACAGGCATTGTTGCAATGAAGAAGTGCGCCCACAGCTACATGTGGAGGCGAGGAATAGACAAGGATATCAATACACTTGCGGCAGAGTGTACAGCAGGCCAGGTTAATCAACGCACTCCGCCACGAGCCCCAGTTCCGGACTGGGACAGACCGAGCATAACTTCGCGCAAATTGCACTTCAATTTCGCAGGCCCAATTGACAGGTCCACATTTCAGGTGGTAGTGGGCGCCTACAGTGAATGCACTGAAGTTCGCCATACGAATAAAACAACATCGGCAGGTGTCGTCAAAACCTGCGTTTATCGTTTGCGACGTTTGGACTGCAGCACAAAGTCAAACAACGTAACCGCATTCGTGTCGGTAGAAATAAAGAATTTATACAGTCACAAAGGCATCATGTAGGTAACACTGCTGCATACCACCCAGCTACAAACGGACAGGCTGAACAGAGTGGTTAATGCACTTTTAGCACAGAGCGGGCCGAACCACTAACAGCTTTATAAAGTCGAGAGAAGCCAGCAAATCCAGCTGCCCTATCTGGTAGAAATTAAAATCTCTGGCCACCGTGTTAGCAAGGATATGGACGCGGGTCTATTTAGTTCGAGAAGGCGCTTTCCATCTTGCTTTCGTGGCAGTCTAGCGTAGATTTGCTCGTTGATAATAAATACGGCTTCACCCGCGTCCATATCCTTGATAACACGGTGGCTGGAGATTTTCATTTCTACCAGATAGGGCAGGGCAGCTGGATTCGCTTGTTTCTCTCGACTTTAAAAAGCCGCTTGTGGTTCGGCTCGCTCTGTGCTAAAAGTGCATTAACCACTTTGTCATTTGTCTTCCTGCTAAATACCACTTTGCCATTTACCTTTGTTAAATACCCTACATTCTTTCACCAGTGACACCGTACCTTTAGATATTTGCATTTGGTTCTTTCGTGCTTATCTCCTCGTCGGTAGCAATATCCGCCAGAAAAAAAGCTTTGCGGTTTCTTTTCTTTAGGGTTTCCTTGTGGGTGGCCTTTCTTGATGACAGAGTGGACGACTCTATCCATTTGAGGAGTTACATCGGATGGTCGCAAGCTCTTCAATTCTGTTTAGACGAGTTCCGCTGCTTCTGCCAACTCTCAAGCTGTTTCGAAGTGGAGCTCTTTCTTCTCAAGCAGCGTCGCCTGTACGGCCGTGTTCCGGAACCACATAATAAACCGGTCGCGTAGTGCGTCGTCCAGAAAATTTCCCAAGGCGCACGTGGCAGCCAAGTGCTTTACTTTTACGGCAAACGCCGAGACTGACTCCGTTTCTAGCTGGTACTGGTGGCTGAACTTGAACCTTTCAGCTATTGCTTGGCTACCTGGGACATAGTGTTCCTTCAAGACTTTGACCGGGTCCTCGCACGACTTTTCATTCCGTTTAGCAAGCAACCGAATGTCCTGGAGGTACTTGTGCGGGGGCTAACCGAGAGCCGTGGTGAAAGCGCACTTCTGAATGTTGCCGTCTTCGATTTGCGTTACTTTCTAGTAATTGTGAAAGCGAGCCATATACGAATTTTTGTGAGCGCCTTTGATGAAGGAGTCGAATTCCCAAACATTCCACATATTAAGCCGTTCCGCATGCCCTACTTCGCTTCGCTCGGTGCCAATGCTAGCTAAGAATTCGCCGTCATGCTCGTCGCCAGATGATATAGGAAGACACACACACACCCGGAGCCAGCGAATGACTTCCATTTATTCAGAGAACGCGCCGTGCTTACCTAGCTTACGTCAAAACTGCAGCGAGGCCTGCCGCGAGCGTTGATAGCGGAGCCCTTGCTATTAACTTCATCACTGGTCTCTGCGCCTCTTTCGCTCTAGAATGTCGTCACTTTTCGCATGTTAGGTGTGATTTCTGGCTCGTAACGTTTGCGTACCTACATTTCCTGTACGTCCCGCCGGCTTGTCATTCTGCCATTTATGCCAATGTATCCTTTGCAATTGATATCAGCCATTTCATTTCACACCTAAATGTAACATTTAAATATTCCTGTTACAAGATAAGAACAAATTACTGTCTCTTGCATAATGCTCTCAAATAAGTATTCAGAGAACTGTTGTTGCGTATTTATAACGCTTAATACATTCAATATGCCACTAGATGCTAATTACTGTTTTGAATCTGGGAGTCTAATACTTCTAGTAGCAATCGGTGAGTTACGTTCATGCCAAGCGCATTTCTTATCGAGGTACTATGTTACACCATATTACGCCAATCCATTCTTTTCAGATTAGGGTCTGTACATGATGGCCAAAGCAATTCCACTCTTTGCTTGGCAAAAGATGGATATGTGATGAGCCCGAAAGCTGGAGGACGGAATTCTTACACATTTTCGAACTGTACCATTGTTGCCATTAGCGCGCTTTTGAGGTGAGTGATCTGGACATCGTAGAACTACGATTCTTAAACGTGCGTCCACAGCAAAAAATGAGATGTTTAGCTCTATGCGAGAAGTATGCACACATTCTGACGTAATAGTCCAGCGGAAACCCGCAAGGTGGAAAGAAGTAATTAATTACTTATCTCCACCTTGCGGGTTTCCGCAGAACTATTACGTCAAACTCCTGCCTTTGCTTTGAGTTTTTGACTAATTCGAGTTCGCTCTGCCATCTGCTAGCCGCCTAGTTAGCTCAAATAGTAGCAGACCGGCTGCCCCGGAGAGGCAGTGGTACCGGACCAGGACGAATTTTTTTTTAACTGCGAGGCTTTCTTTCGAGGAACCCGTATGGGTTTCCTTTGTAGCAATGGCTACGAACGGGTGGATGCCTGATTTTTCCTTAATTATGCACACATTCTTCACGCCATGTTTGGAAAACATGTTTAGGGACAAGTGCAAGAGGTGGTTTTACAAGGATGATTTTTTTACATAGGCAGAAACATTCGCTTCATTACAGTGCAATGAGTTTTGTGTTAAGACATGTTGAGTATCTATTTTTGACAGTTATAGCAATACTTACTAGGCGGCTGCTGAACAACCTTAATAAACGACCACACTACTGCATTGCCGGAAGGGAAGCGGGCATCCTTGAACACGCACAACAAACACAGTATGCCATATTTCAAGGTTAGTACCAATATTTTAATACAAAGCATTCTTGGCGAGTTCCACCCAGGTTTCAGTAGTGACTGTCTGTTGGCTACATAGCGACAATCTGGCCGTTTCCGTGGTGATATCCCCAAGATAGGGCAATGTAAAAATGTGGACCGATCCCAAATAACATTCAGCAAGTTCCTCTTGGGCCACAAGATATGTGCCACTGGTATGTGCCTGAGGGAAAACTTGGTAGGTTCCGCTCTTCAATCAAGCTCTATGGTGAAAACTTGTGTCATTGGGTAGTGTGGACCGTTGTTACGGTATATGCCCCTGGATATGTGTCCCTCAACGTCAATAGGGGCCCTTTCTATGGGTATGTGTCACTGGGTTCACTTGCGTTGCACATATTTGTCACAACTTTCCCTATCGCTAATGTGTCGTCACTGGCACAGGTGAGATTTAACAGCTGCTGGCTGCCAGAGTTACTTGCAAAGGCAATGCACATAAAACGATAACGTGCGTGACCTGAAAATTTCGCAGGGCGAAATAGCCTGGGTAATTTTGGATTGTGTGCAAAACTTGTATGCTTAATTGTGCAATTTGGGGTTGTGTGCGCAACAAACCTTAGCCCTGTACAAAGGTGCTCTGTATGTGCTTACAACTTATAATATGTTTTAGTAAACATATAGTGCAGCTATTTTTTGGGACCATCCGTGTTGAGCAATTATCTACTGTATATATCATGAGAAGCCAACAAACACTGACACCAATGACAACATAGGGGAAATTACTTGTGCTTAATAAATCAAAGAAAGAAACGATAAATTAATGGAAATTAAAGTGGATGAAAAAACAACTTGCCGCAGGTGGGAACCGAACCCACATGCGAAGGTTGTGCAAAGGTCTCTTGCCGGTCTTCTCAACTCTTCAAGGTGTCTTACGCATATAAATAATATGTCAGTGTTACTGTCCGCTCTGCAGCAAAATTACTGTCACGAAATTGTGACAGTTGCCTAGATGATAACGTTTCGCATTTCAACAACTTTCATTAAAACTACACTGTTCCGTCATACAGGACAAGAGATGCGTATTGTTTACTGCGCAACAGCAACAATGGCTTTGTTCGGCTGCCTAATTCCTTCAAAGAATTACCAGGAGCTGTGATTAATGGCAGTGAATTCTGTAAGAGGCACTTTCCCAAGTACCCTGCTGTTCAGTATGTGAAGGTATGAGGTCTTTCTCTTTATTTCTGGAGGAAGTTAAGGATGCAATTGCTGCGCTTCTCAGACCTTGATACAAGCCAAGAGGCACCTCGTATCTCATTTTGTTGAAGCTAGCATGAACATGTTTATTGATATAAAGTACGCTAGAATAAATAAATAAATATATATATCTGTGTGTGTGTGTGTGTGTGTGTGTGTGTGTGCGTGTGCGTGTGCGTGTGCGTGTGTGTGTGTGTGTGTGTGTGTGTGTGTGTGTGTGTGTGTGTGTGTGTGCGTGTGTGTGTGTGTGTAATACAACGGGGGTGTGGGCCTAGCTGCCCTAGTTCTAGCTTTGTAGCGGTATGCTGCAACAGATCGGTGCTATAGCGATACGCGAAGCAAGCGCTTCTCGTCAACTTCTTTTTCACCAGCACCATGCCCACTGCCCAGTGCCTTCAGTACAATCAATCCCAACGGAAAGAGTAGGCATCCTGGCGATTTAAGGATAGGAGAACACAGGGGGGTCATGACACTGCTTGAGCAGGGAGACATGGACAATTTCCTGGCCGCGACGACGCTGGTCGGAAGGCGCTTCCATTGGCTCGATGAGGTAGTTTACCGCGGTTGTTTGTTTCAGTACCCGATAAGGACCGTGGTACATGGAAAGCAGTTTGGAGGAAAGGCCTGGAAGTGTAGAGGGCACCCACAACCAGACGAGCGAGCCAGGAACAATGCATGTAGACGCAGTGGATGAATCGTGGCGATGCTTTTGGCGCCAATGGTCCTGGGATGTGAATGAACGAGCGAGCTGGCGACCTATTTCGGCGTATGCAGCCTCTCTAGAAACAGTCGTCCACTCCGAAGCATCTGGACGGTAAGGTAGAATCGTGTCCAAAGTACATGAAGGTTCGTGTCCGTAAAGGAGAAAGAAAGGGGAGAACCCAGTGGTGCTTTGCGTGACAATATTGTAAACTTAGGTGTCGAAAAGTAGAATGCGATTCCAATTCTAATGGTCAGCTGAAGCACACATGGCCAACACGTCGCCAAGGGTGCGGTTAAAACGCCTGTCATCCCACCAGTTTGAGGATAATGTGCCGTGGAAGTGCGGTGGATGATGCGACACTCCTTTAGCAATGCTGAAATGACTTCAGAGAAGGAAACGCGACCGCGGTCGCTTAGTAATTCTCGAAGTGCTCCATGGCATAAAATCAGGTTTGAAGGATAAAAGTGGCGACGTCTTTTGCTGTGGCAGATGCTAGGGCTGAAGTTTCAGCGTACCACGTGAGGTGGTCGATAGCAACAATAACCCAGCGGTTGCCGATTAGAGTGTTAGGAAGCGGACCGTATAGGTCAATGCCTACGTGGTCGAACACTCGCGCGGGACATGGTAAAGGTTGCAAGGGGCCGGTGGCATGTTAAGGTGGCGTCTTGCATCCTTGGAATATGTGTGATGACAGGATATACTGAGAACAAAACGGTACATACCGCGCCAGTAGTACCGAAGCTGGAGGTGAGAGTAGGTCTTTGATACACCGGCGTGACCGCATTGTGGGTTGTCGTGGACCGTAGCGCAGATGTCGGAACGTAGATTTCGGGGTATAACAAGCAACCACTTGCGGCCGCTGGCATTGTAGTTGCGGCGGTACAGCAGGTTATCCCGAATGATGAAGAGCGCGGCTTGACGATGGAGCGTCCGAGAGATCGGCGATGGCGACTGACTAGACAGGAAGTCAATAAGCGAAGAGATCCATGCGTCTTTTCGCTGCCCTGATGGCATGTCGGAAATGCTGTGGGCGAAGGCACCGCAGGTGGAAAGAGACGAGTGGACAAGACAAGAAGGCAGGGGTGACCGGGATTGAGCGTCTGCGTCTGAATGCTTTTGGCCTGAGCGATAAACAACGCAGATGTCATACTTTTAGGCGCAATGCCCAACGGGCGAGCCGACCAGCTGGATGTTTAGTGAAGATAGCCAGCATTGGGCATGATGGTCGGTCATGAGGTCAAATTGACGCCCATACACATAAGGACGAATTTTCCGATTGCCCAAATGATGGCCAGACATTCCTTCTCAGTAACCGAGTAGTTCGCCTCGGCTTTGGCAAGGGTGCGGCTGGCATACGCCGACGACGTACTCTTCGAAGCCATCCTTGCGTTGTGCAAGAACAACGCCGAGTCGACACCACCATCGTCCGTATGGATCTCTTTTGGAGCAGAGGCATCGAAGTGTCGCAGTACTGGAGGAGATGTGACAACGCGTCACATTTCTTGGAATGCGTCTTCACACGCCGGTGACCAGGCCGATAGGTCAGACTTGCAGGTGAGGAGCTGCGTCAAGGGGGCGATGATAGAGGCAAAGTTACGGACGAAGCGTCGGATATATGACCATAGGCTGATGAAGCTGCGAAGCCCTTTCATGGTGGTTGGTTTAGGGAACTCGGATACCGCGCTAAGTTTCGTGGGGTTCGGGAGGATTCCTTGTTTTGAAACTACATGGCCGAGAATAGTAAGCATGTGAGCGCCGAAGAACATTTCTTAAAGTTTAGTTATAGTCTTGCAGTGGAGAGGCCCGCAAGGAATTGCTCGAGGCGGCTGAGGTGCCTCGCAAAGTTGGTGGAAAAAAAACACAATGTTATCTAAATAACAGAGGCACGTTTTCCACTTCAGGCCTCGAAGAATGGTGTCCATAATTCTCTCGAAAGTGGCAGGCGCGTTGCCAGAGGCCGAACGGCACGACGGGAAATTTATATAGCCCATCACTTGTTACAAAGGGTGTCTTTTGGCGATGGGCCTGTACCATTGGCACTTGCCAATACCCGGAGCGCAAATCCAGTGAGGGATAGAATTGCGCTCCCTGTAGACTGTCCAAGTCATCGTCGATGCGCGGCAGAGGATAGACATCTTTGCGCGTTATTCGGTTAAAGCGGCGATAGTCGACGCACAACCGTATGCAGCCATATTTTTTTAACGAGGACAAGCGGAGATGCGCAGGGACTTTTAGAGGGCTGGATGATGCCACGGTCCAACACGACGTCAACGTGCTGGTCGATGATCCGGCGTTCAGCGGCCGACACACGATGCGGACGCTGGCGCATCGTGTTCACCGGTGTCGATACGGTGAACGACTGAGGACGCTCGGCCGAAGGATGGTTGGGGAATATCAAATGATGCAGGAAAACGCTGGAGGATCTTGGTCATTTCTGTGTGCTGCGAAGGTGTGGGTTCGGAGTCGCCGGCACGTCGACGACGTCTACAGGGGCATGGGTGGCGGCAGGAGGAATGACGGCCCAAATCGGAAGTGATGCCGTATCACAAAACATGATGGCAGGGAGAACGCAATCGAAAGCTTCAGAGCTACCCAGGCAGTCGACGCGGATTAGGGATGATGGGCACGCGGACGGATTGCACACGTAAAGGGCAGCAGAACAGTCGCAAGCAGTGACGACAGCAAACGGAAGTTCCGGCGGCGCCATCAACGGATAGTTCAATTTCGTTCGCCGGGGAAAAATGAGGCCTTGAAATGTTCGACATAATCGCAGTTCTTGCCTCTGTAACTGCAACTGTTAGTTTTCCTCTCTCTCGGGCTGCGCTGGGTCGGCGAAGCATTGGGGAAGTAGATCGGCAACGTCAGGAAGGCGACCGGCGTGAATCGAACAGGTGGCGACTGTAAGACGAGCCCGGAGGAAGGTTAGATGGGTCCTGACGCGGAAGTCGAGCAGGCCTGTAGCTTGGTGGGCTCCCACTGTAAGGTAAACGGTAACTGCGACGGCGGCAGAATCGTGCTTCTTGGCCCGGAAAATGGCAGGAATAGCATAGTGGCCGGTTATCAGGTGTTCGCCACGGGTTGATGACACCCAGGTTTCCAGCGGCAGAGTAGGGGACGAGAATCGGACTTGAAGGTGGTGGCGGCACATGGAAGGTGCCGGTGGCCTGGTAGGCGTCATGAGCCGGAGGAGGATAAGGCCGGGCGACAACGTCAGCGTAAGTTAGCGGTCCAGCAGCCGACTGCGGAGGAAGGGCACGTGGCAGCGCCGCGGCAACTTGCACCTGAATTACATGACGAAGCGAAGAAACCAAGGTTGTCGACGGCTCGGGTGTGCTATTCCCCAGAGAGAGTTGGCGTGCGACTTCCTGGCAGATGAACTGCTTTATCTCCGGCATTAAAGCAGAGATGTCGGCAGCGTCGCAGCCAAAATCCAAGGCAGATAGATACGTGGTGTCCTGCTTCAAATTTCTAGACTTAGACAAGGCACAACATGAGCCTTTTACGTAAGACTGTTGATTTGACTGTGGATAATAGGTATCAGTTTGCACAGCCATAGGAAGGCAGATGGAGAAAGATTGATTGTAATCAGCAGTCAGAATGACCAACTCAAACTGCATTACACTCCCTTACGCAGAACTTCATAATACCAGGGCCCCGCTTCTGAATCCGCAAGTGATAATGGCTATCATAACTTGGCTAAACATTTTACCGAGACGATAGCTTCTCTCTCTTTCTCTGATGCTTGTCTTTGTGATGCGTAGAATATTGTTAGATTTTGGCGGTTACAAGTTTTCGCCAGGTTGCTCGGCGGATGCATGCCTCATTGCATTAAAAATGTATTCAGTGGTCTTCACATCTTCTTTCGCTGTTTACAAACAAGGGCCCTAATCGGCTTCCGGTTTTGCCCAGTGATTTGTTAAACGTCGCGGACAGAAAAGACAATGGCGACTAGCAGCTAAGGCTCTGCGTGCCATCAGCAACTCAGCCTATGACGAACACACTGAACCCCATTTTAAGAAACTTCAAGTTTGTCCGGTAAACTTACTATTCGGTGAGTTAGTCTTGCAACGGTACCTTACGGGAAAAAAACGAGGAAATCACTTCATTGAACGCCTATCCAACACATCCAAAAGCATAAAAATACAATACTCGTCATAGTGCAACCTGGTTCATATCCCGGACACGCACCAATTATGGAACACAACTACTTTCTCAGTCATTACCGTTCTTGTTAAATTCACTTGGTTTCCGATTACTCACTTCGTTCCTTATGTTTCTGCAACAATGATAAAGGTAAATTGCATTACATTGCTTGGATTACAATTTTTCTCTGCGTAATTTAGATTCCTCTGTTGTCATAGTTGAAATGCTACCTAACAATGTCCGATTGGTGTTTCGAATTCCTTCCTTTTTTTCTTTGCAGCAATGATGATTGTCCTAGTATTATACTGCTTGAATAACACTTTTTTTCTCATTGCGTACATTTGGATTCTTCCCTTGCCTATGTGTAATGCTACCTAGGAATGTCCGATTGCTGTTAGTAATTCATGTTTTGCTTGATTTTGTACACAAATTTTGAGAGGGTCGCAGATCCTTATCAAGCCAAATTGATTTTGGCTTTTTGTCTGTGTTTCCTACATCATGCGTATATGTGAAATAAAATTTGATTTTATTTGATTTGAAAGCGTGTTAACACGAAATCCTGCCAATTTGCAACAGCTGTGCGACGCACATAACCACGATTTCGAAAGTCAACTACACTGATTTGCCGTAAGTTACACGAGAAAATATGATTATTCATGAATATTATTGCGGCGTGACGCCACCTTTCTATAACTCATAACGTAAAAACATTCTTTCCTTATGTTGAAACCGCTTATAAACATGTTTTTTTGTTTCTTATAATTGTGTTTCTCATAAACTGTTTCTCATAAAAACTTATAATTCACGGAACCAGAGGTTCCTTGGAGGCCATACGGTCGCTGTTGTTATCGCACGTGCGCTACCTATTTTAGACAAACAATTGTCTAGTCAAATTTCAAACACGACGAAAATAGCGTCGTGCATTCTGCAATGTTACCCATCACCAGCGATCACTCTGAACGTACGCATATTCAGGGTGTTTCCACAAAAATATTAAGTATAGTTAAAATAGCCGTTTTGAAATAAAAGGACCGTTACTTCGAAGAAATGCCTTCGGTGGTGGCGACCGCGGGATGAAGGGTCATACGATGCAATTGGTCGCTATTTAGCAAATATTCATTAGTTAACTTTTGAGCTTTTAGTTTCAGCCGGTTCATCGTAATTTCGAAATTGAAACGAGCTCTCCATACAACCCATATCAACTTGTAGATCTCGGAAAGTGCGATTGCGCGCAAAACTGCGGCACAACACATTTTGTTATCAGAGCCTGCGAAACCTAAACTGACAAGCTGCAGCGAGCACCAAGCCGTACCCACTGAGGCGACGCTCTGCTTGCGTCACCCAGCAGCCAAGCGCGCTGCAACAGCGATGAACCAGGAGCCACAACGCGCTGTGTTCTGTCGTTCTACCGGTTGAACACCAGTAAAGCAATAGATGAGGGATGAGCGGGTTGTCAAAAAAGGTAACAACCTTGGCCAAAAGGCGGCATACTGACACCGATAGCGATATGTCGTACAGTGGAAAAAATTCATTGGCATACATTTCTGAGCTGTAAAATGAACTCACGTATTCCGTGCAAATGTAGAAATCAGTTATAAACGAAGCATTTTTTTATGTTTAAGTAAATGCCTTCACTTTACAGAATAGTGAATCGCTAAACTTCTTGGTGCGGAATTTTGTGCAAATGGGAGTGCTAAATTGGTGCATAAAAAAAGTGCTTGAACAAGAAAGACGCTCGGAAGGTATTTCTCGTTCGTGGCCTCATCTATCACTTTGGCGCTCCTTTCTCGCACCAAAAGAGTTATATTCTCCTTCCTAACTTTTACATAGGTCCACACATTATGCTCTATGAAAGACCTGGTCCCACTTAACTCCTTTCCTCAGACTCGGCTCCTTCTGGAGCCGACATATTCTACAGCGATAGCTGCGGTGTTCTCACTCCCCACTCATTCAGTGATCTGCCGGTTTACGTCATGGCCGTCGCTTGAACCCCAAAATCCCTTGCAAGAAAACTACAGAAGAAATTAGACATTCTCATTGTACTGGATAGACTCGAACTTACGGCAGACAGATTGACATTACAGGATTCTGCATCTGAGCTACTTTTTAATACATGGTACAGTTATTCCACCTAACATCGTATGCCTTTAGTTTGTCAAATGGTCCCTGTCAGCCACTCTGCCGATGTTACAGTAGTGGAGAATACCCATTCTGGAGAGCGCTGTTCCCCAAGCAGCTGCTATGATTAACTAACGCCCACTCAACATTTGTATACTCAATAGAGGTTGCGTTCGCGCCCTCGTCTTGTAGCACGTCGCCCTACATGTTGCAGAGGTGCTCCCCAATGTTCTTTTTACATGCAGTGACAATGACTGAGCACGTCTTCACTATTCTTCTAGACCTCGGGTTCTCAACTTTACTGGGTGGCACAGAAGGCGTCTTACTTTTTTAAGAATAATGTGAGGCCTATTGGTGGGGGTAGTCCAAAAATATAATTCAGAAAGACCGAACGAATTCAGTAGTAAGGAGCTAAAGAATTGATAAGAAGAGTTTAGCGGCTAAGCTCGGGATACGTAAGATGTGAAACAATATACGTTCCCTGACGCACAGAATCAAAACATACAAGTGTCTGGAACCATAGCCATAAGGGTAGCAGATGGTCCATAGTAGGATGGGCATAAAAATTCAACGATAAGTGTGAGTTAAATATCAATATATGTCGCATAGAAATCAGAAATATTTATACAACACATGAAAACAACACTGATTCAAGCTCGTAAACGGCACTCGAGTATTAAAATTATACACTAAATTAGTGAAACTCGTAATTTGTATTTTTCTCAAAGATCTGAAATATCTTTATAGCTTCATAAATCACGCGTAAATGATAGCGCAAAAATTTACTGAACTTTATATAATTGGGAATTTTATTCCATAGTTTAGTGCCAATAAATTCAAGAAGTCCTTGGCCATAAGCATTTCGGCATTAGGCAAGCTAAACTTATTTGTGGTGGCAGCCCTTGTGTTCCATCTCGATGTTGTAAAGAAACTACTTGATAGAGGGTAATTAAACTTATCTATATATACCATTACATATCTGTTATGCGAGCTACATGTAGCGTGTATATTTATTTTATAGGTAAAATGGGGGAAGCCTGAAATAGAGGTTTCCTCGAGTGCGTTTATCATTGCACAATCATTCCTTCATGAGTACCCCAGCCCTGTCAAGCGAGAAGTGACTTGTACCTGCACAAAAGTACGCACTTTGCAAAGTTAAAAGATTTCGTTGTTACAAAATTGTAAATGTAGATGATTAGTAGGTTTATAAGCGATAAGGAACAATCTAAACAAAAAATGAAATAGAAACAGAATACCCACAGAGATACATAGGGCTCCTTAGAAAATGCATGAGGAAGCTCATAGCTGGAGTGGGCCAACTGAAATATGAGGGTGGGTCAACTTGAAACTTGCGATTGGGACAACATGACATTTGGAGGTGCGCCATCTGAAATTTGGGGGTGACCCGACTTGAAATTTGGACATGGGTCAAAATAAATTTAGGGGTGGACCAAATGAAACTTCTGGGTAGGCGAACTTGACATTTAGGGGTTGGCCAACTCGTATTTGGGGATGGGACAACTTACTTTTGAGGATGGGCCAAGTTGAAATGTAGGACTGCGCCAACTTAAAATTGGTGGTGGGCCAACTGAAATTGGGGGATGGGCGAACTTGAAATTTTGGGGCAGGACAAGTTAGATTTGGGGGTGGGCCCACTTGAAATCTGGGGGTGGGAGAACTTAAATTTGAGGATGGGTCAATTTCAAATTTGGACATGGGCCAAATTAAATTTGTGGTTGGGCCAACTAGAAATTTGGGGGCGAGTCAAATGAAATGAGGGGGTGGGCCAACTTAAATTTTGCGGTTTGGTGAAGTGAAATTTGGACATGGTCCAACTTAAATTTGGACATGGACCAATTTGAAAATTGGGGTAGGCCAACTGAAGCGTGGGGTGGGCCACCATAAATTTGGAGGTAGGACAACTGAAGTTTGGGGATCGGTCAGCTTGCAATTTCGAGGTGGGTCAACCTAAATTGGGGGGTTGGTGAACTGCAATGAGGGGGTATGCTTATGCATACTCAGAGAACTCCAGTGGAGTTTCAGGAATCCCACAATCTTGCGAGTTCCCATGTTTGAACGAAACGTTGTCTTGTGCGAGTACGTCGTAGGCACGAACATCGCTTCGGCGATGGATCCCGTACTACGGACTCGCGTTGAAATTCCTGACTTTACGGGCTTTGAACACGATGGCGACACTGCAAAAGTGTGCGACTCGTGAAGCCGACTGTCCGGAGCCTTTCTGAACTCTGCACATAATTTATACAGAAAAGTTTACTGTAAAGAGCGTTGCCACATCGAAAAAGAAATATCCGTTTCGTATTTCGCGCTCACATCTTTGTTGTGCCGTCATCCCAGTATGCTCTCGTCTGAGTTTCAGCGTGCGATAATCAATGCATAACTTTAGTTGCTCCACATTGCGTCAGGAGCGATAGTCTGCAACGTGTTGTGGATGATCGCTGAAGGTGACCAAGGTTTCTGTGCGAACATGTTCGTTTTGTAAACACAGCTGCCATGCACACCGCAGTGGCACAAAGTGCTGCTGTTATGTGTGCGATGTCTCGCAGTATAGATTGCTTTATGACAAGCCGTGTGAAAATGGTATATTTATTATTAAACTACAGCGATCATTTCAGCTTCCTTAGAGTAGCGCTACCGCTCCAACTGTCTTAATACTTTTACGCACTAAATAATCCATGCAAACCCCCCCCCCCTCCTCCACCAGCAGTGTGCGCGAAGCTGACAAATGGCTGGTGCGGTAAAGGTACACGGTGATAATTCTCAAAAATATTCGAACTTATATTCGCTTTAGGCAATAGCCTGGCAACACCTTGTTGCATGACTATGAGCGCAAGTATACATGAGGACTGTGCGCAGGTCGCGAGGATTCAGTGGAAAATCTATGCGGCCGCAAAGGGAGAACGAGGACCACTTAATCCTTAAGGCGCATTTTCCTAGCATTTGCTAGAATTAGGAGGTCTTCAAAGCATTGCAATTGGAACTGATGAGAATTGGCATGACCATTGCACGATAAATCTAGAATTCACTTGCAAAGTATCTTATTGATGTGAGTCTCTGAAGCGTTCCTGTCAGCGCTATTTCAAAACCTAGTGACATTGAGACGGAGAATCCAGGGTTGTGCCGGATTATGGGCCCAGTGTCGCACGGGATACTGGAGCGCTGGACTAACACAGCTCAAAGGGCGTTAGAATACGTTATGTATTGGTAGGCGTTATGCCGCAGGAGATAGGAGAGATACTGCAAAAAAAAATTGTTGGTTTGGCAAGTGGAAACTACGTAAATGGTGCAGCAAGGAAATCAAGCAAGTTATATAAGAGCGTATGCAGGCGTCTGGGGATCATTCAGAAGCCAAAAAGCTTGGATTAAACGAAGAAGAGGTGCTCCGTTGATGAAACGAATACCGAGAAAAGAAAAGGGTGGCGAGTGAACACGAGCAAAAGAAAGTTAAATGCACAAAATAATGTTGGATGCATAAATTTTGCAAAAAAGAGAAGAGCACATCATAAAGATTCTGGAACCATCAAGAGAACTCCGAGGTCCAACTCAAATTCGCCAACGGCTATAAGGAATGAAGGCGGTAACATCTTCGAAGGAGACGATGCACTACGGCACATCACCGACATTATTAGGGATTGCTGTGGCAAGACGGAAACTTAGTTCAAACTCAAACAGATGCAGCAGCAACAGAGAAGCCTGAAAGATATAACTATAGAATAGAAAACTTTTGCTGGAAAAAATAAGAAGAAAATGTCTCTGATAACACGGCCGTAGGAGCCGAGCAAATCCTAATACACCTAATCAAGAACTCCGCCAAAAGAGCGAGGCACTGCTGAATAATTTCATAAAGGAAGTGATTAGAACGACGAAAATTCCTGTTGAGTGGCGTCAAACAAATATGAATCTGATCTACAAAGGCAAAGGTGATAAGGCTAAAACGAACTCGTAGAGGTCATTTACAGTAACGTCGGTGATATATAGAACGACAATGCAAGGCATAAGATTAGAATTGTCGATGTTGGCGGAAAATAAATGATGTGCTAGGAGGAGGAGTTACATAATGGGCGCATACCAGGCAGATGCTTAGAGGTTTGCCCTAACACAGCGTATAGAGATTTCAGCAACTAAGAATTGACCTTGCTGGACAACATATCTAGATATAAGAGAGCCTACACAACCTAGACTGGGAATGGTTATGGGATATTCTCAACCGCGAAGGCATACAGCTGCTGAAAGATACATATGCATATATATATATATATATATATATATATATATATATATATATATATATAAATACATCCTCATCAGCCTGGTTACGCCCACTGCAGGGCAAAGGCCTCTCCCATACTTCTCCAACTACCCCGGTCATGTACTAATTGTGGCCATGTATTCCCTGCAAATTAATCTCATCCGCCCACCTAACTTTCTGGCGCCCCTGCTACGCTTTCCTTCCCTTGGAATCCAGTCCGTAACCCTTAAAGACAATCGGTTATCTTCCCTCCTCATTACATGTCCTGCCCATGCCCATTTCTTTTTCTTCAGTTCAACCAAGATGTCATTAACTCCCGTTTGTTCCCTCACCCAATCTGCTCTTTTCTTATCCCTTAACGTTACACCCATCATTCTTCTTTACATAGCTCGTTGCGTCGTTCTCAATTTAAGTAGAACCCTTTTCGTAAACCTCCAGGTTTCTGCCCCGTACGTGAGTACTGGTAATACACAGCTGCTATACACTTTTCTCTTGAGGAACAATGGCAACCTGCGGTTCATGATCGGAGAATGCCTGCCAAACGCACCCCAGCCTATTCTTATTCTTCTGATTATTTCAGTCTCGTGATCCGGATCCGCGGTCACTACCTGCCCTTACCACTTCTAGTGCTTCGCTAGCTATCGTAAACTGCTGTTCTCTTCCGAGGCTGTTAAACATTACTCTAGTTTTCTGCAGGTTAATTTTTAGACCCACCCTTCTGCTTTGCCTTTCCAAATCATTGAGCATGCATTGCAATTAGTCCCCTGAGTTACTAAGCAAGGCAATATCATCAGCGAATCGCAAGTTACTAAGGTATTCTCCATTAACTCTTATCCCCAATTCTTCCCAATCCAGGTCTGTGAATACCTCCTGTAAACATACTATGAATAGCATTGGAGAGATCGTATCTTCCTGCCTTACGCCTTTCTTTATTGGGATTTTGTTGCTTTCTTTATGGAGGACTACGGTGGCTGTGGAGCCGCTATAGATATCTTTCAGTATTTTTACGCACGGCTCGTCTACACCCTGATTCCGTAATGCCTCCATGGCTGCTAACATTTCGACTGGATCAAATGCTTTCTCGTAATCAATGAAAGCCATATATAGGGGTTGGTTATATTCCCCACATTTCTCTATCACCTGATTGATAGTGTGAATATGGCCTATAGTTGAGTAGCCTTTACGGAATCCTGCCTGGTCTTTTGCTTGACAGAAGTCTAAGGTGTTCCTGATTCTATTTGCGGTTACCTTAGTAAATACTTTGTAGGCAACGGACAGTAAGCTGATCGGTCTATAATTTTTCAAGTCTTTGGAGTTCCCTTTCTTATGAATTAGGATTATGTTAGCGTTCTTCCAAGATTCCGGCACGCTCGAGGTTATGAGGCATTCTGTATATAGGGTGGCCAGTTTTTCTAGAACAATGTGCCCGCCATCCTTCAACAAATCTGCTGTTACCTGATCCTCCCCAGCTGCCTTCCCCATTTCCATAGCTCCCAAGGCTTTCTTACATCTTCAGGCGTTACTTGTGGGATTTCAAATTCATCTAGACTATTCTTTCTTCCATTATCGTCGCGGGTGCCACTGGTGCTGTATAAATCTCTATAGAACTCCTCTGCCACTTGAACTACCTCATCCATATTAGTAATGATATTGCCGGATTTGTCTCTTAACGCATACATCTTATTCTTGCTAATTCCTAGTTTCTTCTTCACTGCTTTTAGACTTCCTCCGTTCCTGAGAGCATGTTCAAATCTATACATACTATACTTCCTTATGTCAGCTGTCTTACGCTTGTTGACTAACTTGGAAAGTTCTGCCAGTTCTATCCTAGCTGTAAGGTTAGAGGCTTTCATACATTGGCGTTTCTTGATGAGATCTTTTGTCTCCTGCGATAGCTTACTGGTATCCTGTCTAACGGAATTACCACCGACTTCTATTGCACACTCCTTAATGATGCCCGTAAGGTTGGCGTTCATTGTTTCAACACTAAGGTCCTCTTCCTGAGGTAAAGCCGAATACCTGTTCTGTAGCTTGATCCGGAATTCCTCTATTTTCCCTCTTACCGCTAACTCATTGATCGGCTTCTAATGTACCAGTTTCTTACGTTCCCTCCTCAAGTCTAGGCTAATTCGAGTTCTTACCACCCTATGGTCCCTGCAGCGCACCTTGCCGAGCACGTCCACATCTTGTATGATGCCAGCGTTAGCGCAGATTATAAAGTCTACTTCATTTCTAGTCTCGTCATTCGGGCTCCTCCACGTCCACTTTCGGCTGTCCCGCTTGCAGAAGAAGGTATTCATTATTCGCATCTTATTCTGTTCTGCAAAGTCTACTAATAACTCTCCCCTGCTATTCCTAGTGCCTATGCCATATTTCCCCACTGACTTATCTACAGGCTGCTTCTTGCCTACCTTGGCATTGAAGTCGCCCATCAATATAGTGTATTTTGTTTTGACTTTACCCATCGCCGATTCCACGTCTTCATAGAAGCTTCGACTTCCTGGTCATCATGACTGGATGTAGCGGCGTAGACCTGTACGACCTTCAATTTGTACCTCTTATTAAGTTTCACAACAAGACCTCCCACCCTCTCATTAATGCTATAGAATTCCTGTATGTTACCAGCTATATTCTTATTAATCAGGAATCGGACTCCTAGTTCTTGTCTCTCCGCTAAGCCACGGTAGATCAGGACGTGCCCGCTTTTGAGCACTGTATATGCTTCATTTGTCCTCCTAACTTCACTGAGCCCTATTATATCCCATTTACTGCCCTCTAATTCCTCCAATAGCACTGCTAGACTCGCCTCACTAGATAACGTTCTAGTTGTTAAACGTTGCGAGGTTCCGATTCCAATGGCGGCCTGTCCGGATCCAGGGATTCCGCGAGTATGACGAAGAAGTTGGTCGGTTCCCTTGGCACGAGCGAGTGTCAGCCTGGCTGCCTGGCTCCAGTGTAAATAGCATCTTTCGCCTGTGTCTTTCCACACGTAACATTCTGGTGGAGGTCAGCGATCCCCGTCCACATCGCGGAACTCCGAAGTGGTCGGCACACCGAGCTTGTCACCATGCCTCCCGGTGACGAGCCCGCCTCTGCAACGGCTTCGGCTTCGTGACCCAGGTGTGTTCTCTGGCCTGAAGGGACAGGATGTCGACGACTGGATCAAGCTCTATGAACACGCCAGTGCTAATAACAGGTGGGACCCAACGATTATGCTCGCCAATATCATCTTTTATCTCGGCGGCACCCCACGCGTGTGGCACCAAACGCATAATGACGAAATAACCAATTGGGACGGTTTCAAAGAAAACCTACGGGAACTGTTCGGCGACCCCATTGGGCGCAAGGCTACCGCGACAAAGGCTCTTGCGTCTCGTGTTCAGTCAGCTACAGAGCCATACGTTTCCTACATCCTCGACGTCTTGGCTCTATGCCGTAAAGCTGACGATAATATGTCCGAAGCAGATAAAGTTATGGAAGAGCTATGGAAAGAAGAATGATTGGTATAACGTTAAGGGATAAGAAAAGAGCAGATTGGCTGAGGGAACAAACGCGAGTTAATGATATCGTAGTTGAAATCAAGAAAACGAAATGGGCATGGGCAGGACACGTAATGAGGAGGGAAGATAACCGATGGTCATTAAGAGTTACGGAATGGATTCCAAGGGAAGGAAAGCGTAGCAGAGGGCTGCAGAAAGTTAAGTGGGCGGAGGAGGTTAAGAAGTTTGCAGGGAGAACATGGCCACAATTAGTACATGACCGGGGTAGTTGGAGAAGTATGGGACAGGCCTTTGCCCTGCAGTGGGCATAACCAGGCTGATGATGATGATGATGATGATGATGATGATGATGATGATGATGATGATGCAGGTAAAGTGGCACATGTGCTAAAAGGCATCGCCGACGACGCCTTCAATTTGCTTGTTTCGAACGTCTCGACTATCGACGCCATTATAAAAGAATGCCATCGCCTTGAACAAGCCAAGAGCCGCCGTATCTCACAACACATTGCGCTGCAACCCAACACTGCTGCTACGTCGACATGTGAGGGTCGACCGCGTCAGACCACCACCTGTGACGACTTCACCCGTATTGTTCGCCGCGAACTCGAGGCCGCCTGTTCGTCAGCCTTCTCCACGACGCCTTCCCATCCGCCCGCAACCACCATTGCGATGATTCAGACCGTCGTCAGACAGGAATTTGAAAACATGGGTCTAAACACCCTGTGTTCCACGTTTCGACCCAACGTTCCCCATTTATCTAGCGGCCCTGCTCGTCCCCGGCAGTCCTTTTCTGCCACATCTCGCCGCAACCCGTCCGAATGGCGTACCCCTGATGACAGGCCGACCTGCTTCCTCTGCTGTCGCATCGGCCACGTCGCCCGTCACTGCCGCAACCGACGGCCACCACCTCCTCGGACTTGCGCCGCCACTTATTCCCGCAGCTTTGGACCTTCTGTACCCTATGCCACCCACCATGAACCCACTACCGCTGATGATCCTGCGCCGAACCTTCGCTACAGCAGCTCGCCCTCACCTCGTCGCCACCAGTCTCGTTCGCCCCAACCCCCACGCTTCTCTTCGCCGCCTATCGCCTCCCGGACTCAGCCGGAAAACTAGGCACTGTAGCTTCTGGAGGTGAATCTGCGTTGTCGACCCTGCCCTCAAATCCTCTGCTCACGTCACCTACTAACCGAAACCTTCTTGACGTTGACGTTGACGGCTATCCTGTCACGGCACTCATCGATACAGGAGCACATCTTTCTATTATGAGTGCTGCCTTCCGACGACGACTGAACAAGCTCCTCACCCAAGCGTCGGCATGCGTCGTCCGCGTTGCGGATGGCGGTACTGTGCCTATCATCGGCATGTGTACGGCACGTGTCAGCATCGCCGGCCGCCACACTCCGGTCCTCTTCACCGTAATTGCTCATTGCCCCACGACCTCATTCTCGGCCTCGATTTTCTCTCCGCCCATTCTGCTCTTATTGACTGCTCTTTCAGTACCCTTCGCCTTGAGTTGCCGATTTTCGCAGAACCTTCTGACGCACCCCACTGCCGCTTACGCCCCACCGGCTTTCTTCGCGTGCCGCCAAAGTCCATACCCTACATGGAACTGTTGTCTTTCCCACCAGTTCCTGATGGCGAGTACCTCGTCACACCTCTGCCCGACATCCCAATACAGTATGACGTCACCGTGCCTCACAGTATGGTTACTATTACTGCGAACCGCACTTTCATGCCTATCTTTAACTTTGGATTGGCAAAGCAAATTCTACTGCAAGGTATTTGCCTTGCCAACGTTGATTGTCTCGGCGACCATCACGTGGCAACTTTATCGACCGATGCTTCATGCGAGCTTGCAGGCCCATCGTGCCAGCCTCGGCCGCCGACCCGAAGATACAGAAAATGGTTGCGACGGACCTGTCTTCTGCGCAGGCTGAAGACTTTTACCAAGTATTATCGTCGTACAGAGATATTTTCGACTTCGACGATCGCCCTTTAGGCCAGACGCTCGCGGTCACGCACCGGATTCTTACTGGCGATGCTGCGCCTATTCACCGACGACCGTATCGAGTTTCTGCGTCGGAACACCGAGTAATTCAAGATGAAGTGAACAAAATGCTCGATAAAAGCATCATTGAGCCTTCATCGAGTCCCTGTGCGTCACCTGTGGTGTTGGTTAAGAAGAAGGACGGCACGTGGCGCTTCTGTGTAGACTACCGTCATCTGAACAGCATTACAAAGACGGACGTCTACCCGCTCCCAAGTACAGACGACGCCCTTGACTGCCTGCACGGTTCCAGCTATTTCTCGTCTATAGATCTTCGTTCGGGATATTGGCAGATTGCTGTTGACGATATGGACAGAGAAAAAAACGCGTTCATCACACCTGATGGCCTATACTAATTTAAAGTAATGCCGTTTGGATTATGCAACGCCCCTGCCACCTTTGAGCGTATGATGGACTCCTTGCTCCAAGGTTTCAAATGGTCCCCATGCCTCTGCTACCTCGACGACGTCATCGTCTTCTCGCCAACGTTCGACACTCATCTTGAGCGTCTCACAACTATACTTGATGTATTTCGAAAGGCGAAGCTGCAACTCAACTCGTCCAAATGTCGTTTTGGCCACCGACAAATTACTCTTCTGGGCCATCTCGTTGACGCTTCCGGAGTACAGCCTGATCCCGACAAAACTCGCGCTGTCCGAGAGTTTCCGATTCCGAAGACAGCCGCAGACGTTCGAAGTTTTGTAGGGCTGTGCTCGTACTTTCGTCGTTTTGTTCCAGATTTTGCGACAATTACTAGACCCCTAACTAATCTTTTGAAGAAAGACGTACAATTCTCGTGGGGTACTGCAGAAGCCGCCGCCTTCTCTCGTCTCGTCACTCTTCTAACCTCATCACCTATTCTCGCCCACTTGGACCCTGATGCCCCTACAGAATGACGTACAGACGCCAGCGGTCATGGCGTAGGTGCCGTCTTAGCCCAGCGTCAGCGTGGCAAGGATCGCGTTATTGCTTATGCGAGCCGCCTCCTAGCGCCATCGGAGCGCAATTATTCTATTACGGAACGCGAATGCCTTTCTGTTGTCTGGGCGGTTGCGAAGTTCCGTCCTTACCTTTACGGTCGACCTTTTTCCGTCGTCACTGACCATCATGCTCTCTGCTGGCTCTCATCGCTAAAAGATCCTACAGGCCGGCTTGGTCGATGGGCTTTGAGGCTGCAGGAATTTTCATATTCCGTGGTGTACAAGTCTGGCGGCCTGCACCAAGACGCTGACAGTTTGTCGCGTTACCCTGTTGACGACTCTGACTCCTCCAACATTGCCAGTGCTTCTTGCGTATTCTCTGTATCCCAGCTGCTTCATTTCGCCGACGAGCAACGCCGTGACGCCTACATCAGAGCACTCATCGACCGTTTTGAACACTCTCCGGCCGATGCTGCTCTACGCCTCTTCGTCCTCCGCAACGTTACTCTGTACCGTCGTAACCTTCATCCGGACGGCTCTGAGTTCCTACTTGTAATACCTAAACACCTCCGCTCCACCCTTCTAGAAGAGCTTCACGACGCACCAACGGCAGAACACCTCGGCGTATCTCGAACCTATGACCGTGTACGTCGCCGTTTTTTCTGGCCGGGCCTTGCTCGTTCCGTACGACGTTACTTCGCCGCTTGTGAACTTTGCCAACGACGCAAAAGGCCTTCCCAGCTCCCCGCTGGTTACCTGCAGCCGCTCGACATCCCTGCCGAGCCCTTCCATCGTGTCGGCTTGGCCCTTCTCGGCCCATTTCCGGAATCCACATCGGGAAACAAGTGGGTTGCAGTCGCGGCGGACTACGCGACCCGCTACGCCGTAACCCGTGCTCTTCCGACCAGTTGCGCAACTGATGTTGCGGACTTCCTTTTACACGATATCATTTTGATGAATGGTGCTCCGCGTCAACTGCTTACAGACCGCGGCCGCACCTTTTTGGCCAAAGTCATCGACGACATCATACGTGCCTGCTCAATACAGCACAAGTTTACCACCTCCTACCACCCCCAAACGAACGGCCTCACTGAGCGTTTGAACCGCACCCTTACAGACATGCTATCCAAATACGTTTCAGACGACTACGGCGACTGGGACCTGGCTCTACCTTACATTACCTTTGCATACAACTCTTCCCGTCTCGAAACTGCTGGGTGTTCCCCGTTTTACCTCTTTTATGGCCGCGAACCGACGCTACCACTGGACAGGGTGCTTCCGTCCGCCACAGCTTCAACTAGCTATTATGCCCGTGATGCAATCGCCCATGCTGACCATGCTCGCCAACTTGCGCGCACTCGTCTACAAGTGTCTCAAGACAAGCAGAAACAACGCTACGACCTCCGTCATCGTGATGTCCATTTTGTGCCCGGCGCCCTCGTGTTGCTTTGGTCACCATCGCGTAAAGTCGGCCTATGTGAAAAACTGCTTTCCTGTTACACAGGCCCATATCGCGTGCTCCGCAAAGTGACCAATGTCTCCTATGAAATTGTTCTAGCCACGCCCACTACGTCCTCCACTGTGACAACCAGCGAGATTGTCCACGTTGCCCGACTCAAGCCCTACAACTCTCCGTGCACCTTGGATATTTAACAGCACCGTGACGGCGCTTTTGCCCCCGGGGTGTAATATTACGATATCATCGACCGATGCTCAAGAGATGAGCCACCGCGAGAACGACGAGGAAGTTGGTCGGTGCCCTTGGTCCGAGCGAATGTCAGCCTGGCTCTAGTGTAAATAGCGTGTAAATAGTATCTTTCGCCTGTGTCTTTCCACACGTAACAATATATATATATATATATATATATATATATATATATATATGCTACCGAGTACAATTTGTTTGAGACGGCCGCACATGTAATGAAGTGGTGGAAATTAACGAAGGCCGGAACCAAATATCCTCTGTCGCCATTTTTGTTCACTCTTCATGTTAAGGGCACAGAAAGACGGCTGGAAAATAGTGAATTAGGGTTTGATTTATCCTTTACGCGCACTGGACAAGTGGTGCAACAGAGGGCCTCCGGGCTGATGTATGCGGACCACAAAGTGCTACGAGCAGACAAGGGAAAATATTTGCAAACACTGTGAATATTTGTGGCAACGCAGCGACAAAACTAGGCCCGAAGTTTAACACGGAGAAATAAACAATTATTACGTTTAATGAATAAATGAGCAATTTCATGGTGTCAATTCAACAGCAAGTCATGCTTATAATCAAGCAATATAAGTACATCGGGGTATACAGAACGAAGGACAGTCAAGCGCCCACCAAGATAAGCCGAAAATAAAGGGGAAGCTGAATGTAGCAATCATTAAGCACAAAGTACTTTGGGGCCACAATAAATGCGAGATTGTGCGTACAATGTGGAAAGGAGTAATGATTCCAGCGTTAACGTGCGCAAAAGCCATTCTGCGCTTCGAGTCGGATGTGTTGTCGCGCTTGGAAGTTAACGAAAGATCGGTAGGACGATTAGCTTTGGGAGCCCGCTTGTAAAAAGACAAATGAGGCAGTGCAGGGTGCGATGGGTTCAGCCTTTCTTGAGGTCAGAGAAGCGCAGAGCAAAATTAATTTTGAACAAACACTCAGGAACAGAGATCAAAATAAATGGGAAGCTAAAGTGGAGCGGTATTTTACCTGAAAAGCGTCGACCCAGAAGGAGGGAGAGGTCTCGAAAGTTGCCAACAAAGTACAAGGCTCATGGTTATATTGCACTCACTTTTGCACAGACGATATTAAGTGAAGGACGGGACGTGGACGGACGTAGCGCTACGTCCGTCCACGTCCCGTCCTTCGCTTAATATCGTCTGTGTAAAACTGAGCGCAATATGAATGAATAAAGCCTTTATTTTAAGGAAGAGGACGGCTCTAGGCCGCTGATGGGGATTAGGAGGGAAGGGAATGCAATATAACCATGAACGTTCACCAACCAGCCCCCTTCATTGCTTTTCAAGTACAAGGCATGTGAAATTGTTAATACACAAACAGGGGTCATCTGATAAAAGATACAGAAGCAAAGGGATTGGATTGGATGCAAAGAATGGAAACAATAAAAACATGGAGATTTACAAGAATAGGAAGCAATAAATTGGAAAGAAAACTTTGTACGATGCTACAAAGGGCAGTGTCTTGCTATTTCAGGCTCGATTTCAGACTAAGGACAAAAACATACCTGAGCAAATATTCGCAACAAGATGAGGCATGTGTGTGCATGCTGTAGCGAAAATTCGGAGGCCACTCAGCAAATTCTTATGGAATGGGAAGGTTACTGCAGTGAGACCCGAAGGTAACGTGCACCTTCTAGAAGCACATGGATTTAAAGGGGACGAACATATCAACCGGTCAGCTGTCGAGATAAGCAAGAGACCTTTAGAGTAAATAAAACTAGGGAAGAAATTCATAAGACCGGATCCGTTATAGACATAGGTAGCGCTACAAGGTAGATGAAGAAATCTGAAAAAAAATATTATGGAGATTTACACAAACATCATAGCATGTACTTACCTCTACAGTATAGATGAATAAATCAAGTAGGCTAGGTGATTATTTCTTCTCACCCCACTTCAAAGGTGATGCCGATAAATCATCATTATCAAAGCTCCAGGGCGATGAAAACGGTGCCCGCATACCGTATATAATTTGTCAAAATAAAGAGTGCGAGAGTGACCATTTCAGTGCAATTGAAAATAAACAAAAGAAATACACAGAAGGAAATTTCACTTCTAGAACTGCAATCTTTTATCTTCTGATCACAAGCGCAGTTACCTACCTCTTGCACCATAGATGTACCTTTATTTTTTTAAAAACGGAGAACAGATGGCTATAGGTACAACGCGAAGTGGTCAAGACGGAGAGGAGCAGACACACATCACTGACTCTGAATGCATTTAAGTCGGAAATTGCGCGCAGCTTCTATATATACACATAGTCACACCAGATTACCTCAATCGACGCGTTGCATTCCGCAAAAGGACATAAGATAGGAAGTGAATCCTAAGCTCACCGTTGAAAGAACAAGCACAAAAGTTCGCGTAGCATGCATATATATACCTAGTCTTTTCTGCGCAGGAAATAAGACTTTAGTTAATCAGGCTGTTGATGAGGTACTCCCACAGGTATCGCACAACGGCGCAACTTTCTCCACTTCAATAATTTCAGGTGTTAGGTAGTCCCAGTGCCTGCTGATCAGCAGTGCACTTGTTAAACATGGGGAAGGTATCACACAATCTACAATGCGAAGCTAGCCATCTTTCAAGTGCGCGTCTGACATTTTAGCCATGTTCGACATGGTAGCCAGCCGTTTTATGTCTTTGTCAGCATTCTTTTTTGGGGATCCTTTCATTACATGGCCTAGTGAAACGGCAAACACTTCTCAGTTTTGCAGCGATCGAAAACGTTATTCTAACATTTGACCGTTGCACCACATTCTTCAAGGTATATGTGACAGTTTAGCCATATAAGGAATCACAGCCTCTTTTTCTCCTCTCCAGCATCTTCGTTTCCCGCGGTATATCCTCGAAAATTATAACACAGGCTTTCCGCTACGGACATCTCTATGTCCTCAGTGTGGCCAGCGGCAGCCGGGTGTTCTTCCTGTGGCACTATGTCAGTGTGCGGCATTCTTCAAGTCGGCGAAGCACCAATCAACGTGCGCCAAAAGGTCGCGGGAGCACGAACCTACCAGCAATACGGGTATTGCTGCCCACTTGGGCGAGCAGTGGAAAAAGTGGAAGGCAGGTTTAAAGATTATTTTTTGTTGTCCTTGTTGGCGCGACCTCAACGCCCCGAGAGCCTTTTGTAGGAACCCCTGTGCTTTCTGTGCCTCGCGCGTGCTTTGAGAAGCTTGCTAAGACGGCTGGCGTTGCGAGTATGCTGAAATATGTGGTGTCTCTGTGCAATCTCGTGTCCTGGAATTTCCGACAGTGTATGTGTCAGAGGGTTTGGAGCCATATGGCCGGCTGCCGTCTTTTCTTCTGTGTTTGTCAACGGACAATGAGGTCCGCCATGGACTCAAGTGTGTGCGTGTGTGTCTGTGTGGTTCAATGCAAGTGCGCGACCACTAACAGCAGTTTGGAATCACCCCTACCATCGCCCCTAAATATAACTGGCGCCGCCAAGGCCTTGGGAGGAGCCGTGATACAATTGGGTGAACTTGACTGGATCGTCACCAACATCTGCCGCTCTCCGACCCAGGGAACTAGGGAAGGGAGAAGTTATTTAAACGCAAGTTTTGGTCCCAGATAAGAACTCTAGAAGCTGAGCCTATGGTCTGCTGACAAGCGTCGAGGGGCTAGTGCCGTTCAGTATCACCTCGACCGCCTAGCCACGTCTGAACTCCGAGTGACTAGTTGACGTAAGAGACGACAAACCAACGTCTGCAACGAATCTCGCGGTGGTTACCCTCAAGTTAGCTCAACCTGCTCGAGAGAAGTCGTCAGATCAAGACTCCCGGGAAATCCAGCACAGCAATCGCATCCACTGCAACGAGATCGCCTCGCCAGCGTTCTTCGGGAAAGCTATGCAATCGAATCCACGGTTTATGGACTTGCTGCCGCTGCTCGGCCATGCGTATTCCATCATTTGTTTCTTTTGAACTCTGTTTTAGTGGACCACTGTTAAGTGTATTCTTTTACAGTGTTAGTTATATCCGCTGTTAATTGCTCGTTGTATTACTCTTGTCCTCATCATTTATCGATATCAGGTTCATGTGTGTTAGTGTTCTTGTGTTTCTTGTACTTTGTGTATCGTTGTCAGTGGATAGATATCTTTCTTTTCTTTCTCCCTACTGGGACCTTTTGACTGTGTGCTTGAGTACGGAACTACCAAGCGGCTTGTCCACCTCGTCGACAACTTCCCGCCGACAGCGAACGGGTGACAAGCCGTGACACTAACTGGCGTCCGCGACAGGGCGTTCTGTACAAAGGCCGCACAGTGAACGTAGAACGACAATCGTGGAGATTGATCGGTTAGTGTTATTGATACATAGCTTCTCAGTGTGGAACGCAGGTGCATGCGAATTGTGAGCGCAGAAGCTTTTGCGGTGTAGCGGCATTTTCAAAGGAATGGAGTTCGACAAGTGGATAGAACAAGGCAAACAGTGAGGCCTAGAGGGCACCGAGCTAAGGACATGGGTTGCGGAACAGCAGGGGCAGGCCTGAGGAGAGCGGGCTTTGGCTCGGGAGGAAAAATAGAAAGAGCGCGAAGAAAAAAGAGAGGGCGCGAGTGGCGGCGAAGGAAGCTGGAGAGAGGGGAGTACAGTTGTTACAATTAAGGAATCAGCTTAATCAAAGTAGGAATGGAAGCAGAGCTAGCAACGAGCAGCTAGAAGTGCAGGAAGAGCACAGTTTACGCATAAATACTAGCAGGCTTCTCGTTTCCTTTGATGAAAGAACAGACGATTTCGACGCATTTATCTGGCGGTTTGAGTGTATCGCCAGAGGTCGGAAGTGGCCCGAAGGCCAGTGGTCGATAGCGCTTTCGACTTGTTTCAGCGGAGAAGCACTTTGCGTTTACGGAAAATTACCGCCGAGCGATGCAGCGGACTACACAAAAGTGAAGACCACTCTCCTGGTGCGTTTTCTCTTCACAGAAGACGGGTTTCGAGACAGATTCAATAACGAGAAACCAGCGGGGGCTGAAACGGCAGCCTAATATTCTGGTAGGCCATTATTTCGATAGATGGGTCGAACTTTCCAAAACCAAAACCGATTTCAGCTACATTCGCGCACTGCTGATTAGAGAGACATTTTCGCATTGTTGTAGTCCGAATTTGTCACTTTACTTAAAGGAGTGGAAAGAGGAATCTTTGAAGGATATGTTAGAGCTGGCAGATCAATTCCTGGAAGCTCAGGGTGCAGCAAATTTTGCGAAAACAAAGAAATGTGATCCAGCCGTAGCCGAGAGAGGAAACTGAAAAGAAGGGAAACGACCGCGCCCACCACTATCGTGTTGTTACATCTGCAGTCGCGGGAACCACCCATCCCATCTATGTCGCAACAAATCCGCGGCCAACGCGGCCATCGTCTGTTACACATGTGGTGGAAAGGCTCACAGATCACACAACTGCCAGGCGGGCTCTAACTACAGGCGTCATGCGTTTACGCCCCCACCAAAATATCTCGCCATGATCAGAAACGCGACGGCTATCTTGAGATGAGAAATGGGGACAACGTTGAGAAATGGGGACAACGTTCCCGTCATTACCGCGATTATGGCGACGCTGCCAAAATTTCTCGCAAAGGCCTTTCCGGTTGCTTCCGGGATACTAGGATAGAGAGATATTAGCGTAGCGGGGCAAAGGATGCAACACGGTGATTATAAAGAGTAACCTGGTGAACGAATAACGGGCGCAAGGACCCTCGTCTACTTGGTTGACGGAACTGCCAAGCTGCTTGCTGCCCGAGGCGCAGGTTGACGTCGACACCGCGTACGCTACCGACCTCCTTACAGCGCTACGCATGCGGGAACCGCTTATGACTTCACTGTGGTAAATATAGAAGGCGCAAGATGCCCGGACGATCCCAAATACGAGACTGAAGAATTTGGCGGTAAGGACAAGACGAAACAAGAACCCGTGGCGGCAGCTATCACCCGCTTCAAGGCGAAGACGCAACCGAAAAGGCTTCGCAAACTCCAGGCTCGCGAGGCCGCGGCAGAGTTACCAGGCATGGACGGGTACGGGAGTGAGCAAAGAAGTGATGCGACGCTTAAGCAGTGCTTCGCTAGGATCAACCAGAAGCAGACATGCTCATGTGAGAAGGGAAGTGTCGAATTGAAACAGGAAAAAGGGTTACTCTATCGGTGTTACACAGAGAAGAACCAACGGTCAGTGCGTCAGCTCGCCGTACGGAGGTGCTACCGAGACGCCGTGTTAAAAACCGCACATGACGGTACGATGGCTGGTCACTTAGGCACTCAGAAGACTAAAGATCGAATTTCTGAGGAATGTTTTTGGCCGGGCATCATGGCCGACGTGAAAATGTTTGTCGCTTCTTGCGATATTTGCCAGCGCATGGTTCCAACGGGCAATGTGCCACGCGTTTGTCTTGGAAAGACGCCCATAATTGATATCCCATACAAACGGGTGGCTATCGACATAGTGGGCCCTATACAGCCACCCTCAAAATGCGGGAACTGGTACATTTCTACCCTTATGGATTATGCAAAGCGCTATCTGGACGCCGTAGCGCTACCCAGCATAGAGACAGAATGAGTGGTCGTAGTCCTGATCAAGATGTCCTCCCGATTTGGCGACCTCAACGAGGTGCTGAGTGATCGGAGCACAAATTTCACATCGAACCTGATGAATCAAGTGGCTCGGCTTCTCTCCTTGCACCAGCTCCACACCACCCCATACCATCCAATGGCCAATGGTATGGTGGAAAGGTTTAACGAAACTTTCAAGTTTGTGTTGAAGCGCATGTGTGCCGAAAAACCAAGAGATTTGGAGCGCTATCTGGCGCCTCTCCTTTTCACTTACAAGGAAGTTCCCCATGCCAGTATGGGCTTTTCGCTCTTTGCGTACTTAAACGGCCGACATGTGAGGGGGCCCTTAGCGATCCTGAAGGAACTGTGGACGATTGCCGACGTCTGCGATGAAGCGAAGACGACCTACGAGCATGTCTTCAATCTTCCCAACCTACTGGAGGAAACTAGGAGTTTGAGAAGGAAGGAACAGGATAGACGAAACTACAACCGCAAAGCAAAAGAGCGACAGTTTCATCCTAGAGGCAGCGTTTTGATCTTGGCTCCTACCGTCACCAACAAGCTGCTCCTGCAGTGAGTGCTCCTTCTTGAGGTCAGGGAGAAGAGACGAGAAGCCGACTATATATTTGACATGCCTGGCTGGAGGAAAATATTTCACGCGAACTTGTTAAAAGATACGAGGAGAGAGACTGCCGTCCAGCCAACGAGTGCAACGCGACATTCGGTGTCATGGAATCGGGCGACGATGGGAGCGTTCCTATCCATGAAATACAGAAATCAGAAGGGGAGAAGGACGTGAACCTGTCCGACAAGCTAAATGCTGAACAGATCAGACAGGCCCACAGTGTTATTGGAACACGCCCACCCATATTTTCTGACGTCCCAGGCAAAAGCGACTGGGTTTACTGCAATCTGGAGCTCACGACGATCAACCCCGTCCACATGAAGCAGTACACCCTTCCCTTCGCTACAGGCGAAGGCGTAGAAAGGGAGGTGAGAGAAATGTAGAGGCTCGGCATTGTGGAGACATTTAGAGTCCCCCTCCAGTTCCCCTGTGATTTCGGGAAAGAAACCGGATGGTACAAACCGGCTGTGCATTGACTTTAGGCGCCTGAACAACGTTCTGGTGGCTGACTCCGAATCCATGACTAGGGCCGACGCGTTCTTCGCAACGTTCGGTGAGAAGAGGTATTTCTCCAAACTTGACTTTGTGAAGGGCGACTAAGAATCCAGGGCAAAGATGGCCTTCCCAACAACATGCGGGCTGTATCAGTTCCGCTTTATGATTTTCGGCTTAAAGACGGCCCCTGCTATGTTTGCGAAATTGATGCGCAATGTTGCGGGAGGTGTACCCTGGGTGGAACACTGCTACGGCGATGTCCTGTGGCCACCAAAACGTGGGAAGAACACCTGAGGTGCCTGGAGCTGCTTTTCAAAAGCATCGAGGCGGCCCGGCTAACAGTGCGCCCCAGTAAATGCGACTTTGGCACGGAGATCGACTTCCCGAGCCATCGAGTTGGACGAGGCAAATTGTAAATTTGGGGAAGACGCTGGACCAGATTGGAGCTGAACCACGCCCATCAACAAAGCGGCACGTACCCGCCGTTCTCGGATTTACCGGGTACTATGGGAAATCCCTCCCGCACTAAGCCAAAATCAGCGCTCCCCTCACGGAATTCACCCGGAAGGGAGAGAGCAACTCGGTCAATAGGACATCAGAATGCTAAAAGGCGTTTCGGGAACTGAAACGCCAGATCTCCAGAGACCCGATATTGCGACTACTGCATTTAAACCAGCCCTTCATGCTTGGTATAGACATGTCCGACACGATTGTAGTAGCGATGCTTATGCAAACCCACAATAACAAACACCATCCCAAAGCTTATACCAGCTGAAAGCTACTTCCTCTGGACGCCGCCTACAGTACAGTGGAGCGCGAGTATCCGGCGTTGGTCTGGAGGGGCGGGGGGGAGGGGGGTCCACAAATTCTTCATGTACTTATACGGCGTTCCTTTTCTTTTTTCTTTTTGTCGAAACCGACTACCAACGCCCAGCTACATCAGATAGGCGAAAAAAGTGAACGGTCGGGTACTTCGATGAAGCTTACTACTTCAGGAGTATCAGTTCACGGTCCCCCATATTAAGGGAAGCGAGAATGTCGCAGCCGATTATTTGAGCTCAATATGGGGTCACTCTGCAGTTGTAGATTTTTCTGCTGTATACATAGGAGTGTAGTGTTATGTTCTATTCATTTTTTGATATAGTACACATTGTGTATTGCGTGTATATATGGTTTTGTATGCGTGAAACTGTGTTTTTCTTTTTCTCGAAAATTCCACTCGTGAGATCGAATATTATTTTATAATATTCTAAAAATGGAGGGCAGTTGCCACGATGCGGCATCGTTCGAGTCGGCGAAGCACCGATCAACGGGCGCGAAAAGGTTGTGGGGGTAGGAACCGGCGTGAAAGAAAAGTATTGCCGGCCACTCGGGCGAGCGGCCGAAAAAATTCGAAATCAGGTTTAGAGTCCTTTTTTTTTTTTTGTCATCGGCGCGACCGTGACGCCCCGAAAGCTGTTTGTAGGAACCCCTGTGTATTCTCTGCCCCGCGCGTGCACTGAGAAGCTTGCCAAGACGGCAGGGGTTGCGAATACCCCAAAATATGTTGTGTCTCTGTGCAATTCCGTGCCCATGAATTGCTGACAGTGTGTGTGTCAGAGGGTTTGGCGCCTTATGGACGGCTGCCGTTATTTCTTCTGTGTTTGTCAACGGACAATAGAGGTCTGCCATGGACTCGAGGGTGTGCGTGTGCGTCTGTGTGGTGCAATGCAAGTGCGCGATCTCTAACAGCAGGTAGGAATCACCCGTTCACTTGCCCCTAATTAAAACGGGGAGGCCAAGGCATTCGGAGGAGTCGTGATCCAATTGGGTTAACTTGATTGGATCTTCACCATTATCTGCCGTTTCCCGACCCAGTTAACTAGGGAAGAGAGAAGTTATTTGAACGCAGATTTTGGTTCCAGCTAAGTACTGTAGAGGCTGAGCCTATAATCTGCTGAGAAGCGTCAAGGTGCTCATGCCGTCTAGTATCTCCTGGGTCGCCTATCCTCGTCTGAACCCCGAGTGACTAGTTCACGTAAGAGACGACAAACCGACGCCTGCAACGAAGCTCACGGTAGTCCCCCTCAAGTTAGCTCAACGTGCTCGAGGAAAGTCGTCAAATCTAGACTTCCGCCAAATCCAGTACAGCAATCGCATTAACCGCAACGAGATAGGCTCGCCAGTCTTATTCAGGAAAGCTCTGCAGTCAACTCCACGGTTTTCTGGACTTGCTGCCGCTGCCGCGCCATGCGTATGCCATCATTTTTTTTTACTCTGTTTTAGTGGACCACTATTAAGTGCATTCTTTTGTAGTGTTAGTCATTATATCCACTGTTAATTGTTCATTCTGTTTCATTTGTCGTCATCTTGGGTATATATTAAGTCCATCTGTGTTAGTGTTCCTGTGTTTCTTTTAATTTGTGCATCATTGTGAGTCGATAAATACCTTTTTTTTTTTCTCCGACTCTGACCTCTTCACTGTGTTCGCTTGAGCACGGAGCAACCAACCGGCTTCTATACCCTGTCAACGACGTCACGCCGACGGCGAGACGGATTACAAGCCGTGACACACTAGCAGTTTTGAAATGTTGTGTGGCAGGTCTTTTCCAGCACCACGAGGTTGTACATATTTCGTCAGAGATGGCTTCATAAGTAATTTGAAACTAACAGTTATGCATACAATCTTGTTTACTTTCATCGGATACAGTGTGTATTCCGATGCAGCGATCACGTTTATAACCACAAAGGTCTGAACTTTATTCCCGGGCAGTGTTTATGTTTATGCACTACACCACTCCCAAGCCTTGCCGAAATGAGGACTGCAATGCAGGCGCATACGCAGTGCAAGACGCCTATATGCACCAACGTCACGAAGACGAAGGCAATGTACGATGCTTGGCGAGCGAAGTATTAGGCCAGGTGTACGCGCAGAAAGATACGATACGTATCAAGCCACAGCTAGGGATTCTTTGACCTGCCATTCTGAAGGTTTGGCCAAGTACGGGCAAACTCTTAGTCGCACATAAAGAATGGCTAAATCACAGAAATTAAATAGATGAAAAGTCCTGTAACATATTTCATCATTTCATTAGCAGGGCGGCGTGCTTTAATGGTACCTTAGTAGCGTAACTAATTGACCCTGCTGGTGTGAAAACAATCTGTTTGTCAAGTGCGAATATTACTGTTTAACAGCGAGACAGAATATAAGACACGCGGACGAGCGCATATTAAAATTAGTATTGTTTATTTTGAAGAGAAAGTTATGGGCGTAAAGAACCCCGAAAAACGCCAAAACTAACAAAGCAAGCACAAGCATCATTATATTGTTATTATTTTTTATTTTCCGATGCTGCATTTTGGGAAAAAAGGCATAGAAGGAGTGGGGACACAAATAACAACAATAAAAAAGAAAACAATGAATGTCACGAATCACACACATGTAGTTTACTAGAAACCTTTGCTACAAAACAATTCAGGGCAGTGTACGAGCGCAAACAGTAACTTTTGAAACAGAAAACTGGCACACAATGTGTTGTACAAGATATTGTGTGAAGTCATTCGATGGCACATATTTAGGCGAACCATCCAGTTTGTTCCGCACTTTTATGCTTTCAGGAAAAAGGGAGGACTTGAAAAAAATTTAAATGTGATAATAATGGGGCAATATGCAGTGGGGGAGTTTCACACCCAAGCGGGCAGAGGGACTTATCCACAAAACTGGAGCCTGTGATGGCATAGGACGAGTGCACAATTCTGTGCAACATGATAAGCCGTTCGGATGAGCGGCGAGGAATCAAGGGTTGTAAAATGACACTACGAGCACGCGATGATTGAACGACGTGGCGACTATATCGACTTATGATAAATACAGTTGCTATCTTCTAGTTGTATGGCGGACGAAGGGTGAGGCGACCAAGCTAACGGAGCGTACGCTAGACATGGCCTCACTGGTGTTTTTAGGCAGTAAATTTGGATTCCTTTTTTTATACAAGGGCAGTAGCGCATCGAACACGAGGACACGACAAACGTGAAAGACAGAAGCCACGAAGTCATTTACGCGCTCCCCATGGCGTCTCTTTCTCATTTTTCTTCTCTCTTAGTTTTCCGTGAGTTGTTGTACTAGTGTGTTGTACCAAGTATCCCATCAACTCGTGTTCATTCGTTGAATATTTTAGAGTTTGTTTTAAGTAATCAAGCTTACCCAGCACCTGCGAGCCTCCCTGTGCATGTTTAGGCTGCGTACGTAATAAAAATCGGGAAGTGAGGCAAAAGTGCCCGGTTCTGGATCGGTGCTATCAGGGGTGCTAAATATGCTCAAGAAGCGGTTAAAAGCCTGCGGGATGAGTGAGGCCTTCGAACATAGCTGGTCGTTTGTGATGAAAGAAGATGTCCCAGAATAAGTTGAAATAATTGTACGCCAAAACATATAATGTTTGTTTTTCTTTCATATATCTTTTCAGATGTGTTGTAGTACGTGTCCTCAGCATCAAGCATTTTAGTCCTTGAATTGCAAAGTAAAGAATGTCGGACTAAGTTGTACTTTCTTTTACGTAGACACTTATTACGGAGTATCAGTTGATTTATTTTAATGTCATACCAGGGGTGTTTGTAGCTCCGTTTCACAAATTTTCGGGGGACAAAGCTAGTAATACGTTTGATCATTATATAAGAAAAGTGGTCACTGCGCAAGAAAAAGTTGTCGTTAATATAAGCTAAATCGTGAGTGATAGAACTGTCATCAGTGTCAAACATATTCCTGAGATGGCTTTCTATCCTCCAGCAAAATCTTCATATTCAGAAACATCGCATTGTGGTCGTACAGGCCTTTGGCATTTTACACTCATAGAGACTGCGCATTGGTGCGCAGTCTCTATGAAAAAGAAGATCTAAAATAGAGGCAATTGGAGTAGCATAACTAAGTAATTACGTTAGGTCGTGATACGGTCGTAGCAATGATCGAATCACAGAGGGCTTTGGTCAACCGGGTGACAAATCATGAATGCCAGTACACGCGGGGAGCACTAGAATTACCAATTATGGCCATTTTGCGGGAATTATCTTTTTGCGTGAGCACATATTCGATAATCAGTTCAGATATATTAGAAGCTGCGTTAATCAAACGGCAGATAGCAACCTCTAGCAACGCGAAGCCAGACACATTAACTTAACCGGATATTTAGTATCCATGAGATCTGGTAAAATGTGAAACTTAAGGTTGTTCCTGAATTACACTGCCACACCTACTCCCTTGTCTACATGTCTATCTTTTTTTCTTCTTAGAAATGAGTAACCAAGCAGGGTCAACGAGTATAAGATAATATGTTATTTAACGAAGTTCCAGTTAAACAATATAAATACAGGCATCGTATCATGTAATATGCCACATGACGTTTCCGTATTCTTTAATGAGGCGGTGGCTGTTCATATTTAAAAATGTTAATTTTTGATTGCTTTTTTGCCACTCCGCCGACTTTAAAGCAGTGCGACTAGGAGCTTTAACAATAGTGTTAGTCACCTCGTCCCAAGCACGCGTAATACTGTCAAGTCTTATAGAATCGCGGTATTCATGGGCATTGCTAGCAATTCGTCTCAAACAACTAGATCACTGCCACAGGGACCAACGTACGTGGCGCACCTGTGCTGAAAAGTATTCGCTTGTATACATTCCAGAACATTTTGGCTTGCAGGCATTCCTCAGAATCTCAACCATTCCCGTTTATTCGGGAAACTGATTTATTGCTCGCCGCACATGCGTTGAGGAGGCGTTCTCGCATGTCGTCGTCTGTGATGGCGAGGCAGCGCCTCCACAATCTCATTACGAAAACTTTAGGTTCTTTTTGCTGAAATATCCCCGCTTTTTATTTTGTAGTGTTTGGCACTAGATATTACTGTATTGGTCTTAAAGTTGTTTTTCTTTTATTTTTGAAGTGGGATTCTGACCTTTCTAAATGCAAGTATCGCTGTAAATTACGCCTCAAGAGTAACGGAGATCCACAATATGCCATAAGATTTGCATTGGATGGAACTCCTTGCAACAGGTCGAAGCCCGAAATGGTAAGGACTGAATGCGTCTCACAACAGCACAAGTTCTCGGTATGAGCTTTGTTACTAATTAAAAGCCGTAACTCTGTACCACGATTTGGTATGAATAGTTCCCCATTTGATTCCATGCCTTTCTTTTTTGTCAAAATTGCCTGTTGAATATAGGTGAAATACCTCGCCTTCTTCCTGCGTGCCTTCTGCGGCTACTACACTAGTACAGGTGCTTATGAATACAAAATACAATGATTTTTCGCATGCAATGCGGCATAAATCTTGCACATTGCAATTGCTGTGAAGCACGATTTGTTACCTTAAAGGCGCCCTGAACTTCCTTTTGTCGAAGATCGAGAAATTCATTTAAGTTGAATTAGACTATTTCTGAAATTCTGTGCCGAAAAAAAAATGCATCTATACGTTCAACAGAAGAGGAGTAGTTGACAGTCCAGCGTGCCGTTCGTGGTGTTTCCGCTCCTTCTTTAATGTCTCGCACTGCGAAGGCTACGACGCAGCGGGATGTGCCATTACCACCTAGATAGCACAAGGCCTGTTCACTACGCTCCATGACGTCATGCTACTTGGCCCGAAATTTCTATTGCCAAGGCTGGCGTGACGAAAGCGGCGACGTGAAAGTCACTGTTGCTTACTCGGGAGCATCCCCATTAGATTCTATGGCAGTCGGGCCAGGTAGCATGACGTCATGGATAGGAGTGCACAGGCCTTGTGCTATCTAGGTGGTGTTGGATGTGCCCACAGCGCTCCGCCTACTGACCGTGGCGCGAAGTTCAAATTTATTTTGCATGTTCAGGCAGACGCGAATATTTTGGCCGCCTACGACACGCCGAACGTTGCAGTACTCCGCGAGCCGCAGGTGAGCTCGGCCAGTGGACTCGTCGCGGCACCCCGCAGTGGTCGCGGTACCTTCGCTACGTAGCAGACCGCGGCTACACGCAACGATGGGCTCGAGTGCGCTCTCGAGCTCATAGACTGCTGTCTAGCTGTGCTACGTGGTGCGGACCGGCTTTGTCCTGCACCAGCTTAAGAGGAAGCTTTAGCTCGGGTGCTCCTATCTAAATACATGTAAAAGCAGAATTCGTTTTTCTCGGCAACCACTGCACCAAATTTGACGAGGTTTGTTGCATTTAAAAGAAAAACTTAAAATCTAGTGACTGTTGGTTTCGAATTTTTGAGTTAGGTCTCCAATTTTTTATTAAAAATTAGCAAAATTCGAAAATTTTCAATAAACGCAACTATCAAGTTTACAATTCCGTAACTCAACAACGAAAAACGATATCACAATACTGTGATTTGCATCTAATAGAACATCTAAAGCGGACAAAATTGGTATGTTACACATGAATATAAAAAAAATTTAGCAGTATGGAAATACAGTCTTTGCAGAACCCTTGTAGCCAACGTAACAAATTCACGTAAGATGTAAAATGACATATCGAATTTGTCCGCTTTGAACGATCTAATGGATGCTGTTTACAGAAACGCGATATCTGTTTTTGATGCAGAGCTATGAATTTGTAAACTTCGTGCTTCTATTTTTTTCAAACTGTTCGATATTTGAAAATCTCTTTAACGAAATTTAAGCCCTAAATCGAAATTCCACCTCCAACAGTCACTAGAATTTAACTTTCTCTCTCAAATACAACAAATTTCATTAAAATCGGTCCAGGGGTTATCTCACAAAAACGTTTTTGCGTTTTACATGTATTTGAATAGGCCGCGCCGGAGTTGGTCCCGAGTTGGTCCCGAGTTGGTCCCGCTTTAGATGTACTATTAGATGCAATTCACAGAATTGTATTATCATTTTTCGTGGTTGAGTTACAGAGTTGTAAACGTGATAGTTTCGTTTTTTGAAAATTTTCGATTTTTGCCAATTTTTAACAAAAAATTGACGACCTAACTCAAGAATTCGGAACCAACAGTCACTAGATTTTAAGCTTGTCTTTTAAATGCAACAAACCTCATCAAATTTGGTGCAGTGGTTGCCGAGAAAAACGAATTCTCCTTTTACATGTATTTAGATAGGAGCCCTCGAGCTAAAGCTTCCTCTTAACGACAGATAGTAATCGCATCTAACTTCCGCATTTTGAAGTGCTGTCAGTAGCTTAATACGAAGCGAAGTCTGCCAAGGCGTCTAACCAGGAGCGGCCAGGAGTCATCGCGCACTGGCACGTGTGCGTGTAGTGTGACCTAAGTTCCGGTGGTTCCAGGCTAGTTTGAGTGTTCAAAACTAGTCTAAATTAGCGAGACCCAACGGCTACATCAGTAAGCAGGGTGGAGAAAGTTTAACACCTGCGCGAGCGGTCGTAGCCGAGCGTGAGCGGCTTCTTGCGGAATTACGTAATAATTACCGCAATACATTCGAAAGCAGATTTTCGCTTGCTGCGACCTGAACTACACGGCAACAGTTGGAAAAATCGCACTGATCGAAACAGCCTTCGTGATTGATCTAATTGCTACTGGGCAATAGCAGCCGCCTGCGCGAATCTGCTATATTACGAAATACGGCGTTAAGAAAAAAAAATGAAAAGCAGGCTTCCGTCGAAAAGAGAGCGCCCGAGAAAATGGTGGACTCGTGCTCCGCTCGCGAGACCCATCCTCCGCGCACGACTTCAACATTTTGCGTAGACGTTCACAGCAGCGTATGCTATCGGTGGACTGTTTTTTTCATTAAGCTTAAATGGTGGTTAGGAACCCCTTTAAATAAAGAAGCATATCTCGCGTGGTTGCGTCTGGCTCCAGGAGAAACTACTGTAGACGATTATCCATATGGAGAGTACAACTTGATCTGTCGGTGGACAGGTAATTAATAGACACAGAAGGAATCTGTGGCTCCAGTACCTACTGCACTGGAGTATGCTCTGCCGCTGCGTTGTCATTTCAAATACTCGAAGCAAATCTAGTGGTCGTTTAGTTGCAATAGCCGACGCCGCATTACCAGCCTTTAATAACTACTGCGAATAAACGAAATTTCTGGGTTGGAGATAGTCCGTGAAAGAATGATAAAAGCTTATCTTAATGGAGCGCAAACCAATACACAGACAATATAGACACGACAAGCCTGGGTACAAAAACATACACGGAACACCTAGATACAACAAAGTATCTGTTATGCATTTGATTCAGCATTTTTGCCATTAATCTATACCGTCTCTTCCCCCCCCCCCTCACAAAGAACACAGCCTAGCCTTATTTTCACTCTGTTTCAATGATCAAACTATCCAGTAAACTTTGAATGCAACCATTTTCAAGTCTTCGTCACCTGTGATGAGATATTTTGGCTTGTTACGCATAAAAGGGCGCAGTTTTTTTAGGTAGCACCTCTTCATACAAATGTGCTTCATTCAAATGGAATAGCGCTGTGGTAAGAAGGGTTAAGCGCGAACCCTACTAATATATGAGTCAGCTGGCATTGTATAGCCGACTACCAATGCCACTAACCTCATTTGATGTGTTTACCCGATGAGTTGAGGAAGCTAAGGAGTCGACAAGAATTTCGTCAATTCTTGATGTCTGGTAGTGGCTGCCTGCTGTGGCCACATTTGTTCAGGTTTAGGGGCCGGGTTTGGAATGATATCACACTCGTATGCTCATGTGTTCATGTGTGTAGTTAATAAAACTAAGCAAGCCATATGTTTGAGAAATACTAATTTTCGGCAGCAAAAGTTATCGAATAGGTAGATGTCTGATATAATTATTGTTGCCATTCAATTAATATCGCTAAACCAGGGTAGATCTTGAAGAAGCAGGTGATGCGCCTTGTGCGCAGATTTACGGCAATAAAAATAGGCCAACAGTAACTAATTTGGGCCCTTCGGTGACAAAATTAGTCGGCAAGGCATATTTAGTTCTTAAATTTCATCATCAAGCTCGAGATAATTTACATGAATTTAATTTTTACAGAGACGCCAGGTGGCTTTGTTACTTATAATCGTTTGATTTATTGACTAATAAGCTATTGTTTCTACAGTGCAACCTAAAGAATTTCCAGTCATGGTAAACGTAAGAGGAAAAGTATTCAACAAAACGGTAATATTGTCACGTGGTGGTGACGTAGAAGAACACAGTAGCAATACTGTGAACGACAAAGTAACTTTTATTGGGCGAACCTGTGCCCACAAGACAGGCTACACTTACAGCACAACGATAGCGGCGAACACGGTCGGCGATCGTCGAAAATCTGATCAGCGGGTCAAGCGCGTCGGCTTTTATACAACAGTCGTCGAATGTTCCAGACTAATCGTTGGGACCCGCATGCCTTCTACAAAGTTCTACAACATTCGAGTCACGCGATGAAATCAGATAACACAAGCTTCGGCGACAACAGACAGCCGGGTAGAAGCATCGATAACTTTCCAGAAACGTCGGATACATGCAGGCGCGTCCCTCGCTGTGCGATTACAGTTGTTAAGCGGCGAAACGTGGTCGGCCGATAAAGATAAGCACACGTGTCAATATGAGTGGTAGTAAATAAAGTAAAGGTGAAGAACCATCATGATTTACTTACAACATTGTTCCATAATTGTTCTATTTATAGCGTAACAGCGAACATCCTGCTGACATTCACTGGTTCTGCGGAATTTTTCTTTCAGATATGCAAGAACGCTGTGTGCATGTGAGGAAGCAAAAGTGTTTATTCCGAGGAGACACGACTTATTTTTCATTCTTTTACAACAGGTCAATAAAGTTTCATTCCTGTATTTACTAACTGATTACAGAAGCAAAATTAACCGCATCAAATATTACCTGACCACAAACGGCGACGTGCATATGTAGTTTCATTTTGCGTCTTCCATGGCTCCAGAATTTCTTAGACCTAGTCCTGCATTTCTAGACGGACGGACGGACGGACCGACGGACAGACAGACAGACAGACAGACAGACAGACAGACAGACAGACAGACAGACAGACAGACAGACAGACAGACAGACAGACAGACAGACACGTCTAATTGGTTCATCGCTCGGCCTCAACTTTACAAAAGCCTGCGTTTGTAAATGAGCACCTGACGCGTGAGAATAAGCAGCTACTTTGGGCTGCTGTGGCTAGGAAAAGGGAGGCTGGCTGGCGATACGTCTGGACAAAGGACGGAAAAATTTTTGCACACCGAGAGGAAGACTCGCCCGTTCTGCGTCTCAGTTCCTCAAACGACTTGGAAAAGATGATGCGGTCACTTGACGCGTCGTAGGTACAATACAGTACTTAGCCAACTTCTTTTCTCTTTTTGCTTATCTATTACCACCGTCACGTCCGTAAAACCGTCTTCTTTAAGGTACCTGGCCGGAAATTCCCATTTGTCGTTTCTTCATTTAAATGGGCGATCGTTAGTATTCAAGCATGGTGAGTTTGAATTGTTTATTGCTAACATGGGCGTATTGTTTGATATTATTATGGTATCTGAAACTTGGTACACGAAAAATTTTGTTCCGTTTACTGAACTAGGCTACAAAAGCCTTGTGTTAAACCACTCCAAACGCAGGGAAGGCGGTGTGCTGTTGTTGACTCAAGCTGGACTAAATGGGAGTATCGTTGAAGAATTTCCTGTTTCAGATGCTGACTTCGAGGTTTTTTGAGTGTGCGCAGGCGTTGTAATATATTTTCTGTTGTCTAGCGCACGCCCGACGCCGATATTAATGCTTTTTTATGTTTTCATGAAGAATTTTTTTACATCATTCGGGCCAACAAATACATCTTTTTCCTCACAGGTGACCTTAACTTTGATATGCTAAAAATTTCAAGGGCACAGAATGACTTGTCATCGTTACTGCAGTCAAATGGTTTTGCAAACACTATTGTTGTGAACTCCCCTCGCATTACCCACTCATCAAGTACCCTTACTGATCTTTTCATCACGAACACTGAAAAAAATTTTCTCTGTAGTGGTTCGATTGCAAGCGGTATAAGTGACGACTTTGCCATCTTTGCTTTCATCGAAAATGATGCGCCTACCAAGGAACCTTTTAAACCATCGCGGCGACTCCAAGATATAAACAGTGCTTCCGAAGAGGCGTTTCATGAGGATGTCAAAGCTCATGATTGGTGCCATGTTCTTGCAAACCATGGCACAAAGTCCATGTACGAGACTTTCATTACTGAGCTATTAACACTACAAATAGCACTTCCCCTATGTTGCACGCTGTAGAAGTAAGAAGTCACGAAAGCCATGGCCAACCAGTCATCTTCGCAGCCAATTCAAACTAAAAAACCGCCTTTACGGGGATTTTAATAAGAAAAATAACCTTAGCAAGTAGGAAATTTTTAGATCGTTTCGAAATCGCTTGAATGCCAGACTTAAGAGCATAAAGGAAGAGTACTTTTCTACTTATTTCTATGTCGCGGCCAACAATACTGAGCTGCTGTGGAAACGACTAAATACCTTAATTAGTCCTAAGGTTGACTGCACAATTTCAGGTCTGTGCATAAATGGTCAAATGAAAGGTGGAAAAGACTTGTCAGATGCACTCAGTGACCATTTTGTTGCGGCAGGCCAGTAAAATTCTTACAACGTAAATCCGTATCCTATTCGGGGAACTAGTGCATTCCCTTCAAGTATGATGTTTCTTTCCGACAACAGAGATTGGAGTTGTCGAGATATTTAACAGCCTAAAAAATTAAAGAACACTTGACGCAAATCACATGGAAATTTGCCCTGTCAAATATATCATAGACATAATTGCTCCTATCCTGACGCAAATGTTTAATTTAGTGCTCGAAACTAGCTGTTTTCCGCAAAAGATGCAAACAGTGAAGGTCATTACGACTCACAAGGGCGGTGATAAAAATGATGTAGGAAATTTTAAGCAGATATCTATACTATCAGTGTTATCCAAAGGATTATAAAAGATTATGCATGTGCGAATTTTTGGATTCCTTAATAAACATAATCTAATTTCCAAGGCCCAATACGGTTTTTTGAAAGGCAAATCTACAGAACAAGCACTTCTTGCTCAAAAATAATTTATAATTGATGCCTTTGAGGATAAACACCCTGTCCTAGGTGTATACATTGACTTCTCGAATGCTTTTGGTTGCGTGCAACATAGTCTATTATTATATAAACTAGAACAGTATGGCGTGCGTGGGAAGTCGAACGACCTTCTGCGTTCATGTCTACGGCACCAAAGTCAGCTTGTTTCAAATCGTAATTTCAATTCAAAGTCTAAAAGCATTAACACTGGCGTCCCTCTTCCTCCCAATTAAATTGGTCAAGAATAGCTTGAAAATAAAGAAACACAGGCTATATTTTATCGCACTAAGCACACAGTTCTAGAATTGACAGAAACCGTATATCTTGATAATGATGTAGTTAACATTGTTAATGAGGTTAAGGCGTTGGGAGTTGCATATACCGAGACACCATCATGGAACAAGCAAGGGGAAAAAATCTCCAACAAAAATAAATTGCGTCACCGGACTGAATAATAAAAACTGTCAATTACTAGTCAAAGTTAAACGTTTGATTTACAATGGATTATCTTCATCAACAGTACATTATTGCCACCTTGCATGAGGCAATACATTATTAGATAACATTAAGAAACTCAGTCTACGTCAAAAGAGCACAGTTTGTGCAATTGCTAACGTTTCATATGCCAGTCAAACATCTACTTATTTTAACGCATTTAAAGTACTAAGAGTGCAATTTATCTACTCATTCTGTCTTTCCTGTACTTACCGTTTCGCTATTAAAATCAATAACACTGACTTTATCGGTTCATTTCGTTTAGCAAAGCGACACTACCTATACAACACAAGAATTCGGGATCCTTGGCTTCAGCGATTATATGCCGCACCAATTACGGAAATCACTTCGTATTATTCCAACTTACTGCACTCTTAAACAAATATACTAAACATGGCATAATCGCTGAGACTGCATCCACGCGCAAGTCTTATTTTTTCTTATCAAGTCAAGATATGATTTGGTTCACATACACATCAAGGCGTTTTGCCACCTGCTGCTTGCTTAGTTTCAGCAATGCTGCGCATTATTTATTGCAGCAGTCAGAGACCGCTGTCAGCTGTATTTGTAGCGCATGTATGTCAATTACTGGTCTCATTCCTTTTTTTTTCTCGGAACGCTATTTTTAGCTTTGATTGTACTAACTTCTTGTTATAGGTCACAAATTTTTCTCTTTGTGTCTTTTTCGCTTTTTCTTGATCTCTATTCTTTCAGATTTCTGAGGTTATCTTAATTTTACAGGTGAGAGCAAATGGTAAACTGTTCTCCTTGCCTCTTTCCGCTTTAGATTTCACACGCTCGATACGACACTGATTTTTCAGCCTCATCTATTGCGAAATGGGTTTTCTTCCCTTTTTTGTTTATTATATGTTTGTTTTTATTTCACAGCTTTGTAATTCGTCTTGATCCTGTATTTCAGATATTTCCACGTTCTATTACAAATTAAAACCCATTCTGCTCTTTGTACAGATAAATTATAGGTTATTTCTATATCTTTTGTCACAGTGTATCTTTTTTCAATTAGTAGGCTTTAAAAGAAATTATGGGGTTTTACGTGCTAAAACCACTTTCTGATTATGAGGCACGCCGTAGTGGAGGACTCCGGAAATTTCGACCACGTGGGGATATTTAACGTGCACCTAAATGTAAGTACACGGGTGTTTTCGCATTTCGGCCCCATCGAAATGCGGCCGGCATGGTCGGGATTCGATCACGCGACCTCGTGCTCAGCAGCCCAACACCATAGCCACTGAGCAACCACGGCGGGCAATAAGTATGCTTAGTTGCTTCCCATTCACATTCATTTAGAAGTGTACCGCTGCTCACTTGCTGCTGGGCTTTATAGGGAGCCGGAGCCTTGTCAAGCTGCAGTTAGCGGCTTTCTTTCCGTCACGCCCCATATTTCTCGTGGAAAAATAAAATATACATTGATTGATTGATTGATTGATTGATTGATTGATTGATTGATTGATTGATTGATTGATTGATTGATTGATTGATTGATTGATTGATTGATTGATTGATTGATTGATTGATTGATATGCGTCTCAGTATTCCTTCTCTTTCCAGTAAATAATGCTGACTCACGAAAAAAAAAAATATGTAAGAATTTGCAACGTCTATAAGGGAAGGAAACATCACCTTCACGCAGTTATCATAAATATATGTAGGGTGTTCCCATTATCTACCATGCACCCAGATTAAAAAAAAAAAGAACAATTGGCTTACTCGAAGAAAACCTAGTGCATATTGTTTCCAGTGCAGTGGAGTATCTGTCAGTAATTTTTTTCATTACTGAGATTTAATTAGGTAATTGTATTTATTTAACTCGAGGCACACTATCATAATTATCAAAGAGTCAATGAGGCATTTGTAGGCACATCCAAAGGACATCTAACTGCAGTATTTTCAGCTACGTACTAATTATGTACAATTTATGCGAAGTCACAAAACCTACCGTTGGTGCTCCTTCCGTACCATTATCAAGATGACGAGCTGTCTCTTCGGGTTTGCGATGGGCGAAGTAGTTCCTTTCAATCAGCTTAATTTGAGGGCACTGCTTTCTGATGCGGTTGGGAGCGCAATCATGTGGTACTTTAACGCTATACCGTTAAGGAACCGGTATCGCAGAAAATCCGGTGTGGGCGTCAGACATCGCTTCAGCAAAAATATTTACGAACCACCCATACCCAGGCCTGCATGTGACGCAAAGAATTTACTGAATTGAATGTCTCATGCTAAAATACGTAGAAAAAATCGTAAACTATGACTTGCACACAACCTATAGACATTATAGCTCTCGGATTGTAATTTGACTATACTAGAAAACGTAATTGTGTTACGCAAAATCTCAAATAAACCCCTTTTCCAGTGTTTCTACCATTCACAGACCAGCTGCGGCGACCGCTACTTACGCGCACCTCCGCGCGGGTGTCTCGGGGGCCAAGGAGCGGCGCGCCCGCTTCCTTGCAGCACCTCCACCTGGCGCTCACCTCCGTCGCATCGCGGCCCACGCAAGAGGCCGCGTTTCTACGAGAAAGCCCGCCTCGGTGCATAGCGTTCACGGCCAGCGCCTCCCGGTAAACATTACGATTACATACGCTCCAGTTGCCGGGAAGCGTGAGAAGCAGTCAGATCTTTGAATGCTATTGGCGCTCCACTGTTAAAAGGGAAGCTTAAGCGTCCTCTATTTTTTTCATTCATTTTTCATGGGGTTTCCTTACCAGTCGAAAATAATTGTACGTAATTAGTATGTTGCTCTCCCCCCGGCATAATGGAAACTTTCCGCCTATGAAGGCAACCTTTAAAGATTAAGTAGCTCCGCAGTCAACACATCCGAAATACAAGGCAACACATCCGAAATACAAGAGAAGATTCCGGCCAAGAGACGCCAGCTTGGAGTATAAAGACCGGAGTCAAGTCTCAGATACTCCTCCAGCACCCAACCCAGCCTCGACGGAGTGTGGCCATCGCGGTAACGATGGTAGACCTACCACAACACAGCAGCCGGCGTCGGCGCACAGCTCACCAAATCGGAGCGACTCACATGAGCCGATGACACAGACCAGATCAGAGGAGCCAAGTGAAGCTGAAAGTGAGTATGGACAATATACATCCGATGTGGTTGACGATGTTGGTAATCTACGAAGGTCTGCACGCATCAAACGCGCGCCAAACAGGCTTGCGTACTCCTAAGACTTTCAACAATTGCCTTAGGCTTTCATGTGTGAGTGTGTATGCGTTTCTGCGTCTTCGCACATCAACGTACCTTAATTTGGGGGTGCCTACAAATGTCTGTCATTTGTGGGTGCCTACAAATGCCTCATTGACACTTTGATAATTACGACAGTGCTTCTCGAATGAGATAATTAATTATAGTTACCTGAATAAATCTCAGTAACGAAAAAATTACTGGCGGCTACTGCACTGTACTGGAAACAATATACACTCAGTTTTCGTGGAGAAACGCAATTGCTCTATTTTGAAGTCTTGGTGTATGATGGTTGGAACATCCTGTATGATTTACTCAGTAACCGAAATGAGGACAAGTCAGATTCACTCGAAATTAGAATCAACCGCAGTCATGCGCACCAGAATAAAACAAGGTGAGAAATGCTTCAGTTTTTCGGGAAAAGAGAAGCAGTATTATTCATAGCGAAGTATGAAACAATTTCACGAAGGAACGTTACACCCCCGAGAGACGACAGGTTCTATAGGGTGCGAGAGGACTCAAGCTTTTGAATTGAACAATTCTTCGAGGTCACACAAAGTTTCTTCAAGTACAAGTTATTTAAAGATTATATATATATATATATATATATATATATATATATATATATATATATATATATATATATATATATATATATATATATATATAGATAGATAGATAGATAGATAGATAGATAGACAGATAGATAGATAGATAGATAGATAGATAGATAGATAGATAGATAGATAGATAGATAGATAGATAGATAGATAGATAGATAGATAGATAGATAGATAGATAGATAGATAGATAGATAGATGTTGGGTTCGGAAAGCTGGTCGGGCCCCAGGCCCCCCTCCCCCCGGAATAATGGAAACGTTCCACCTATGAAGGCAACCTTTAAATATTAAGCATCTCCGCGGTCCTATCTGCAGGCAACACATGCAGTCATGGAGGCTTACGGAATCAGGGTGTAGACGAGCCGTATGTAAAAATACTGAAAGATATCTATAGCGGCTCCACAGCTACCGTAGTCCTCCGCAAATTAAGCAACAAAATCCCAATAGAAAAAGGCATCAGACAGGGAGACACGATCTCTCCAATGTTATTCACAGCGTGTTAACAGGAGGTATTCAGAGACCTGTATTGGGAAGAATTGGGCATAAGAGTTAATGGAGAATACCTTAGTAACTTGCGATTGGCTGATGACATTGCCTTGCTTAGTAACTCGGGGGACCAATTGCAATGCATGCTCACTGACCTGGAGAGGCAAAGCAGAAGAGTGGGTCTAAAAATTAATCTGCAGAAAACTAAAGTAATGTTTAACAGTCTCGGAAGAGAACAGCAGTTTACGATAGGTAGCGAGGAACTGGAAGTGGTAAGGGAATACGTCTACTTAGGGCAGGTAGTGACCGCAGATCCGGATCATGAGACTGAAATAATCAGAAGAATAAGTATGAGCTGGGGTGCGTTTGGCAGGCATTCTCAGATCCTGAACAGCAAGTTGCCATTATCCCTCAAGAGAAAAGTGTATAACAGCCGTGTCTTGCCAGTATTCACGTACGGGGCAGAAACCTGTAGGCTCACGAAAAGGGTTCTACTTAAGGGGGGACGTGGCTTTGAAAATCAACTTCCTTATTTCTTCATGGATATTGATGAAAATTGGCACAAATGTTTAGAATGTCTCCATGATTCTTCCATAAAGGTTTCAGTGTGCTACCTCGAGAACATTTTATTAAATCTGATTCAGCAGAATGTTTCAACCTCGAACTTTGTGAAGAGCCTGGGGAACTTAAAAAACGTGATAAAAGGCTTGTTAAGTACTGACTGCATAGCTAAATGCACGCTGAAGGTCGTGATTCTTGCTTTTTTTTCAACACAAATATTTCGGAGTGTCATTTTTTACGTTACCTTCGTACCAAGCACACTTTCGGGGTGAACGAATAGCCACATCACAAATTTATAAAACGTCCAGGCCGAAAAGCAAGAATGTCACGACCTGCACTGTAGCCCAAGGAACCAGACAAAAAAAACAGAGTCAGAATAGCCCAAACGGTGACAAAGGAATCAGCTCCGCAAACTGGGCAGAAAGGCAAAAACACCGTTTTGAGAAAAAGGCATTCAAAGTTTTGCCTTGCCTCCACTCTTCTAAAATGCACCAGGATTGTATTCTTTGCTGTCCTTAGCACAGCGGGGCTTCTTGGGCATGTGGCCTTTCATCTGATGTTCTTTAGATGCCTTCTTTTTTCGTAGGGCATCCTTTTCTGCAGCTCTTTGAAGGTAATGCTTTCCTGGCTTCAAGCCAAGTGAGGCACAAAACTGTCTGTATGCACGAAGCGTTCCGGCGTTGTACTTGCAGACTGCCTCATTGAAAGCTGTCTCCGCTGCGATCAATGAAGCATTTTGCTCTTTTGGTAGAATTGCCAAAATGACAGCGTGGAGACTCTCGGCTGCATTCTGAGTCTTCTTGCCTTGGCAACGGCTCAATAGCTGAGGATCCGAGAGGCGTTGATACACAGGCAGCAACGCAGCTGAAACATCTGTTTCCAATTTGTACTTATGTTCTGGCGGAGCTTTACCTTCAGCTTCTGCAGCCTGGTGTCTGCACCAGCTCAGGGGTCCTGGAGGGCAGAGCTCATGATGAGGGTCTTTATCTGTTGAAGTGATATGATAGAAGGTTGCCATTATGGCCCTTTGCATATCATCTACTTCAATATTGTTATGTATGGACATGCCATAATAATTGGTGAGCTTTTTGATTAGGTCTTGGGTCAGGCCACCCTTCCCTCCAATTGGTGTACTTCTTCTGCTTTTTGAGACAAGTGTTCGCAGGGCTGTACCCATCCTCTTTTTCACGTGATTGATACAGTCCTCTTTGTTGAATGTAATAAAGCCATAAGCCTTGTCTTCACAAAGGGCCTGGAAAGTACGGCTATCCCCATCACAAACAATAGATGTGTAGCGGAGGTCATTCCTTTCCAGTGACCTTCTGAACAAGATCAACGCTGCCTCGGCCTCCTTTCGGCTTGAGTTTGCATCGGTGTTCTTTTGGCACACGTGATTCTCTTTCCATTCACTGTAGCCTTCATCGTTTTCTTTCGGCTCAAGCGTGCATCCATGGCATCTGTTCGAGAGCACAACGCAGTCAAGCACCAGACCAGTGTAAAATTCAATTATTGTGCCCACACCAATATGGGATGCATGACCACGTGTCATCCATGTCCCGTCGTAGACTACCGTGACATTTTTTGTGAATGCCAGGTCCATTTCGCTGTAAACTTTCCGCACGGCTGCCACAGCATCAGAAAAGAGACTTGCCGCAGCCATCTCACCAGCAGGCCTGAATGTTGATTTCAGATGTCTTTGGAATGTCTTATGGCGCAAGCCTCTGTGTGAAACGTTCATTACTGACCAAAAGTCATTCAATGCAGTTCCCCCTCTGCCGGTGGTTTTAATTGCTTGCATTGCACGCATATTCACGTCAAAAGCCTTTCCACCCTCTACTCGCGGCGATGACCATTCACTTGCAACAATGCCGCAGATATTGCAGGTCAGTAGCATTCGTGCAGCCAATCCATGCCTTGTTCCCAAATGAACAGTCAGTGCCAACTGAGAGCATTCTTGGAACAAGGCATTCTTGTACAAAGCATTCAATGCTGTGACCTGCACAACCAAAAACTCATCCGCCAGCTCCACATCGGCACAACTTCCACTCTCACCTGTGAGCTTCATTTTTCTCTCGGTCGCCGAAACAGAACTGAGTGATGCTTGCATTGTCTCGGCTCGCCCACGAGAAGCTTCTATCGATATGTAGTGCTGTTCCAAGTGAGCCTGAATTGTACTGCCGAATCTCGACTGCGTTTCATCCACGCGCGAGGTGCTTGATCGCGGGTCCGAGTCGTCGGCGCGTGAAGTGCTTGGTCGCGGGTCCGAGACGTCAGACGTCGGCGCCCGAGGTGCTTGGTCGCGGGTCTGAGTCGTCGGCGCGCGAGGTGTGTCGTCGCGGGTCCGAGACATCGGCGCGCAAGATACGTCGTCGCGGGTCCGAGACGTCGGCGCGCCAGGTGCTTGGTTGCGGGTCCGAGGCATCCATACATTGAGGGAACTAATGCTGTGTGTCCACGATGTCCGCGCCGCACAGAACATCAGCAGAATCAGCACTGGAAGCTGTTGACGACGCTTTACTTTTGGGCATCGGAGACTTGCGCTTACGGCTGCCAAATTGATGCTAAGTTTTGTATTTCTTCTTGCGCCGTCGCCGATCCATGATCACAGCCGAGATCCAACGCGAAACTACGCCACGGAGCCGCTACCGAAACTATGGAGTGGCTCGTGATACGGGCGATGGAGAACCTAGCTGCGGGAAGAGCAGACGACGCGCGGCACTTCGCCCGCCGTTGCTAGGGGCAACCGCTCCGAAGACCACCGGGGCCGCGCGCCACTGTCACGTGGCGCGCGCCGCCAATCAGGAACCTCCGCGAGATCTCGAAACTTTTGCTTTTTCTGCGTTTGTTTTCGCTCGGAGGAGGCCGGGAAGGCGGCAGATTTAAAGTTGAAGAAATGCTCTTTCTGTTGCGACCAAGATGGCGGCGCTCGGTTGCGCCGTTACGGAGATATCGTGGCTTAAAAAACACCGTCTTTTTGCGATTTCCGCAAAACTTCTCGTCACCGTGGCTGATACAACAATTTTTTTAAAGCACTTCTAAGCGGTTTTCAGGGAAGATATTTTGGAATCAGCTAGAGAAAGGGTTATAAAAACTGAAAATGTGATTTTCGAAAAATCGGGTTTTCGGTCATTTTTCGCGATGCGAAAGCCATGCTATTCACAGCGTGTTTACAGGAGCTATTCAGAGACCTGGATTGGGAAGAATTGGGGATGAAAGTTAATGGACAATACCTTAATAACTGGCGATTGGCTGATGATATTGCCTTGTTTAGTAACTCGGGGGACCAATTGCAATGCATGCTCACTGACCTGGAGAGGCAAAGCAGAAGAGTGGGTCTAAAAATTTATCTGCAGAAAACTAAAGTATAGTTTAACAGTCTTGGAAGAGAACAGCAATTTACAATAGGTAGCGAGGCACTGGAAGTGGTAAGGGAATGCATCTACTTAGGGCAGGTAGTGGCGGCGGGTCCGGATCATGAGACGGAAATAATCAGAAGAATAAGAATGGGCTGGGGTGCGTTTGGCAGGCATTCTCAGATCATGAACAGCAGGTAGCCATTATCCCTCAAGGGAAAAGTGTATAATAGCTGTGTCTTACCAGTACTCACCTACGGGGCAGAAACTTGGAGTCTTACGAAAAGGGTTCTACTCAAATTGAGGATGACGCAACGAGCTATGGAAAGAAGAATGATGGGTGTAACGTTAAGAGATAAGAAAAGAGCAGATTGGGTGATGGAAGAATTGCGAGTTAATGACATCTTAGTTGAAATCAAGAAAAAGAAATGGGCATGGGCAGTACATGTAATGAGGAGGGAAGGTAACCGATGGTCATTAAGGGTTACGGACTGGATATCAAGGGAAGAGAAGCGTAGCAGGGGGCAGCAGAACGTTGGTGGGCAGATGAGAGTAAGAAGTTTGCAGGGACAACAGGGCCACAATTAACACATCACCGGGGTAGTTGGAGAAGTATGGGAGATGCCTTTGCCCTGCAGTGGGCGTAATCAGGCTGATGATGATGATGATGACGAAGTCACTTTAATGGCCCTTATGATGCTTCTGTGTACCTCATAAAATCTTTTATTTGGCCAATGTGGCAAGAATGTATAGTGTGAAGCAGTAAGAACAGGGCACGCTAACTTCTAATCAAAAGGTTTATTGTGAAAAAGCAGTGATTTATAAAGGTTACCTGAAATAGTACAGCAATAAAACCTGATAAAAACTAGTGCTCGATGAAATCAAACATAAAAACGAGAAAGAGAGAAAATAAATACAAATATACAAGTCCAGGAAAAAAAAAACATTGTGATCACCAAGTGCGCATGTGGCTACCTTCCAATAAACTCGTTTTTCTCCCAATGGAATGGAACTGGAAGAGCGTGCTTGCATAAGCAAGCTGTCAGTCCATCTATTGGAATAACAACAGTGTTTCTTGAAAGGTGCTGGCATGCACGATTGGCAATTATAATAATTTTTTTCCTGCACTTGGAATTTTTATGTATTTTCTTTCTGTAGCATTTTTATTTATGTTTGGCTGCATCAAGCACCAATTTTTATCTAGCCATCAAAGATGTCTTTTTTCTTCCTGGTAATTTGTATAACTCCCCACATTTTTACAATGAACCTTAGCTGAAAGTTAGTCCTCATCCATTTCTAGTGTCATCCTGTGGATACTGCTTCATGCTATGCACCCTTGCAACATTTGTGTGTGTGTGTGCGTGCGCATGCATGGACTTGGATGTGAAATAGGCCCTTGAGCAGAGGTATCAGTCTTCTCCTGTGCAGCCTCATGAATTCATTGCAACAGAAATACGATGGACAAGAACGAAATGCACACACAGAGCGCTTCGATGTTGTCTGTTGTCTATCTGTTGCGCTTTAGGTAATAATGAATACACACCAACTCATCCAGTTTTCAGTTATTATGTCGGGCTTATAAGCCCGCTTGTGTCCTGGAATATCTGCATGCCTATGTATCCTGTAATTTAAATCTTGGCCATGTGCTTGCAAGTCGCGTGTCAATCTCCTGATTTTTCTGACAATGTGTGATGTGCAGGCCCAGACAGTTTCTGGTGAATCCATGCAGGTGTGCAGGGTGTAATTTGCACAAGTGCTGCTTTGATTGCTTTCAGTTCAGCTTTTCTAGGTGTAGGATGACCTGGAATGGTACTCACTTATATGGGGTTTAATTTTGTGCAGCGTCATACTACTGTTACACTGCTATTGCCACATCAGCATACTATATGTGCTTGATGTTTGTGTGCATCTTCATGATTAGCAACCTCCTCTGTGTGCTTGGCAGTTGTATATAGTCTCCTGGCCTAATTGTTTGCCTTCATATTGCACGGTATGGGCCTGTTGTGTTTCAAGTTCAGGTGCTCCCGAGGTTGTTTCTGAAGGGAGGGGTAGTTGTCTTTGCATCTCATATGCTAGCTGGCATAGTATCTTGGGACCAGATTCTGAGCTCTTGAGGCAAAGAATTTGTGCCGCAGGCTGCAATTCTACTCTGTCTAGGTGCTTGTTTGTTTGCTCTTTCTCATAGAGGTCTTCAAGCATGGTAAGCCGGAAAGACCTGTTATTACCCGATGCCTGTATTCAATGAGTTGTCTTTTTTGTGTGCTGCTGGTAATTCATACCGTACAATACCTTGGACCCAAGCACAGCATCTGCTATTTTCCATAGTATCCACTCGTCCACCCCCCATGATTTCAATATTATACTTTCACAAGGTGTAGAATTTGCCTCCAGGCATGGCATAATTGTTTCACCCATAGAGTTTCCTACAAAAATTACTAGAGGGAACTCTGGCGCTGCAGTCGTTGTCCTACCATGGGAATGATGGTAAGTACATGGATTTGTCTGATCTTCGTGCCTGTGGATTCAGACGTTCTTAAGGCTTTGTATATTACGCTATATAAATCTTATTGTCGTATATTTCAGCGCAATCTATATTATTCGAAGTGCAGAAGACGCCGGGAATGCATACAATTGCTATTAATTGCAACAATTGAGCTTGTGCAGGTGGCCAAATCGAAACGCGCCAAGCGTCTCAAGGCACTGGCATGCCCGCGATAAATTCATAAGGACGTTTCATTCGCTTGTCGATGCGTGCGTCTGTGGCTTAATGATTTCAATATCAAGTTTCTGTGCTAGAGTCCCTGTGTTCGAATCCTGCCGTCTGGCAATTTTAATGATGGTCATTTAATTATTTATTACGCAATACACTGTTGAAAATGACGAGTTTAGAAAGTCACAAAGCCGTTTGAAGCCAAAAGGACGAAGTTTAGGCAAATCCATGTACTTCCCATAATTCTCATACTGGGACAACCGCTCCCATTGCAGCTCCCGTAGACACGAGCGCCAGTGTTCCCTCTAGTAATTTTTGTAGGAAACTCTATGGTTTCACCGACGCGCTGGCTCTGCCGTCATGGTCTTACACTAACTGAGGATTTGTGGATGTTGACTTGCGGGTATGTTTGTCCAGCTTATGTGGAGCACAATGTGCAATCTGGGGTAGTTCTTGATTCTAGTCTTTTTTCCGATGTCGATGTAAGCTGACTTATCAGAAAGTGAGAGGCCAGACTGGCCAAGAAAGTTTGCAGTGTTGTCCAGAGCTTGTTGCATCATTCTTGATTTCTGTATAAGATAGCTTTCCTATGGACTGCAGTACACTATAGGCTGTAGTGTTTCTTGTAGTATGCCTGTGTTGTTGGTGTGGGTGGGCAAAATGTACCTCCAACCCTCACCTGGAATTTTCTGCCTTTCAGAAAATTACTGTTTAACTTTAAGTGCTCTACCAGAACTTTCTTTGCTCATCGTTCCTCTTATTAGAGTAGCATGAGCTACTGCTGTTAAAAGCCTCTTCATTCTTTCATAAGCGGTATTACACAAGGCCCTGCAATAAAGTTTCTGCTGCTTATGGCCCACTCATATCTGCTGGAAGGGACAACTCTTGAAAAAGGTCTTCTTTGTGCTGTGTGTGCAACATAGTATGAGCATTCACGCCTTGACATATATACATCTGTAGAACCAGCTTCCTGACAGAGTACTTGCTATACCTGATTATGCTTATTTGTGCACTGCTGTTGAACAATACATATTGATGCAATGAATGCTTACACTCGAACGATCACGAAAGTTGGTTGTTTTACAATTGTGCCCTTTGCTTTCGATTGGTGTTAGATATTGCATAAGCATGCCCCCCTACGCGATAGTATGTGAAAGTTTAAGGGTTCAATAAAAAGTGATGAACTAAATCTAAGTGCAAGAGCCTTTTTTGACCTATGACTCCCATCGAAATGAGACTTCCATGGCTGGCACTTCAACCCCTCGCCTTTAATAGAGGTGCAGTAAGGATGCAAAGTCCGCAACATATTCAATGTTTATTGGTTTCTGTGGAAGAAAAATAAATTCTCCAGAGAAGAGGTGCAACTTAACGTGCATGTAATATTCGAAAACAAATTAACGACGCTGTTTATTCAAGCTACGGATTTAATGCTGTCGTAGAAAATTCATTACGATAGCCTACACTTTTGCCATGTCAAATTTAATAAATCAGGTAAGATAACCTTTCAAGATGCATCGGGGTATTCACGCTTGAAAACCGATAAGAAGATGCAACACAGCACAACGTTGAAACATTGCATACTTTGCCGTCTTGTCATTTGTCCTTGTCGAGGTTGAAATTATTTAAGCTGCTCCGTACGCGCGATTTTGGTATGCTATTCAGCAAAAGAAAATTGCGAAAACCCCAAAAGGCCATGTCGTCTCGTGGCAACTCGCAAAGGTGTACGAAGCAAACGTGAATATGCACTTCATTTGCTGCGTAGCGTGTCATCAAACGGGTAGAAATGGGAGTATGGGACCTGCGGTACAAGTTTTTTTATTCTCCCTTAGCGTACGTACCGAATTCGGTAATCCACATCTTCGCGCATTGCACTTGTTGAGGGAGAGGCCATTTCCCAAAACAAACCGGCGAAATAGCTTTCCGCGCAATTTCGACGGAAAATCGCAGCGATCGCTGCGACTGTGCGACCAACCGGTTGGTCACAGCCGAAATTCGGGGGGCCGGCACTGCGACTGCGATTTTCGTCGCAAACGACGGAAATCGCATCATGTGCTTGATTATGTGCATGCAGATAATCATATGCTTTCTGCGAGGCAAAAAGAAAAAAAACTCTGATCTACTGCTCCCCGGAAAGCCGTAGGATAAGGAAGTTGTAGATACAAGCCTCGGACGCCCCATGCGAATACAAAAAATATAAACGCCTCCATGCGTGCGTTAAAACGCAAGATAACGCGATCGCAAAGCCGTCGAGCGGTCGACATCACTCCGTTGTCCATCCGCGCGGCCACCAGGTGCGGCCTATTTCCAACGACCACCGGAGCGGGCTCATCGCGTCGTCCTTTCCTTTGGTAGGGGCATAATAACGGTCGCGGCGGCACGGCAGCAGCGCAGACGTGAACATGGACGGCGAAGCGGCGAGCGAGGCAAAGCGACCGCGACTCGACGACGAGGCGGGTACACCGGCGGCCGGGGCCGACAATGGCGAGCAGGCGGACGACGCGCGTCCCAACGGTGACGGTCCGGACGCCGCCGCCGACGCCGCTGACAAGGCCAAGCGCGGATTCGTGAGTGTCTCCTTTTCTGTCGGCTATGGCCAGCGCGTGAACACCGCTCTCGGCGCAGCGCGTCGAGGCCACGGGCTGTGCCGGCACGCTGCTCTTCACCGGGGGCACCAACTGGGACACGATCGGCCGCAGACCCAAAGACAAGCAGAAGGCGGCCGCCGCCGGTGAGTGGCCTTTGTGCGCCATGGCGCAGTCAATCAAGCCGTGACATACTCACGTGCATAGGGTGCAAACCGCGGTGGCTGATGATCCTCGCCTTTGAACATTGGAAGGCGTGTTTCAGTTATGAAGTTACAAATCAAAATACTTGTTTGATGTCTTTTTTTTTTTCAGAATTAATATTTTTTTTTTTTTTTACAGTGGTTAGGGGGGGGGGGGGGCGGAGGCTCCTTAAGCTAAGTTATTCGGTGTGATCCTTATGCGTCTGTGCCCAATCTGATAATACCGGTGTCACACGGCCACTTTCGATCGCGATCCAGATCGAAGTTCTCGACTGCGATTGGCTCCCTCGCGCAGCTTGCGCAAAGGAACCAATCGCGATCAGAAATGAGCCGTGTGACACCCGTATAAAATGAGATTGACTGGCATGCCCAGGTTTCATGAACCAAACGCTGAGAAATGATAGTTGCTGCTTCCCGACATAACGGTAATCACCATTCTGTGCTTGTCTTCTGGCGCTAAAATGTTATCCATGTTCGTATGCCAACACCCCCAAACACACGGTTGTACCGCAGTACTTCCAAAGTACATATACCCACGCTACAATAACAATAGTGTTTCGGTTCTTTGTTGACTTATTTTGGGCCTAGGGAGGAGGATGAGCCAGTTTTCCCCGCCGACTAGAAATGTATTGGAAAACAGTGAGATCAGTTCTTGCGGAACCAGTACTTCTGAGCCCTTGCTTCCCTTCTTTCATTGTTCTTACCAATCTCTGGTCCCTCTCGTGCGTTGCACTTAATGCTGCAAATGTCTGGTTGTTCATTTTGTTACTGCTTGTCATTGTTCTGAAAATCCTGCATGCGAACAAGTTACTCTGCTTCAATTGGTTCTGAACTATTTGTAGCATTATTATAAGTATATATAGCACTGCACTTACAGGACTAATCATATATTGTAATGAGAAGTTTTAAGCAGATCAGAACTGTTGCAAAGTAGTGTTTCTTGAAGCGATAAATTGCCCACCACATCCTCCCCTGCACCTAGTTTGCTTTGCCTATTTAGCATGCTTGCCAGTAAAGCCCTGTAATAGAGTTCTAGCTTGCCCAAAAACTTCTTGTAATTTTGTTTTACCGGGTAGGTGCATGGCAGCAACAACGCTAGTAGCAAGAGCTGGTGCTCCTGACACAGCAGCAGCGGCACAGATTGTTTGGGCCAGAGCCAATATTGAGAAGTGTAACATTTTTTGTTGACTTCGATCGAAGCAGATCCTTCGGCTTGATCGCATGTGTAGGCTTGAAAAAGAAAATCGTTGGCAATGAACCACTTTTTGATCAGCAAACCGCCTTAGGGTTTTTAGGTAAAAAAACACCCTGAAAGTCATTTGGCCACGTAATTTTAGCACATGATTAACAGCCCTTGTATGCAAGAGCTCTTTTGAAGCTCTTGTGTCACTGTTATGTTTTGTTGTATCCCGTTTTTAATGAAACCTAATTGCCATAGCCCACATCACTAACCAGTCAGTGTCAAATATTTTACTACTTATATGTCATATGCCATTTACAGCGAGTGCTTAGGCCCTTTTACAGCCATGTCACATTTACCATGACGAATTCATTGCCCATGCCATCTGCAATATATTGTAACATTACCATGTGTCATGGCACTCTTTGGCCATAACTGGCTCTTCTGCCAAGGAACACCACACGTCATCATCATCCACACAGGCAAGTCTACACAATATGGACTGTAGTACAAAAGATCGCTGACAAACGCAAAGACACAGTCATGTACACTAGTTCCTTAAGCACACGGAAGGCTCTACACGTGAAATCCAAATGTGAGCCCTTGTTAGGTGGCATTTTAAACATAACGTCAAACAAATATAGTAGATCAATTAGGTTTTGCTGGTGTCCAAGCCATGTTGGGATACCAGGTAATGAACAAGCGGATAGATGCGCATCAATGTCAGTGTACAAAGACATAACCCGTGTGTCTACCAACCGAGAAAACAGGGAATTTTACTTAAAAGGAACGAAAGTCGCGGTAATGCTGGCTTGAGTAACAGACAGGAATTGTAACAAATCGTCTTTGACACCCTGCCATCGGCTGGAGGAGTTGCCAGGGTACAGTCAACGACCGACTTTCCGGATGCCCGATAATTTGGACAGCTTCGCGGTACACCACGTACCCCATAGAGTCAATGTATATCAGCACATCTGAAATTTCGGACGCAAGAACCCTTTGCCATTTGATTTTCCAGACATTTTGCCGTGACCGCAAGTCTAAAACAGCATTAATAAAAGCCACCACGGCTGCAGTTTTGATTACCTGGCCGCCTCGAACTGGCACTCTCGCACACAGATCTGCTGGCAGCTGTAGCCACCACTGTGGCCATGATAGGCCTAACTGCTTCAACATTCGCTATTAAGCTTCTTGCCATTGAGTGTTGTGTTTTTAATTGAAAGAATTTGCCGCTGTCAGCAATGGCACCAATGGCTTTTGTGGTCCTTGCAATTGGCTTCGAGGCTCGGAAAGCACGGTGTGTTGCATAATGCTGGTTCCCGAAAGTCAGCTTCGCCTCTTTACAGAAATGTTACTTAGCGAAGCATGCACAAAAGTGTTGTGGTGAAGCATAAACGTGGGAAGGGGCTATTGCCACCAGACACAGTATGTATTCCTTAATTATATGCACATGTACTTGGTATCTCCTGTCGCAGTATAAGCACCGGTATGCCTCATATGTGTACCGACAATCCTTTAGAGCTTTTTCCAATGTGCCTGTGGCAGTTTGAACCCTTAAATGCAATAAAAGACAAGCATTAATTTTTTCCAACTGGCCGATTTTTCAGACGTTTTCGCGGCCCCTAGGAATACCTTGATGTGTGCCATTGCACAACACATGCTAGAAATTGCATTACTCAGTCTAAAAGCACACGATACACAGATCAAGATAAAAACCATAGCACTCTACTTCCAGCAAGATTACTGGAAAAATATTTTTGGGTTAAAGGAGAGTGATAGACCTCTAAACCTTAGTAAATGTAGTGGCAAACCTCGGAGCGCAATAAATAATTTAATATAACAGGCTTTCTATGGCTAGTTTTGGTTTCATTCTCAGGAGGATGCTCTTTTGTGACGTTATATTGCAGTGTGTAGTCACGTGGGAGTGCGACACGGTTTTTTGCTTCCTCCAGCTCACTTGGTTGCCTTGTATGCTGCTACTAGTTGTGAGAGCTGACATAGCAACAGAGTGGACGACTGAGTGAGCCGGAGAGAGTGTTAAACATTGCAAAGTCCTGCTTTCACATGACCGCATACTGTGACATGACATTGCAATGCAGTAGAAAGGACACCAAAACTGACCAAAGAGGGGATTATATTAAAGGGGCCCTAAAACACTTTTCGAACTAATCATGGAATTACCTCGCTATTCGAGTATGTTGCCTTGTAAATCTCCTGCCGCAAATTTTGTTTCTAATTTATTAAGTATAAGCAGAGTTAGATGTAGTTATTGCACTGGTGAGTGGATTTCTCTCTCCTTTCGTCTCCATTAATTCACTACAAGCTTTGCAGTGGAAAAGCCAAGGGCGCAAAGCCCTGCCTAAATGTTTGTCTCGGTGGCGACATTTGTCGCAGCACCCAGTGGCAGCCGTGGCAGATGATGCTATATGGAACATTGTGTGTAGACTGCCAGTCCACAGATTAGCTGTTCATTCACTCTTTTGGAGAGCGCAGACATATGTATATATATATATATATATATATATATATATATATATATATATATATATATATATATATATATATATATATATATTGTTACGTAGGAAGACGCCGACGAAAAGCTATATACAAGTATATTTAGAAGGCAATACGCCGCGCTTGGCCAAGAGGCAACAGCCCGCGTTATCCTCTAATCGTCATCGTCGTCGTCTTCACCCTGCTCGCCTATTTGTCATCGCAAATACTGTTCCTTAGCACTACCCCAGCGGCAAAAGCGCCGTCCCGGAGCGACTAAACACCGGACTCGGAAGCAGTGTAGTAGGCCTTGAGCCTACTGACGTGCACAACATCACTAGATGCCAGAGTAGAGGACGAGGTTGAACGCACAGGAGCAATTTCGTACGTCACAGGCGTCACCTGGCACAGCACGCGGTAGGGCCCTGTGTATCGCGAAAGAAGCTTCTCTGAAAGTCCGACATGACGAGAGGGCGACCACAGGAGCACGAGCGCACCAGGCGAAAACTGTGCGTCACGGCGTCGGGTGTTGTACTGACGCTGCTGAGTGGTTTCCGAGGCCGTCAGTCGAGTACAGGCAAGCTGGCGTGCATGGTCAGCGAGGGCGATGGCGTGGCGCGCATACTCGCTTGTTGAGATCGCAGCAGGAGGAAGTGCCATGTCTAGGGGAAAGGTCGGTTCGCGACCGTACAATAGGTAAAATGGAGAAAATCCTGTGGTGTCGTGCCGGGAAGAATTGTACGCAAATGTGACGTAAGGAAGGGCAATGTCCCAGTCGTGGTGGTCCTTGGAAACGTACTTGGACAGCATATCAGTAAGCGTACAGTTTAACGCTCTGTCAGGCCATTGGTTTGAGGATGGTATGAGGTAGTCAGCTTGTGTTGAATGGAACAGGAATGCACAATTTCGGCGATAACTTTCGAGAGGAAGTTATGACCACGGTCAGTAAGCAGCTGTTGTGGGGCGCCATCAAGTAAGATAACGTCACGCAAGAGAAAGTCCGCGACGTCAGTGGCGCAACTGATAGGGAGAGCCCGCGTGGTAGCGTATCGGGTGGCATAATCAGTTGCGACGGCTACCCATTTGTTCCCAGAGGATGGCATGGGAAAGGGACCGAGGGGGTCTAATCCAACACGAAAGAGCAGTTCCACAGGGATGGTGATCGGCTGAAGATGACCAGCAGGTAGCACCTGAGGTGTTTTCCGACGCTGGCAGGGATCAGAGGCAGCAACATAGCGTTGGACGGAGCGATCGAGACCAGGCCAATAGAAGCAGCGGCGGACACGGTCGTACATGCGGGTTACCCCAAGATGTCCTGCAGTGGGTGCGTCATGCATCTCAAAGAGCACAGTCTGTCGTAGATGTTTTGGTATGACAAGAAGATTAGAGCCGTCAGGGAGGAAGTTCTTTCGGTACAGAATGCCGCCCTGGAGGACATATCGGCGAACGGATATGTCGGTTGGTGTAGAGCGCAGACGCTCGATGAGTACTCGCAGCGATGGGTCCCGGTACTGCTCATCGGCGATGTTAGCGAAGGCAGACACAAGAGAAAATGCCATTGGCGGTACTACTGGCGGCGGCGTCAGGCTCGTCTACTGGGTAGCGAGACACGCAGTCAGCGTCCTTGTGTAGTCAGCCAGATTTGTAAGTGACAGAGTACGAATATTCTTGGAGGCGTAAGGCCCAGCGACCAAGTCTTCCTGTAGGATCGTTCAGTGAGCATAACCAGCAAAGCATGTGATGGTCTGTGACAACAGAAAAGGGTTGGCCATATAAGTATGCGCGGAACTTCGCAAACGCCCAAACTAGGGCCAGACACTCATGCTCAGTGATGGAATAGTTGCGCTCCGCGGGCGAGAGGAGCCTGCTGGCGTAAGCGATAACACAGTCGTGGCCGTGCTGGCGTTGTGCCAGTACTGCGCCAATTCTGTGACCGCTGGAATCTGTACGAACTTCGGTAGGCGCAGAAGGATCGAAATGGGCCAGAACGGGAGGGGTTGTGAGAAGGTCGATTAGAAATGAGAATGTAGAGGCCTCATTATCGCCCCACTGGGAAGAGGCGTCTTTTTTCAAAAGCACGGTTAGTGGTTGTGCTATGGCCGCGAAAGTTTCTACGAAACGGCGGAAGTACGAGCAAAGGCCGATGAAGCTGCACACATCCTTGACACACTTTGGAACAAGGAAGTGCGTAACAGCATGGATCTTGCCTGGGTCTGGTTGCACTCCGTTTGCGTCAACGAGATGTCCAAGGACGGTAATCTGGTGACGGCCGAATTGGCACTTCGATGCGTTGAGTTGCAGACCGGCTCAACGAAAAACGTCGAGGTCTGCTGAGAGGTGCTCAAGGTGCGCAGCGAATGTTGGGGAGAATACTATAACGTCGTCCAAGTAGCACAGGCACGTGGACCATTTGAAACCGTGCAGAGTCCATCATGCGTTCAAAAGTGGCAGGAGCGTTACATAGACCGAACGGCATCACTTTGAATTGATAAAGACCGTCGGGTGTTACAAAGGCAGTCTTCTCGCAGTCGAGCTCGTCCACGGCAGTGTGCCAGTAGCCGGAGCGAAGGTCAATAGAGGAGAAATAGCGAGCACCGTGGAGGCAGTCAAGGGCGTCATCAATCCGAGCTAAGGGATACACGTCCTTTTTGGTAACCCTGTTAGGTGCCGATAATCCATGCAAAAGTGCCATGACCCGTCCTTCTTTTTTACCAGTACAACAGGTGACGCCCATGGACTACATGACGGTTCAGTAATGTTCTTGGCAAGCATTCTGTCAACTTCGGCGTGAATAACTTGACGCTCAGTCTGTGATACTTGATACGGGCGGCTATGAAGAGGAGGGGCATCGCCGGTATTAATGCGATGTTTAACAGCTGTAGTTTGGGCCAAAGGACGATCGTTAAAGTAAAAAAATATTGTGGTAGGAAAACAGAACGCGGTAGAACTCATGAGCGTGCTCGGACTGCATCTCGGGTGCAGTCATTTTCTGTAAGTCGGCGATGGTACAAGTTGCTGACTGCGATGGTAGAGGAGGATCGGCTGAATTGTCGTCTACTGCAGTAGATGCTACTGAGTGATCCTCGAATAAGCAAAGCTGGGCCAGAGACATCCCGCGTGGCAGCACTTGTGTTGTCAAGCCAAAATTGACCACTGGCAGGCAGACGCAGTTCGCCGTAATAGATAAAACTGTATGAGGTACTGTGATCCCGCGTGTAAGGAGGACGTCTTGCATAGGAGCAGCAATGTAGTGACCGTCGGGGACTGGTGGGGATGACATGAAGTCAACGTAAGTCAGTGCCGAAGGTGGCAAGCGAACGAAGTCGACGGGACTGAGGCGGCCGGGGTGTGGTTCAACGGGATCCAGAACAGGCAGGTCAAAGCGGAGAGTACTGGCGGAACAGTCAATGAGACCAGAATGTGCGGAGAGGAAGTCTAAGCCGAGGACAACGTCATGAGTACAATGGGCGATGACTGTGAATAGCGCGATAGTGGAGTGATCGGCGAAGGAGACGCGAGGGGCACACATACCAATTACGGGGGCTGTTCTGCCATCGGCGACTTGGACAACAGGCGTCGTGGCGGGTGTGATTATTTTCCTCAGCCGGTTACAAAGGTAAGCCCTCATTACCGACAAATGCGCCCCAGTGTCTATGAGAGCAGATACAGAAACACCGTCGAATTTCATGTCGAGAAGGTTCAGATGAGTGGGGAATGTCAGGAGAGGATTTGGCGGTGTAGGGAGCAATGCAGCTTCACCTCGAGGCGCTGCATCGTCTAATTTTTCGGCTGGGAGCGGCGTCCAAAGGGAGTCGGCGAATAGGAGCGACAGGGGGAAAGGGGAGCGAGATTGTCCTCGTTGGGGCGAAGGCGAACGAGAATAGGGGCGGTTCGGCGCAGGATAATCTGTGGCGGCATTATCAGAGCGAGCAGCATAGGGACGACAAGGGCCACCTGGGGGGCGAGAGTAGACAGTATAAGTAGACCGGTTCGGGGAACTCCAGCGACTGCGACAGTGCTGAGAAATGTGCCCGATTCGATGGCAGTGAAAACAAATGGGCTTGTTGTCAGCTATGCGCTATTCAGACGGGTGGCGGAAACGTGGTGGGTAAGAAGATGCGGGACGGGGCGGAATCGAAGAAGCCTGTTGGGTATCAGGGCGATGGGCCAAGCAGGTAACGTGAAGATCCATGTTTGCGAACTCCTGGCGGATAACTGCCTGGATCAGGGAAACCATGACTGCAGGTGCGTTAGAGGGGCTGGAGTCGAAGGCAGCCGGATAGGCGGCCTCGATATCACGTCGGATGATTCTGGTAACATCACCAGTGTTAGGACGAGGAGCGTCGGCACAGGAAAATGTCGCTGAGGTGCTGAGCAGACGGGCAAACTGCTGGTCGATACGTCGGCTTTTAGTGAGTTCCGAGCGGCGGCACTCTTTTATAACTGCATCCACCATTGCCACGTTGTTGAAAACGAGCAAGTTGAAGGCGTCATCCGCAATGCCTTTGAGGATGTGCGAAACCTTATCTGACTCAGTTATGTCTGTTTCAACTTTGCGGCACAGAGCCAAGATGTTCTGAATGTACGTAATGTAGGGCTTTGTTGACGTCTGCACATGGCCGGAAAGCGCCTTCTGCGCGGCAAGTTGGTGACCGTAGGGGTTGCCGAACAAGTCTCGGAGCTTTTGCTTAAGCGACTCCCAACTGGTGAGCTCATCTTCGTGCATCCGAAACCAAACTCGAGGTGTGCCACCGAGGTAAAAGACTACGTTGGCAAGCATGATAGTAGGGTCCCACCAGTTATTGCGGCTGACGTGTTCGTACAGGCTGATCCAGTCCTCGACGTCTTTCCCATCTTTACCTGAGAATACGCCAGGATCACGGGGAGTGGGGAGAGTGATGTAGGTCATCGAAGTGGCAGCAGGTGTCGGATGTCGGAGCCGGCGGAGTCGAGTTGTCATTGCTGGGAGCCATGAAGGAAGGCTCGACATACCATCCACTGCGAAGCTCCATGATGAGGTACAGGGAACGTCCACCTCCACCAGATATGTTACGTAGGAAGATGCATATGAAAAGCTGTATACAAGTATATTTACAAGTCAATACGCGGCACTTGGCCAACCGACAACAGCCCGCGCTAGCCTCTAATCGTCGTCGTTGTCTTCACCCTGCTCGCCTATTCGTCATCGCAAATACTGTTCCATAGCAATATATGTTTCATTTAACTCAACATCAGCAACAGTAGGGTTACCCTGAGAATGTTCTCACATGCAGCATACTCTGCTGCGAGGCCCCTCGAACACATACCTGCATACAGGATGATGTTGGAAAATGAAATGTCTTAGGAAGAACTACGTCGCAGTACACTGAAAGATTTTCTCAAACTTGAAACTGTATTTTCACATTTTGTGCGAGTTGATTGCCAAAGCTTATTTAGCCAATTATATATATGTGTACCATTGTCAAATAATAAAATGACAGTGAACAAAGTTAAAGTTTCTGTTTAGAATATTGCAGATAGTGCATTTTGTTTTGACAGGAGATCAAAATTACGATCAAGGCCTATAACAGTGGACACATATCAGTGTAATTTCACGAAATTACCTATCAGATGGCTTGTACTCATGAGATTAAGATCAGTGTTTCCAATATTTCTTGAGTGTCATTATTGCCTTTTGTTGTGAAATTTAAATGCCACTAAGGCGGACAGTTGCAAAAAATATTTTAGGAATGCACTTCTCTAGTGTAGTAATAGGCTGTATATTTAGAAATGGAAATTAGAGAGAGTTGAGTTCTTGGCCTAGGGCATTTGGCATGGAATAATTGTTATTCAGAAATAACAAGGAAAATATTCCACCTGAGATTGATTAGCAGCTTCTTCTCTAAGTGTAGATGTCATCAGTGGTTGACGACTTTCTTTTTTTAAGACCTTTTGCACAATTTCAGTAAATTTTATTTGCTAGCGGTTTTTGCATACACTTTTCCTATGTTTACCATACTTCCCGTAGATAAAGAAAGAAATTTTAGGCATAACTTTTGACAAAAAGCTCAGATTTTTGCCACACATAAGCAGCCTTAGAAAGAAAGCTTCTCAATCGCTCAAGGTACTAGAGTGTTTTAAATTAGGGTACGCAAGCAGAAAAAAGTTATATGTTAGCAACTCCAAACGCAAGCCTCGCTGAGGTCGCATGTGCTGACAGCGCCATCAGTGTCTGATCGTTGCCGCGTTATCATTTTTTAAAATATGAAATCAAGCATACGAAGTAGATTAAACTGTTTTTATTAAAAGCAGTTAATATATATAAAAACGATGTCTGTCGACACTAGGCAAAAGATTTATAATATTATCTACGTGCCTACGTTGCGACTGAGGCTGAGCCGTAGTAATCCAAACATACGTTTGGTGAACTGTAGTTAGGTGACTCGTGCAGCATAATCCGTTGTGGTCGGTGTTTTGTTTATTTAGAGCCTCCTGCAAATTTTGACGTGCCACCATTGCGGCGACAGCGTGCCGGTGTGCTCTGCGGCCAGCTTCTTTATTAGCACGTCAGCCGTGAAATGCACGCGTGCACGTGTCCTCGCCAGTGCAGCCATGTTCTCCGTCTGTGTGGCGGGATGGGCGGCTTGTCTTGGCTGGTCTCGCTTCTCGTAAGTTCTCGAACACCGAGAGAGTTACGTGGGTAACGTGACCTCTTAGGGACAGCGGTTTTCGGCGGCGTAACAACCCAAGGATGCAAGCAGACATAGCGGTCTCCGCATGCACAGTACCGTCGCCCCTAGTTCTTGCCTACGCAAGCCGCTTGTGTCCCCTAAACTAAAACTCTCTACTGTCATGTAAACGCTGTGGGTCTAATAGAATGTGCCTTCTGCACATCTATCGCTGTTTGGTATGTTCCTCCTTGGATTATGGCGGTATAGTGTATGGTTCCGCAAGACCATCATACTTAAAGAAATTAGACCCAGTACATAACTCAAACTTGCGTCTTTCATGCAGCGCATACAGAACCTCTCCTACAGCCAGCCCTTATGTAGAAAGTAGAGGAGCCACTCTGACCTGTGCATATATTCTTAAGGTACACTCTCTACCAAAACACATTTGCTATCCACTTGTAACAAAATTTCCTTGCAGAATAATATTCAACAAACCACAAACTAGTAGACCACTGCTCTTGCGATTTCAAGAGATGTGTCAGAACCTTGACATAGTGGACACATTACCTGGCATGGCCCCCAGACATGATCTACTGCCCGCGTGGTTCATCTTTCCCACAACCTGCACATTGTTCAGGAATTCCTTGCACTAGAGGAAAAATGCAGCAGTTTCACGGGCTTGTATACTGATGGTTCGAAAACAGCTGGTCATGTTGGAAGTGCAGTGGTTCAAGGGAACTGGGAAGAAACAGTAAGACTTCCGTAGTGTACATCCATCTTCACTGCTGAATGTTATGCCATCTCTATAGCCGTAGAGAAAATAGTAATGGAGAACCTCATAAATAATATTGCATATATATACAGACTCCTTAAGTGTACTCGGAGGTCTTTACTCCAGAAATGCAGTCATACCGCTATTGGGGTACATTATACACAATTTAATAAAAGCGGCCACACAGGGACAGGACATCAAATTATGCTGGGTTCCAAGCCACATTGGACTTGGTGACAATGAGAGTACAGACATATGCGTGGCACAAGCTCAACACAAACAAATCAAGAAAATAAATATGCCTTCTAAAGACTTCATGAAGTTAATACATTATAAGGGAAAATGACAGTCTGCTTAGAACAGTGAAGTAAACAACAAACTACACTCGTTGAAGCCCGTATTAGGCGAACGGAAATCTTGCACTCACCAGCAACGTTTGAAAAAAAGTGATTCTATGCCATCTTCGCATAGGACACACACACCTCACATACAACTTCATGCTAACAAAGCAAGACAGACTCCAATGTGAAACATGGGGAGCTGAACTAACAGTAAACCACGTCTTACTTTCATGCAGAAAACTTGAAACACTGAGGAAGAAGCTTCTTACTCCGTTTTACAGTGAACACATTTCTTTTCACCCAGCTTTGATTTTAGACGAAGATGCGCTTGTTGGTGTGTTGTGTGTTTTTAGCCTTTTAAAGGAAGCAGGTGTTGGCATAAACTTTAAAACATCACAGTGAGCTTCACTACATCTTATAGAATATGTCCTCCGCCTTGTCATCTCTGAGAAGGCCAAGGTCTTTAGTTAATTTGTTGGGACCACCCCGGGGGCTCTTGCCCAGACATGAATTCACTGAGGTCACCCAATTTTTTAAAGAATTTGTGCCTATTGTTTGATACATAACAGCCGTAGTTGCTTATGTGCCATTAAACCTAACGCAACACACAAAAGAAAAAAACGAAGGTCAGTTACATTTTTGAATTTTGCACCAAAGTCCCAGCACTGCTTTGGCAGTGCGGTCACCCGTTTCAAAATATTTTTTCGTATTGAAGCCTCGTTGATTCAGTTAAAGTTCCTTAAACTTGCCGTGTTCAGTCTTTAGAACTTGCTGATACAGAATTAAATCTAGGTCCCAGCAGACGAATTCACTTCAAGGCAGCATCTCCATACGCCTTTAACTATTGCATTTTCTCTGGTGTGCCAAGCTATCTTCTTGTGGTAAAGTGGTGTTTTTGGGGTTGTAGCTAGGTAATTTACTAACACAGATGAAATCATTTTTCACTCGTGTCTTTTTAACATATCTCAGTGGCTGTGGTGTTGTGGGCGTCATGTGCCGAATGTGCTTCTGAAGCTAGAAACACTTGATTGCCACCACATTGTAGGCACCACTTACCTGAATTGTGCTGCAGCATTGTAAGTTGTCTGTTGTCACAAAACAAGGGCTCTAGAAGTGTCGTCATTGTCCAGGTGGCTCCCAGGAGCGCAACCTGTGGGGCCCCCACCGGCTGGCCTGGCCGCACCGGGTCAAGGCCGTCTTCTCTGGCTGCTCGGCTTGCCACACAGTGCTGCTCACTGAACAGGGACAGGCCTACACCTGGGGTCAGTTCCTTCTGTTGTCTGCACAAAACTGCACAGATGCTTGCCACTTTCAATGACAATGTTCTTGCTTTCATTAAGTTCATAAGGTTGAAAATTTCATTACAATTGCATTTCCTTGTCAAGTGCCAGAAACAATTTTACGTGTCAGTCAGGGCTGGAACACCTTTCAAAAGGTTTCATTCTGTTCACCAGCACAAGCTTGTTTACTCTCAATTCACCCATGTATCGTAAGGCATTCATCAGTGCACAGGTTTATCGCTACAGTTAAAATTGAAACCACTTAGAAGGTAACTGCTTGTAGTGCAGGAATGGATATAACAGGGTGTTTTCTGACTCCTGCTTACCCTTGCAATGAATTCCATGTACGTGTACTGATGCTTATGCAGTAGCATACCTGCCAAACCTTATCCATGCACTATTTCTTTAACTGCACCGCTTTTCCTTATGCTGACCAGGTTGTTGGGTGCCCTAGTGGCCTTAGTCTCAAGCTAGTGAGCAAATGCCACGTTCCACAACTGGCAACACTAGACTTTCCATCGTTCTGCTCGGTGTCAGCTGCTCTGGCGTTGCGTAGGCCTACGGTCAGTCATGGCTTTAACCCATTCGCTGCCAATTCCGGCTAATCGACGGGCATAGCTGCAGTGGCAATGTTGCAGAAGCCGGCGAATCGCCGGGCTGCTGCTTTTAGGATTTCGAGAAGCTGTTGATAGGTGGCAGCACTTATCACCTGATCTGAAGATGCTTGGATATATTACTGATAGATGGCAGTACTGAGTTGTGTCATTTGAACGCACTTTTCTATGTTTTCGTCTTTTTTTTTCGTGATGATCTCTGGTGGCTGAAGGAATGGCGGTGCCCAGTGGACGGCATGCGCTCTCCGAGCATGAGATATTGGATATGCTCTTCGATAGTGACAGGGATGAGTAGCCTCAAGGCAATGCCAGGTGTGTGAGGCTAAAAGAAAGAAAAGTGAAAGCCGCTGGGAGGGCGAAAAGTGTGATGCTGCTCTGCACATGCCCGAGTGCTTCCAGATTTTTCACACGCTTGTGACTTGAAAAAACTTCACATAATAAATTGTGAAGATTTCTCAAATGTCGATGAATGTATTTTTATCAGTGCCCAGCAAATAGTTTGCTTAGGCGCTCATGACGCACAGAAAGGTGAGCGTGTGGCACACGCGCACTTTCGGTGAAAAAATACGCGGTACGGATGGCCCACACATGAGCGCGGCGTGCGGCAGCGAATGGGTTTAGGAGGTATGGTAGGGTAAATGGTACATGTTAGTTTAAATGTAATATTTTAGAAACGGCTGCAGATATTCGCATCAAATTTCAAGTGCTTACAAAAGATGCTCTTGGGTACAACGCGAGACACTTTGTTTGTGTCTAGATGGCTTGCCTTTCCTGTAGCCCACTCCCAAAATTTCAGGAGTATTTAATTATTTGATGTACCTTTTCTCTGCAATCACGCAGAGGGTTGTGATGATATTACACAGTGTTATTCTAAATACTCATAGGTTACATCTGAACTATAAAGAGATATCATATCCACTTCGGAGTTCGTACCCAAAAAAAATATCTCTCCTTGCACAAAGCCACAAGGGAGGTTTCTTGCAGTGTAAATTTTTCCAGTGTTGCCATTGATATTGCCAGAGATTTTTTTAGTCCAGAATAATTATTACTGGTTGTAGTACATGCGTACAAAGTTTCACTGGAATGGGATGAATACTTTCTGAGAAAAGGTACATTGAATTTGACAAATTCATAAAAAATTCAATTTGAGAAAAATGGAAGTTTTATGTTCGAATACTGCTTGTGGATGCTCAATATGCCACAGGAGAATATATTTCACTGCTGAATTTCTTGCAGGTGTCTCCAAAACCGTTCGTAGTGTTCCTTTTTATCCGTCGTCCTTCCATGCTCTTGACAGAGTCATAGAATTCTGCCCTGTCAACACGCTCTTTGTCCATCCTGTCAAGGGCAATATTACAAAACAGACCTGGAACAATTCCAAGGGCCTCCAGAACAGCTTTTCATGCAGAATTACCATCATTGTAGTAGGCTACAGCATTGTTAGTTGCTGTCTTCAGTGTCTAAGCACTGATAAAATTTTCTTGGGGGAGCGGCATCAGATGAGTTGGTTGAGCGACTCATTGGTGTTCTGTGTTCGTCCATGAATGCATTTGCTAAGAATACCGATTACCTTTTTAAGTTCTCTTTCTGCTCTATTTGCTGGATGATCGTGCCATCTCCTGGGCAAGTAATAAGTTTGAAACTCGAAACAGAGAGGCGATCACGACCACGTAAGCAAAAGCGAGAGTTTGACGTAATATAGTTCTTTTCTACAAAGGACTATTACGTCAAACTCTTGCTTCGAGTTAACAAATTTGACTTCGCTCTGCCATCTGCTAGCCGCCTGGTTAGCACAGATGGTAGAGCGGCTGCCCCAGAAAGGCGGTGGTCCCGGGTTCGGGCCCCGGACCAGAACGAATTTTGATCAATTGCAATGCTTTCCTTCCGAGGAACCCGTATGGGATTCCTTATTGCTACGATTGGGTGGACGTCTCATTTTTTTAAAATTTTAATATATGACTTTTTTAGTACACATCATTTACTTGCCACACGCACACAAGCAAAAAGATATAAAAAACATGCCATAACAAAGAAAACCGCAAACGACAACGATAAACAAACCGGCCTTCGCCCGTCATTTTTAAACGCCAAGGCGCGCGGCACAATTCGGCGCGACATTTGAACCGCTTTGAGAGGGCGCTCGAGGTCGCACTTCCGTAGGTTTGTTCCTCATAGCGCTGTCGATTTTTCTGTGCCGAAATCGCAAATTCGCTTTTTGAGGGGTTTACCCTACCATACCCCTTTAAGCAAGGAGCACGAACTGGAAAAGTACCTTCAAGTATTTTTAATGTAGTGGTAAACCGAAGTGACTCTGGGTATTTTGTTGATGCCACAGAGCAGTGCAGAGTGCGAGCGGCAATTTAACATGGTGAAAAAGATGGACACAGTTCTGCTCATCCATGTGTGATAAGACGCTGGGAAGTGTCCTCCTTGTAAAATGTGAAAGTAATGCAATTTGTTACAATCAACTGTTACCTGAAGAATTTTTCAACACCTGCCGTGATTGCTTAGTGGCTTTGGCACTGCTAAGCATGAGTTCATGGGATGAAATCTCGGCCACGGCGACCACATTTCAATGGGGGCGAAATACAAAATTTCCCATGTGCTGTCCATTGGGGGCACATTAAAGAACCCCAGATGGTCTAAATTTATCTGGAGTTCTCCACTACGGCGTGCCTCATAATCAGATGGTGGTTGTAGAATGTAAGACGCGAGAATTTCATTAAATTGTAAAAAATTCTTGAAGGCAAAATCAGCAACAATGAAATGCTTGCAGAAGTAAGACCTTGATGTTCATGTGGTAATTTGTAAATCTGTAAATAAAATTATACTGTCAGTACTTGAAAATGTAGCCAGCCTAGCCAGCATCATCGTCATTGCCACCGCAAGATGGCAACAGATGAGCTTGCATGGCACAATGGCAACGAAGCACTTTTTTCATTCTTCAGTTATGAAAGTTCATTGAAAGGATGTTTTTAAATGCTAAGCTAGTGACAACAAGTTGTGTCTAGTGCTTTATGCATTCCAAAGAATTGCATGCGCTGCTGGGCAAACTAGTGAAATGGTTGGCCTAGCAGCAGCAACTTGATTTAGTTGAGTTAGTTCGTCGTTAATATAAATTGAAGCAGTGCGATGAGATGAGAACGAGAAAGGCCACCTGTCATGGTTGTTTTCTTGTCCTTGTCCCATCATGCTGCTTCATTTTACATTCGGCGTTGGTTGGAGTTGGGCCACCATACCGTTTACAATTGTGGAGTCTTTTGATAAACACAAAATGTCAAATGCAGAATAGACCATATGTTGTTCATGTAGACATCAATAAAGTGCTGTCTGTGAGTGATGATAGTGGCCACTAAGCAAAAATAAATTTAAGGCAAAGTTTAGGTGTGTGCTAGATTTATACTTTGTTTAGGAGCTCGAATGTCATATTGGCACAACTATATTGCCTCGAGTAGGTGCCAATGGTGATGAGGTTGAAGTATTATGCGTCTTTGGGTTAAGCGTGGAGACGAAAAGATGTTGGTTTTCTTTGACGACTGATAAGGTGTATTTGTTGGTGGTTCTGGGTATTGAGCGGCGCAATAGTTATTCCATTTGTGACAAACTCGATAGACCTGTATAGCTTCGCCACAATGGTAGCACATTGGTTGACAGTCCGCCACAAATCGGTTTTCCGACGCGGATAGTTCGGTGGCAATTCTCCATGGAGCCAAAGAGTAATGTGTACATGTCAAAGATACGGCATTCCTTGTGCTGGCGTGATCGGTGGGGTCGGTAGAATTGACAGGGGTGACGATATCGACTCTGTTTGTAGCGTAGGTGATGTTCTAGTTGCGAGTGTCAACAGCGTCGAAGTTGCGTTGATTGTACAGTGAACAGCATACTCCGTATGATGGTCGACGTGCCTACAATGACGCTCCTGTGAACAGTCAGCTGCAAAATACAATGACGCCCGGTCATATTCTTCTCCATCTCCTCTGCACTACAATTCACCAACTTGTCGCAGTTTTGCTAATGGCACTAGGTGCAGGTCTCCTAGGCTGCGACGAGGAAACTAGCTGCAGCGACCTCCGGGGGTGAGGTTGCCAGTACTCTAACTGCTCCACATCCCCCATTATCGACGAACGACGATGTGAAGACTCCGATGGCAAAGAAGACGCCGAATGCAACGACAAATACGACGAATACAACTATGAAAGACGTAATTGGTGTCAGCGCCGACCTCATTGTTCGCATTGACGGCCACCAAGTAACCGCTCTTGTTGACGCTGGCTCCCATTTTTCAATCACAAGCTTACAGCTGGCCAACAAACTAAGGAAGGTGAAGAGGCTATAGCACAGGCCCATCAAAAGAACTGCTGGGGGTTAGCTGATGACACCTGTCAGGGAAATGCACGGCCCGACTCTTAATCACCAGTCAAACTTCGTCGCCACCCTCGTCATTCTTACTGAGTGTTAAAGGAACTTTTACAGTCGCCGACTGATTTTCCGGACTCCAAAAATTCGGACGTGCCCGATTATTCGGTCAGCTTCGCGGCATCGCCCTTCTCCCCATAGACCATAATGTATAACAACTGCCGAAAGTTCGGACGCCTTGCAACCTCTCGTCTGATTTTTCGGACACTCCTTGAGCCAACTCGATCGAGAGCACCATGCACCGACTCTGACCGTTGCATGGTTCGACTTGCTGAACGACATTTTTGTTTTGAACAGAGCCTCCTTGCTGCCCCACGAAGTGGTGCTGCTAGAAATCCTCGCTCATCATCATCGTTTCTGCCTGGTTCGATAGAGTGGGTCTACAGCAGTTCTGGTTTCAGCTTAGTAAGCCATGTCAAGACAATCCAGCAGCTGATTTGTTTCTTCGCGCACGACATTGCAAGTAGGCCACGTTTTTCGTTTGTGCGACTGGTGTTTGCTTTGTGTGCTGTGTCGAGGTTGCGGTGATCCAACGCGGCATACGGAAACATCACGCCAAGTGTCTAATGGCGCCAACAGTGCCCGCTCAGACTGCGCTGGGGAATGCTGGCAAGTGGGTGCCGGGAGGCCTAAATTTGTCGCCTTCCCATGTGCTCCCTACTGATGCGGAAAATGTCGTTCTGCCGAGACGTGCGCAGTGGTTGCATTGCGATTCCGAACACCGTCTCATTTGACAGTTTCACAGGTGCTGATACTGCTGTACTGACATGCGCAGAACTCGACGACGGCGAGATCATTCGTCAGGTTTCTGCTGCACCGCCGGACGACGACTCTGAGTCGGAAGATGACGCACCATGTACTACGCTGCCGTCGCATGCGGAGCGCGTACAAGCAGTGACTGTGCTTTCTGCCGCCTATAGTGACCGTACGACCCTCTCTGTGATTCAGGCTTATCTGATTGCACGTAAACGGAACAGCGTGCAACGGCGCATTCGCGATTTCTTCAAGCCTACGGCTGAGCCCAAGTAAGTGCGTGGAAATAAAGGATTTCATTCTCTTTTTTCTTAATCTGCTTTTTCGGACACCTGTTTATTCGGACATTTCCGCAGTCCCCGCGAGGTCCGAATAAACGGTCGGCGACTGTATTGGAGATGGATTTCCTACGCGAGTACAGCGCCATGATTAACATCCGTAACAGAAGCATCACGTTTGCCACGAACTCGCATAATGCCACCCATGAGGAGCAACAACAAGCTCGCTTACGTATTGATGCGGATGACATCATACTTCTGCCGCAGAGTTGCTCTCTCGTACCCATGCACTGTGACAGCCTGCAGAATGGGACTGGAGTCGCTGTACACATCAATGCACTAGCACCGAACTGCGGCGTCTCCATTGACAGAGCACTTATCAGTGTAATCGATGGGAGCGCCAAACTCTTGCTAACAAATTTTAGTAAGGTGCATCAACACATCGTTAAAGGCACTGCTGTAGCTTATTTCGGCGAAGTAACACAAATACAAACAAGGCTGTCACTTAGCGCAGGAGGCGGCCTATACAATCCACACAGCTGCGCCTATTGTAGACATTAGTCCGATGTTAACGGTCGTTGAGCCAGACCGTCTTCTTGAACTCGTCAATCGGTGCCAGGACTGTTTCTCATCTGCATCAAGAGTCAGTCAAACGCCACTTGCCAAACACCGCATCATTACTGATGTCGACCCCAGACTCATTCGACAAAACCCTTATTATGTGGCCCCAAAGGTACGCGAAGCAATAGAAAAGCAAGTGAAGATGATGCTGGAAGATCGCATTATTCGACCATCTAATAGTCCTTGGGCATCACCTGTAGCTTTAGTCAAAAAGAAGTACGATAGCCTGCGCTTCTGCGTCGACGATCGGAAGCTTAATCAGGTAGCAAAGAAGGACGTTTATCCACAGCCACACATTGACGATTCCTTGAACAGGTTGCGAAATGCGTGCTACTTTTCGTCAATTAACTTGAAAAGTGATTGTTGGCAGATTGAAGTAGATGAGAGAGACTGTTAGAAAACTTCCTTCGTGACACCTGACGGACTTTACGAATCTCGGGTACTTTCCTTTGGTTTGTGTTCGGCGCCAGCAACATTTCAGCGTCTAATGGACACTGTGCTCTCGGGACTCAAATGGCAAACATGACTGATGTAACTGGATGACGTGATTGTCATTTCCACAGCATTTGAGGCACACTTACAGAGGCTGAAAACTGTTGTTGAAGCAATATGTGCTGCCGGTCTCACTTTGAAGCCTTAGAAGTGCCATTTTGGTTTTCAAGACCTCCAGTTCCTCGGTCACGTCGTCAATAGCCAAGGAGTCCGACATGATCCGGATGAAATTGCTGCTGTCGCTAATTTCCTGACCCCATCGTACAAAAAGGCTGTGCAACGTTTTCTGGGACTCTGTGCACATTACCGCCCATCTATTGCGAATTTCTCGCGCATCGCATGGCTGTTTATACAGCTCACCAGAGTAGATATCCCTTTTACTTGGGGCAAAGACCAGCAGCGGGCATTTCACAAGCACCGGCAACGCATGCAGCGCCTCCCGTGCTAGCGCACTTTGATGAAGACACCCCGATGACATTGTATACAGATGCTAGTAATGTTAGTCTACGGTCGGTGCTCGTACAATGGCAGGACGACAGCGATAATGTGATCGCTTACACCCGTAGGACATTATCCCAAGGCAAGACTAACTACTCCACGACTGAAACAGAATGCTTCACAATGGTATGGGTAGTTCTCAAATTTCGTCCGTATTTGTACTGTCGGGCTTTCACCGTCGTTACCTATCGCCATTTGCTCTGCTAGCTCAATAATTTGAAAGATCCTTCCCGCCAACTCGCACACTGGAGTCTTCGACTCCAAGACTTCGACTTCGCTGTCGCATACAAGTTGGGAAAACAGCACACAGACACCGACCTCCTGTCCCGGTCTCCTGTTGAGCCAGCAGCACAGGACGATGGTGACATGGTCTTTCTGGGACTCGTGGACACTGCCTGTGTTTCACGCCAGCAACAGGATGATGTGGAATTCCTGCCGCTTATTGATTACCTGGAAGGACGAACCAACAGCGCGCTGAGGCTCTTTGCAAGAAGGCTGGTGTCGTACTGCTTGCGCATTAACATCCTCTAGAAGAACTTCTCACCTAGCGGCAGCAACTACTTTCTCGTTGTTCCCTCATCGCTTCGACGTGAAATCTTGCATGCCTGCTACAACGAGCCGACTGCTGGCCATTTGAGCTACACTTGCACATTGGTACGGATTCAGCACAATTACTACTGCTCGAGATTTAATGTGGTCGTTAAATGTTACATTCAGATATGTCTGGACTGCCAGCGTCGCAAACCGCCATCCGTCAAGCCAGCTGGCCTACTGCACCCTCACCCTGTTCAAATACCGGCTACACCATTTGCACAAGTAGGCACATACTTTTTGGACCCTTCCCACCGTCTACTACCGGCATGAGGTGGATAATTGTTGCCATTGATTATCTCACTAGATATGCCGAGACAGGTGCTCTGTAACGGGGAACAGCAGACGAAGCGGCACAATTTTTTCTAGGATCCATTGTTTTAAGGCACGGCGCTCCCGCATTAGTCGTCACGGACAGAGGTACTGCGTTCATGGCGCAGTTTTTAGATATAGTTCTACGTCTAAGTGTACCGCCCACCGGAAGACAACGGCCTATCACCCCCATACAAACGGACTGATGAAACGACTCAATAGGACACTAACTGATATGATGAGCATCTACGTAGATGTAGACCACAAGAACTGGGAGGAGGTTTTACCTTATGTCACCTTCGCGTACAATACGGCTCGTCAAGAGACCACTCGCAAGACACTCTTCAGTCTCGTATACAGCTGTGATGTTACGACAGCATTATCCGCAATGCTGCCTCATGAATTTGATGACAGTGAGACAGGTCCTGAAGAGATCACACAATGAGCAGAAGCAGCTAGGCAGCTTGTGCATCTGCGAATCCATGAACAACGGGATTGTGACGCCAGGTGCTACAATCTTTGGCACAGACCCATAACATACAACATCGGTGATAAGTGTGGGTCTAGACACCTATTCATCAGCGTGGGCTTTCTGAAAAGCTCCTGCGCAGATACTTCGGGCCCTACATAGTTTTCCGACGCATCAGCGACATCAACTACAAAGTCGTTCCAGATGGCTCTCACTGTTCAAAGTGCCGATGGCATTTACCTGAGGTCGTCCTCATGCTTCGTATAAAGCCGTACTATGAAGACGGACAGGATGGCGCAGTTCTTTTTTTCGCCGTTTTCCAAGCCTCTATCATCGGGACAATGATTTTTTCTAAAGGGGGAGAAAATGGCACAACTACATTGCCATGGGTATGTGCCATGGAGGATAAGGCTGAAGTAGCGCGAGTCTTTAGGCTAAGCGTGGAGACAAAGAAGACGTTGTTGGTGGTGCTGCTCCGCGTCCTCGTCGATCTCACTTCGTTACAATATCTATGATAGTTTCCACATTGAACCTATAAAAGACCTTTGATTCAGGGACGTTTTAGGTTCGGGCGAATACTGCCAAGTGAATCGGCGTTGTGTTAAAGCATGTTTTTCTGCCTTTTGTTCATTCTGCCCGCTGGTAATTCGTTTAATTTTATAGGCCTCTTCAGGCTTGAATAAAGGGGGGACACGAGCTTTAGAGACTGAAAAATTGCGAAAAAATCAATACCGTATTTACTCACATAATGATCGCACTTTTCTGTCAAAAAAGTTGACACGAATTCAGGGGTGCGGTCGTTACGCCGGTTAAACTTCCCGCAACGAGAAAAACAAAATTTGTTTCATCCCGCGTTTGCTGCGGGATGACAACAGGTCAACAAATAGGTGGCTGCCACTGTATGTATTGCGGGACACCAAAACAAAAATGGCGGCTGGCGGAGCAAGCCGAACGCGGCGAATGCTATTTCTTTTCTTCTCGTGAGTACACTACGTGCACTGAAACAGTTGCTTCCGTATCAGCAATCAATAATATTATTAATATCGGCAAGTTTGCGGCAATAACATAGCCATGTGCACTTTGAGTGGACAGAAGCAGATGGGCGCGCTTAGCTGCCAGTGACACAGAAACGCATGGCGGGCATGCTGCGGAAACTGCGGCATTTGTCTTCACTACTATCCTAATACAGCACGTTTCCACTAAGGGTGGGCGAATATCTTAGCTGTGTTACAAGCGTCTGCGTATGAATAGGGTGCACTTCTAACGTATCAGAGTAAACTTGGCTACTATCTTTGCTGCCCGCGATTTGTTGCGTGTTCACGAGTGCAGACGAGAATCAAAAGGCACCTTTTTTGTTGTTGTTGACCACAACTATTATAAAGCCTACACAAATAAAGGCAAGTTTGGTTGTAGATTTTTTTTTTTTTTTTTTGCCATGGAAGTGCCGAAAAGTGATGAAAGAAATGAGGCATTATGCAAAAAAAGAGGTGAGGCGTGCAGACAGGACACAAGAGTAGAGAAGTGGACAACACGAACGTCAACTATCAACTGAAGGTAGCACTGAGGCGAAAAAAGAAAGAAGACTCAAAACTCATCTGCGCAAGCTCAGGAATAGTATCACCACGTGTCAGTCGGGTACATGTGTCGGTCTACGTGAGAGATAACTGTTAAGGCACTTAATCTCTTCCTTATGTAAAGTAATCGAAGGCTGACTCACGCACGCACTTCCACTGTTATAGATATGCCATGCCTCTACCATAAGACGCGTATCTTCATTCTTATGCCTGTACAATATCGTGCATTCATCTAACTCTGGCGTGCAGTTACATCTTGGCAATGTAGGGAAAGATTAGAAGGCGCTCCACCGGTTAACGACCTTTTATGTTCCATTAGCATCTGATTGATACACCGCCCCGTTTGCCCTATGTAGAACTGGCCACAGCTAAGGGGAATTTTGTAAACCACACCCATACAACAGTCAGTAAACCTGTTGTTCTTATTGTGCTTCACTGGACAAATCTGTTCTTTCTTTGCCTTTTACCTGCTCCTTTTTCTTCTGCACGGCAGCGCATATCTTACCTAGCTTATTGGGAGCAGTGAAAGCAACATTAACGTTATATCTACTTGCAACTTTTTTAAGCCTGTGCGACACTGAATGAATCTACGGAATAGCCACTACTCTTTTTTTGCTATTACTGCTTTCTGTAATCTCGTCCGTCCCCCTCGAAACAGACTTCTTTAGGCGCTCAGCCACAGTGGCCACTGCTACACAGGATAACCTGCTTCTAATAGGCCCCGTAGCTGTGCATTAAAACTGGCGCTCATTTTGTGCATGCAGCATCTGGTGAGAGAAGACTTGAGGCACGACATAGCAGTTCCGTTTTTTACTACTTTGGAATGCTTGGATTGAAAGTTTAGCACTGGCTTCGAAGATCTTGGGGAGTACTGCCAACAAACGGGATTTTGTTCGAAGACCAAGGAAATGTCAAGAAACTGAATTACGCGTCGCTGAGGAATTTCCTTGGTAAACTTTAATGTTCCTCCATAAAGTTTAAATTGCTCACTTACTGAGGTAGCAGCGGAATCAAATTCTTCCCTATTGCAGAAAATCAGGTAATCATCAACGTAACGAAATATCTTGATAACGCTATCACCTAAGGCTTTCTCTAAGCAGCTGTCTACCTTACTCAAGTAAATATTGCTAAGAATAGGGGCAATTTGAGCCAATACAAATGCCTGATTTCTGCAGTAAAACGCCATCTCTCCAACCAATCAGCGTCGACTTCAAGTACATTGAAAGAATTTCAAGAAAAGCTTCCGTGGAAACACCGCATCTGTCAATAAAGGCCGACTCTTGCAACCCGTCATGCGGCAAGGAATAATACAGGTCTTCGATATCCTTATTAAAAGCTGTACAATCACCAGGATTTTCCTCTCTCAAGTACTGAACTAGTGCCTGAGAATTACATAATCAAAAGGGGTCTGAAAAAGCTAGTGAAGCTAAGCAGTTCTGTAGGTAACTAGCGACACAGACCTGCCACGTCCCTTTCTTTGACACTATAGCACGAAAAGGAATTTCTTGCTTATGGGTCTTCGCCGAGAAAAACAGTTCTAAGGGGAGGAATTTTGCTTTCTTGACATTAGAAACAAACCTATCAAGATTATGTCTTGACAGGAAGTGAAGCGCACATTGCTTAACTGCCGACGGCTTGAGTTTTACTGGCTGTAAATTCTTTTCTATGGCTGAATGAAAACATGTCATCTGGCATAATTACGAAATAACCTTCCTTGTCAGATATTACTGGCCTAAGTTTACGCTCCACAAGGTAATTAAATAACGGTCGGACAGGGCCAGATGTCTTAAAATGAGAATTTGATTGTTTAATGCTAGCAATGCAATCTGAAATACAGCGCGAGCGTTCTTCTGGGACGAACCTGGTTATGCAGCGCGGTATGCTTAAAACGTCAACGGGCTTTACGTTGGGCTTAAAACAGTGCTTAAGACCTAAAGCAAGGGTTTTTCTATGGGCATCACTTACGATGGCGTCTCCTAGAACCAGTACGTTATTTGACGGCGAATTATTAGAAAGGTGTTTCCTCTTACTTTGTTGAAGCTCCGGAAGTTTCATCCTCCACAGGAAGTCCGCGTGTTGCACGGCTAGCCTATTCCAATCGGCATAGGGGTGGTTCCAATGGCGTCCGACTCCCAAGGCCATGCAACGGACCTTTAGACACTCCTGATAGAACCTAACTTGGCGCCATGATTCAGCGGAAAGAATAGCTTCAATCCTCCTTGCATGCTCAGTTGATGGTTGAAGGAAGCCACACATCATTTGAACTTCCAATGGGACGACACGATTACGACTAAACCACGACATGGTTCTAGCACGGAACATACGTATCACAATTAAGGAAGCTGACGAAGCAGAATTGTGAAGATGAGTAGGGCAACATGGAAAAGGGCTCGGAGTACTAGAAATTAAGCTTAGAACAACAGAAAGCTGAGCTAGTTAGTAAGGATTCATTATGCAAAAAAAAAAAAGCTTTTCGCTTTTCTCGGAATCTCGTTTTTCTTGTTTTTCAAACTTGCCAAAGCGCTATCTCGGTCTTCAGGGCACATAGAACCATAATTTTAACACTGCACATAGCTACATGTGTGTGCTACACAGCGCTAGAAGCAGATTTTTCATATTGTTTTCGCAAAATTTTAAAATCTGGCTACTAATTAGACCGCATCATAGCCATGTCTGGAGATTGAACTTCAAATTGCTGTAAAATCGGTAATACCTGCAGTATAAAAAAATTAGTCCTACATTTGTGTTCCTTGCATTTTGCAGTATCCAGCCATGTCTTCATAAACATTCTGGCTGATGCTCATCTTGCAGCTGTTCTGATAAACAATAGGCAATTAATTTTAATTATATCTGGAACCAGTCAGTCAATTTAACAAGTAGTTATATTTTTTTAATCAGCATGAAAACTGCCTGGGTGACAATTTGTATTAAATTTAACCAAACAATAAAAAAAAGTTTTTGAACACTTGTTCCCCCCCTTAATGAAAATCTACTGTAGTGCAGCCACATGAGACAAATGATGCAGCTGCCCCATAGACAGGTGAGGTAGCAAGCGTGCTTCTCAACCAGATGCACCAGCCCAGATTAGAGTGGCGAGGCCAATATGGAGGAGGAAAAGGAGACACGAGCAAAAGAGAAACGTGACGGCAATACGAGCAACCTTTCGGACACAGATGGAGTTGTGAAAATGTAAGAATAATTGGGAGGTTGGAAAAGCTTAATTTTGCAGCACCGTTGAAAAATCGTTTACAGAATAGTGTTCTATGTTGCACTTGTTATTTTATGACATTCAAGGCCACAAGGGCATTTCGCGTTCCCCTGTCATGATCTGCAACATTGCACACGAGACTTTCGCTCCCTGACGCTGCCAGTTTAGAATGTATTTTGCAAAATCAGTTTGGAGCTCTAGCTTATGTCCACATGCAATATTTCAATGTCCCTACCAGCACAGCCACATGCAAGCTTGGTAAGCGTTCGCGGCAGTTGCCAGTTGATAGCCTTGGGTCCGGGCTAGATCTAACTCCACTTTAATGCGTGCTGCTGTCAGTTATACAAATGATGCCTTGCCCAAACTCCGCATAATCAACTACAAAGTAGAACATATTGTCATGTGGCTAGGTAAAAGCAAGCAGCAGAACAGCAGCCAGACATGAAGGAACTGTTCTCCAGCCGGCGCGTCTTCGTTGTTTTCTGCTTCGCTGTTGTTGCTGGACATGCTGTGCTGACCGTTAGTGTTTGACGCCAGATCGCATTTTTCTCCCACGCAATGAAGCATCAGCTGCATGCTCAAACACAAGACATACACGGAAGGCACACAAGTTAGGTCAGACAAAAAAAATATAGAGAAAGAAATGGTTCGTAGTTTCTGGGGGACCGCGTAAAATACAGCTTTATGCGGAGGACATGTACAATCTCTGCGCGTGGTAATCGGCGCTTGGGCGATCGCACGTCTCTGTCTGGAATCACTTCATAGTTCACATTGCTTCTGTGCCTTACTGCATTGTATGGTCCAAAGCACTTGCTCAGGAGTTTCTCGCTGAGGCCTTGCCGTCTAATAAGGGTCCAAACCCAAACTTTGTCTCCAGGTTCATAGGTAACTTGTCCATGGTGGAGATTGTACCTTATTGTATCTGCACACTGCTGCTGTCTTATGTGTGCGTGGGCCAGTTGATGTGCTTCCTCGGCGTGCTAAATGTACCCCTCGACATCAGGAGCTAACTGGTTGAGCTGATCGATGTCTTCATACAGAATCTTGGCGTTTAGCATAGTTTGAACATCTTGGCCATAAATGTTGCGAAACAGCATGAATCATCTAGTTTTCTGCATGGCAGTGCTGTACGCAAACGTCACGTACGGCAGAATTTCGTCCCAAGTTTTGTGTTGCACATCCACGTACGTAGAGCTCACGTCTGCCAGAGTTTCGTTTTGTCTTTCTGTCGGGTCATTAGTCTGAAGGTGGCATGCAGTTGCCTTCCGATGACTCGTGCAACTCAGCTTGAAAATGCCGTCCAGAAGCTTCGTCGTAAATGTTGTCCCTCGGACAGTAATGATGTATGACGGTGCGCCATGCCGAAGCACAATGTGATGCATAAAAAACTGGGCAACCTCAAATGCTGTCCCGCGTGGCAGTGCCTTCGTCTCAGTGTAACGCATCAAGTAATCAGTTGCGACAAAGATCTACTTGTTTCCGGAAGAAGACGAGCGAAATGGTCCAAGAAGGTCCATTCCAACTTGATTGGATGGCATATGCAGTGGGTCGATGTGTTGTAGAAGGCCTGCAGGTGTGAAGGATGGTGACTTGCAGCACTGGCATTCATGGCATCCTTTCACGTAGCATTTAATGCAAGCAGCCAGTCTATGTCAGTAGTACAGTTGCCACACCCCTGTCCAGAGTCCTTGAGTAGCCCAAGTGTCCAGATAGCTTGTTGTGGCAGGCTAACAAGATGTCATTGCAAAGGGCTCGAGGCACTACTAGATGGGATTTGACACTGGCTTCTGTGTTTCTTTTGTATAAGATGCCCCCTCGTAGGCAAAATGACAACCTTCACGAAATAGGGTGAGGAATGGACACGTTGCCAATGATCAATGATGGGCCTTAACTCAGCACGTTACAGCTACTATTTTTTAAGGCCCCTTTACAGCCATGTCGCATCAACTTCATAGAACTCGTCACTTCACTGCAAAGTCACTAACAATCGCATGATGCTCTTTGGCCATACACGGCCCTTGCGTCACTAAACAACAAACTCGGCGTCTGATTGCTGTTTAGCCAGCACATCCGGCCCACTGAGAGCTCCCAGGAAGGCGCTGTCGACTTCCTCGTCTGGATTCTTAGATTCAACATGTTCTCGTGATAGCATGCCTGACTTGTATACGATACTGTTGTTAAATTCCTGGAGTTGCAGACTCCAATGTGCCAGTCGTCCAGAAAGGTCTTGGAGGTTGGCCAACCAGCACAAAGTTTGATAGTCGCTCACAACTTTAAATTTCCACCCATACAGATATGGCCTAAATTTTGTGGTAGCCCAAATGACTGCAAGGCACTCCTTCTCTGAGGTGGAATAATTGGACTCTGCACATGACTGAGCGCAGCTTACGTAGGCTGTAACTCGTTCAGTCCCGTCGTTTTGCCTTTGTACCGGGATAGCTCCGAGACCGATATTGCTGGCGTCAGTGCATACTTCTGTACCAGCACCCTTGTTGAAATGACCGAGCATGGGAAGGAGAAGACAATCAACATTGTAGCTCTGCATAGGTAGTCTGTTGTTCATCAGTCCACAGCAATGGTGTGTCGTCACGCGTAAGGCGAAATAGCAACTCTGCAATCTTCTAAGAATTCGCAACGAAGCTTTGATAATATGCACACAAGCCCGAGAATTGTTGGACACTTTTTTTATCGACTAGGGCTGGAAAAGCGGCTATTGCAGCAGTCTTCTCAGCATCGGGCTGCACTCCAGCGGCGCTCACGACGTGACCAAGGAAGTTAAGTTCTTCGTAGCCAAAATAGCATTTCTGAGGCTCGAGCGTGAGCTTCAAGTACATTCCGAAGGCGACAAAGGTGCTTGTCAAAAGTTTACAAAAAGACGACGGCATCATCGAGATAGATGAGGCAGGTTTTCCATTTGAGGTCAGCAAGAATGATATCCATGATTCTCTGTAATGTGACTGGAGTGGAACAGAGGCCGAAAGGAAGTACTCTAAACTCGTAAAGGTCGGCCGGACTTACAAAAGCAGCTTTCTTGCGGTACTGCTCATCTACTTCAATTTGTCTTGTGGGATCGCATGCGCATCCCAATATCTCTAAAGCAGCCACACGGTTATCACGTGATAATCATGTGCTCGCTCGTGGAGGGTAGCAGGGAGAGGGGACGTTCGCCACTCCCGCTGCTCTTTGCATCCAGCCACAACGCCACAGCCAAGGCACCCCATTCCCTCCTTCCCCTTTCTTGTAACCGGGGAGACTCCCTCTCCGCCTCTCTGGGAAAAGTGCTATTCCCCCCACACGTCTTGGTCTTTCGGCTGAGGAGCTTGCGACCGGCCGCATCTCAACTCAGCCGCTGAGACTTCCGCACGCCGTCCCCCTGCAGCGCTCGGCCTTCGTGAGGGACTGACCGCCCCAAGGCCCGAGCGCGGATGCACTCTGGGTGAACCTGAACCCTTCTCAGCCTCTTTTGTGGTTTCCAACATTGTGTGGTTTTTTTCGCCTGAGACATGCGAAATGCTCCGCCACTGTGGTTTTTGTGTTTGTGGTTGCTGTGGTTGCTCAGTTGGTATTGTTACTATAAGGTGAATAAACACCTTAACCCTGTGGGAGATACGGGTGGTTCTCCTCCGTACTCTTGGGACAAAGGAACGACAACACACAGTAGTGCAAACAGTCACAAGGGCATTTATTGCACCTTTCATGGATCAATGCCTGCTAGCCGAGTTCATATCCCCAAAACATGCCGATAGGCGCGCGACAAATCTAGAAGTCCGACTCACCGCGTCCTCGCGAGCGAATATGTTCGCTCCATGCTGGATCCCAACGCCTGGTCGTTCGCGTGTATAGTCACGCGAATCGTGGCGCGTTCCAAGGCGGCCACGCGAGGCGGTCTCGCAGATGCATCGGTCGCCGCGCGCTCGCGGGAGACGTCCTCCGCCGCGCGCCGACCCGTCGGGAAAGAGCCAGCCCCTTGTCCCTCGGCGCCCGAGTAACCCCGCCGCGGTGCGACGGTCGCGCCATCTCTCGCACCGCGCTTGTACCACTCCGAGCGCCAGGCCACGCGAGCCGTGCGGGAAAACAGCATCTCAGGGGATGCGCTATGCGGGAAAACATCAGGGGACGCGCGAGAGTCGCGCATCCCCACAACCCTTTGAAGGTCAATGACATAAATATACGGCGCCGCGAAAAAGTCCAAAAATGGTCGATGCTGTATATTTGCGGCGCCGTCTGTACGTTTAAAAAGCACGCCAATTTCCTAACTTTTTCTTTTCTGTCATGTGCTGCCACTATGTGGGACTACAGGGAATTTTTTTCGCATGCCTCCCTCTCTCGGTTTTTGTTGCATAGTTTGTTTTAGCGCTAGTTCACTCCCGTGCGTCTATATGCTACCGCTTGCGCACGCGCGGGCAGCGGTTTGGATTTTGTTCCGCGGGCGGTTTTGGCTTCTTGCACTTGCAAAATTGATGGCTATCTCGTTACTAATCGCTCAAAGGGCGACCGCCTCTTTCTCGCTCGTTCAGTGCTCACAGGGGTGCGCATAGGAAGGATGCCGCCGTGCATGCATTTCCGCTGCTTCTTCTTTTTGTGACACTCGTGAAAACTAATCGCCTCTGGTTGGCGATAAGATGAAAATTAGCGGAAGTTTGTCACACGTTTTGCTTTTTTGACGGGCACACAACCACATAGTTTTGTTAAGTGCGCACACCTACGCAGTTCTGTTACGTTATGGATGTACATATTAGATATTAGTGTAAGTGCAGGAACATTTAAGTCTTGCGAAATATCCGCGTGTGCGCATTTGCAAAGCCTTGAACTATGTGTATAACAATGCGTCAAATTTTTTATTCTTATAAGTTTATTTCTTTTTTATTGTTGTTATTCATGAATTAATAGTACATATATAGCAACACAAAATACTTTTTTCTCACTTCACGGTCATCCTACAAAAGTTGCGGTAAATTTTTTTCGAAATAAGTCCCTAAGAAGAATTGGAATCTGCTATAAAATAAATCGACCCTGGGTGGTCGCATATGGCGAAAAAAATTGAGCCTCAAAGGGTTAAGTTCGAGACTCGCCCTACCCCTCCTGGCTTGAACTCGCTGTGGTCGCAACTCGCTGCGAACCGCAGGTTAGGGGTCACAGCTCTGACTGTTAGGGCTGCTGCGAAAGTGCTAGCCAGCAACTGCCGCTCCGCTGGCATGGTGGGATCCAGAGAAGGGTCAGGTGCGCATGCACGAACTTGAGTAATACCCTGTATAGCCTTGAGATCGATAGAGGAGAAATACTTCGCGCGCCTCAGCCTGTCCAGACAATCATTGACACGAGCCAACGGGTAGACTTTTTTTCTTTGCGACATTGTTTAGCTTCCGGTAGTGAACACAAAACCAAAGCATGCCATCTTTCTTTTTAACAAGAGCGACTAGCGAGGACCAGGCTGTATTATGCCATTTTGAAGCATTTCCTTCACCTGCATTTGAATCGCATGTTGTTTGGTTGGAGAAACATGATAGGGCTGTTGCCGCATAGGCTGATGTGGTGTTTCGTAATCGATGTTCGACGTATCTTCGAAGACCATGCAAAGCAAGTGTAAAGCTTGAGCAACCGCTCGTGCAGGGGTTGTTCGTTCTCTTCAGGAAGCATTGGATTGATGTTGACATTGCGTAGAGGTGCTTCTGCAGTGCTTGTCACCTCGGAAACAAAACACTCAATGACATTGACATGACAGGCGATGACAGTATCGGGAAAAAGGTGCTGGTCTTTGTAGCTGAAGTTCGTGACAAGAACCTCACAATGGCCATCATAGAGGTCAATAAGGCTTCTTGCTATAAAAACATCTTGAGAAAGCAGAAGAGAGTGCTTTCTGCAACTGTTTCACCATGTAATAATCTGTCGCATGCCACTGGAACCATGACCTTGCATGCGGTGGTCACAAACGTATACAACACCCGCTAAGAAACCTCCTCTGTAGTGCTTAGGCCGAGTCATGTATTCAAGAAGCAAAAGCCCCCAAAATTTTCTCTCTCGTGCCCGCTCTTACTGGTGCCTGCGCACAAATGGCTGGCGATCCTTCAAATGAATGTCTCGTGTCGGGTATATCTGCAGAAGTAACTTTTACCCGATAACTCGCGATGACTGTGTTTCAGCACCAATATATTTCTGGCTCTTGTCACCCTGCCACTGCATGCGAAAACCCATTGTGGAACTCCCCTTAACAGCTTCACTGTGGTCCTCTGTCGTTGGCAAGTAGAGCAATGAATGGTGACGGTTGTCCTCCAGGGCGCAATGACAAGGGCCAGCTGGGCCAGTGTGACCTGAAGCGGCGTGACCTGCCCGCCCTGGTGGACACGCTCAAGGACTCGCTGGTGGTGTCTGCGGCATGTGGCCGTGCGCACACGCTCTTCCTCACCGACCATGGCTCAGTGTTCGCCTGTGGGGACAACAAAATGGGCCAGTGTGGCGTTGGCTCTCAGAACGCCTCCGTCCATGTGCCAACACGCGTCGCCTTCAAGCTACGGCCAGCCGTGCGTGTCTCGTGTGGGGGAGAGTTCTCTGTGCTCGTCGACTGTCGGGGCCATGTGTACACCTTTGGCTGCCCCGAGTACGGCCAGCTGGGCCACAACACTGACGGCCGCTACTTCGTCACCAGCAACAAGCTGCAGTTCAAGTGTGAGCTGGTGCCTCGGCGTGTCCAGGTGTTCATTGACCGCAACCGCGAGGGGCATGTTGTCTCCGTCGACGATGTCCACATTGTTGACGTGGCGTCGGGGCTCAACCACACGGTGAGTTGGGATCCAACTCTTCGTAAGCTTTGTTTCCACAGCACTGGCGTGTGATGTATGCGCAAGGAAAGTTACAGTATATTTCCCCAAAAATTTGTGCATGTGCCACATCCCATTTTGTAAATTCACACTTCAGCAGCCTCTTCACAATAGAGTGTGTGAATACTTGAATATACGAAGTGAATATCTAACCTATTACATAATGTAATGCGCATCTAATTTTCACAGGCTTGAAATAAAACAAATAAAAGTGCACCTGAATGTAACATGCACCCGACTGTAACACCCGCCAGATTTAGAACACAAAAATTAGCATGTCTCCACGTGCACGATTAGAAAAAATGACACGCAGAATTTACTTCACACAAGGAAAACATTTTTTTTTTCCATCAAATGAGCTTTCACAGTTAATGCAGCTTGTCGTCTCTAGGAAGAAAAAGAGGGCAGGGGGACACAGACAAATGTCCTTGTCTGTGTAGCAGTTCTAGCAGCAGGTTCAAGCCCGCCCTGAGCACCTTAACCCTTTCAGGGTTGATTTTTTTATTGCAGATTCCAATTCTTCTGAGGGACCAATTTTGAAAAAAAATTTACCGTAATTTTTCTACGGTGACCGTAAAGTGAGAAAAAATATTTTTCATTGGTATACAGTTGAACCCACTTATAACGATACCGTTTTAGCAATATATCCATTATAACAATGAAAAGCTGCTGCACTGTCAACTTTTATATGTTTTGCTTGGTGAAGTAACCTGTTTACTACAATGCCTCGATGCTGCATTATCGGTTGTAACGATGAAGTCTGGCTGCTCGGTGTCCGAGCCAAAAGGTAGTGAATTGCGAAATCCTTGAAAAGAAAAAAAGAAGACTAGAAATTCGAGCCGGTGCCGATGGCCTGCTGCTTGAATGGCCGCCGCGCGCTCATTTTCCAGCCTTCTCCACGCTCCTCTCACCCGTCGTCCTTCCACCCCTCCAAACACAGATGGGCTGCGCCCATATCTCTACGCCGCGCCACCCTCCAAAACACGAACGGACCGTACCAACTGCGCTGCTCGCATCTTGCTTACTGGCTCCTCATTCAGTGGAGTTCTGCAAACAGCCCTGCATTTGTCTTTTGCGTTGAAATCATTCTTGGCCACATAGTTTCTCAGCCTCTTATGACTTACCGTGAAAACAGAAGGTGGCTGACCCCCCCGCTGATAATCAGCAGTGCACTACATTGCCGGTGAAAAGAAGTGCGGTTATAGATTTGGAAACTAAGTGCTTCTAACCCATGAGGTGATAGTTGCGAACGTGCTTGCATCGGATAGTGACGGCGACAGCGATGATGCGGTAGGGCAGGCTGCCTCACCGTTGTCCTCACAGGAGGCCCGGCAGATGATTCAGTCCCTCCGGGGCTTTGTTTTCGCATGGAAGCTTCCGCTGCACTACGTGTAACACTTGTGGATACCTTGGAGAAGTATGTCGGCAAGGCAGATGGATATAGGGTTTTCTCGTGCAATGCAGTGCGGCGTATGTGGCTAGACGCTTGCAGCGATCTCGCCTCAGCATTTCTTCTAGGTTTCTCAAGCTGACAGGCTGCCGCGGCAATCTCCTCGCATCTTTTGAAAGGCCCCTTTTGGGCCCACCAAAGCGCTGCCTCGGCGGTGCTCACATATCGCTTGCGGTCCGTGACCCCTCTTTGCAGTTATAGCACTGCCATTCTTTAACGCCGACAGCCGCAGCTTGTTACATGTGATCGGAGCGCCCAGGAAGCAGTTAAACGAGGGAGCACAATCAGCAGCCGGATGGAGGAAGGTGGTGGGGATATAGTGGGAGGGACACTGGCCTCCCCGCCGTTATAGTTTGCTAAGGTCAGCTCTGTGTTACCCCTTCATTTTTTTCATGCAACCCGGTTTTAACAATTATCGGTTATAACGATGGAATTTTCGTGGCATGTGAATATTGTTATAAGTGGGTTCGATTGTATATGTACTGTTTAATCATGAATAACAACAATAAAAAAGGAAATAAACTTATAAGAATTAAAAATTTGATGCATTGCTATACACATAGTTCAAGGCTTCTTTAGAAAATGCACACAGGAGAATATTTCGCAAGTCTCAAATGTTCCTGCTCTTACACTAACATTTACGTCCATAGCATGATTGAACTGCGTAGGTGAGCGCACTCAAGAAAACTGTGTGGTTGTGTGCCTGTCAAAAAAGCAAAACGTATGACAAACTTTAGCTAATCTTCGTCTTATCGCCAACCAGAGGCAATTACTTTTTGCGAGTCTCCAAAAAAAAAAAAAAAGTAACGCATGCATGGTGGCATCCTTCCTATCGCACCCCTGTGAGCACTAAACGAGCGTGAAACAGGCAGTCTCCCTTTGAGCGACTAGTAATGAGATAGCCATCAGTTTTGCGAGCACAAGAAGCCGGAACAGCCCGCGGAACAAAACCCAAACCGCCACCCGGCCGTGCACGTGCCAATGCGTGAGCAGTAGTATATAGACACGCTGAAGCAAACTAGCTCTAAAACAAACCATGCAACAAAAACTGAGAGAGGCGCGAGAAAGAGAATTCCCTGTATTTCCACATAGTGGTAGCACATGCCAGAAAAGAAAAAGTTAAGAAATTGCAGCGCATTTTAAATGTACAGACGGTGCCGTAAATATACGGCATCGACAATTTTGGACTTCTTCGCTTCACCGTAAATTTACGTCATTGACCCTGAAGGGGTTAAAGGCGCCTCACCAAGTCTGGCCATTTTGAGCTGACAAGCGCAGAGCATATTCACACGTGTACTTGTTTATCTTTTCCAGGCGACTGCTTGTCACCGCCTAGCAAATGTTATCGTACAGCGCAGAACATGCCTGTATGTATCGGAAGTTTCTGGAATGTTATCGATGGTTCCATCCGCTGTCTGTCACCGAACCTTGTGTAATCTGATTTCATGTATGCGCGACGCAAATGGTGTAGAACTTTGTAGAAGACACGTGGGTCCCAGCGATTACTCTGGAACATTCAACGACTGATCTATAAAAGCCGACGCGCTTGACCCGCTGATCAGATTTTTTAGACGATCGCCGAGCGTGGTCGCCGCTATCGTTGTGCTAGAAGTGTAGCCTGTTTTTGTGGGCACAGGTTCGCCCAATAAAAGTTAGTTTTGTCTTTCACAGTATTGCCACTGTGAACATTATGTGTTATGTAACATTTAAGATTTTATCTCGATGTTCTGTTATCTGCAGCGCACTAGCTCTCTCCTTTGTAGGGATAAGCGTCGTCTGTTGTGCTCGCTTCCACCTTTTCACGTATTATGCGGCCATAGAATTATGTTTTCTTCTTTTATTTTTGAGCTCTGCGAGAAACATTTTGCTCTACAGACTTCGTCGAAACAGCAATGTACACGGTTGCGCAGACCGGCAAGGTGACTGAAATGCCTCTGCAGCGTATTTTCCTCAAGAAACCGCAGTCCCCAGCGTGTTTGCCAAGTGCCACAAGTATATATTGCGCCCTACACTGCCCGCCCAAGTGGCACCAGAAGAAAAGAAAGCTTGATTAAAAGCGGCATCGTTGCGAAAAGCTATTAAGCTTTCTGTTGCTGTACAAGAAAAAGACCGGAAGGACAAAGCCGGCATTTTCATGGAGTTTTGCGATGCTCGTTCAAACTTTTCAGTGTCAAGACTTCTGGACTGTGATCATCAAGGAGTCAAAGGTCGTGTCTTTGAACCTTGCACTTCACCGTGCACCCGCTGTGCCTATTTCAACGATGCTAGTCGACTGCGCGTTCTCCGTCTTTATTGGAGAAACCTGCATCGAGAACCTTCCCAGTGTAAATGTGCTTTAACAGTTGCAAGACCTCAGCCAACTAAGTGATGTATTGCAGTCTTTTGAGTAGCTACCCATTAATTGCTCTACAAATGGCAGCCAAAAAGCTCATAGTCTTCTGGAAATTGTGTTGATGCGGCTGCTGGATGTGTGCAATCAGTACCAGTTGCAAGAATTTCACAGACGGCACTTGGTACGCATCGAAGTGTAAGCAGCGAAGTGGAGCTTATTTGTAAGCAGCGAAGTGGAGCTTATTTTGAAAAATTTTTTATGGTACTCTCCAGGAATGCTTGTTTTTGTAGGACTGCTGTTTACTACAAGTTTATTCAAAGCTCCATGAAAGTGAAATTGCCCAACCCTGTTAACATAAGGCGTCTCTGTTTTTCATATCAAGTGAGCCCTGCCCTAGAGCAGCCCGACTCGTTTCCCAAGCTATGCAAAGTCGATTTTAAATGTGATGAAAGAGCACGCATGAACTGTGGCCGTGATGATGGATGAGGTCCATTTACAAACATACTTTGACTACAAAGGTGGTTTTGTCACAGGTGCTGCTGGTAACGATTCATGTCCAGCTAAAACAGCTAATCTTTTCATGGTTCAGAGCCTTCTCTCAAATCGCAAAGATGGTGTTCATATTCTGCCTGTAGCCTAGATTGACGCAAACATTTCAGCGAATTCTTAAGAAAACTAATCACTGACATCTTAACATTCATTGTGGCCTCCGTGGGACACAAGCATTTATGCACAGGCAAAGCCATAGAACAAAGTATTTTCCAGTGTTTCTTTCCACAAACTTTTTAACAGTAGTCCTAGTTCTTGTTCTTACATGGCCAAAATGATGGTATTGACGGCCCTTATTATAAAAAGCACGCTCAAAATCTGCTGAAGAACATTGCACAAGGTGAACCCCCAACTTCCAGGCCCATCATGTACGTCTGATGTAGCGGCAAAATGCGGAGGCCTTGAGTTAGTCTCAGTGTTGACTGACAGCCACCACATGACTCTGCTGCACCAATGCTCCACCAAGCACGGATATCATCGCCTGCCCTTGCTGGAGGGCTCTGGTGGAGAGATAAAAAAATTGTCACTGTCTTTGGTAATATACAGGTGACTCAGGGGTACATCATTCTGCGATGACCCACTTTGGCGACACTGTCGCCTGTGGGAGATACGGGGTTCTCCTCCGTACTCTTGGGACAAAGGAACGACAACACAGTAGTGCAAACAATCACAAGGGCATTTATTGCACCTTTCATAGATCAATGCCAGCTAGCCGTGTTGAATCCACAAAACATGCCGATGGGCGCGCGACAAATCTAGAAGTCCAACTCACCGCGACGACCGCATAGCGAGCGAATATGTTCGCCCCATGCTGGATCCCAACGCCTGGTCGTTCGCGTGTACAGTCACGCCAACGGTGGCGTGTTCCAAGGCGGCCACGCGAGACTGTCTCGCCGAAGCATGCATCGGCACACGCGCGGCACGGCACGTCCGTCCCGCTCGCTGTCTCGAATCCAAGAGTGAGCGCCTTCTCTTCCGGCGCCCAAGTAGCCCCGCCTGTCGGCGGCGTTAGCAGCGCAACACTCGCGCCATCTCTTGCACTGCGCCCCAACCACATCGACCGCCGCGGGCATCACGCAGGCCACGCGGCGACGCCGCACTACAGGAGGCGCGCTATGCGGGGAAAACATCAGGGGAGGCGCGAGGGTCGCGCATCCCCACGCGCCTTGACCACGCCTTGGCCGTCAGGCACGCGCTGACTGGCTGGTTGAGCAAAATCGGATGAGCTGATTGGCAGGTTTAACACTGCATCATCCGATTTTGCTCAAGCAGCCAATTAAAGCGCGCCTGATGGAGATAGTGATCGAAAGTGATCGTAGCAGAATACGTCCTCAGCTTGAGAAGCCGAGTTCTGCCAACGTTTATAGTTTCGCATGGTGGTGTTGCTTTACAGTCAAAACTTGCGATAATGAAATTCTGTGGGTATGAAATTTTTATAACAAAATATTTTCGTATCTTCGGCGAATGCCCATAGGATTCAATGCATTTCGTACCTCTCGACAACGAAATGTCTCTGTATTACAATCAGGCTCCAAAATGTGCTCAGTTGCAATTGGTTTGCCTAAAAATTGCGTAATATACCTCAACATTACCCTTCCATGGGTGCTGCTATTTTTGTTTACAAAAACAACCAAATGCGGGAAGCCATCGCACTGGAAACACGTAATGTCTGCCATCTTGTTGATCGCCCGTTTGAAGCTGCAGCATTTTGCTACCGACATGTGACGACGGTTTCTGCACACCCAGTGCAGCTCGTAATGTGTGCCTGGGAAAGAAAAATGTAGCAAAAACAGCGAAATCCACATCCCACCGACGTGGTATTGTATATGGCGCTTGAGATGGCAGTCGCAGCATGGAGCGCCATGCATCGGGCCATGATTGAGCGATCCTCTGGGAATCCGCATTCCTTGCTTCAAGGATGCTGGTTTTAGTGCCACCTGACAGGCATTGCTTGCGGATTCGGCACCAGACATAGATTTGTGCAAAGGGGCCGTAAACTCGTATCGACTGCCTTCAGGTATACAAGATACAATCACTTTCGCGCTCGGCACTGGACGCATCGGCACCTAGGGAAATGGCTTGCACTGGAGAAAGGCTGCTGCATGCATGGAGCGCTGTTGCCCTGCATCCAGTGCTGAGTTACGCAATGTCTTGCAAAAGTTATTGTATCTCTGAAAACAGTTGACTGAGAATACTGTTCCACAGCAGTGCTGTTAGATGCATGCAGTGCACTTTGTAATGTCAGCAATGCAGTTCTATATCCTCGCAAGTTGCCAAAGTATAGAACTTGTTGGTGGGCAACTTGGTACATATTAGCAAACATTTAACAGCACAAATAAATGATCACAGAGAGGGCACACAAGGACAGCACCTGTCCTTGTGCACACTCTCTGTGATAATTTATTTGCCAAAGTAGGTTAACAGAATTTTGACAGTAAAGTGTTGTTCTGCAACTCATTACCTGTCTGCGCTGTCTCATTCTGCAACAACGAAATTGCAACATCGCATTCCTTGCTGATTTTGCTATTGCGAGGTTCAACTGTAGCAGTATCTTGTATCTTAAATACAGGATACATTTTTTCATGCATCAGAAATACAGATACTGATACACATCTTGCAGACATATAATACACATACAAGATACCCAAGGAGTATTTAAGATTATAGCTTTGTGGCTGTGGCATTGCCCAAGGTCGCGGAGGTTTGATTTGGACCACGTCAGCCGCATTTCAAGTGGGGTGAAATAAAAAACACTCATGCGCTAATATTTAGGTACATGTTAACGAACAACTTGGTGTCAGAATCCAGAGTGCGCCACTATGACGTGCCTCATAATCCGATTGCAGTTTTGGCACTTAAAGCGCCATAATTAAATTAAGGTACTTCTGCCACGATGTGATGTGCCATGTCAGGCAGTGATTACAGTCTACGCATGTTACAACAGACTTTTAGGTATAATGAACCATATTATTACGATATCATCGAGCGATGCTCAAGAGACGAGCCGCCGCGAGAACGACGAAGTTGGTCTGTGCCCTTGGTGCGAGCGAGTGTCGGCCTGTCTGTCTGGCTCTAGTGTAAGTAGCCTCTTTCGTCTGTGTCTTTCCACATGTAACAGCACTTCAAGCTTAGTTTTCTCTACCTATTTATATTAATGCAACGAAGTTTCTGTTTAACGGATCATGGTACAACGGGCTTTCAGCTATGGTGGGTGAAATTAGCGGCAATTTTTGTTAAAATAAGGCGTATAAAACGGAGTTTTGCCGTGTCGACACAGGCTGACAACTGGCTTGCGAGGGTCAGTGGATGATTGCAGCTCACTATCACACGCGCGACGGAGGAAGGTGGGGGGTGGAGACGTGCCGTCTTTTTTTGCACTCGAGGGCGTTCTACTCCGGCGGCTGCTGCTTACGGTGCGGCTTTGCAGCCGCCATACCTTGAAAGTGATCTGCAGTGTAGACAAAGTGCACCCAGTGCCAGTAGCTTCAAATGCGTTGTGCTTTCGACATTTAGTTCGCATTGAAGTGAGAGGCCGCACGAAAATAATTTAGTTCGCTGCTGCTCCCGCACTTGGTCACACCAGCGCTTTGACAGCATGTCCACACTCTTAAAGGTCGGAAGTGAGTCACGTGAATGAGAAGAGACAAATTTCTCTTGGGTGACGGGACCACGGGTTGAACGGGCAGTCGATACCACGCGGATGGAACATCTCAGAGCCATAATGAGTGACCTGATGGAACATAAAGAGGGAAAACTCAGTGCTCAGGCGGCCTGACTCCACTGGGAGGGATGGACAGCTGGACAAAACCTGTAGCGCCGAAGTTCTGGTGGCGTGATGCGCTCCGGTCAATGCCACAAGTAGAGAATGTTGCACCGACAGCACTTGCATGTGAAGGTGCGTCATCAAGAAAGGTGGCTATCAAACTGGCGACGTATATGCAATCGTATGCAGCAGAACCTGTCTAGTAAACGACATAAAAGTACAGGCTGCAGCGTAAAATGCATGGAGACAAAATTGAGCACTTGGGGGACCAATATCTGGTTTTTAGTCTTAAGGTAGTGAACGTGGGCGTGAAATTTAGTTTGTCATCAAAGACCATGCTGAGTAGTTTAATGTGGTCCTGATGTTTTAAAAAAGCACCGTCTAATCGGATTGACGGGTGACGCTTAGAAGTGCCAATGGGCCCGTTGTTGAAAAAGACAAAAAAAGATTTTTGATCACTGATTTTGACCAGATTAAAACCAATTCTGCTAAAGCCTGCAATCGCAAACGCGATGAACCAGAAAGGCGGACGATGGTGTCATCCGCATATGCTTGTATGTGAACACCTTCGCGCAAGGGGAGACTAAGCAGGGAATGAATGATTAAATTCCAAAGTGGATTGCCAATTGAAGGGCGGGCCAAGATTTCAGTCTTTGTCCGAAGAACCACCGTGCTGCCAGTGAGAAAATACTGAAGAAGGTGATAAAGGTTCGCAGGGCAATAGTGTTTGCAAAGAAAGAATAACACCGTATCATGCCAGATGCTATCAAAAGCCCCAGTAAAATCTAAGGAAATTTAGAAGGCATTCAAGAGTTTTACCGAAAAGAGAATTCATAATGAGCGCTCTACAGGCGGAAGGAAGGTGAGGGAAACGGCCAGGCTTGAGTATAAAAATAATGCGGCCCGTCTTCTAGGCAGAGGAAAAGGGGCCCAAGCAGATGCATTTCAAGGCTTCATGAGATACTGGTGGTGGGGCTCTCTGCAGAGCAATGCCATAGTTCCCGTGTTCCCGCTAGCAGTGGCCACGCCTGTACACCTCATTTGAGCCATTCATGTTGTTTCTAAGACCATGACAACGAAGAATTTCATACCAAAACAGTTGCCGACCAATCATTCATACTCGTTGGAGACAGCCAAGAAGTCAGAATAATAGAGTACAAAATACCAGATTTGCGAAAGATAAGAGACTTTATTCCACAAGCAGCAAAAAAAAGGGTGCCGCATTCTTGGATTGTCACCTTCAAGGAATACCTTTGATCCCATGTGACTAGTGCAAGACTCATTGGCATCTATGAGTGACTGCATTCTCAGCACAGTACCAAGCACGCTATCACAGTGCAGAAATGCTGTGCTAGCTACAAGAAATATTGTGAAAATGAAAGTATCTTTAAAAGTGATCGTCCTAGTTTGTCTATGCATTGCTATGTGCACATACGCTTGCCTCAGGCCTAGACATGCCTTTTCACGCATATTTGTGCTTCATCAGTGGCCAGAGTGACGCTCCGCATGTGTTGTCAGTGAGATCAGCTGGCTACAAACAGTTAATAAAAATGGCATAGAATTGAGCAGAAGGTATCGCTACAGAATCACGACCCGTATTATCTTTACTATTGTTTTGAGCAGGCCCCGGTGACGTATCAAAATGTAAATATCGCTATTGCTGCTCTGCTCAATGACTCGACCCTTGTGCTCTGCAAGCACTTGCGTTGTTGCACAATAGTGCAGTGGTTAGCACGCCTGGCTCCAATGTGCATGTTGCCAAGTTCAAATCCCATTTCTGATGTGAGGCAGAGCTTCGTTTTAAGCACATATTCCTCAAGGGTGCGAGATTGGATACCGGCTGCAGCGGCCACATCTCGATGAGGATGGGGGTGAAATCCAAAAACACCTGTGTACCATGCATTGGGTGCACATAAAGAATCCCTAGGTGGTCAAAATTAATCCGGAGTCCCTCGCTACGCCATGACTCATAATCAAATCATAGTTTGTTTTTGGCACGTAAAACCCCAGAATACAATTCTTTTTTAAGCACATATTTGGCTATGTACACTGCACATTTTGCCCACGTTTGTATGCAGCACCTGATATGTTTTTTAACAGGTTTAACAGTTCCAATGCTCACTGGCACCACTGTGTGGGTCCGGGTCATGTATTATTTGAGTAGCCTTGCTGGGGCTTTGTCTCCAGTGTAATGGCATGATGGGCAGGCATGATGACAATGGTTGTCATGAGTTTAATGAAATGGGTGGACACTGCAAACCCAGTTTTGAGCTCCTGCATGCGACTGGCAGGAGGGGCTGTGAAGGAAGCGGTGTATGAGCCTGCACCACTTGTTTCCGTGTGCACAGATAGCCCTGGACGAGCGCAAGCGGTGCTTCTCGTGGGGCTTTGGCGGCTATGGGCGGCTGGGCCACAATGAGCCGAAGGACGAGATGGTGCCCCGCCTCATCAAGGCCTTCGAGGGACCCAACCGGGGACTCTGCTCAGTCTATGCGGGTGGCACGTTCAGCATGGCTGTCAGCGAGCTCGGTGAGTCAGTGGCATCCACCGAGAATGCCTGGCCGGTGCATCAAAGTAACAGTTATGCCTAGAGTTAATTCATAATGGACCTGCTCTGGGTGCCAGGTGTCAATGCTTACCATGTAAAGTTTGCTTCGATTACCTCCTGTGTTGCGAGGAGGACTCTGCATGTCATTTCTGTGCTGTTAGTTCAAATTCCAGCAGCATAGTCAACGTCTGTTTGAATCTCTGAAACACGCTGGCTTTCAGGAAGTCCATTAGGCTGTCTTGAAACATAAGCAAAAGCTCCCCAGATGGAACCCTACCAGTTTTAAATGGGGCATTGACCCCTGGAGCATCATCATCCAGGGTATTTGTAGAGTTTTCCTAGTGCACCATACAAACGCTGTATTGTACTTGCAGCAAAAAGCCTTTATACGCAAAGCAATTTTAGTAGTACAGTCGAACCCATGTACATAGATTTATCCCTTATGCCTAACAATTTCGCATACCCAAAGTTCCACTATACGGTTACAGGCACTACAAATATACAGTGAACGCTCGTTAAGACATACTTGGTCGAGCCGAATTCTCAGGTATAATGAACATGGGAATGTTTGTTTGGTTTTCCATAGACTGAATGCAAAAAAAGTCCGCCTAAGATGAACCGCCTTGGATGCACTCTTCAGTTAAGACAAACATTCGGAGTGACCGCCACCACTATCGATCCTGGAGGCTAGGGTGCCTTGATGTGCCACGCCTGGGAGCTCGCACATCGAGGCACACTACTGGAGGACTGTGACGCACATTGCCCACGGACAGAGGCGAAAACAAGAGGAGGAAACACAAAGCGACAGTGATTTTTCACTCCGTCAATGCAGGTGATGTGCAAGCGTGCGGGTGCTATTCGCGTAGTGTGTGCCGATGGACGTGCCACTGATGGCGGCCTTGCGCAGAACACACGGGAAAGCAGCCAGCTGCGCGCCGTAGTTTGCTGTGCCGTCGATCGTACTTCTGTCTTTTCACTTTTTCAGAGCAAAATAAGCAACACTCTCCGCATGTGTGGGGTGGCCAAAGCTTTAAGGAATGTCAAAGAAGAATTATTGCATGGAGGGCTGCTCAAATACTGGCGAGAACGTGCCGGCGATACGGTTCTAATCATTTCTCGCAAAGCCTCATCAGTGGGAACGACGGCAGCAATGGATCGTTGCCGTTCGGCAAGAAATTTCTTGTTCTCATCCTTTCCTTTGTCGCCTCGGTGTTTTTTCCACTCTATCATATTTAGAAAGGTAAGCAAAGAAGTTCATCTGAAATGCATCATGCGGTTTAAAGGCATTTCACTAAAGTTCTGAATGCCATTTGCTTCTGCCATCTGCTTATACAGTTTTCCGCTCCTTTACCGCGTTGCACTAGCTACGCAGCGCGACTGCACGAGCGCATTGTGTTGTACGTTAAATCTACTGAGGCCTGTAACTGAAATTGTTGGTTTTATGAGGCCTGGTAAATCCTTGTACAGTGAAACCTCGTTAAACCGTAGTTGGCCGGAGCTCGGAAAAAGTACGTACTAAATGGTAGTGCTGTTTAACCGAAATAGCATGAGATCGCCCACTTACCTGTAGAAAACGGAACTCAGAGAGAGTGCGATGAAAGGGGAAAAAACATGCAGTATTTATTCACTTCGCGCGACATAAGTGTTATTTTCGTTTGATGCCGCGGCGGCCTAGCACGACGACAGCAGCCTCAAACTTACTCAAGCTGCGTGCCAGCTTCTCAGCCAGCCCCCCTCCTCTCGGCAAACACTCGCACGGCAGATTCCTCGTTGGCGTTACGTATTCTCCGTGTACGCGCGCACTAGTGCTGCATAAGTTCTGGGGCGCCTTTTTCATTGCCGGGTGCCGGAGTTCGGAAAACTTTTGGTTTGGAATAGTTACGTTATCGCGCCCCTGTTCTCGTTGCGACGATTGCATTCACGAGGCTGACGTAACGCGCAGCTTCTGCCACTGTCGGGCCTGAATCGCCCGTGCTGTCGCTTTCCGTGTCGTCCTCATCACTGTCGCTAGTCGACACTTCGGCAACAACAGAGGCAACGATGGCGAAAAGTCGAACCTCGTAGCCGACATCTCTTTGCGGTCGCAGCAGCGCTGCCGAGCAACTTCGCATTCCAAATGCCACACACTGTAGTCAACAGCAGATCCATGTCGCGGGCCAGCGCCGACTTCATGTCACGTTCGATAGCACAGACGATGTCTAATTTTTCTTCTATGCTGAGCACCCGGCGTCTTTTTTATCCGAGCTTCGGCATGACGCGAGTCCTCGCTTGCGCGACGCCATGACGCTCTCTCGCTCTCTGGAATGGCGTCGAAATGATGTTGATGTTGATGCGGCTTCACGTGCAAACGCACAGGGCGCTTGGAGGCCGTTGTACCGATCTCTGAGGCTTGTTGTTCTGCCGGACCGCCCGGTGGAGACGACGCACCGCCGTGTTCGCGCGACGAAAAGTGGAAAGGCTACGTTTTAACCGATGCGTACGCAATAAGCTGGTACGGTTTATGCGGATACTAAATACATTATGTTCAATGGCCGCTGAGTCGGGGAATTGACTTTACTACTTTTAAACCGAAACTACTGTTTAAGCGGGTACGGTTTAACGAGGTTTTACTGTACCAGCTGTCGTGTACTTCATGTTCTTGCATCTATTTTATGCTTGGATTCGTGCATGTTGAACTATTGCTAGTTGCCTCATGCATAACTCTTGTTGATTTTCTTGAGGTGCGAAGTTTTTGCCCTGCCTTGTTTGTAAAGGGTCTAAATAAAGCTTTGTCTTATCAGAATGATACCAAGCAAGTGCTTCTTTAACAGCTTTATTCTTCTTGCCTGAGGACATCTTAGATATTGTGTTTTTTTGGGAAATATGTTTAGAAAATAGGTAGTTCAGGGCGAAAATTGCTAATAGTTGCTGCATATAATATTTTTGTTCCATTGTCGCTGAAAAGTTCGCATCACATTTAGGAAGTCATGACACCTTGATGCTGTCTGAGCAGACTTAACACGCCGAGTGGTTTGTTTGTTTCACAACGTAGTCCCTTCTTGCATGGGAATTTCGTACTCATTTGAATTCTTTCTTATTATGCTTACGCCTCAGAGGACTAAACCCGTCCTTGCCACCAGCGCTCATCTACTTTGACTGGCACTGCTCTTCCTTTAACCCTTTGAGGGTCGATATTTTTTATTGCAGATTTCAATTCTTCTTAAGGACTTATTCCCCAAAAAGTTCACTGCAATTTTTCTAGGGTGACTGTAAAGTGAGAAAAAAATATTTTGCGTTGGTATATATGTACTCTTCATTCATGAATAACAACAATAAAAAAAGTAAAAAGACTTATAGGGACTAAAAATTTGATGCAATTGTATACAAATAGTTCAAGGCCTTGAAAATGCGCACACAAGAATGTTTCGCAAGACTCAAATGTTCCTGCTCTTACACTAATATGTACATCCATAGCGTAATCGAACTGCGTAGGTGCAAACACTCAACAAAACTGTGTGGTTGTGTGCCCGTCAAAAAAGCAAAACGTGTGACAAACTTCCGCTAATCTTCATCTTATCGCCAACCAGAGGCGATTAGTTTTCACGAGTGTCAAAAAAAGAAGCAGCGGAAATGCATGCACGGCGGCATCCTTCCTATGCGCACCCCTGTGAGCACTGAACAAGCGAGAAAGAGGCGGTCGCCCTTTGAGCGATTAGTAACGAGATAGCCATCAATTTTGCAAGTGCAAGAAGCCGAAATCGCCCGCGAAAATAAAACCCAAACCGCCACCCGCCCGCACACATGCCAATGCGCGGGCGGTACTATACAGACGCGTGGGAGCGAACTAGCACTAAAACAAACCATGCAACGAAAACCGAGAGGGAGGCGCGCGAGAAATATTCTCTGTATTCTCACATAGTGGCAGCACATGACAGAAAAGAAAAAGTTAGGAAATGGGCGCGCTTTTTAAATGTACAGACGGCACCGTAAATATACGGCATTCGGACTTGTTCGGACTAAATTCGGACTTGTTCGCAGCGCCGTATATTTATGTCATTGACCCTCAAAGGGTTAAATTAAGTATCATGTGGCATATCTCTAGTAACATTTTTAAAGTACTGGAAAGCATGTCACGCTTCAGCCTACCAGAGTGACCAAGAATACGTCATCTCTAATCGACATATTCATTACAAATATAAATAGAGATACAGTTAAAACTGGCGTATTCGTGTCGGATTTGAGTGACCATATGCCAATATTTCTATGTTACAAGGGTCATCTACAGAATAAGGAATCGCAGTCTACACACCTTCTTCAACCAATAATTGATCAAAATCTTTTTATGTTTCGTACCAATACAGTAGACTCTCGTTAATTCAAACTCGAAGGGACCCCAGGATTTTGTTTGAATTATCAGGAAGTTTGAATTATCGGAAGTTCTCGCATATATGACTCTGAGCAAGATTACAGCGCACATTACAATTAATTATCCACTTAAATCATATTTTAAACATTTCACTCTTTAATTACACAGTAAAAACAGAGCAGAGGTGAAGGATCCAGAACAAGTTTAATGGAAATCTATGGCTGACTAGACCGTTTGAAGAAATGATGAATTGTTGATGGTTTTTTCTTTACATGTGCATTAAGAACAAAGTTCTCTATTCCATTAAGAGCAGCCAGTTGTTCTTGAGAATTTTCTTCTACAGTCAGAAATTTGCGGACCTCGGCAAGGTAGTGGAAGGCCTGTGCTGCTGTCACAGAGGATTGCTCTTCTGATTCCTCTTCACTTTCGCTGCTGTACTGTGCTGGCAGCACCTCAGCCACCAAGTCGTCCAGGGTGTCTTCCCTGCACACGCAGAGGTTATCATCGGCAGCCGCAAATTCACTGAGGTCAGCAGCTATGTTGTGTGCTTGGAGTGCAGAAAGCACTAGCCTTGCTTCATCGCTCTCCATTTGGAGGCAGTCTTCACCTTCATTTCGAGCGCAGTCAGGCAAGGTATCACTGGTGTGGCCTGGTATGCGGAAGGCATGCTGGAAGCAGTTCCGTATCGTTGCCGATGTTACTGCACTCCATGCGTCAGCTAGCATTCCCACAGACGACAGCAGTGTTATGCTGTACGACATGGAATTATCCATGCATATTAGCATCCTCTTAAGGAGTAGCTTTCTGTAGTTTATCTTCTGACATTTGATTACCCCCTGATCCAGAGGCTGGAGGACAGCTGTTGTGTTTGGAGGGAGGAATTCAAGACGAATTGCCTCCAGCCCCTCCACGTCACCGTGAGCGGGACAATTATCCACTATCATCAGCACTTTTCTTTTATCGCGCTTAAACCGCACGTCAAGTTTCCGCAGCCAATCCTCAAACAAAGATTGCGTCATCCATGCACGTGTATTTGCTGCATAAGAAACTGGAAGAGTTCGGACGCCTTTAAAGCATCTCGGACGCTTCGATTTGCCAACAACGAAAAGTTCGGGCTTGTGACTACCATCCATATTGGCACAAACCATGACTGTGAGCCGCTCCTTGCTCAGCTTTCCGCCGGTGCAACGTTCCCCCTTGCGACACAATGTTTGCTGAGGAAGGCACTTATAGAACAGTCCCATTTCGTCAGCATTATAAATGTCAGCCGGGGAGTATTCAAGCAGTAGGCTCTGAAGACGCGTCTGCTGCCAGTCGGTAGTAACCGCCTCATCGACCGCTGCCGCTTCTCCACTTACTGTTTTGAAAGTGAGGCCATGTCGCTCCTTGAATCGCGACACCCATCCATCACTACACTTGAAGTCTTCAATTCCAAAGCGCAAAGACAGTTGTTCGGCCTTCTCTCGCAGGATTGGTCCACTTACTGGTAGACTGCAGCTCCGAGCGCGCTTCAGCCAAAGAAAAACTGCCTTCTCAAGCTCCGGATGCGCCGCCTCCCTAAGCCTCTTTCTGTCGGGAGCGAAATGGCCTGCGTTGTTTCGCAGCTTGTCTTTCGCTTTCACAATCGTTGTCAGCGTACTTTTTGTGATTCCGTACTTCAATGCCACAGAAGTCTTCTTCGCTCCAGCCTCAACTTCTTCTATAGCTGCCAATTTTTCTTTCACAGAAAGGGTTCGGTACTTCCCCCGCGGAGACATGATGCTACCAACGCGGGCGACCGACCAGGGAAAGAAAAGCACGAGCCGTCACGTGATTCGGAATCGGCCGATGCTACTCGCGTCACTTTCGCACCTTTTTTTTTTTTTCCTTTTCTCGTGCTCTTTCTTTTTACGTCAGGTTTTACGTCAGTTTTGAGCGTTTTCACAAACGCAGGTGGACAGTCGTCATTTCCACAAGTTTTGAGGGTTATGTGTTTTAATTTCGAACTTCCTGCTTTGAACTGGCTAGCAAGCATGCTAGCAAGCCACAGAAAGTTGAGCAACAATGTGCCCTTCGGGAGGCTTTTGTTTCGAACGTTTGTTTGTTAGGCTCTTGTTTGCTTTCTTTTATTTTTTTAGGCCATAGTGCGCTTATTTTAACATTTTCTGCCGTTGTGGTGATTTAAGAAGTCAGATTTTTCACCAGTGGTGGCAACGATAGCCGATAATTTTCCGGTATGGACAAGCAAAAAGTACGAATTAACCGAATTGCGGTGTTTGAATTAAGCGGCCTTAAAATACATTGAAAACATGGCGAACCAACCAAAAATTTGATTTTTGTTTGAATTAACTGAAAGTATGAATTATCAGAGTTTGAATTATCGCGAGTCTACTGTATCCTGCAAACAGCCTAGAATACTGTATTTGAATGTAAAGATGCAAATGGCGCTTATGAAGTTTTTTTTTTTTTTTTTTTTTTTTTTTTTTTTTTTTTTAGCCTTTCAAAACCAATGCAGTCGCCGACTGATTTTGCGGACTCCGAAAATTCAGACATGCTCGATTATTCGGTCTGCTTCACGGCACCGCCATTCTCCCCATAGACCATAATGTATAACAACTGCCGAAAGTTCGGACACCTTGCAACCTCTCGTCTGATTTTTCGGACACTCCTTGAGCCAACTCGATCGAGGGCATCATGCACCGACTCTGACCGGCGCATAGTTCGACTTGCAGAACGCCATTCTTGTTTTGAACGGAGCCTCCTTGCTGCCCCACGAAGTGGCGCTACTGGAAATCCCCGCTCATCATCATCGTTTCTGCCTGGTTCGATAGAGTGGCCGTACAGCAGTTCCGGTTTCAGCTTAGTAAGCCATGTCAAGACAATCCAGCAGCTGATTTGTTTCTTTCGCGCACGACGCTGCGAGCAGGCCGCGTTTTTCGTTTGTGCGACTGGTGTCGGCACGGTGGTGTTTGCTTTGTGTGCTGTGTCGAGGTTTCGGTGTTCCAACGCGGCGTACAGAAACATCGCGTCGAGTGTCTAATGGCGCCGACAGTGCCCGCGCAGACTGCGCTGGGGAATGCCGGCAAGCGGGTGCCGGGAGGCCTAAGATTTGTCGCCTTCCGATGTGCTCCCTACTGACGCGGAAAATGTTCTGCCGAGACCTGCGCAGTGGTTGCATTGCGATTCCGGACACCGTCTCATTTGACAGTTTCACAGGTGCTGACACTGCTGTACTGATATGCGCAGAACTCGACGACGGCGTGATCATTCGTCAGGTTTCTGCTGCACCCATTCTCTATGCTGCACCGCCGGACGATGACTCCGAGTCGGAAGATGACGCACCATGTGCTACGCTGCCGTCGCATGCGGAGCATGCACAAGCAGTGACTGTGATTTCAGCCGCCTATAGTGACCGTGCGACCCTCTCCGAGATTCAGGCTTATCTGATTGCGCGTAAACGGAACAGCGTGCAACGGCGCACTCACGATTTCTTCAAGCCTAATGCCGAGCCCGAATAAGTGCGTGCAAATAAAGGATTTCATGTTTTTTTTCTTAGTCTGCTTTTTCGGACACCTGTTTATTCGGGCATTTCCGCAGTCCCCGTGAGGTCCGAATAAACGGTCGGCGACTGTACAATCATCGTTAAGCCAGGTATAATGGCTGCGCCTAAATCAGTGGCTAGACATGACTGTGATTAGGCTTCGAGAGCCGATCGGCTCACTCTTCCTCAGTCTTCAACGCTAGCTTCGCGTGCTTGGCATTCCAGATGCTCTCCAGTGAAGCAGCTCACCGGGCGATATCCGCAGGGTGGTCAGACGCAGCTCGGCGACAACGGCTCAAAGCCTCCCGCTCCCGCGCAACTCTTCAGAGCAGACGGCCCGGCCTCGCTCTCATCCATGGCCAAGCTCACACCGACTAGGCGAGCACGGAGCTCCTCTTAGCCAGGCGCACGGCATGTCATGTGGTCAGGCGCCGACACAGCTGCGGAGAGCGCATGCGCCATGCTGGTGGCGGAGCTCGGCACGGCGAGTCACGTGATGCATTGCCAAGGCTGCGGCGCAGCTGCGGTCAAGTGAAGGTCAAATTGCTGGCGACGGCAAAACTTGGATAGACTAGGTTAGTAAAGCTTTCGCTTCAAAAATTCGCGCTAATTTCGGCCGCTGTAGCCAATAGACCGTGGTAGCCCAGTCCGTTAAAAGCGAACTTCGTTGCATTAATAAAATAGGTAGAACAAACTAATGCTGAAGTATATATAGTCTGTTATATCCGAAAGTCTGTTGTAGGCGGGTCCGTTGTAACGAGCATAGACTGTACGACGTTGTCCACAGTAAGCACAAAACTAAGACAGTCCAAATGATTTCACCGTTTCTTTTAGCCAAATCTCTCATTGAAGTAATAGGCCCAGGTTATCAAGTAACGAAGATGGGAAGTGGTGATCTTCTCAAACTTTGTGACAAACCACAGTACAAGAAGCTCTCTAAACTTGTAGCATTTGGGGACATTCCTATTTCAGTAAGCCCACACAGGTCAGTGAACACAGTCATCTCGGAAAATGGCATTCTTGAACTAAATGAAGGTGAACTACTAGAAGGATGGCAAGAACAGAACGTTGTCAAGGTGCAAAGGATAAAAATAAGGCGAGATGACAAGGAAATACCAACTAGGCATATAATCATTACTTTCAGAACCAGCAACCTTCCTGAATCAATTGAAACCAGTTACTGTAAGCTTCGTGTCTGACCATACATCCCAAATCCGCATCAATGCTTCAAGTGTCAGCAAAGCTGCAGAGCGCGTGCTACTCCTGCTAAATGTAGCTCCACTGAACACTTCTGACATCTGCACTTCAGCAACCCACTATGCCAACTGTGAAGGAGACTACCCTGCCTACTCGCGATCCTGCCCCGCGTGGAAAAAAGAAAAACAAATAATAAAACTGAAGGTCAAACTAAATCTGTTTCGCAGAAGCACTTAGACGTTTTTTCGCACAATTGGTCCAGTCCTTCCTGCACCGGATGGCAGCGCCGCATAATTCGGCAGCCACCTAAGTCGCACGGAGTGGGACGTCGGTCACGCCATCAGCCCCTCGGCTGGAACAGCTAGCGCTGTTCTGCTCCCTACCAAGCAGGGCCAGCAGACGCCCGGGCCCGCCGGACTCGGGGCCACTGCCTGTGCAGATAGATCCAAAACGCCCGCAGACACTATCCGCTGCCTCAGATGAGGTGATGGACACGATGAACACAACGCCGGCATTTCAGATGCCCAAGGAACAGTGTAGCTCCCTCAAGCACACCAGGAAGAAAGAAAATCCTGCATCGCAGGATCTGGAAAGGTCTCGTGAGTTACTCTAATTTGTATCACTTAGACGCACAGCACAAAACACATGTAATATGGATACACAGGTAATACAGTAAAATGTCAGGGGTTTACTCCACAATCTAGAAGACATTAAGGAACTCTTACATAAGTGCAATCCAAAGGTGCCGTGTGTCCAAGAAACGCATCTTAATCCTTCACAGTATGCCATTTACCCAAAAGACCGGCAGACTTGCCTTGTCAGGCAGTGTGGCCATCGCAGTAGATAAGGGTGTTACTTGCTGGCAATTACAGTAGCGCCTTGTCTGTCGTACATGTTGTTCTTTCGTCCTCGTCTTGGTAGCGCTCTTTTTTCATCAAGAGATGCATTTATTTTTTCCAACTGGCCGATTTTTCGGACGTTTTCTCAGCCCCTAAGCAGTTTGACAAATTGGATGTGGACTGTGCAACTGACCAAAAAGATGCTTCAAATAGTCCGTGGGGTGAACGAATGGCAGGAGTAAGACAAGAACAGAAATGACCGTCACAATGAGGAATGATCGGGAAAGGAACTGTGCAGCCTCTTCTTTAAAGGAGCTTGAAGCTCAAAAAACAAAGTGTTGGCTGATGCCGAGATGGCGGTGTCCCTCATCCAAACCTAAATTAACTCTTGAAAGCAGTGAAGCACAAAACAGGCATTGTGTGTGGGCTAAGAGTATGTGAGGGGCTAAGAGTATGTGAGGAGAGTTGACGTTGACTTTCCAACTTTCCAACTGAGAAAATCTCACTTGTGACAAAGTTCGGGCCCAATACTAATGATCTTGTTATCACTTGATGGATATACAGTCAACGACTGAATTTTTGGACATGCCTGATATTTTGGACGTCTTCGTGGCACCGCCACGAGCCCCATAGAATCGATGCATAAGGACATCTGAAGTTTCGGATGCTCGAACCCCCCGCCGTCCAATTTTCCGGACTTTTTGATGCGACGGAAGGTCCTTTGGCTCCTCGCACAGCGCCCTTGCGAAGGAGATCGACGCAGCCGAAGCATATCACCGCTTTGAACCACAACTAGCCGAACCTAGCCGTCACACACACCGATTTGGTCTGGCCACGCTGGCTATGTTCATCGCCGCAAATGGCCGCACTTCCGCCTCCGGCGGAGTTTCCGGAGCGGCGCTATTTTGTTTGTTTGCACAGGCCACGTTTTGGCTAGCGTAGTGTGTGGTTGTGCTGTTGTGTCAAGTGTGCTCTGCGACGCTAGGCCTAGGTGCTTCAACGCTCGTCAGCGAACTCCGCTGTTCGCAACTTGAGGATTTCGCTTGCCTTCGATGGCCCCCACTTCGTCTTCGTCATCCTCGCTGATGGCATCGAAGCACGGAAAGCAGTACCGTACCCACAGACATAACTTTTGAACAGTTTGTTGACGCCAACAACGAGCTCAACTTCTGCGCAGAACTGACTGACGAGGGAATAGTCCGTCAGGTTGCGGGGGATTCAGAAGACTCCGATGTTAAAAATGAGGAGCCAATGCCTGCGCCGCCTACAAGCGCCGAGTTGACGCGAGCACTGTTCACTCTTTCATCGGTGTACAGTGCTGACATGACCCTTGCTCAGATCGAGGTGAATATGATCGCATGCAACCGGAACGCCGTCCAAACAACAACCAACAAGTTCTTCAAGCCACTGCAGCAATAACACTGGCTGCCCGACGATGCACATGTACATAATAAACCGGCAGTCGGCTGCATACAGAGTTTTTGAACGCCTCTTTTTATAGCACGTTCATTGATGCTATGGCAGGGTTTCGGAAGTGTGGTACTTCGCCCTTTACCTCTAGATCCGAGAAAAAAAGAAAAAAGGTGCGTTTTTTTGCATGCATTCATTTTTTCGGACTGCTTGAATTTTCGGACGTTTTTACGTTCCCTAGAGGGTCCGAAAAATCGGTTGTTGACTGTAGCTCATTTTCGAAAATATTTGTACCTATATGCACCTCTTTTTACTTATATTTGAAAATCTTTGACTCGATTTACAATGGGCATTATCATTTTTTTAAGATATTTTATTTGCTGTGCATTTTACTGTCCCCTACCTTAAGTTTTCTATTTTGAATGAAGTAAACACTACTCCTAACTATTCAAACTGGATTAAGTTTATTGTTTGTTCTTTTTTTGTTTTTGTTTTTTTAATGCTTACGTGAGAGTGATAACGTTGGGTGATGTGTTGTTAACCTGTCTTGACATAAAGTAACGTTCTGTGTCGCTCAAGGAAAACCTGGAATACTCAGGGAACTTGAAAATGTCAACTTTGTAAATACCCTGCATTCAAGAACTCCTCCGTGAAATCTTGAAGGTAAATTTAATCAGAAAATAATAAAAAATTGCTCTTATATGCCTCGTGCACCGCCTATAGAGGCGCCACTGAAAGCCACCTAGCGGACGCTTCCAACAGTATACGCGGGAGCAGTAGCAGACGACAGCCCTTTGCAGCAAGGATGGCTGAAGTTCGCGGCTGCGATTTCTCCTTTGTTCGGGTGCCAGGCTGCTTCTTCTGCGGTGACAGCTGCGGGGAAGATGCTGACCTCTGTGCGAGCGGGTATGAACACGGTGTTACCGGTGTTTGGGACAGCATGGTCCACATACGTGCCAGGTGCGTCCCGCAGACAAACGCCATGAACCCCATTTACATGAAGTAGAGCTCATGTGAGCTAGCTGATAACTTTTCTTGACTAATACGATGCCTCGATCGTGTTTATTTTTAATTCTAGCCTTGCCGTAATGCTGCTTCTGTACCTCAATAATAAGCACCCGTCGTTAGTGCAGACTTACGTCAAACAAATCCGCATGGTGCGATGTCTGCATATGCCGTTGTGATCTTTCTGCCGATGAATACATGTGACATCGCCGAATAAGTGCAGTTAAAATGGCCTCAAAAAGAGTAATTGCGAATTTATTGATGGAAACGCGTACACTAGTCCACGAAGTCGCCAAACGCACGGGTTATAAAAGGGCGTGTTACCGCTGTACCACCAATTAACTGCTGTTCCCGCTGCAGTTCTTGCAATTTTAAATTCCCCTAGGGAGCTGTTTGGAAACGTACAAAGCTAAAGTCTGATTAACTTTTGAGTACTTTTTTAATGTTACTAGAGAGAGGTGTCACATGATATATTTAAAGGCAGAGAAGCACCAGTCAAAGTAGATGAGCGTTGGCGGCAAGGCCTAGTTTAGTCTTCTGCAGCGTAAGCATAATAAGAAAGAATTCAGTTGAGCACAAAATTCACTTGCAAGAAGCTACTACGTTGTGAAACAAACAAATCACTCGGCATGTTAAGTCTGCTCAGACAGCATCGAGGTGTGATGACTGCCCAAACGTGACGCAAACTTTTCAGTGAAAAATGGAACAAAAATACCATATGCAGCAACTATTATCAATTCTCGCCCTGAAATACCTATCTTCTAAACACATTTCCCCAAAAAACACAATATCTAAGATGCCCTCGGGAAAGGACTAAAGCTGTTAAAGAAGCACTTGCTTGGTATCATTCCGATAAGAAACAGCGTGATTTATACCCTTTACAAACGAGGCAGGGTGAAAACCTCGCAGCTCAAAAGAATCAACAAGAGTTATGCGTGAAGCAACTAGCAACAGTTAAACATGTGCAAAGCCACGCATAAAATAGATGTAAAAACATGAAGTGCGCGACAGCTGGTGCGAGGATTTACCGGGCCACATAAAACTAACAATTTCAGTTCTTGCAAACTTCTGTAGCTTTAACATACAACAGGATGCACTCGTGCAGTCATGCTGCCTAGCTAGCCCAACGTGGTAAAGAAGCGGAAAACAATATAAGCGGCAAACGGCATTCCGAAATTTAGCGAAATGCCTTTAAACCACATGCTGCACTGCAGACGAACTTCGTCACTCGCGCGTCTAACTACGATCGAGTGGAAAAAAACACCTAAGTGACAAAGGAAAGGATGAGAACAAGAAATTTCCCACCGAAGCGACGATCCATTGCTACCGTTGCTCCCACTGATGAGGCTTTCAGGGAATGATTAGAACCGTATCGCCGGCACGTTTTCACATGTATTTGAGCCCCCCACTGCGCAACAATTCTTCTTCGACGTTGCTTGAAGCTTTGGCTACCCCGCACATTAGAAAGGTGTTGCCCATTTTGCTCTGAAAACGAGAATAAGACAGGGAAGCACTATCAACGACACAGCAAACTACGGCGGGCGGCTGGCTCCTCTCCCGTGTGTTATGCGCAAGGCCGCCACCAGCGGCGCGTCCATCGCGCCGCGCATACGAGCCAGGGTGGACATCAAACAGCAAAAATTGGCCAAAAGATGTTTGAACCTCGCGCCATCACCATTTGCGGACACGGTGGACAGTGGCCACCATCTTACACTTGTTTTGAAGCCGTTTTCTTGGTGCACATTTTGTGCACATTTTGTGGTGCTGTTGTACCATTTCTGAAGGATGTGCCCGTGCCACTGATTGACCAAAGCGCGCGCACACCCCGTGCGCCTCGCTCCTGCTGGTGTGGCGCTTTTTGGCGCACGCTCGACTGCTCGAGCATCTCGCTGCATTTGTTTCTCTATTTCTAGTTTCATCACACCGCTAGCTGAAAGTATCTGAAAATAATATATTCGAAAACAATATTTTTTTAATTCTGGCGTACATGACATGGGGCAGTGATGGGGGCTGCTTAACCCTTTGAGGGTCGATTTTTTTCGCCGTATGCGACCGCCCAGGGGTGATTCTTTTATTGCAGATTCCAATTCTTCTTAGGGACTTATTTCGAAAAAATTTACCGTAATTTTTCTAGGATGACCGTAAAGTGAGAAAAAAATCTTTTGCGTTGGTATATATGCACTCTTCATCCATGAATACCAATAAAAATGAAATAAACTTGTAAGAATAAAAAAATTTGATGCATTGAGCCGGGCCATCCGTCTCGGAATGCAATATTCTGCACGTAGAAGCGAGCATCTTTATTGCAGAAGTTCATTTACTACTCTTAACTGTGAAACACATAAAGGTATTAAAACTACAAAAAATTGACATCTTTACGGAAACATAAAAATCCAGTAGTCGGTGACTTCTACTCAAGTCTGTGCACTATGTATGCATATAACCAACATATAGTAGTATGTTGAGCGCCAGGCCACCAAGGTGTGGTGGGCAGTATGCTTGCAGATGAACTTGCTACATGTATAATGAGAGCCCGTAACACTACCATAGCTATCACTCCCACAGACTTCAAGCCTTTCTTGCGTGGAACACTGAGAAACTTTTGGCAATCCATCTGAGACCATGAAACCTGTAATAAACTTCATTTAACTAAGCCAAACGTACGAAAGTGGCCTTCAGTAACAAAAGGGCAACAAACTGATGTCATGTTCTGTCGACTGAGAATAGGACATGCATACGGTACACATTCTTACTTGTTGACTGGTAGTGAACCTCCCCTCTGTGTTACGTGTGGTCAGAGGCTGACCGTTCTCCACGTCTTGGAGTGTCCGGAAGCAGAAGCTGAACAAAAAAAGCACTTTCCTCTAGCGTACCGCTGCCACATTCCCCTTCATCCGGTATTGTTTCTTGGAGCAGAACCAGTTTTTGATCATAAATCAGTTTTAAATTTTTTTACAAGATATTGATTTATTGTGTGTTGTTAGCCCACAATATTCGTAGCGCATCCTCTAATGAGAGGCTGATGCTGCAATTCTAGTGACCTGTATGGCACATGCCTCCGTGCACTTGGATTTAAGGGCCTTGGTGAAGCAGTAGTGCTACTCGTAGGGACATATTTTAGTACATCTCTTCATAGCACATCTTTTCTCCATAGCATGCCATGTATCATTGTCCAGCTTTATTATGAATATATTTACGCACTTTCTAACAAATATTTTTTAGGCCTCTATGCAGCTATGTTTCATCCACGTCTCGATATTCATTATTCATTTACCAATGGCTGTCTATTACCATAGCCTTGGTGATCTTCGGCCACCTCTGGCTCTTGCACCAATAAACTCCCATCATCATCATAATCAGCTAGGGGTAGCGTACTAGCAGGCACACATACAAACACTCAAAGAGAGTTGTCCTGATGAGGAACTGCCCTCAGCAATTCTTCCTTGTCCTCTTCCATTGACTGAGGATCAAGAACCTCACAGAACTAGAGCACTTCCTCAGTGTATGTTGTGCAAGTTTCACCAAAAAGAATAGGTCACTGCATTACATTTTCTTTGTGTATCTTTTAGCAACTAAATCCTCAAAGCACTTCTTGGTTTCATGCACAGATCGCATTGGCAAACTCTCTCCCTGGCTTTCACACCATGGGGCCGCTAAGCAAGAATGCAATGTGGGTTATGGCGTGGTTGAAATAGTGTACTCATTGAGCTAATCAATCTGCATCTTTCTCAGTTTTTAGGCACAGCACTCTGTATGGCTGCCATGGGCACTGGGCAAAGGTTGACGTAATATCTGATGGAAAAACAGCAATTCAACAACTTTACCAGAGCTCCCGTTGTCAAGCTTGGCAGTTTTCTCTCTGTTATGCCTTTCACTTGCTTCTCTAAAAAGGGGCAAACATATGGAATTGTTTGTTAGGGTCACTGCAGCAGTGCCGCAAGTGCATAAAGCGAGACGCACATGGGAAGTGTTAGTTGCGTGCACACCCTAAAGTTGTTGGGAAATAAACGTCCATGCACAGTAATCATTAAGGAGTGCTGGAATTGATGTACTCCCTCAAGAAAATGTGTGTGGACCAGAGATTCAGGATAAAGCCAATTTTCTTCCCTGCCTGTGAACGTAACTTGAAATTCAAGACTGCAATTCAAACTTCGTAATGCAAACTTGTTAGTTTCAGACTATGCATCAGATTGCATATGCATTTCAGATTGTGCAAAAGAAACCAAGCTTTTGTGGCGGGCTTGTGGTCCATTTACTTTTGCTCACGTAATGTAACCTTGTACTATACCTTTCAAAGGTACGTTCTGAAAGCCTCTGTTGGTTTGTTGTGATTAGCAATATTGTTAAAGGTAGCAGTGAAACATTGTTATATCTATGGAATAGCCTGCAGCAGGCCCCACAATGCTAGTTGGTATGGTTGTTGGCTTTGCAGGGGTGCTCTATTTCTGGGGCATGAACAACCATGGTGGCGAGGCAACCATGTACCCCAAGCCCATCCAAGACCTGACGGGTTGGCACGTCCGGGGTATTGGCTGTTCCAACAAGAGCATCGTGGTGCTGGCTGATGAGAGCGTCATATCTTGGGGGCCACACCCCACCTACGGCGAGTTGGTATGTCTGTCCTTTCTTGTCCTATGCAGTGTGGTCATGTGAGGCTTAGGGGGCATTGCTGTCATCACGACACCTGACATCAGCAGTATGAGCTCTTGCATGTTCGTAGAGCTCACAAATCAAACGAGTAGGCATTTAAGACGGTATGTTTTTAAAAAGCAGGTTCGGCGGCGGAAGCAGTACCCTCAATGCATCCACCTCGTTGAGATGCCAGTTGAAAAGCATATCATTTATTTCAAGAATGAATAATAATGCAAGCATTTTGTCAACAGTTTGTCAGGCGCTTGTCCTGTGTCGTACTCCCCACTTGTGATTGTCTTAGTTGGCGCTGTTCCTTCCTAATTCAATTTGTCAACAGTTATCCAGCGCATGTCCCAAATTTGAAAACCTTTCAGAAAATATCAAGGAAAACACAGCTAATTTGGGAAGGTTCGGTAGGCAGTCGGGTGTCAGGTTGCAGAAAACCAGCAGAATCACATCAAATTGCTGGTAGTTTATTATTTACAGACCATGACAATAAACAGAGACACTGTGCATTGTGAAAGCAATTTCATTAACCTACATCATGTCATTGAAACAGGTGTCAAGTTTGTGCTTTGCTGACACATGCGTGGGTATTTTTGCTGAGGATGAACACTACCGAAGAGAGAAACGGAAACGTTGTCTTAGTCTTAAGGAAAAAATTGCCAAGGGGTATTCAGTGCACTTGGCGCGCCGGTTATAGCCACCACATTTCAGTACATTTACAGTTTTTCGATCCTGCCTATTGAAACTGGCACCTCAACAAGGTGCGTGCATTGAGGGTATTGTCACGTGGTAGTGACGTTGAAGAACACAGCAGCAATACTTTGAAAGACAAAATTAACTTTTATTGGGCGAACCTGTGCCCGGAAAGACAGGCTACACTTAAAGCACAATGGTAGCAGCGAACACGGTCGGTGATTGGCGAAAATCTGATCAGCGGGTCAAGCGCGTCGGTTTTTATATATCAGTCGTCGAATGTACCAGAGTAATCGCTGGGACCCGCATGTGAGGTTTCGAGTCTTCGTTTCTTCATTCAGAGTTTCCCTCAGCTGCTGCCCTGAGATTCCAATGAATCTGCTGAAGACGCTTTAGCTGCTCTCGAAGCTGAGTTTGCCACACTACAGGTGTACAGTCTTCCAGAGGACATTGTGAATCTAGAAAGGTGGGACAGGCAGTGGTCTAGGGTTGGAAAAATGAAAAACACTGATGGAAAACATATTTCACCGAGTTGCTAAGGTGATGCTGGATTTACTCGTGATACCGCATAGCAACGCAGAGTGTGATAGCACCTTTAGCACGGCACAAAAGACTAGGACTGAATTTCACTCATCAGCGTGCAACACAACCCTCCAACACCTTCTGGTAGTGAAGGGCCGTCAGTCTGGACCATCTTTTGAGCAAAGCTACTCCGGCAAATTTTTTAAGTGAGCAAAGTCTGCTACTGCAAGGTCCCTGCAAAAGGACTCAACGAACAGTGCCTGAAAGTTTAAACGAAACACCCACCCCCGTTGGCGCAAATAAAAAGTATCCCAATTTGTGATCTCGCCAGGTTGGCAGGTATGATATACCAAACTTCTAGGGTTCGCTTACATTCGAGGATTTGAAAAAAAGTGCACCAGTTTTAATAGAAATTAATAAATAGTGTGATGGCTCGTGCCATCTAGAGAAGTCTGTATTACAGCTAGCAGCACCTCTAGCCAATGAGTACATGAGCAATGTCGACATTTTGACCTGTGTCTTATCGACGGGCGGCGTGGCATTATTGTAATAGAACCAAACGGGCGATGCCACTATGCTGCCACTTTCGGACGAAAAGTTGTGCTAGTCACAGAGGCATTGTCAAGTGTTCAAGCCATGTGGCACTTAAGCATCGATAAGAAATATGTCTGCTGTTGGAGGGGCAACGGGAGACGCTGTTGTGTGTGCCGGCCACAAAAAGATGACAGCGATAAGGAAGATAGCAGCGCAGAATGAGCGCGGCAGGTTCATATTCAATAAATGCCGTTTTCATTTTCTGAGCACTGTCCTCACTTTTTTGTTCGGCCTACATTCGAGGCAAGTTTAAACAGGGAAATAAAACCACTTTGCAGCCCATGGAGCCACTACACAACCACGCATGTGATGAAATTTGAATAAAGAAACGGAAGATGTTTTGGCGTGCGCAACAAGCAGCTTAGCACCTCACACGACAGCCATTAGATGACTGCCTTCTGTTCTATTGTGATTGTCTTTCGCTCCCCCTTTCCACTTGGCTTGTCGCAGTCCGGCAAGCACTTGGCACACAACACAGCACTCCACCTCCACTTTGTGATCGAGGCAGCAAGCGAACTTCGCCGTGCCAGTTTGGCTCGGCTGGCTCATGGCCTCCGAGATTGCACCAATGCCATTGAGATCTCTCGGGCCACACTCAGCTACTAGCCCATGTGGCACGTCGACAGGGAGATGGAGAAGTGAATGCACAACCTGTGGTGTGACCCCCGAGATTGTGTCTGGAGGTCTGAGGCAAGGCCCAGCTGTGGCTGCCTGTGCGGCATGACCCCGAGATTGCACTGGGGAGATCTCGGAGGCCACGCCTGCCTGTGGTGTGCAGATGCGAATGCACTAATCTTTTGCACCGCTGCGTGTAGCCTTGCACAGCCAGGCACACACAAGAGCGAGAGGTCGGTAGAGAAGTGTGATAGTAAGTTGATGCATATACGCAGACATGCAGCTACACACGACCATGAAAAGCAATGCTGCTCGACGGCGTATTCGAAGCAGGGATGCGGGAGCTTTGAACTGCCACAAGTGCCAAACCCAGCGGAAAGTAACGCAATTTGCACGCAACGATTGGCTATATTTTGGTTTCGGAGGCTGATCTAGTTCATTACATCCATTGGCAGGACAATTTCAGTTCGTTAAAACGAGGTTTTAGATACGTTGATTTCTATGGGGATTTCAAGGATAATTTTAGTTACTTCAGTAAACCCTGTTTCGTTATTACGAGGTACGAATGTAAATGGAACTGCGACCTTCCTTTTCTTCTCTAATCACTTATTACCACAAAATTGAAGAAAATATAGCTTCAAAAGAATATTTTATCAGAATCCACTGATTTGGTGTTTCTCTTTGGTGCCCTTTAATGTTTGTGGACTTGCATGAGCTTACGTACAATCAGCAGCGTGATGTTTCCAGTGTAGGCTTACTTCTGCCAACGTCACGTGCTTTGGTGAATCGCTTATTTTTTGTTCATAGTTCTTGTGATATTGTTTCTTTGTGTATGCCTTCATGGGAACTTTACACCTAGTCAAAATACAGGAGTATGTGCTCCGTAACTTTGCTTTGGTTTCTCAGGAAGTGAGTTCATTAGGTGAATAAATGCAGTATCTGGTTTGCATGCTCGGATCGTAGTATTTTGGAATTACGGGTGTGCTCTTCTTTGTCTCCTTAAAGTGAATAGGGCATTTTATGCTCTTAGTACTTGCTGCCAAACATTTGGATCCACGTTCTCAATGCCATGCTTCTTCAGTGCTATGCTCATTTTAGCATGTCGCTCTCGAAGTGCACGGTTAAAAAGAGCTTGTTTGCACGGCTTCTGGGCAGTGAGTGCTGCAGAAGCTGCACAATTGCTGCACAGTGTCGGCCAAAATGAGCGTTACATGCCAGGGTCCTCGTCATGTCATCAATGCCCACAGGCTGTATGCCACACTAGTACTGACGTTAAGACCTACCCATGTTGTGCTTTTCACAAATCCCACGAAGATGCGAACCACCAAGGTTCATCGCGAGTGCCTCTGCGCAGGGCTATGGCGAAGGTCGGCAGAAATCCTCGACGACCCCCCAGGAGGTGCGCCTGCTGGAGGGCATCCACGTGCACACTGTGGCCTGTGGCCTGGGCCACTCGGTGTTCATTGCGAGGGACGAGAGCGAGGAGGAGCGGGCCCGCATTCGCCGCCTGCCCGAGTTCCAACCCTGAGCTCACCCCTGCTGCTGTACATACACCACCACTGGCATCATATGTATCCCTGGCACCCGACACGATCAGCGGCCAATCATTCGTTCGCTTTATTATTCCACCATGCTTCCAGCAAATACTCACATTGGCATTAACTGTGGGAGCATCAGGTGGAAAGCAAATGCGTCATGGCTTGTGCCTCAGGTAGCCAAAGTTGTGAGCAATAAGCTGCCCTGAATTGCCTTCTGGTTGTGTGAGAATCTCCTGCCATTTTTGTTGCTTCTTTCTTTTTCCCATCACCTTTTTGCGAACTGTACAGAAAGTTTTGTTTTAGTCGTGTGTGACTGGATTGTAGCCACGTAAAGTGATTGGCCACTCATCATGTTTGTGCAACATGACCTCATTGTATGATCTCAGGACAATAGATTTTATGTTTTGATAATAAAAGACAATTTTCAAAGCACATTATTGCCTGCCTTTTCTTGTCACAACCACAGTGGACCACTGTTTCACATTACTCTCAAACATAGGCTTATAGAAAGGACCTTGCAAAATAGTTTGCACTAACTAAATCACAGGTAAATGCCTCCGCACTTTTGGTATACAGTCGCCGACCGTTTATTCGGACCTCACGGGGACTGCGGAAATGTCCGAATAAACAGGTGTCCGAAAAAGCAGATTAAATTAAAAAAATGAAATCCTTTATTTCCACGCACTTATTCGGGCTCGGCATTAGGCTTGAAGAAATCGTGAGTGCGCCGTTGCACGCTGTTCCGTTTACGCGCAATCAGATAAGCCTGAATCTCGGAGAGGGTCGCACGGTCACTATAGGCGGCGGAAAGCACAGTCACTGCTTGTGCACGCTCCGCATGCGACGGCAGCGTAGCACATGGTGCGTCATCTTCCGACTCGGAGTCATCGTCCGGCGGTGCAGCATAGAGAATGGGTGCAGCAGAAACCTGACTAATGATCTCGCCGTCGTCGAGTTCTGCGCATGTCAGTACAGCAGTGTCAGTACCTGTGAAACTGTCAAATGAGACGGTCTCCGGAATCGCAATGCAACCACTGCGCAGGTCTCGGCAGAACATTTTCCGCGTCAGTAGGGAGCACATCGGAAGGCGACAAATCTTAGGCCTCCCGGCAACCGCTTGCCGGCATTCCCCAGCGCAGTCTGCGCGGGCACTGTCGGCGCCATTAGACACTCGACGCGATGTTTCTGTACGCCGCGTTGGAACACCGAAACCTCGACACAGCACACAAAGCAAACACCACCGTGCCGACACCAGTCGCACAAACGAAAAGCGCGGCCTGCTCGCAGCGTCGTGCGCGAAAGAAACAAATCAGGTGCTGGATTGTCTCGACATGGCTTACTAAGCTGAAACCGGAACTGCTGTACGGCCACTCTATCGAACCAGGCGAAACGATGATGATGAGCGGGGATTTCCAGTAGCGACACTTCGTGGGGCAGCAAGGAGGCTCCGTTCAAAACAAAAATGGCGTTCAGCAAGTCTAACTATGCGCCGGTCAGAGTCGGTGCATGATGCCCTCGATCGAGTTGGCTCAAGTAGTGTCCGAAAAATCAGATGAGAGGTTGCAAGGTGTCCGAACTTTCGGCAGTTGTTATACATTATGGTCTATGGGGAGAACGGCGGTGCCGCGAAGCTGACCGAATAATCGGGCATGTCCGAATTTTTGGAGTCCGGAAAATCGGTCGGCGACTGTACGAGCATGAAATGTGGATTAAGAAGTGGTTCAGCTGGCACAGTGAACTCTCACTTCAGTGAAATGTAAGGGACCTAAGGAAATGGTTCACTTGACTGAAAGTTCACTAAACTGAATATTCACTAGAACATGCAACAGCATAGGGCACAGCAGACATTGAGTCCGAAGTGTGAAATGCAATTTATGGAGTTCTGTACATCCATATATACGAAGTGTGTAATAGTTACGTTGCTGCCTATCTCACTTTAAAAAATATATATATAATTTTCATTTGCACTGGTGCTCCTAAAGTGCAAGAAGTAAGAAAGCTGTCCAGTGAGTGTTTTTGTGCATCTCCATCTGGCACAACTTGTTGCTGAGACACGGAAGTCTTGCAACTTTCCAAGGCATCCTACAGCCTCGGCTAGAATTACACAATTTGAATCTGCCTCTGACATTGCATCTTCCTCATCGCACGCTTTGCACGAACACTGGAAATGATTTCCCGATCTGATGGTTCGGCACAGGTAACCAGCTCATTGTTGCACTGCACATAGTGGCCGCTAGAGGGGCGATTTGGGGTCAATGGGCATCGGCTATGCCAGCGCAAAACTTCGTTGACCTGATTTCAAAAATGAGCAGGGGTTCACTAAACTGACGTTCGTACAACTGATAGTTTACTGTAAATGCCTACTTCTGTCCTTTTTGCCTCTACGGGGTGTTTCAACTATAGCAGGTAGTGTATCGGAATTCGGGGCAACTTTGGCATCTGGTATACTAAAACCACGGCGCTGCAATTTTGCTTCAGAGACTTTCCTTTCCTTCCTTCTTCGCCTCCCTTAAACTGGCTCCCTCAACTACTACACGCAGAGACAAAGCAACAGCGCGCGCATTAGATCCCATAGATGAGATGGATATTTACAATTATTATTATGATTATAATTATATTCGAATGCTGATTGCCGTGCTATCGTTTGTTAACGAAGCTTTCCCTCAAGTCTAAATATTTTAAGGCAGTTTGTCGTGTGCGTATCATGGCCACGCACGCTTATATCGCCTTCCGTTTCTCTACCACGGGTGCGCTTTAAAACCACGGCGCTGCAATTTTGCTTCAGAGACTTTCCTTTCCTTCCTTCTTCGCCTCCCTTAAACTGGCTCCCTCAACTACTACATGCAGAGACAAAGCAACAGCGCGCGCATTAGATCCCATAGATGAGATGAATATTTACAATTATTATTAGGGTTAAAATTATATTCGAGTGCTGATTGCTGTGCTATTGTTTGTTACCGAAGCTTTCCCTCAAGTCTAAATATATTAAGGCAGTTTGTCGTGTGCGTATCATGGCTACGCACGCTTATATCGCCTTCCGTTTCTCTACCACGGGTGCGCTTTAAAACTACGGCGCTGCAGTTTTTTGCTTTCCTTTCCTTCCTTCTTCTCCGCCCTTAAACTGGCTCTCTTAACTACTACACGCAGAGACAAAGCAACAGCGCGCGCATGCGATCCCATAGATGAGATGAATATATATATATATATATATATATATATATATATATATATATATATATATATATATATATATATATATATATATATATATACCGACTATCGAACCGACTATCGCGGACAACATGAGTCCCTTTCCACGAAAGTGTGAGGCTCGGAGCTGGAGCTGTGGCGCTTGAAAGTAGCCTGGGGCCTAACTAACCAACCGACTGAGCTATCTTTCCGGGCAACATCGAAGGGTCACGAGTTCAAATCACCTATTATGTTCCTTTTTTTTTTTTTTTCGGCCCTTTTTCTTTCTTTTTTTTTTCTTTCTTTTAATGTCTTTTAATTTTATCACTGTACGGGAACCGTCCTAAAATAAAAAAAATAAAGATATATATCTTCAAATATGTATGGCCTCACATGTGCAGGTCATAAATAACAGGTTCTCTAGCCGAGTGCCATCCGTGCGGTATAACCGAGCTCAGATTGGTCCACCTTGACTGATCAAATAGGGCACCACTGTATATTGAATGAGGCGTACAACTCCTGCGGCACCCGCCGTGGTTACTCAGTGGCTATGGTGTTAGACTGCTGAGTACGAGGTCGCGGGATCGGATCCCGGCCACGGCGGCCGCATTTCGATGGGGGCGAAATGCGAAAACACCCGTGTACTTAGATTTAGGCGCACATTAAAGAACCCCAGGTGGTCGAAATTTCCGGAGTCCTCCACTACGGCGTGCCTCATAATCAGAAAGTAGTTTTGTCACGTAAAATCCCACAATTTATTTTTAAATTTAACTCCTGCGGGGACGGTACAGTATCCGCCTCCCGTGCAAGAGGACCGTGATTCAAATCCCGGGCCGCACAATTCTCCACCGGAAAATACCAGAAAAAAAAAAACAACCGTGTGTTGAGAAAATTGCACAAACAGGCCTGGAGTGCGGCCTGATCCCAGTGACCAGAACCGGTAACGCACTCTCTCACCAGAGCAGGATTGGCCACCCTGGTGCAGTACTTGGCCACAACCTCCTATATGAACACAACAATCAAACCCCGGCCCTCAGTCCCCAGCAGCTGCGAAGCAACTGACCACGGCGGCGGTCAGACCTGCGACGCTGCAGAGGGTTCTAAGAATGCGTGGCTCCGGACTGGCCGCCATTGGAATATGAACCTGGCAACGTTTAACGCTAGAACGTTATCTAGTGAGGCGAGTCTAGCAGTGCTATTGGAGGAATTAGAGGGCAGTAAATGGGATATAATAGGGCTCAGTGAAGTTAGGAGGCCAAAAGAAGCATATACAGTGCTAAAAAGCGGGCACGTCTTGTGCTACCGGGGCTTAGCAGAGAGACGAGAACTAGGAGTCGGATTCCTGATTAATAAGAACATAGCTGGTAACATACAGGAATTCTATAGCATTAACGAGAGGGTGGCATGTCTTGTTGTGAAACTTAATAAGAGGTACAAAATGAAGGTTGTACAGGTCTACGCCCCTACATCTAGTCATGATGACCAGGAAGTCGAAAGCTTCTATGAAGACGTGGAATCGGCGATGGGTAAAGTCAAAACAAAATACAGTATACTGATGGGCGATATCAATGCCAGGGTGGGCAAGAAGCAGGCCGGAGACAAGTCAATGGGGGAATATGGCATAGGCTCTAGGAATAGCAGAGCAGAGCTATTAGTAGAGTTTGCAGAACAGAATAATATGCGGATAATGAATACGTTTTTCCGCAAGCGGGTTAGCCGAAAGTGGACGTGGAGGAGCCCGAATGGTGAGACTAGAAATGAAATCGACTTTATACTCTGCGCGAACCCTGGCATCATACAAGACATAGTCGTGCTCGGCAAGGTGCGCTGCAGTGACCATGGGATGGTAAGAACTCGAATTAGCCTTGACTTGAGGAGGGAACGGAAGAAACTGGTACATAAGAAACCAATCAATGAGTTAGCGGTAAGATGGAAACTAGAGGGATTCCGGATCAAGCTACAGAACAGGTATTCGGCTTTAACCCAGGAAGAGGACCATAGTGTTGAAGCAATGAACGACAATCTTATGGGCATCATTAAGGAGTGCGCAATAGAAGTCGGTGGTAACGCCGTTAAACAGGAAACCAGTAAGCTATCGCAGGAGACGAAAGATCTGATCAAGAAACGCCAATGTATGAAAGCCTCTAACCCTACAGCTAGAATAGAACTGGCAGAACTTTCCACGTTATTCAACAAGCGTAAGACAGCTGACATAAGGAAGTATAATATGGATAGAATTGAACATGCTCTCAGCAACGGAGGAAGCCTAAAAGCAGTGAAGAAGAAACTTGGAATAGGCAAGAATCAGATGTATGCGTTAAGAGACTAATATGGATGAGATAGTTCAAGTGGCTGAGAAGTTCTATAGAGATTTATACAGTACCAGTGGCACCCACGACGATAATGGAAGATAGAAAAGTCTAGAGGAATTTGAAATGCCACAAGTAACACAGGAAGAGGTGAAGAACGCCTTGGGAGCTATGCAAAGGGGGAAGGCAGCTGGGGAGGATCAGGTAACAGCAGATTTGTTGAAGGATGGTGGGAACACTGTCCTGGAAAGGTTGGCCGCCCTATATACACAATGCCTCATGACCTCGAACGTACCGGAATCTTGGAAGAACGCTAACATAATCCTAATCCATAAGAAAGGGGACGCCAAAGACTTGAAAAATTATAAACCGATCAGCTTACTGTCCGTTGCCTACAAAGTATTTACTAAGGTAATCGCAAATAGAATCAGGAACACCTTAGACTTCTGTCAACCAAAGGACCAGGCAGGATTCCGTAAAGGCTACTCAACAATAGACCATATTCACACTATCAATCAGGCGATAGAGAAATGTGCGGAATATAACCAACCCTTATATATAGCCTTCATTGATTACGAAAAAGCATTTGATTCAGTCGAAAACTCAGCAGTCATGGAGGCACTACGGAATCAGGGTGTAGATGAGCCATATGTAAAGATACTGGAAGCTATCTATAGCGGTTCCACAGCCACCGTAATCCTCCACAAAGAAAGCAACAAAATCCCAATAAAGAAAGGCGTCAGACAGGGAGATACGATATCTCCAATGCTATTCACAGCGTGTTTACAGGAGGTATTCAGAGACCTGGAGTGGGAAGAATTGGGGATAAAAGTTGATGGAGAATACCTTAGCAACTTGCGATTCGCTGATGATATTGCCTTGCTTAGTAACTCAGGAGACCAATTGCAATGCATGCTCACTGACCTGGAGAGGCAAAGCAGAAGGGTGGGTCTGAAAATTAATCTACAGAAAACTAAAGTAATGTTTAACAGTCTCGGAAGAGAACAGCAGTTTACGATAGGTAGCGAGGCACTGGAAGTGGTAAGGGAATACATCTACTTAGGGCAGGTAGTGACCATGGATCCGGATCATGAGACTGAAATAACCAGAAGAATAAGAATGGGCTGGGGTGCGTTTGGCAGGCATTCTCAAATCATGAACAGCAGGTTGCCACTATCCCTCAAGAGGAAAGTGTATAACAGCTGTGTCTTACCAGTACTCACCTACGGGGCAGAAACCTGGAGGCTTACGAAAAGGGTTCTGCTGAAATTGAGGACGACGCAACGAGCCATGGAAAGAAGAATGATAGGTGTAACGTTAAGGGATAAGAAAAGAGCAGATTGGGTGAGGGAACAAACGCGGGTAAATGACATCTTAGTTGAAATCAAGAAAAAGAAATGGGCATGGGCCGGACATGTAATGAGGAGGGAAGATAACCGATGGTCATTAAGGGTTACGGACTGGATTCCAAGGGAAGGAAAGCGTAGTAGGGGGTGGCAGAAAGTTAGGTGGGCGGATGACATTAAGACGTTTGCAGGGACAACATGGCCACAATTAGTACATGACCGGGGTAGTTGGAGAAGTATGGGAGAGGCCTTTGCCCTGCAGTGGGCGTAACTAGGCTGATGATGATGATGATGATGATGATACTAATTAGATAAAAATATGCATCGTCAGTATATATAGCTGTAATTTACATATAATTATTGCCTTTCATTTCTGATAAGCCCATCAAACGGAACTCCACGAGGAAGCCACCGATAAAATTCATTCTGTCGTTTTTAAGCTTTACATCGCTTTTCGATGTGTGCAATAAATGTTGTTTCGCTCATGTTATGGCCTCTTTTCATCCTTCACCTGCAGGTGTGAAACTTACCTTGGAACACCCTTTAATTGTAGTCCTTGAGCTGCATTAATTAAAGCGGCAGACATTACTCACACAAGGAGGCGAAATGCATAATTGTAAATTTTATTTGATGTTCACTAACATTTGATTACTTACAGTCCCATTTTGCAATCTTCTAATTGTAGTCTGAGTTTCTAAGGCATATCCACTTAGAATGACTTCTATAGATCACACAGGCTTCGAGATATGCACCGTGAAACTTGCAGTAAGAATGCACTATTGTGCCGCTAGCTTTTTAAAGAAACCGCTCTTTTGTGCATTGAAGCACAAATGTAACTGCAAATCTCATGTATTTCATCGCACTCTAAAACAACATCCCGAAACTGGTGTCATCGTTAATTTCATTTCATTACTGAAGTAATTACTATATGTTCCTTCACACTTCTCAAATGACCGCTTTATAACTGGTTGACTGTGTTAAGTAATTAGGTGTCTACATTACTCATGATCTAACCTGGACTTGACATGATTCACATAAGTTAACTGTTCCCTTGGCTATTTGCACTGCAATTTGTCCCCCGCACATTGCTCTCAAATGTTACTGGCTGCAACGATTTGGTTGATGTCTTATTTAACAAACCGAGGTGTTGCCTCGGTTTCAGAAATAAACAAAGCCAGCTGCAACTTAAGACGCACAAAAAACACTATAAAACAAATCAAAGCAGTGGCAAACAGTGTGACGGTGTTGAGTCTACAAAATCTCAACATCGATTGACAAGAAGGGGATCGCAACATAAGAGTGCAAACAGGGCATGGAAGAAATTGCCCAAGGTCAAAATATAAACGTGTTGTTTAACGCCTTTCTGCAAATGTACAGAGTTAACTAGAGTCCGAATTCATTTTGTCAAAACTGGGAAAGAAAAAGTTCCTTGGTTGTTTCTTTATCCTGGTTAGAAGTGCGGACAGCGTAGGCAGCACAGTGACGCTCGCAGACGCTTGAGAACGGCCGAGCTGTGCAGCTTTCTGGTCGTTGAAATGCCGCTCAGTTTCTGCAACACCGGGAGAGCCAACACCACAGGTTGTCGGGAAACCACAAGGCGTCCGGGTGGAGGTCTCTGCGAGTCCGGGTCCAGGAGCCCGTCAAGCCCGTGCTTCCGCATCCTAGCAGCCTTCCTAGAACAGTCCCTGCTCATGTTGTGCCCATTTCCCGGCACCAGGCCATCGGGGAAGCTTCATTGCGGCTGGGTGAAGACTTTGTACACTGGGGTCCTTGTGGCCCAACGAGTGTTAACATCCGCATTCCAGGTCGTCTTCCACCGAATCCCATATGCCGACATGTCTCTTTCATTCTCCTCCCTTTTCTTCTTTTTCTCTCTAGTCACCCGCAGACTTCTCTTATTGAATATTTGTTTTCTATTTTGTCTTTTCTTGTGGTGCTTGGCGCGCTCGCACCAAAGCCGCATGGCACGTCATCATCGCACACAAAGCTTGTGCAGCACCATAAACTCGCGAGTCCTTGATGATGTGTACATGGCAACTCAGCGCACATCATGGCACTGGCCTATGCCGCTCTCATCCTTCTAAAACTTCCAGTACACTTGTGCTATTTTTGATCCTCATCAAGCAAATGTAAACGGCACAATTGAAGGTGTTTTGAACCTTGCGACCCAATTTATGCATCAAAATTACTTCAAATGTAGGCACCGCTTAGTGTTTTCTCTTCATTCTGTGTGTTTTTTGTGGTAACTTCCCAAATCATGAATCACCAACTGGCCTACACCCACACTCTACTAAGTTACATTGCTTCAAAAGTAGGCACCACCTTGCGTTGTCTCTTTCTTCGTCCCATCGGTTCTTTGTGGTTAACTTCCCAAATTGACACTTAATTTCATTGTGAATTCCCATTATGGGACAGTTCTCATGAATAAAAACACAAGCAGAATTCACGTATGGAACATCAAAGCACTATTTGACTAGCTTTGTATTCAGCAAAAAAATAGAAATAGCGTAGTTAAACCAGGGATGATGATGGAACTCCACAAGTCAATGCCTTTGACGAAATTCCTGCAATAAATAATCTATCTATTAGTGAAGAGGGTGTATTGACACTTCTGCTCAATGTAGATATCAGAAAGTCGCCAGGAATTGACAGCATTCCTGCTTCCTTTCTCTTCCGTTACGCTGAATGGTGCACAAAGTACTGATTGTATACTTTACTTGTGCCACAACGATCAGGAATTATTAAATATATCTCTGTGTAAAATTCAGGCCTGGTGCTCAACTTGGCAAATGTGCATTAATTATAAAAATACAGTAGCTATAACTATGACACGCAAAGTTAATCCTTTGAAGTTCGGCTACACCATTGATAACAACACCTTATCTCAGGTTACAAAATACAAATACTTAGGAGTCATAATTACATCATCTGAAATGGAATGACCACATAACGTACACTGTAAATAAGGCAATGAAACAACTTGGATATTTAAGAAGAACCCTTCGTAAATCCTGAACAGAAATTAGACTACTCACGTACAAAACTTTCATGAGATCAGTTCTAGAATATGCAGCAGTTGTTTGGGATCGACACACAAAGAGCAATATTACCAAACTTGAGAATGTCCAATACAAATGTGTCAGGTTCATATATAATTGTTATGGTTGGAAAAAATCCCCATCAGCCTTATTGCAAACAGCCAATTTAGAGACCCTACAGGTAAGACGACGCCAGGAAAGAATAAAACTGTTCTACTCAATTTACCATAACCAACTTGGAATAGATAAAAATGCATATTTTCATTCAATGACCCAGCGACAAACCCCTTCTTTCCATTCAAAGAAGGTGAGCGAGTTCTTGTGCAGAACAAATGTTTTCAAAGCCTCATTTTTCCCGAGCACAGTTCACACATGAAATAATCTACCTGCCAATGAGGTTGAGTGTTCGACGGTGTCTTCTTTCTTGAGTGCCTTCCGCAATCGCTAACGATGCTTCACATTGTTGTGGCATTGTGTTTGTACTTCGCTTTGTATGTCTTGTGTAGGTTCTTCTAATGCCGCACTTGCTCGACCAAATGTACATCGCATTCTTATATACTGTATTACTATGTACCCCCAGTCCTGCCTAAAGCCTGTCATCTAGGCTGGCAGTATGTAATAAATAAATAAATAAATGAGAGCAACAGCTGAAGGCCCAAAACAGCAATATCCTATAGGAAAAACAATCTTGAAAACCACCAGTATGTTAGCGCAATGATAAATTCTGTAAGAGAAGCAGGCAACGCCCTGCTGCAAAGGGGGCCAAATTAGATTCTCCATAAAGAAGAAAAATTCGGAACACAGCTGCTACATAAAAAAAAAATTGTTTTAACATATTCTCTCTCACAAATGACTTGCAGATGGCACAAAGCTGTTATAATTGGGAAGTATATCAATTTTTGCCTCATTTTTCTTGAAGTAAGCAAGCACGCAGTCCAAGTACAGCCACGGTATTCTCTAAGTTATTCGAGTAGAATAACTATATCATACTTCCATGCGAGTGAAAAATAGCCAATTTGTGTGTAGATTCATGGATCATAAGGAATGTAAGTGTAATTGTAGTTAGTGGTTGCCTGGTGCCACAGCACACTTGGCATGCACTAGTCAGCCAAGTGTAGTGGCACCAGACCACACCATGCTGCAGAGAGTGCTCAGCCGCTCCTAGCAGTACCAAATCAGCCCTTTTAAACCCTCTCAATGCTTTCCATACACTCAGCCTGACACTAGATAGCAAGATTCTATGTTTGTCTCATTTTTGAAAACTTGCAGCACTCCTTAGAATGCAATCAGGTGCCACGAAAGGCCAATGCATTGATTCAGGCGACGCTGGAGATGAGCTGCTATATCCATATCTCCGTAGCGTTACCTGGTTGGTGTTCATACACTGGGCTCAACATAGCAGCAGTGGTTAATTGCATTGGCCCCCGCAGCAGTACCACCAAAGAAGCATGTTGCAGCAAATGCTCATCTTCAGGTTGCCACTTCAAAGGGAAAAAATTTTTTTTGTGCGCTGAAGATAGGGAGGTCTACAGGGTGTCTACCAAGTTGACACTTCCAAATTCCCCAAGTTTTCCAGGTTTTGCCCAAGTGCCATTGCGAAATTCCCTGGGTGACACAGAACTTGACACCATGTCGCCCGATGCTGTCACTCTCTAGTAAGCATGTCAAAAAGTAAAAAAAAACGACTCAATCCAGTCTGAATAGTAAGGAGTAGTGTTTATTTTATTCAAAAAGAAGACGGAAGGGGTTAGTAAAATACACAGCAAATAAAATATATTAATAAATTCAAAACCCATTGCAAATCGAGTCGTACATTGGCAAATACGAATAAAAAGAAGATGCATACAGAAGCAAATATTTTCGAATGTGAACAGTGACTATCAACTGGTGGCAAGCTCATTGGTACATGAGGCCCGAACTTCGTCACAAGTGAGATTCTCTCACCGCAGCTGGAAAGTCGACTTAATTGTCCTGACGTACTGTCAGCCTGCGCACAACGCCAGTGTTGAATTTCACTGCTTTAAAGAGTTTATTTTGGTTTGGATGAGGGACACCTGCATCTCAGCGACGCCTAACAATTTGTTTTTTGAGCTCAAACTCCTTCAAAGAAGTGCCGGCACACTTCCTTCCCTCCTCAATGCGCAGGTCCTCTCTGTTCTCGTCCTCCTTCCGCCGCGCATTTGCCCCACGGACCATTTGAAGCATTCTTTTGGTCAGTTGTACAGTCAACGTCCTATTTTAGGACTCCCTAGGGGGCCGCGAAAACGTCCAAAAATTCGGGTAGTTTGGAAAAATGAATGAATTTTTTTTTACTGCTCTTGAGGGCTCAAATTGCCACAGGTACATCCGAAAAAGCTGTGAAGGCCAGTTAGTGCATTTATTAGGCATGTCGGTGCTCATACTGCAACGGGAGATGGCAGGTGCATAATTGAGGATTATATACTGTGTTCCCTTGACAGTTGCCCCTTCCCACGCTTGTTATGCTTCACTGCATTACTTTTGCATATGCTCCACCGCGTAACATTGCTGCACTGAGGCGAAGCTGACTTTTGGGAGCCGGCATTATGCAACGCGTTGTGCTTTCCGCGCTTTGAAGTCAATCGTGAGGACCACAATTCACGTAGATGGCACCCCCGGACTCGTACCCGGGGGAAATCACTAGTTTCCTTTTCCTGTCTCTCTCCCTCCAACCTTCGTCTTTCTCTCATTTTCAGTCTTTCCTCTCCTCTCTTTAATTTTCTTTTACTTCTGACTTCGCATACAGCAAGGGTTAACCTTGTGTGGAGCAACCAATGTTGGCTGCACATATTTGGTTATAGCAATAACGTACAGTTGACGTCCACAGGGAATGTTTTTTACAACTCCGGCGGCGCCCTTAGGGCTCCCTGGTGGGTGGCTAGCGTTGCTGCCGAAATCTGCACGTATACTTATGGCTAATTCCTACTACTCCCTGATCGCCCTCAAAAAAGAAGGTGCACCGAAGATGCATTCCAATTATTATTTGGACATCAAAGACCAAAATTCCCACCATTCCACATCATCCACTCCGAAAAACCTGAAAACCAAGTACGAACAATCGCCCCTTTTCTAGTTTCTAAGTCTTTAACTGAGGCAGATGGACCAAGCTGCAATTAAGGCATCAAGCATGGCAAGTGGTGATCACCTCTTGGAGCTCCATGATCAGAAACAGTATGTAAAGCTGCCCAGCCTCGTGTCATTTGGGAACGTTCACACGACAGCATAACCCGCACCGTACTATGAACACCACCCTGCGGTGTTTTCCCGGCCGATGATCTGTTGGAACTGAGTGAGGCTGAACTTTTGGAGTGCATCATTGAGCAGAATGTTATCAATGTTAAAAGAATTAAGATGTGGCTTGACGGCAAGAAAATCCAGACTGAGCCCTTGGTGCTTACTTTCGGCTCAAGTATTCTGCCCGAGTCAACCGAGGTCGGGTACATCAAGCTTTGTGTCAGGCCATACGTTCCAAATCCTCTCAGATGCTTCAGTGTTTAAGGTTCGGCCACAGTTCACAGAGCTGCCGAGGCCACCAAACGTGTGCAAAATGCAGTACTAATGAACACTCATGTGAGCCTTGTGAAAACTCTCTCCACTGTGTGAACTGTGATGGAGAGCCCGCCGCATACTCGCCGTCATGCCCATCATGGAAAAAAGAAAAACAAATAGTAACAATTAAAGTAAAGGAAAATATAACTGTTAAGGAGGCGTGCAGGCAGGTATCCTACCTTTGCCAAAGAACACCTTTGCCGATGTGAGACCTCAGACGTCAGGGTGCGGCGACACAACAGTTTCCTCGGGAGATTTTGTGGCGGATGGACGTGTTTTTCGAGGGCTCCGTGGCGGCGGCGAAATCATGTCTTTTTTATGCATGCTTTGAGCTTGCTTCTGTTTTTGATTTGCTGAATTTCTTAGCCTTTAAATAATAATTGGGTAGTTTCCTTTTTTCTTTTTCTTTTGCGCGGGTGTGTTTCGTGTATATTTGGTTTTGCATGCAGGATAGTCAGAGCGTCCTTTCGCGCCACGGGCTTCAACACGTGCAACCGGATGGGACGTTAAGTCTTTGTAGCCTTTAAATAATAGCTAGGAAATGGCAAGACTAATAGCTATTAGTGATTTTACTGTGCGTGCTTTGGTATTGGGAATATTGCTTTGGTAGGAAGGTGGGAGCGTGGCTGCGTGGTTGAACACGTGCAAAAACGCGGCATACCTTAAGTCTATGCGTCATTGATTGCTTTTAAAACATTGATGAGAATTACTTTGCGAGATTTTAAGGATTTAGATACTGTGCGTATCAGTTCTTTTTAGAAGGCACGTGCTCTGCATGTGTGAGCGGAGAAAGCGGGCGGAAAGGGTGGAAAACGTTTAATTGGGCAGAATTACAAAGTACGGTCACATTGCACGAGACTGAAATAACCTGGCTCTCCGCTCTTGTCCGGAAAAACGTCCAATGGCTCTCAGGGTTGCTTGACCTGGTTTGTGAATACAGCTATGTTTAGAGCTGAAGCTCACATCCCACCCCACCTAGAAGTCCAAGTCCACTTGGAAAAGAAAAACTACTCTTTCATTGACAGGTGATAGTCTTGTAGATATCAGGGTTGTGTGCGATGACGCAGGGGTCATCGACTTGGAGGGTGGGCCGAGCCTTCATCTACGGATGAAGGTGAGGTATGTGCGTCTACAAGTTCAGCGGAGGTGTGAACAGGGACGTGGTCCTCAGGCGGCGACTCGGCGGAGTCTGGAGTAGGGGGTTCATCGACCTCATTCGGATGGGCCAGGATTGGGTCGAAGTATTGTGGACGGTACCTCTTCATCTGGCTTTCACGAACAACTCGAGTGTCTTGTCTAGGCATTGTGGAGTTGGTTACCTGTCGAACGTCGTAGATGACTGGAGCTTGCTTGCGTATGGCTTGGCATAAGCCTTTGAACTTGGGAGCAAACTTTTCAGATCCCTGTAGGATAGGCTTTTGTCTTCGTACCCATACAAAGTCGCCAATGTCAAATGATGCACCGCAGTGGGTCCTGTCATATATTGTTTTCCGAGTTTCTTGCGCTTGTTCCGAGTTACTGACTGCTTCGCTTCGCTGGTCTGGCAGTGTCAGGAGCCTTTCGCTGAGGTTAGATGCTTAATGTGGGCAAACTTTTTGATGTGGCAGCTTTGGTATGAACCCAAACAAAAGTTCAAAGGGCGAAAAGCCAATGCTTCGATGGTGGGTTGTATTGACAGCAAAAGCAGCGTCTTTTAGTTTCGTGACCCAAAGTGACTGATCACCATCACACAGTTTCCAAAGTACCGCGACAAGTGTTCGATTGGCACGCTCGACGTGTCCTTCGTTGGTAGCACGGTATGCTACTGAAAAAATGCATGTTCACACCATACATGCGCATGAAACTCTTGAAGTGGGGAGACTCAGATGACTTGGCATGATCGAAGAGACAGTCGTCAGGGGCTCCAAATCTGTAGAACAACGAATGCAAGTGCTTCAGGAAATCTTTGGTTGAGGCTGTGGGCACCGCTGCTGGGATGATGTATCTGGTTGTGAAGTCAATGACGTTGAGGATGTACTTCTCTTCTGTTCCTGGCATTGTGATGTGGTCAAGAGCTATGGCACTGAAGGGAACCTCAGTAGTAAGCATGTAACACATTGTGCCAACTGAACGTGTGGTAGGCTGGTTGTGCACCTGGCAAACTTGACATGCTTCGACATACTCTTTTGTAGTAGCAGCCATCTTAGGCCACCAATAGTGGTCTTTGATGTTTGTGAGGGTGTGTGACACATCCATGTGTCCATTGGCATCATGAGCAAGTTCAAGGGCTTGCTGTTGCATCTTGGCTGGGACAACAGTTGTGTACAGATCTGGACTCACAACCCTGCAGAGGATTTCATTGGCCACAACAAAGTTCTGGTTCTCATGTCCTGACAGAAGCTTTGCATGGATGGCTTTGTATGTCTCATCTTCAGCTTGCATTGTGATGAGGGTGTGGACTTGAGACACTGTGGCGCATGAGTAACGTGAAAGCATGTCAGCCACATGGTTCTGACGTCCTGGTCGATGTTCAACAGAGAAGTCAAACTCTGCTAGATCGAATAGCATTCCTGTGAAGCGTCGAGACGGCTTAAAGTTTGTCGTCAAGCAGGCGACTGACCAGTTTTCTGTGAGAAGATGGAACCTTCGTCCGAGTAGGTAATGTCGAAACTTCACTGTAATGGCCCAATGCACGGCCAAAGCTTCCCAAACGTTGCTGTGCAGTTTACGCTCAGGTTCTCTGAGCAATCGGCTGGCATACTCGATCACAGTCTCTTTGCCGTCCTTCTTTTGGGCGAGCACTGCCCCAAGGGCTGTAGCAGATGCGTCTGTGGCGACTGTCGTAGGTGCATCAGCATCAAAATGGTCCAGTATTGGCGCTAATGTTAGTGCAGAGCGAATAGTGTTAAAGGCCCTCTGGCACTCAGGTGTCCACTCGAACACGACAGTCCGATTGGCGACTTGGAGAGGTGCAGCAATCTTCGAAAAGTCACGTATGAAGCGTCTGTAGAAATTCTGTCTGTAGCATCAAACAGCAAGTCAGGGTCGGGGCCAGACGGCATAAGTAACAAATCACTTAAAACCTAGACGAAACCTCCATCGAAACCCTCACAGAGGAAATCTACAAAACCTGGAGGAACGAAGCGCTACCCGAAGACTGGAAAACGGCCCTCATCGTGCTGGTATCTTTGGACGCCATCAAAATATGTCTACGACAAGGATGGAAGCGCCGTGATACTTCGCGTGATGCATGGGATACACGAGGCCCACCTGAACCCAAACAACTTCGAGAAAATGCGCGTCACGTACGTCTACCAACTGTTCGGTCCACAAGTAATCCGTGGCCTGCATTTTATCCAGCAAGATGTGGAGCAAGGAACAGGCAGTTGCGTATAGAGCCAACCCTGCGTTTTTTTTAGTAAGTTTGCCTAGTATTAGAGGTGGCCACAAGGAAAAAGCCAACGAGGTGATATCTAAGATAGGAAAACGAACGGAATCATGTAGACGGTGCCGAGCTGGGCTTTTACGCAAGGCGCTGGGGCGAGCATATATACTCTAGGGTGAGTGTAGCGCACATATCGCAGTTAAGCTTGTAAGGTGTCGACTTGTATCACTCTACAGAGCCATGCTTGTTGTCATAAGGGATGACAGGCAAGTGCAGACGGTCACTAAGGCATTTTATTCATTGCGTCATCCTGCAGTGCTTCCACTTGGACTCTTCAGCGCCTGAATCTAACCACTAGAACTGCATAGTATTATGGTAGGCACCGGACACCTCATCGCCAGGACCTTTCGTTCCCCTCCCGAATTCACCGGGAACAAGCTGGCTGCGCTTGTTAGCACGCCTGAAGTTTCGTTGTTTCGAAATCAGAGCGGCGTGTCCAGAAGCATCGCGTTTATCGAGTGAAAGGCCAATTTTGTTTACACACATTCTGTCTCATTTTAAAGTTGCTGGGTTTATTTTCTGGCAATTTTGCAACCTTTCGCGCCTTTGATCATCTGCGTAAAAATTACGGTGTATATATTTCTCTAGATCGAAATTATACGAGATGGTCGTGAGACTAAATAATGGAATGAGGCACCTGGTTCCGCGCATAGCAGGCAGTATCTGTGCATTGTTTTAGAAAATCAGACCGCGCGTAGTAACGACACAAACTTTTTCAAAAAAATTAATGCGACGGATCTTTTCTTATATTTTATTTCTTTTTTATATATGCAGGATGTTAGTCAACAGCAGCAGGTTTACGGGTCAAAAGCGCACTACTGCTGTTAGAGTGCCTGACGGTCAAAATAGGTTACAAATACCTTATGACTTCCAGGCTCAACCGAGACCCGCTGGAGAGCACTTTTGCTATAGTGCGGCAGTGCAGCGGCAATAATGGCCACGCTAGACCGCAGCAGTTCCTAGACACAATGTCCTGCATCAGCTTCTCCAACCTTGTGCGCTCGCCAGACAAGGGCAATGTAGGGCCTAACACGGTTCAAGCTATTTTGTCTGCCAAATGCGCCCTCGATCCTCACCTCAGAAACCGTGTCTCGCACATGAACTTGCAAGCATTCCATTTGTAGGCAACGAAGAGCTGCTCAACGATTTGTTAGAAGACGAGAACGGCCATGCAGCTTATGTCTCAGCTTGGCTGGTGCACTACATCGGCGGGTATGTGGCACGAGAATGTGTCTTGCCACTGTTGCAATCGCACCGTTGGCACGAGTTGTTGCATCTGGGTCGCAAGCCCCAAGGGTAGCGTTGGCCTGGCGGCCTTGGGTACAACTGGAAGCATCCGAAGGTCCCGGCAAAGCATGAGTCGACTGGTAACAGAACAACTTGTTTATTCTAGCATCGCATAAGAGCGGGCGGTCAGGTCGACCGAAGTAGAGAGACGGGAGAGCACGTTACTCGACAGAAGAAATCGGAGCCTCTCCCGGCGTCCGGGGGGCAGCTGCTTTTATACTCTCGGAGTTGAGGGCAAGAGGGAACGCCTCGATAGAGGCGCACGTGACGGCGCCGCTCGGGCACGTTGGAACGAGTAGGTGACGCATCCGCCGGGCCGGCGCCGGTCAGACCTCCTCGCTTCACAGTTGGGGGAGCTCCTCTCCCCGGCTGCCGCGCTTTGACAAGCGTGGGCACCAACATGCACACACACACGCGCGCACACGAAGACACGTGGCATTGAAACATGCCTGGACGCGCTTGGCGGGGAGGCGTTGCGGCAGCGCTGAACGGGCCAAAATGTCCGCCGCTTTGAACGAAGCCCCGGCGTCCGTTGCATCCGCGCCGGCTATACCGCGCGTCGTAGGCGAAACGCAACACCACTGAAGTGTACCGCTTGTGAAAGACACTTGCTCGTTTCTCAAGATGCAGGCAGCACCGTCGGCGAGCTCACCCTGCAGTGCGATTACGGTGGCCCTTTGTACCCGGCGTCAAGTTTGTTTGACTTTATAGCCTTTTTGAAGGACACATTCACAGACTGTTTTAGCGCACGCCGCGTGCACTACAACAGTATTCTTGATTTGGTGGAAATTCTAAAAGGCAACAAAGTCAAGCCAGTGGGGTGTGAAGACCACTGCGTTCAGCTGACTGAGCGGATCATGGGTTTCTGTCTACTAACGAGGCTGCATGCGCTTCTACGGCAAAGCATTGAACCGTGCACGACCATCTAGGCGTAGATCTGCGCAAGAGAGAAAGCAAAGCAGGTGCTTATAACTGAGCCAGCCCGGGCTCTATATCATTAATTCATGCAGTATGCAAATCAGACTTGCACACATACCACAAGAAAATTCAACGATCACAATTACTTCATTCGAAAATGTTACTCATCGCGGTTACCAATTACGGCCCCAGAAAAGTAATTGAGGAATTACTCAAAATATTGTCACGCTGTCGTCACGTCGTATAATAACATATTCTCAAACAGCCTGACATCAAAACATTAATGCTTTATTGGGCGAACCTGTGCCGAGCAAAACAAAGCGGCACTCAAAGCACAAAGACAGCGGTAAGCACAGTCGGCGATCATCGATATCTGATCTGCGAGTCGAGCGCGTCGGCTTTTACACATATGACTCGTCGAAAATTACGGCCGTAATTGCTGGTGCCCGCGCGCCTTCCAAAAACTGCTACACAATTTGTGTCGAGCATGCAATCTGCTTATACAAGGCTTGGCGAGAATACGCACAACAGACAGAATCGACGCTAACATTCGACTCAGTTCGACATCGCGCAGGCGCGTCTAACGCTGAGTGATAACATTAATTTGTCAGCGGGTGAAATGCAGTCCCCGAGGTAAGGATACATGAGTACACGTGTCATAATTGATTGTTGTATTCATATAGCAGTATTCATAATTGATTACTTTCACATTACTTTCCTTCGAACTTTTATTATATACTAAACAGACCGACCAGCTGGCTTGCCAGTTTCAGTGCGTCCTCTGCGGCCCTTAACATACATTGGGTAACTTCACCAACAATATTGATTTTCGAAAATTTTGCCGGTCATCGTCCCTTATTTTTGTAGTGAATGCATGTACAGCGACGTTGAAAACTCATTCGATGTGCGCACTGGAGGGCAGGGCGGTAAAGTTGCAATGAAGGGATAACATACGCACACGATTGATCGTTACTGGATCAAGCATCTAGATCCTCGATCTATGAAGTGTAGCGCTTCATTGCTGATGTGGCTTAGAAAAGACGCGCCTGGTTGGCCCAAAAAAACGTTGAAAAAAATCGCCCTTATGTGATTTCCAGGCATTTAAGCGACGTCTTAGATATGTGTTCGTCGCTCTCGAGGCGTACCAACATCGGTTCAATTAGTTGGCCTTCATCTGGTGGAGTGTTCAGAAGAGGAAACAAATACTTCATGAGCTCCCGGGTTTCCGTGCCTGAACATTCACATCCGAGGGGCAGACGAGCACGCTCTAGGTCTCAATTCTACTGGATTTCCCGGCAAATCCGTTCAGGCTAATTCTCAAAGTCGTGTCACCATGTTAGAGCTAGCTTATCTCGTCAGTAAAATGACTCTTTACATATTGATTAATTTACAGTGAGATTTACTAAGTATATTGTCACGCGCTAAGGTGTTTTGAGCCTGGTGTTTTGAGCCAGCGTTGCGTGCCCAGCAAAAACGGTGATTGAAGACGACGAAGTCAAGGATCTTGCGCCGGCTGGTGAACCGTCCTCCTTGTGTCTGACATTTTTCAGCTTGTCTGCGTCATCCCACTTGTTGAACGCGGCGACACGTTCATAGTGCACCAGCCAATCTTCAACGTCCTTATGTATGGCGCCGTGGAAGGGATTCGGCGTTCGCGGATTGAATAGCGTACAATGAATCGGCGTTGTGCCTTCCATACCGGTTGGGGTGGTCGGAGCTGCCATTTTCTCTGGGAGGAGTCCAAACTCAAGGGCTTGTCCACGGATCCTTCTGCTGGCGCGGTGTACAGGCGTAACCACCGGTACGAGGCTGGAGCTCCTGCTGCCCGGAGGGGTTTGGTGCATAGATTAGATTACCCAGCACCTCCACCAGTTTGTCACGCGCTAAGGCAAGAATAAGCAGCAGTATCAGCAGCCAGACACGAATATGTCAGACACAAGGAGGACGGTTCACCAGCCGGCGCAAGATCCTTGACTTCGTCGTCTTCAATCACCGTTTTTGCTGGGCACGCAACGCTGGCTCAAAACACCAGGTGGCAATATACAAAGCAATAATTAAATTACAAATTTAGCAGAAAATTTATTGATTACAAATTAATTAATATAATTAATCACTTAACTGCAATTACCTACGTACAGGTCTGATGCAAATGCAGAGAAAGTAAATGTCTGTTTTCTTCAGCTCCGTCGGCAGTGCTTCTAGTTGCGCGCCAGCTTTCCATTCATTTGATCACGATTCAGACCAGGCTAATTCATTCACTATGGGACACGCTCTCAGCCACACGCACCTGTGCACGGGAAGCTTAAACCAATCATATTGACTTTTGGCAACACACCAAGCACCGGCCAAACATTTCCAGCGTGCTTTCCGCTCGCTTATCTTCTTCATCCATGCCTGTCTCTCGATATGCTCAAGTTCTGGTCTCTCTGCTTAGAACGCTCATTCTTGCATCCGCTTCAGCGCTTTCAACAGCCACTGCATATGCTGCGTCAACGCGCGTTCTCATGCACTGAATGCACCTCAAGATAAGTATCCCGTCGCTGATGGTATGCAAGAAGCATGCACTCCGGTAAATATTTTGAAAAGTCAAAGGATTATGCCAATAAAGAAGGCTGTTCAAGAAATGTAGTCTTCGCTGTTAATTAATTAAACCTATCTCTACGCATAAATCTCATTTACATACACTTCGCTCGTGCAAACTACCATGTCCACAGTTTTGTTTACAACTAGCAAGAATGAAAGCACAGGCACAATATCACTTTTTTAGTGGTATTCGAACCTGCGCCGTTTCGCGGTCACCGAACGTCGGCTACTACAGCCCGTTTCCCCTTTTGCGTCGACGGCTTCGGGAAGCACAGCCAGCGAAGCAAGAGGAGCCTGACGACACCGTCCAGCCGGCGTCGGCAGGCTTGTGTATGCGTACATGTCTCGCAGGCCATGCTTTAGTTGGGATAGTTTTATTCATTCCCGTGAGGTGGCGCTGCAAAAATTATCGAAAAAGAACTAGGAAGCTTACCAGCAAGTATGCGGCCTGTAGGGTGGACAACACAGCAACAAAGAACATCAAGCGGAAAGTCAGAGAGGCCGAAATAATCTCATGGTAGGTGGCAATGGAAAAGAAACCTGCCATTAGTAACTACTTAAGAGGAAAAAAACGAAATCAGCAAAGAAACAATTTATGATAACTCAAAGGGAAGCTCATTACTTTTCGAAGCGAGATCGGGATGCCTTAGAACACGCGCCTATAAAGCGAGATATAAGAAGGAAGAAGAAGGATGTGCTTGCTCCGGTAAATCTAGGGAAACTATGGAGCATCTTTTATTAGAATGTAAAGACGTCTACCCAGCGGTCGATTTAGGCACCACTGGCCTCCTGAAGCCCTTGGGTTCAGCGAGAGCAGTGGAAAAGTAAACATGTCCGCAATAGGGATTAGTAAGAGGCGATTGGAGGATTGGTGGAATAAAAGTAGGGAAACGACAAAAAACGGACACGTACAATAGCACATGTTGCAGTTCGCAATAAGGGATCAGAAAATTTGTTTGTGGGACTTCATAGGGCTTTTTCTTTTTTTATTGTTTAACCTAGGTAGGGCATTAGGCAGGGGCGCTATAACGTAAAGCTATTCCAAACTTTTCTATTCCAATTCTGCAATCAGCCCACCGTGATTGGTCACAAACTTTTTTGAAGCACGCCCACTTCACTTGTCTGCCAGGCGACGTCACGAAAACTGCGATAACTCCCCATCTGATATTACGTGTACGTGTACACACTGATTATGCATAATTTGACCGATAAAAAAAATAGTTATTTCTGATTCGACGCCTTTTTTGCCATTAGCCCTCGGCTATTGGTCAAAAGTTTTCGTGCTGCACCCACTTCACCTGCCTCTCACGCGACGTCACAAAACCGCAAAAACTTACCGCGTCACAGTGACGCCTACGCGTTAAAGATGCATTAATATGCCGAACAAAACTGAATTTTCTTCTGAACAGCCGCAGGCTGCCCCGCTCCGAAAGGAATAAAAGATGGCTGCCGCCGATCGCTCCGGCACTAGCTACTCGCCCCTGCCGGAGAGCATGGGTTTATTTGCTTGTAATAAAACTTCGTGTAACGTTTTCGAGAACTTTCGGCACGTTTACGACCTGGTTTTGCCAACTCTTCTTTGCTGATGATCTGTTTTAGCGTCTTTCTTAAGCTTCCTTTACATGCCGCCACGATTGTCGACGAGCCACCGCAAGCTAAGAGAAAGCGGACCAATCGCAGACGCCGGCACCACCCTTTTCATGCGGTTATCGATATTTAGTGCAGTGGCTCGGCCCCATCGAATCTCTAAAATGAGCTAAACAGGGAGCGTGATGCACCAAAGGTAGTTCAAAAAAAACTTGAAGCAGGAAAAGCTGAACAGGGCCGCCGTTGTGAACGAGAATGTGCGTGACAATGGAACACAGTACCCCGACGTGACAGGAGAGGAAGTGCTACCAAAGTACGTGGAATGCGTGCAACGTGGTGAAGGGTTAGCTGGAAACAGCGGCACCTACCTTGAGGCTGCCACGCGGAAAAAGCAGAGGCACAGGGGACAATGCCCCTTGTCGAGTCCGAATCAGGCGGAAAAGGACAAAGCGAAGCAGGGAGAGGTAGGAGAGAGTGAAAAGGTGATTATTGCCGGAGGCTCAAACCTGGCTGGGTGCTCAGAAGCAATTGTGGACAGGGTGAAAGGCGAAAAAAGAGTGACGGTAGGGACATTTCCAGGGCGGACACTGGGGTCTGTCATGGAGCGAGCAAAAGAAAAGCTCGTGGAAAATGCCCACGTGCGCAACCTTGTCATAGTAGCAGGTGGGCTAAATGACGCCTTGAACAGGGAAGGGACAGGACTAGCCCAGCGCTTGACGAAGGGGGTAGACGGCTTGCGCGAGCTGTCCCCTCAGGTGTAGATCGTAGTGTGTATGGTGCCGGAGGTGCCTGTACGTGACAGTCAAGTACAAAGAGTCGTAGTGGCTGCTAATGAGGCGATATGCAAAATAAGCCGAGTGAAAGGTTTCGAGGTTGTCGAAGTAAACAGGGAAGTGAGTAGGTGTCGTGGTTTTGAACGAGACGGGATCCACTTCAGTTACAGGCTTGGACGAGAAGCGGGCTGGCGACTTGCTGGTCCTGCTGTTGCTTCTTTAGGGGGCCCACGGGAGCCCAGGAGGCCACAGTAGGTAGCAATGAAGAAGGTCCCTTTGTAGAACCTGAGAATAGCATTGCCGTCAATAACAGAAAAAGGGGGAAAACAAGAGAGCTCACAAAGCGAAGCAGGGAGAGGTAGGAGAGAGTGAAAGGGTGATTATCGCCGCCTACATGAACATGTAGAGCAGCAGAAGAAAGGAAAAGTGGGCAGAGATTGAGGAGCAGTTAAATAGAGAACAACTAGGGGAGTATGCCGTTACAGAGACGCACCTTAGAGACTCAGAAGAGCTGCCAGTGATTGAGAATTATGTTTGGGAAGGGTGGAACAGAACTAAGTCGGAAGTAAAGGGAGGGGGAGTCGGAATGCTTATCCATCAGGGAGCCAAATAGAATAGAGTAAATTCAAAATGTGAAGAGCATCTTTGCTTATCACGTACAATGAGTGGGAAAAAAACTCGGCTGGGCGCTACGTATTTGTGAACCGGAAATAATTGCACAGAGAAGAATAAAGAGTTAGTGGAATGCATAAGCGCTGATATTAAGGGTTTCGGGAATGGTGCTGAAGTTATCCTATTAGATGACATGAATGCCCACATACAGGATTTATATGGCTATACCGACAACAACTGGAAGTCAATGCTAGACCTTTGTGAGCAACATGACCTCGTTATCGTGAATACAGGGCCTAAGTGTAAAGGGCAGATCACGTGGGAAGTGGAAAACCGGCAGTCAACCATTGATTACTGTATGATGACAGAAGGAATTCATGATAAGTTGAGAGAAATGGTCATTGACGAGGAAGGGTATAGCAGCACAGGGAGTGACCATAAACGCGTCATGTTGAAAATGGAATAGTTAGTTGGGAAAGAGAGCAGGGAGTGCAAAATGGCCAGTCCAAATTTGAATGCTGAACAATTAAATAACAAATATAGTCACTAGAATCGGGGAAGAACTGGCCAAATGGCCAAATAAAGAGTGGGAATATAGTGAGCTTCTAAGTGTAATGACGGAAATACGGAAAAAGAAACATGTTCATTGGAAAGGAAAAAAAGCAACCGAAAAGCTGGTGGAACAGAGAGATACGAAAAGCGATCACCGAACGACAGGAAGCATCCTGAGAGCACAGGGAGGCAAAGAAGGCGCAGCTGCCGCAGAATGTAGTGGCCAGTAAATGGGAAACTTACCGGGAGGGAAAGTCTGTGGTTGAAATACTGGTGCAAGCAAAGGTAGAAAGTGAAAGTGAAGGCTGGTTATCAGAAATACGTGGAATTTTGGAACCACATAAAATTATTAGGCAGGAAGTCAACAACAATACAACAACATATCCTAGACGAAGATGGAAACAAACTGGAAGGAGAAGCGGCATTAAATTACATCCGAAAAATAACAGCCGAATCTTTCCAAGGCAATGACGAGGTTGTACTTGAAGAAAGAAAGAGCGTGAAAGAGAACCAGACGAAAAGGAGCTGGTGCTGACAAATTTTGACTGGAAGAAAGCCGAAGAGAAAATTCTCAAGCGCACAGCCACAGGGCTGGACGAGGTTCCCGTTAGGCTGATTAATGAACTAGAACCAAAAGTAAGGAAGGTCTAGTGAAAGCAGTGGAAAATAATTTTAAAGATAGAATACCAGACAGTTGATGACAAAGTACAATGAATTTAATTGGTAAAGGTAAGAGGGAGAAAGAAGAATGCACTCATGTAGACCGTTGACCATTACATTGGTAATGTACAGGTTAGCGATGCAGCCAATCAAATTAAAGGTGTAAGCATGGGCAGAGAATAGTGGCATTTTGGGAGAACTTCAGAATGGCTTCAGAATAGGTAGGCGTTTGGATGATAACTTATTTGTTCTTACTCAGTGTATTGAAATATCAAGAGTACCAAGCAGACCGTTATATGTGTCCTTTTTAGACATTACAGGAGCGTATGACAACTCAGACCGCAACATTTTGTGGGATAGTCTGGAAAAAGAAGGCTTAGGCGACGATTCTCTACAGCTTTTGAGAGAGATTTACCTAGGAAATACCGCTTGCGTTGAATGGGAAGGGATGAGGAGCGAGGAGAAAGTTTATATCAACAAGCGACAAAGGTGCCCTTTATCCCCACTGCTGTTTATGATGTACATGGTGAGGATGGAGAGGGTGCTAGAAGGAAGTAATACTGGGTTTAATCTCTCGTACAAAGAGGCGGGTACAGTAGTAGAGCAGCAGCTTCCCGGTTTATTTTATGTGGACGACATTGTGTTGCTAGCGAACAAGCAAAGTGATTTGCAACGTCTGGTTAATATCGGTGGACAGGAAGGCGAGAATTTAGGTGTGAAATTTAGCGTTAGAAAGTCAGATGTTATGGTATTCAATGAAAACAGTGAAGAGACAGTGGCAATACAGGGCCAGGAAATAGCTCGGTTAAAAGAATAGAAATATCTTGGTATATGGATAAACGAAGGCAATAGATATATGGAAAGACAGGAAAGAACAATAACAGTAAAGGGGAAGAGAAATGCAGCCACAATTAAGCACAGAGCTCTATGGGGATACAATAGGCACGAGGTGCTCCGGAGTATGTGGAAACGTGTAATGGTTCCAGGACTTATCCATGGTAGTGTGTATAAGCGCCACTGGACGAGGACGAAGAAAGATACAGATGCACAGACACAGCGCTTCACTTTCAACTATAGATTTTATTTTCGCACGCATCGATAAATATATACCGTGCGATATACGGTATATATTTATCGATGCGTGCGAAAATAAAATCTATAGTTGAAAGTGAAGCGCTGTGTCTGTGTATCTGTTTCATATATATATATATATATATATATATTTATCGATGCGTGCGAAAATAAAATCTATAGTTGAAAGTGAAGCGTTGTGTCTCTGTATCTGTTTCATATATATTTATCGATGCGTGCGAAAATAAAATCTATAAATGAAAGTGAAGCGCTGTGTCTGTGTATCTGTTTCTTTCTTCGTCCTGGTGCAGTCGCGCTTATACACACTACCATGGATTCTAACCAACTAGCCCGCCAACGTGTTTTATCCAGGACTTACTTTTAGAAATGCGGTTGTTTGCTTGAAATCGGGGTGCAATCAGGACTCGATGGCAACGACAGGTCAGGGGGACGCCTCGCATTGGGCGCTCACTGGAAGACTACAAATAAAGCTGTGCAGGATGATATGGGCTGGACAAGTTTTGAAGTGAGGGAAACTCACAGTAAAATTGAGTATGAAGAACGACTGAGGAATATGGAGGAAAGTCAATGGGATGGGAGAGTGTTGAGATATTTGTACAGAAATAACCTTGATTCACAGTGGAAAAAAAGAACTGGGGAGCTTGCAAGAAAGTATGCGGCCGGTAGGGCGAGTAACACAGCAACAAAGAACGTCAAGCGGAAAGTCAGAGAGGCTGAAATAATCTCATGGGTGGCGGAACGGAAAAGAAACCTGCCATGAGTAACTACTTAAGAGGAAAAAAAACGTAACCAGGAAAGAAACAATTTATGATAACTCAACGGGAAGCTCATTACTTTTCGGAGCGAGGTGAGGACGCCTTAGAACACGCACCTATAAAGTGAGATATCAGAAGGAAGAAGAATCATGTGCTTGCCGCGGTAAAGCTAGGAAAACGATGGAGCATGTTTTATTAGAATGTGAAAATATCTGCCCAGAGGTCGGTTTAGGCACCAATGGACTCCTTGAAGCCCTTAGGGTGAGCGAGAGGAGGGCGGAAGTAAACATGTCCGCAATAGAGATTAGTATGGTGCGATTGGAAAATTGGTGGAAGAAAAGTAGGGAAACGAGAAAAAAACAGAGACGTACACGAACAAAGTTAACAAGTGAACTTTGTTCACGAACTTTGTTCAACAGTGGGCTTAACAGCACTCCGACAATGCGGTTCACTGACGCTCGACGTTTTTTCGCATTACAGGTGCTGACAAGTTTCTGCTTTCCCGTTGGCACCTGCTGTTCTCCCGGAGTCTCCACAAAGCCTGCGGGCACCCCCGGCTTACGGTGTGCTGGTTTGCGGGATGCGCCTACCTGGCGGAGCATCCTCAGTCGTGGGCCAGGGAATGCCAACGCGGACCAATACTCTGCGCCACCCCACGTCTACAGCCTGCTGTATGCCGCCGTTCAAGGTGTAGGCTCGCCCTACCTTCGGCGCGCTAGTACTACAGACGGGACATCCTCGTCTACCCTCCAGTGCTCTGAAATCGACGCAAGCGCTGTTGACTACTGTGCCGCACCACCCTTGAACGGAAATTCACCGCATTTTATCGTCGCCATGCTACCCTAGCTACCTCAGCCGACGCATCGACACAGACATAAACCTTCACGCATAAAACACGTAACCCCCTCGCTCTCATCGGTGGGCTTGGAAGCGCTCCGACAATGCGGTTCACGGACGCCCGATGCCTTTTCGCATTACAGGTAACAACCAATTGCAAAATTTATGCGTGTCGTTCCCGCTATGCCACTTTGCTAGTGCTGCCAAGCCCAGGCTGCTGCATCACCATCGTTCGTGACTGCACGCATGTCATCCTACAACTTCTTGCTCTCTCTGGCGACATAGAATCGAATCCCGGCCCTGACACCCGTTCCAGTTCTACGCAGGCATCCTGTGACATAATTGCAACATTGGAGGAAATAAGCTCGGGTCAGGCGTCTCTTCTAAGCGAAATGAAATCAATTCGAAGTAAACTATCACAGAACAATAAAATTTTTGACGTCATTAAGAGGCGACTCACAAACATTGAAGAATATGTTTCCTCCGTAACTACACTGAAGAGCGAAGCTAGTTGTATCAGGACAGTGGTCGATAAAAACACAAAAGCCATTTCCGACATATCATCCCGACTAAACGATTGAGAAGATAGGGCTCGTTGTTTCAACTTGTGTTTTTTTTGGGGTAGCTGATACTGAGCGGGAAACGTGGCAAGAATCGGAGAACAAGATTGCGGAACTTTGTACTTCTAAGCTTAACATCAAGTTACACCCTTTAGATATCGAGCGCGTTCATAGAATTGGCAGATACAGCTCAAATAAAAGTAGACCTATAATGGTCAGATTAGCACATTTCAAAGTAAAACAACGCATTCTTTCAAAGGCTAACCAACTAGGAGGGTCCAACCACAGAATATTAGAAGACTACTCAGCTAATACTCGGTATGCACGTAAACAACTAAACGAGTTCGGAAAGTCACAACAGAAGCCTTTTAAACTTCGGTACGATAAACTAATCATGGAGAAGAGAACTTACAAGTAAGATAACACTACAAATAGAGTTATAGCAACTTCATAGCTACCATCCCGCATTACCGCAAAACCAGATAGCATCCCTGCATCATTTGTTTATACCAACATTAGAAGCTTGTTACCCAAACTCGAAGCACTCTGTAGCTTCATCGATTGTTCTGATTGTAAGCTTCTCGTACTAACAGAAACGTGGCTGAATTCCACCGTCGATAACACAGAGCTTAATTAATTCCTCCCTAATTTTGACATATCTAGGCGGGATTGTGTAGGCAAACGCGGAGGTGGTGTTCTGATAGCTCGCCATCGCAGCCTCTGTTGCTCCATTGTCAATATCACTTCACCTCTTGAAATTTTGTACGTATTGTGAAGTTCTTCGTACCTACAAAATATTATCGGTGTATGCTAATGACTCCCCGACGCAGATGCTTCCATCACTATTCACTTCCGCGAGGCACTGCAAACTGTTACGACATCATTTAGTCATGCGCAACTACCCCTCTTAGGTGACTTTAACTTTCCTGATATAACATGGTCCGAACCAGCCATACCACTGTCTAAGAATAACCTCGAATGTTTTTTTTTTTTTTTTCTTAACACATGTCTCACCTTCGGTTTGACGCAACTAGTATCTACCCCAACGTGAAAGAACTAACAGTGCTCTAACATACTCGAAGTTATCTTAACATCCCATACCGACAGTGTTTTTTCTGTAACACATCTACCAGAACTAAGTGACCACTCATTACTGCATGCAGAATTATCCTGGCAACTACCTCAGAGCAAAACAAAAAAAAAAAAAAAATCAAAATCACACTTTACGATAAAGGTGATTACATCAGTATTAACTATGCACTGACCGAATCCTACAGCTGGTATATTATAGATTTCCCGAAGCGCACAGTAGACACTAACTGGACGCTTTTTCAAAAATAAAATGATCGAACTCACTGAGACCTACATACCAACTACCACCTTAACCGAGTGACCTTCGTCCCCATGGTTCAACAACACATTAAAACGACTAAACAATAAAAAGAAAAGATTATTTCGCAAAGCCAAGCATTCCAATACCGCTCCTGCCTGGGAAAATATTACACCACTGAAAAGGCGTTTGATTCTTTGGCCTCAACAGCTAAACGAACTTTCTACTCAACAACACTCCCTAACATACTGCAAAACAATCCAAAACAATTTTGGAAGTACATTAGCCCAAATAACCGTAAACCATTATTTTTATACGCCAACGACAATAACCGTGTTGCCGACCATAAAGTATCTGAAGTACTAAACTCTATCTTCTCTTCCGTGTTCACTTCTGAATCTAACACTGACCTCCCAGACTGTCCTTACCTCAACCACCCAACCATGCCAGACATAACACTTGAGGCATACGGTATCACCAAGCTAATAGAATCCCTCAAATTAACATCCTCGGCCGGTATCGATGGAATCAATTCCAAGATGCACAAGAACACTGCGCACATATCTAGTGTACTTTTATGCCATATCTTTCAGCAAGCATTGTCATCTAGAGTGGTGCCGCAAGACTGGAAAATAGGTAAGATAACTCTAGTACTAAAAAAGGATCATCGTCATCGTGCAACAATTACCGTCCAATTTCCCTCACCAGTGTTTGTTCCAAAATAATGGAGCATATAATTTATTCTCATGTTGTAAAGTACCTAACATCCGCTAATTTCTTTAATCCTAATCAACATGGTTTTCAGAAAGGCATGTCCTGCCAGACTCAGCTAGCTCTCTTCGTTAATGACATCAGCTCACACCTTGATCAAAACGTACCCATAGATGCCCTCTTCCTAGATTTCCAAAAGGCTTTCGACAAGGTTCCTCATGAGCGACTCTTCCTAAAACTATCGCGTCTTAATCTTAACCCTTGTGTTCTCCAATAGATACGCAACTTTCTGACTAACCGTCAACAGTTCGTTTACGCTGACCAATGCTCGTCTAATTTACCACCAGTTATCTCAGGCGTGCCGCAAGGCACAGTCCTGGGGCCACTACTCTTCTTGATATACATTAACGACTTACCGATAGGTTGTTCTTCCAAAATTCGTTTATTCGCTGACGATTGCGCAATCTGTCGTCCTATTACTAACGACGCTGATTCTCGTGCTCTCCAGTCCGACCTTAACGTCATTGAAACTTGGTGTAGTAATTGGCTAATGTCTCTCAACGTCAAAAAAACGTCGCTACTTACTTTCCACTGTCGCCACTCATATATTTCAACTAATTACGTTATTACCGGTTCTCAAATATGTGCTGTGACTTCTTATAAGTACTTAGGTATCAACTTGTCCACTAACCTCAGTTGGTCCTCCCACATCTGCAGCATTAGCAATGATGCCAATCGTGTACTATGCTACCTGCGCCGTAATGTACGTGTTGTCCCCCCCCCTCCCCCGTCAGTAAAACTACTCGCATATTTAACACTTGTTCGACCCATACTGGAATACGCATGCTCAGTGTGGGACCCATACCAATTAAACCTGGCAACAGCACTGGAATCCATACAGAATCGCGCGGCAAGGTTCATTCATTCTGACTATTCTTACCACGCTAGCGTCACTCAACTTAAGTGTTCGCTGAACCTTCCAACCCTCGAGTGCCGCCGCAAAACAACAAGACTGTCTCTTTTACAAATTTTATCACTCGCTGCTTCACCAGACCGACCTCACGCCTGCGCATCGCACTTCATCCCGTCATAGCCATTCAAAGGCTGTTCATCCCCTTCCAGCTCGCGCCACCGCTCATCTGAACTCTTTCTTCATTCAAACAGGGAAAGACTGGAATCATTTACCTGCTGAAGCGGTGCACCACTCCACTCGTTCATCATTCAAGGCATTCATTGAAAATATGACCTAAATATGCCCACCCCTCATGTAAAACCCCAAACGGGGTATTTGAGTTATGAACGAATGAATGAATAAATAAATAAATAAATAAATAAATAAATGAAATAATAAATAAATAAATGAATAAATAAATAAATAAATAAACAAACAGGGGGTCAGAAAATTTGGTTATGGGTATTCATCGTGCGTTTCTTTTCTTTTTTTTTTACTTAGGTAGGACATAAGGCAGTATAATCGCAAGAGCTTGGAGGCGTAACCCACCGCCCCGTTCCAAAGGGGACGCTCATAACATCTGTCCATCCATCCGGGATTGTACGGCCCACAGGCAGCGAGCCGGCGGTGACGAACCCGTCCCCTTCTCGCCCCCTCTCCCCCGGCTGCTGCAACTAGCGCTGTTCCGCCACTCCAGCAGAAGGGACTGTCGACCTCCGGGCCGGTGGCCTCAAAGGGCTCGTCTGACGTGGCGAGGCCTTCATGTCAAACGCTGCGTTCGGAAGAGCGAGTGTCCAGTGCCTCGCAAGAGGCGATGGACACAACTATCCAGGCGGCGCCACCAGCCCCTAAGGAGCGGCGAGACTGTCGCTATCGCTCCAAAAAAGACAAATCTCGAGCCACGGCGGCTGGAAAGGACGCGTGAGCTAATCTTCGTCTCTTAAACACACAGCACAAAACACATTTATCATAATGGAGACAGAAATACTACAACGGAATGTTAAAGGGCTCCTTCATAACCTCGACGACATTACTGAACTCCTACACAAGCATAATCCAAAGTTGCTGTGTGTTCAAGAAACACACCTGGAGCCCACACACACAAGCTTTCTTCGTCAGTACACCATATATCGTGAAGACCGCAACGAGGCGAACGCCTCATCTGGCGGTGTAGTAATAGTCGACTAGCCTGTAGCTTCTCAACATGTGGCCCTTCAGACGCCCCTTGAGGCTGTGTCAGTTCATACCATTCTCAGTAAATTGGTAACCGTTTGCTCCATTTATATACCCCCGAATCATCGGCTCAAAAAAAAGAAAAACGGAGTTTTAGAACTTCATTGATCAGCTGGCAAGCCTTGCATACTCATGGAGGACTTAAACGCTCATACCACGATGTGGGGAGACTCACGATGGGATGCGTGAAGCCGATTCATATAGAACATCTTAGTAAACACCGGTACATGCCTGTTGAATAAAAACGAAACAAATTATTATATATGTTTCACAAGTCTTATTCTTCTATAGACCTATCGATTGGCTCGGTAGCTCTTATCCTTGGAGCGCTATTAAAAATCCTTACGCAAGTGAAAATTTTCCTGTAATTTTAAACTTAATTCAACAAAAGAATGTCCTCCACATGCGCATCGGTGAAAGCTAGCTTCCGCCGAGTGGGATTATTTTAAGGAATCGACCTACCTATCACGACATTTTATCACCGATTTTACTATTGACGACGTGGTAGCTCATCCAAAAGATGAGTTCTTTGGTGTAATGATGAGTGCAAGGAGGCGCGGAAAAACAAAATAAAGCGTGGGGCATACTTCGCTGCTCTCCAACTGCAGAAAATTTGATAGAATTTAAAAACATTCAATAACAGGGCAGGCGAACGCGACGACAAGCTAGGAAGGCAAGCTGGGAGAGGGTCCTGTCCGGCATTACTTTCACAGGAGGCAAGAGTATGGAACCGGCTAAGGAGGCTTAAGGGACAACAAATTCATCCATTGCCTCTTGTTCGTAAAGAAGAAGAAAAGTTGGAAGAGCAGGCCGATTTCTTGGGGAACACTTCGAGTGCGTGTCTAGCTCAACTCACTATTTGTACACTTTCTCGAATGTAAAGCAATAAACTTAAGCCACTGAATCGGAAATGTACCCCAAAGGTTCCTTATAACCGTCCTTTTAACATTGCCGAACTTAAAGCTTGCTTATCAGCATGCCAGGGCTCTGCACCGGGCCCCGATAGACTCATGTGCGATATGCTTAAGCACCTGCACTGTGACATGCAAATTACGGTAGTAACACTTTTCAGTACTATCTGGGCTGCTGGGTATCTCCCATCTAAATGGAGAGAAGGTATTGTGATTCCAGTTTTGAAGCACGGTAAGGATCCTTTATTGCTGACCAGCTACCGTCCTGTAGCGCTTACGAGCTGAGTGTATAAGATTTTTGAGAAAATGATCAATCGTCGTTTCATACATTTCCTAGTATCCAGCAAAATGCTTGACCAATTTCAATAAGGCTTTAGGGAAGGCCGATCTACAAGCGACCATCTCGTGTGCATCGAGGCAAACATCCGTGATGCATTTGTACACATCAATACTTGCGTATATTTCTTGATATGGCTAAGGCGTACGAAACAACAAGGCGGTACGGTATATGACGAGACCTGTCGCACGTGGACATTCGAAGAAATATGCTTAACACTATAGAAAGCTACTTGTCCAACCGTACTTTCCGAGTCAGGATCGGCAATATATTGTCCGTCCATTTACACAAGAAACTGGTATTCCTCAAGGAGGCGTCGTGTGCTCAGCTGCACGCTCTTCATTGTTAAGGTGACCCCGCTCCGTGCAACGCTACCTCCAGCAATTATCTATTCTGTGTGTAGACGACGTACAATTAGACTTCAAACCTTGCAACCTCGGAGTTTGTGAACCACAGGTACAGCAAGGCCGAAACAAAGTGTTTAAATGGGCACAAGAAAACGGATTTCAACTTAACCCCTCGAAAAGTTCCTGTGCTTTTTTATTTTTTTTTTTGGAAGGAAGAGAGGACTAGTCCTAGATCCCAGTATAGAAGTGTCTGGGCAACGAATACATGTAAACAAGGCGCACAAATTTTTAGGCATCGCGCTTGACGAAAAATTGATCTTCATTCCACATATCAAATATCTCTCAAGGATAAATGCCTAAAGACAATGAACTTATTGAAAATTCCATGTCATACAACACGGGGAAGTGACAGGAAGTACATATTAAACCTCTACAGGATCCTTGTTCGATCACATTTGGATTACGGTTCCATGGTATATCACTACCGCGCCTAGCGCACTCAAGGCGCCGGATCCCGTCCACCATCTGGGTATCCGCCTGGCCACAGGCGCCTTCAGAACAAGCTCTATTGAAAGCCGTTATGTTGAATTCAACGAAGGGCCCCTTCACCTACAAAGAACACACGGTATTGGCATAGCCAGGGGGGGGGGGGGGGGGGGGGAGTTGTGGGTGGCAACCCCTCCCCCCCCCGAAATTGTCTGACAAGATCCCTCCTTTCCCACGGAACAGAAAGTTTCAGAAGGTGGGCTCCGAAAGGACGACATGGATAAAAGGGAAAGCTTGAATCTGAAAGTAAGGTGAGGGTTAGCAGCGGTCCGAAGGGGGCGGAGAGGGTTGTCGTGTCACCGTACCTAGAACGTCAATTCATCCAGTTCCCCGCAACCGCTGTCGTCTCTATACGCGCCGTGCACGCCGACAGACGCGCCACTGGTGGCGGCCTTGCGCAGAAAACGCGGGAGCGGAGCCTGGCGCACGCCGTAGTTTGTTGTGTTGTTGATCCTGCTTCTCTGTCTTATTCACGTTTTCAAAGCAAGATATGCAACACCATTCGCACGTGTGCGGTGGCCAAAGCTTCAGGGAACATCGAAGAAGAATTGTTGCAGGGTGGAGGGACTCAAATACCGGTGAAAACGTGCCCGCGATACGGTTCTAATCATTCCCGGCAAAGCCTCATTAGCGGGAGCAACGGTAGCAAAAATGGATAGTCGCTTCGACGGGAAATTTCTTGTTCTCATCCTTTCCTTTGTCTCGTCGGTGTTTTTTTCCACTCGATCATAGTAAGACGCGTGGGCAACGAAGTTCGTCTGCAGTGCAGCATGCGGTTTAAAGGCATTTCGCTAAAGTTCGGAATGCTGTTTGCCGCTTATATTGGTTTCCGCTTCCTTACCACGTTGCGCTAGCTGACAGCACGACCGCACGAGCGCATTGCGTTGTATGTTAAAGCTACGGAAGTTTGCAAGAACTAAAATTGTTGGTTTCATGTGGCGCGGTAAATCTTCGCACCAGCTGTCGCGCACTTCATGTTTTTACATCTATTTTATGCGTGGCTTCGCACACGTTTAACTGTTGCTAGTCGCTCCATGCATAACGCTTGTCGATTCTTTGGAGCTACGAAGTTTTCACCCTGCCATGTTTGTAAAGGGTATAAATCACGCTGTGTCTTATCGGAATGATACCAAGGAAGTGCTTCTTTAAGAGCTTTATTCTTTTCACCCGAGGGCATCTTAGATATTGTTTGCGTTTTTGGAAATGTGTTTAGAAAATAGGTAGTTCAGGGCGAGAATTACTAATAGCTGCTGCATGTGGTATTTGTGTTCCATTTCTCACTGAAAAGTTCGCGTCCCGTTTGGGAAGTCATCACACCTCGATGCTGCCTGAGCAAACTTAACACGCCAAGTGATTTCTTTGTTTCACAACGTAGTCCCTTCTTGCATGTGAGTTTTGTACTCAACTGAATTCTTTCTTATACTTACGCTGCAGACGACTAAACCGGGCCTTGCCGCCAGCGCTCATCTACTTTGACTGGCGCTGCTCTGCCTTTAAATATATCATGTGGAACCTCTCTCTAGTAATAGAAAAAAGTACTGAAAAGTTAGTCAGTCTTTAGCTTTGTACGTTTCCAAGCAGCTCTATTGGGGAATTTAAATTTGCACAAACTGCAGCGGCAACAGTAGTTCATCGGCCTATGCAGCAAAATTTCATCGGCGGTACAGCACTAACACGCGCTTTTATTAACCCGTGTGTTTGGTGACTTCGTTGGCTAGTGTACGCGTTTCCATCAATAAATTGGCAATTACTCTCCTTGAGGCGACTTTGACTGCACTTATTCGGCGCTGTCGCATGTATTCATCGGCAGAAAAATCACAACGGCATATGCGGAGATTGCACCGTGCGGATTTGTTTATATAAGTCTGCACTAATGACGGGTGCTTATTATTCAGGTACAGAAGCAGCATTGCGGCAAGGGTAGAATAAAAAAATACCATCGAGAGATCGCATCACTCAACAAAATATATCGGCTAGTCAACATGAGCTCCACTTCATGTAAATGGGGTTCATGGTGTTTGTCTGCGGGACACACCTTGCACGTATGTGGACCATGTTGTCCCAAACACCGGTAACATCGTGTTTATACCCGCTCGCACAGAGGTCAGCATCTTCCATACAGCTGTCACCGCAGAAGAAGCAGCCTGGCACCCGAACAAAGGAGAAATCGCAGCCGCGAACTTCAGCCATCCTTGCTGCAAAGGGTTGTCGTCTGCTACTACTCCCGCGTGTACTGTTGGAAGCGTCCGCTAGGTGGCTTTCAGTGGCGCCTCTATAGGCGGTGCACGAGGCGTATAGTAGCAGCGTTTCCTTGCCTTCTCACGTCACATTTTCATTGCCCCCTCCCCCCTCCCTTGCATGGGAACTGCGAGCGAAGAGTGGCAAGGCTGTTATTCACTCGTTTCGCGACTGCGTTTGTTCTACCCATTTTCTGCCTCCTCTCCCGCCTCCTCTCTGCCATTCTATCCAGCTTTCCCCTGGACTTGGGTATAGTAGAAAGATAAGCGCTGCAATTTCTGCAGAGGTTTTGCGGGCGGTCAGGGATAATTAAAGCTGTCAAGAGGCTAATGTGACGATCCACGTCCACGGAATCGCGCTATGTGCAATCACGAGCAATATATACACATAATTTCTTCAGAAGGTTACGCTGAGCACGGGTAGCGCGAGGATCTCGCTGCGCTGATAGGAATTAATTATTTCTCATTCAACAGCATCTTCCTGATTTTATTTTAGCCGGTAATTCAACCCTATTCAATGCTATTCCCATAGATATTACGAAATTTATGCTCTATATTATTTTGGAATAATCTACCCATTTCTTGGCCAATGCCCCATCGTGGGTAGGAGCCACACGTGCCACAGGCTACAACAACAACAACAACAACGACTTTGCTGCAGCCGAATACTGCGGTGAGGGTGGCGATATGGGCTTGTTGATAGGCCATATTGTAATTTGTAGCGCAGGCAGGACGACATAGACATAGAAGGCAAATGAGAAAACACAGCGCTGAACAACCAGATGGGTTCACGTACGCCGTCTCTCTTCGCACTGAATTTCAGGAACCGCCGTTGCGCACTCAAAAACAAATTTAAAATTCAAAACGTTCTTAAGTTAGAAAACACGCGTGTTATTTGCTCCTAATAATAGATACACCACCGACGAAAGTGATCAGGTTCCGCCGAATTTTTTTACTGCATTGACAATGGTTGCCCCACACAACGCGCCGGCTCGTTCTGCCCCTCCTGTCCCGTCGATGGTGGGCAAGAGTGAGCGAAGCGTACATAAAGACGCTGCTAAGGAAAGCAGTCGATGCCCTTACGAGTCCCCTTGGGGAAACGTTGGCTGCAGCGACATCCCTTGTTCTGCCCCTTCTCGTCTGTGGTGGGTAAAGGCCACACAGTTCGGTATCAGCTGCAGCGTTTGCACGCGCTCTTCGCTACACGCGCTCCCTGGACGGTGCTCGCCGCAGAGAACGTCCCTTGCCTATCATCGCCTCTGTGTCCGCCGCAGTTGCCGACTTCATCAGCCATGTCGGTGAGCGGGCCCTTTCGGCATTTCGTTTATTGGCCCGATGCGCTGACCGGGGAAAGCACGTTGATAGCTGCGTGCTTTTGCGATGCGTTGTGGGTTCTCATATAAAGGCGTCACCGTGTCCACGCCGCTAGATAACATTATTATCTTACACTGTCAAAGGTAGGCAATGCGGGAATAGAAAGAACTAGACGCCAACACTCTTAACTCTTTCTCCTTGACGCCTGCTTCACACGCAACTGCTGCGAAAAAAATCATTGCTGCCGCGCGCGTCGCAGTGCGATATTCTCTGCCAGCTTTCATATGCGTTGGTGACGGCTCGTTTGCCATCGCAGCGACGCGCAAGAATGCCTCTCAATGAGTTCACACCTCTATTGTTACGAAAAAACAACACGGAAATCGGGCATATGTTTTAATTTGATGATGTATTGAAAAAGAATAAGAGACATGCATTATAGGTCGTTTTATCGCCGAGGACGAACGTAGCCTCACATCAGCGCGCCGCTCTCCTCGCTTTGGTGTGTGCTGATGGCCGTTTTATCCCAGCGGCAGCTTGGAACGGTAGTGGCGCCATTGCGAATTATTGCAATTCTACCGGGTTCCGTCCATGATTCCTGCGATGTCAGACAACCCTGCGGTATTCGACTCCATAAATAACTTTCTGAAGTGAATGCGAAGTGCAGCTTCAGCCACGGCGACTCCGTGGACTCCGCCACTGCCAGGAGTGCAGATGTTTGGGCTAGTTGGTTCGTTGCATCAATTGAAGCCATAGAGCTGAATTGACACGGACAAGAAAGGCGACAGGGCGTGCGCTAACTATCAACTGACTTTTATTTCAGAAAAGCATGGTACTTATACCGGCTCAAACAAGCTGAAATCATTGCACGCGCAACCCAGTATTTTCCAGATAGGCTGTTTCCTTTCTGCTCAGAGAAATCAGCGTAGTGCTGACGCAGCTTACACCTTCTTTTGCAATCAAGCTTGCTTCTACAATCTCCGTCGTATGTTTGTGTATTTCTAAAGACGACTACATAATCCTTAAACAGTGGTTTACACCCGCAATCATCACAATGCACGGAGACATGTGCATCTCGATAGCAGTTCAATTTTTGCTTGTGTTCCCTTAGCCTGTAATTGAGGCATCTGCCTATTTTCCCTATGTACACTTTGCCGCATGAGAAAGGGAAGCGATATACGGCGCCTTGCGCGCTGTGTACAAACGGCGGCCGATGGTTCTTCGCGCAGCCTCGGCGCGTCTTTCTCAACGGATCGGTGACTTTACATATGCTTGATAGCTTTTGTGGAGCTGAAAATACGACGTCCACATCCACTTATCGCGCCACCTTCTTTAAACCATGAGATATACCATGCATGTATGGTACAACCACCTTCTTTCTCCTTTCATGGCTGCAAGCTCGCGCTTATACCACCTGGTTCAGTTAGTTTTTTCAGCGTATTCTCCCGCTACTGATAAAGGTATACGTAGATAGGCGTTAAGCTTTAGCTACTTGGCGTCTCGCATAAGTGCTGACGTCAAGACCCGTTTGACATAGCCGTTTGACATTGCCGCTATATCGAAGCTCAAATCTTAGTAACGACATGCTAAGAAGTTTCCCAATCGCAAAAACTTGTTGAGACTTCTCGGGAAAGTACGAAAACCTGCACAATACAGCGCGATCCCACATACCGGCATGGTGACGGACGATATACGGCGCTGTGATCACAAAATGGTGGCGCCTTTGATAAAAAGCGGTCTATAGCTTTCAATAGTCTGGTACGTTTAGAATTACTTTTACTCCGCACCTGCGGATACGCGGGCACAATACGTCTTAATATAGACGGCGACAGAAAACCCCCTATTTTGATGGGATTTGCTGCCGCCCCGCCCGAAATTGTGCCGACCGCAGCCATCATAACGATGGCTACGACGACGCGACCAACTCGGCCGCACCGTGGAGCCAATCGTCGTGAAGAGCTGCGACGTATTCGCTGCAGCGTGTCGCTCAGTGAAAGCCGCGCCACGTAAGAGAGCTAGGCCACTGGTTGCGCCGCGGCCTCCTCGCAAAGCCCGATCTATGGCGGACAGTCCACGTACGCCTCGCTACATCTGACAAAAGAAGCATAGGCAGATATAACGCACGTGCTGGAATATGTTAGAAACTTGGCTTTCGTGAAAAGATTAATCAGCATTGCCATTTGTTGGGCGCGTTGGTCAACTGAAAGCATATTTAGCGCCAGCAAACAAGGACGGAAGGGAGACGACACCACAATGCGCTAACTTCCACAACTTGATTTTCAGGAAATACGCCTATATAACCCATGCAGAGTGGCGCCACCTCATCCAAATCTTAACCATCCAAAAAAGCCGTCTCCTTACCTAACAAGTCGACCGAAGGGGCACTAACACACGCATCACTATTCCGCCAGATAGCATGAGCCTCAATAATCTCTCGCACATCTTTATCTTTGTGCTTCGCAAGAACCCGGCAGGATCCATACACCGGCGCACAGCCGCATTCCTGACGGTGAGTTGACAGATGACCGTATTGCTTATTTTTCACGTTTAGGCTATGTTCCCGTAATCGGTCATTAAGACATCTCCCTGTCTGTCCGATGTATTTTTTCCCACAGGACAGCGGAAGCTCATATACAACAGCTTCTACGCAACCCACTGGTGCTTTTCGATGATTCGTAGAGCATCCGGCAGCTGGCTTACGGTACGCGTCCGTGAATCGACATATTTTTGCCAGCTTTTCTGGTGCTGAAAAGATCACTTTTTTTGTCCACCCGGCTAGCCATTTTCTTAAGACTATGTGCCGTTGTATGCAGGTAGGGCATTACCGCTACCTTCCCTCTGCGTTTCGTTAGGGTGACATTTTTGACTAAGTGACATTTTTCTTGCTCACCATAATAAAAACCTGTCCCGTACCTTGTCGCAGTACATGGTGGTTAAAGTCGTCAGGTACGCTGATCACTATCTCGTCGTTTTTGAAGCAGACGCACGTTTTACAGTAGGCAAGCTTTACGAAGTTTTTTCTACAGGCCTTAGCCCACTTACTCTCACGACTGAAGAGCCCACCGATAACGTGCTGCGTTTCCTAGATATTCAGCTCGAGTTCATGGAACGGCACACGTGTTGGGAGTATAAACCTAGAGCTAATAAGCCCCTGTTACGTATCGGTCAGCCCACTCGAAGCTCGTCAAGAGGAGCATTGCCAACTTATGCTTTGGAAATGCTTTAAAGAAGTCTTGCCACCATAAGATCTATACGAGTCTTATGGATCAGTCGGGAAGGTTATCAGCAGCAGGGTTTCCGGAATCAGTGCAAGTTTCGGTCGAAGAGGGGCTGCTAAAACGGTGCTGGTTAGATAGCACAATTCGGCACGGGGCAAATCAACGAACGGAACGCAGAGGGAAGGTAGCGGTAATGCCCTACCTGCATAGAACGGCACATAGTTTTAAGAAAATGGCTAGCCGGGTGGACAAAAAAAGGGATCTTTTCAGCACCAGAAAAGCTGGCAAAAATATGTCGATTCACGGACGCGTACCGTAAGCCAGCTGCCGGATGCTCTACGAATCATCGAAAAGCACCAGTGGGTTGCGTAGAAGCTGTTGTATATGAGCTTCCGCTGTCCTGTGGGAAAAAATACATCGGACAGACAGGGAGATGTCTTAATGACCGATTACGGGAACATAGCCTAAACGTGAAAAATAAGCAATACGGTCATCTGTCAACTCACTGTCAGGAATGCGGCTGTGCGCCGGTGTATGGATCCTGCCGGGTTCTTGCGAAGCACAAAGATAAAGACGTGCGAGAGATTGAGGCTCAGGTTATCTGGCGGAATAGTGATGCGTGTGTTAGTGCCCCTTCGGTCGACTTGTCAGATAAGGAGACGGCTTTTTGGATGGCTAAGATTTGGATGAGGTGGCGCCACTCTGCATGGGTTATATAGGCGTATTTCCTGAAAATCAAGTTGTTGAAGATAGCGCATTGTGGTGTCGTCTCCCTTCCGTCCTTGTTCGCTGGCGCTAAATATGCTTTAAGATTAATGAAACGCTGTAAACTGATGCGTAGAACTGTTTTTTGCGATAGCAATTTTGTGGACACTAAAAGCGAATTCTTGCCGTCGCTGCCACCGTTGCCCGGCTGTTCCGTATATATTTAGGCATATGTATGCTATGTGCCATGCCATGCTGTGTGAAAGCGGCATATGCGGGTTATACTGCCACGCCATTCTATCACTAAAGTTGCTCATACCTGGTATTACGTACTTGACAAAATTATTTGTCAGAATTTTTAGGATGGCAGCCCGCAAATTAATGTCACGAAATAAAACATCTATATCGCAAGCCTCTTATCTTAAATCTTCTCAGACTTAAATATTAAATGTGCGGAACAATAATAGAGCTCAAACCCGAAAATGATGTAGATTTATTGAAGAGGTTGTGCACTACCTCCGGGATCTCCCCAGGAAAGAGGTTTGAAGCATACCCTATACGGAAAAGCGGTGGTAAAGTTGCTATGAACGACTTTGGGTTTTATTAATAAGCAGAAATTAAATTGTACGATGGCAGAGTTCAAACAGAGTACTGCTAGCACAACCGCTGATTTTGGGTGTTATTAATAAGCATAAATTAAATTGTACAATGGCAGGGTTCAAACAAAGTACACCAAGCACAACGGCTCTCTTTTATTTAGCTAGCTTACGTTTAATTCATACTGCCACTACATCTTCGAGTTACACTTGTAATATTCTAACGTGTTCCTACTATCGCATTCATTGCTTTGCTCTTATGGCGAAAGTGTGATATGGTTATGTTCAGCCTATGCGACGCGAAATCTCGCGATGCTTGAGCTTGTGCACGGCGCAGCTTTTTTTCTTTCATTTTTGAAAGGTTGCCCTTATGCATAATAGAGAGCGTGTCAAAAGTGCACGAATAGACTTGACTCACCCAAAATATCTAGATGTGAACGATGATATGGTCCATGAATCCAACGTTCAACGTCGCGTGTGCGGCCAGGCCAAAGGCCTGTGGCCGCGGTGGCTTAGATGAAGTCCCGGGCACATCCATATAGGTGTGTCGCTGTCACATTTTGGATAGTAGTGCCGCAAAATGGGCTCGGTCTATCGTAAGCATTATGCTGTTGTGGCTAGAGAGCGGTCAGAGACGGGGTAAGTGCGACCCCGACACGTAGTCTCCTCTCGGCGGTTTAACCCACCAGGGACCCACACGTAGAACCCACACGTGGTTATAAGAGCTCGTGTGGTATGACGGAGGTTTGCTTTTTCCGGATCAGTTGTCCGCAGGCGTGTCAAGGAAAATGCGGAAGTGGATACGTTATACTCTCTTTGTGGGTTGCCAAACCTGCTTCAAGGAGACCCGGCAGGGCTGCTCGAGGCGCTCTCTGGGTGCGTATCACGATATTCGTAGTGACCGCAAGACGGTGGGTGAATGCTATCTGAGAGTAGAGTGAACCGAGATACTCTACGTTTTTCGTGGATGAGTCGAGCCCGTGCGAATGATGAGCTGAGAACACCGAGCAGTTTGTACAAAAGGGCGCAACGCGGCCAAACCGTCTCGTATGGAAGTAAGCTCGGCAAGATAGGCCAATGGTGCAGGATCGGCAACATACGAGCAGGTCTGGCCTGCCTCTGGTATGAGTGGGCACACGAGTCCTGTGTGAATCACGGTGCCCATAGCACTGGCATCAGTGCATGCTAGGAGAGTCACATCGTCTTGATTATCATAGGCGCACGAAGGCAGGAAACTTGAGCATCCGCTTGGCGAGGAACCGGGCTATACAGGTGACCAAGAGGCTTATTGCCACTTAATTGTATTCGGTTCCACGGAGCTACTTCGGGTGTCGCAGAAGCTGAATTGCCCATTTCATGTCCCATGTAACGGGTCAATGCAATGGCCGAGCAAACCTTTGATGGCTTAAGGGCGCGCGAGTACAAACGTTGGTGCGTGAGTTCGTCGGTAGTGTTGAGTTGGGACTAGGCCTGTAGGGTTGGCAGCGGATTGAGACGTGGTAGTCCCGTATGGCCCGCATGGCTTCGTGATTAATGGCATCAAGGCGAGCCCATTTTATCTTCGTGAGATGATGAAACTGGGCCCTGTAGACGCGTCGTGGTTGCAGTACTGAGCGAACAAAAGGGCGAGCCATGTTGGTGCTTGCTCTGCCAGATGTCTGTGTCGTTTCGGCGGCTTTTTGCTTTGAATTTTTCACCCATGGTCCTGCAGATACCTCCAAGTGGCACTCGCCTCCACCGCATCGTGGCCCACGCTAGAGGCCGCGTTTCTACCAGAAAGCCCGCCTTCGTGCATAGCGTTGGCGACCAGCGTTTCCTGGTAAACATTACGGTTACATACGCTCCAGTTGCCGGGAAGTGTGAGAAGCAGTGAAGGATCTTTGAATGCTATCGCGTTCCACTGTTAAGTCTTCCAAAGTTTTTTTTTGACAATGGGCCTCTTCGATTTTCGACCTCTGGCAACTGCGGGCTGCCAGAGCCAGCCAGAGCGTCTTCGTTTTTCTCGGGTTGCGCCGCCCACCGCGTCACGCACATCGGCCGGGCGTTCGTGTTATTCGTGCTGGACGGTTCTGGCTACGCGCGGGCTGCCAGAACTAGCCAGGACGATTTTGGTCGGGCTGCTCTCTGGAAGTTCTCTGGCTAGCAGACGACAAAAAGAGGCGATGGACGCTCGCCGCCATCTTTGTGGCGACTTGACGGATTGCAACGCGGGCGCTTAAGGAGTTAAATGTACCTCGCTCAGCCAACTGCCTCTAGTCATCTTCAGATTTCCTTACTTCTAGCGTTATCTTAGGTGCTAACGCATCGTTCCGCATTTCGAGACAGTGCGATACGAGTGGCGGTGAACCGTTTCAAGATTTTGTGTGCGTATGTGTGTGCGTCACATCAAGGCTTCTTCGCGGCGCTAATCAGCGCGCTGCGCTCTCATGAGTGCATGTTATCTGCATCGTGTTCTGCGCAACTTGTACACGCTCATTCACAAACACTGCGGCACATTTTCGGTTCGTATTGCTCTGATGGTGTTCTTTTTCCCATATCTCGCGTACGTGTGGGCGACATCTTTTTCTGCAGTTAGCCAATGCGTTGCACCTAGCCCGTGTTCGCTCCGTCTCTCCGTCGTATGCTTAGGTGGCAGCTCGAAACCAATATGTGCTCGAACTGCAGGCCGTTCATATTAAGAAGAACACGTACAGTCGCGATCAATTTGAAGGTGATCGCTCGAGCGGCGACCAAAACTAGGAGCAGCGCCACGTTACGTCATTACCGTCGGTCGAGAGGGAAACATCAGATAGCTCCCCTCTCTCTCTTTTGGTGTTCCCTGAAAAGCTGTCACTCCCGTCACCGTTCACGGCATAACCTGCGAATTCATTTCGATTGCGTTATGACCTTTTGCTCAGAGGCGCCATTGTTAGCCAAGATATGCATGAGGAAGCGACGCACACAGATCATTGCCATGAAAGGGAAACAAACACAAAAATGTGGCGAGTTGGTCTTGGGGGTGATGGTTGCAGCCTGGAAGAGCATAATAGGGGAAGAAGGCAGCGCAATTTTTATCTTCGCAGTTCCGAAATCGGCCGCTATGCTGCTTGGAAGGCCCCCCGGTCGATGCTCGCGCGATCACCTTCAAATTGATCGCCACTGTACATTAGGCACACGTACGTAAACTTATTGCTCTCACGATCGCGACCAATGTGGTTTTTCGTGTGATATTTTCGCTGAACACAGGCGGCATGCATTTTCGTGCGCCAGCCGCATCCCCAGCTCTTTAGGGTGAAAATGAGAAGCACCATCGATCAGCCGAAACAAACTTTCTAAATTCGAAGCCCAAGGAGGTCGCCACGAAAGTTTATGCGTATAATATGTACCCTATATCCTTTTTTTTCACGTCAAGTAACCCCATAAGGCCAACTCATCAATGTCGCTGGTGGGCGACGTGATCGCTGCGAGCAAAGATCCTCGAGCGATCGCTTTCGGGGATAGTAACACTTACGCACGATGGACGCGTCGAAGGCTGTTGGTTGCGCCGTGCATGGTGAGGTAGGCCCAGTGCGCGTCCTGTGCCGAGTCGTCAAAATCTCGCGAAAGTGATCGCATCCCTGAATGCAACTATACATTTTCAAGTTGGCAACCCATAAATTTGTCCCGGCATTCGATTTTAGAAACTTCGGGCAGCTTCGGGTTGTCTTAGGAACCCAGCCCACGGGACTTCCTATCAGGACCGGAACTAGCTGGCTGTCGTCTGGCTGCCAGCGGGCTGCCATTACCATAGAGATGCCATAGAGAAACTTATCGGTAAAGAGCGGACACTCCTACGGGGCCCTGCGGTCGAGCTACTGCACTGCCACCAGCGCCCTGAGCGGCTGGTCAGATCCCTAATTTTGTCTTCCGAGAGTTTAGGCGTGTGGTTTAGATCTGTTTTGGTTTTGGTTTCGATAAGAATGGTTTTCGATTCTGCTTTACATTTGGCTGCAAAAATGTTCAATACGTCGTCTCTAGTGGACCGCAAAAGCTTTAGTATTTTACTTTTACGCCTGCCGTACAAATGGACGTAATAAACGCGCGGATCGCAAACATTTTACTCGAAAAGCCGCCAAGCTTGTCGAAGAACCAACAACGCTGAATCAGATAATGCAGATTGGAAAAATAATGCGATGAGAGCTCTCTTTATTGCAATTCTTTTACAGTTCTGAGCCGCACACAGCAGGAAGCAGTGGTTGCATACCAAAAAAAGTTGATTTTTATCCTCTTTACATAGGCAAATGCCCAGAAATATACTAGACCACACATTTGATAAATACACAAACTACAAGAATCGCGTTTTAGCAATGACAAGCAACGCGTAAAGTAAAAGTGGCACTTACGAACCGTGCCAGGTGCATGCAGCGTGCAATGAGATAAACATCCTTCAGAAGACGATCCCAAATCCGCATTACACTGCGCTAGTCGCGCCAAATGACACGTTTGTGTGATGGTACGGGTGAGCCGCATATAACAAGTTCTGTACTTTAAACCGAAGGTCTCGCGAGTGACTTTTGGAAACTTACGCGTTCGAAGTAATACAAATTCTCTTTCGGAAAAGATGGGTGCAAGAACAAACGGGTGGCTGCGCGGTAAACGGGTGCCACGTGACTTTTTCCATGCTACACGTCCAAAGTACCCACACCCAGCATAACAAACCTCTTGCTAACAACGTTCTTAACGCAAGAGACTGCAAAATTATCTCTGCATAGAAAAGGAAACACCTTACCGCACGAGCGAGGCGGTGCGTGGAAAAGTGCGGGAGGGGGGAGGGTGGGGGCGTGATCAGCGGCACTGGACCGGTGCTGCATCAACGTCTCTTCTATGGTAACTTAAAGCCTCCGTAGCCGTATGACTAGCTGTCTGTCTTTGAGGTAAAATGGAAGCGCAAATCGCTACCGCACCTGACAGGTGGTCAGACCCTTACTTGCTCGGACACGAAACGGCTCGAGTCTCCGCTCTTTACCTAAGTATGTTTGTCTATATGCCCAAACTCCGAAAATCAAAGAGGGCCAATGTTCGCGTAACGGGAAGCAGTATTGTGCAAAGTTGTTTGTTTTGTGCTCCTCGACGAACAGATGAAGTGTTGCGAGCGCACGAGCCGGGGTGCTGAATCTGGCCCGAAATTATACGCGCCGCCCGCGCGTTCGGATGCGCGATCCTGGGTTGTCGCGTGCTGTAGCATGCAGCGTCGTACGGGATCGTATTCAGTGCTTTGGAAGATCCTGCCATTCGAACTTCGTCAGGCGGACTCTGTCACAGGGCATTTCAGTCAGACATAATACCGCGGGTGCGCTTCCCGTGGTCCCGGCGCCCTCGGTTTCCATATTGCCTGAGTTGAGCGTTAAGATTAGATGATACCTCGAATTAGATGCAATTTTCAACATTTAAAAATGTGGTTGTATTAAGATGTGTCCACCTGCATATTCGCCACATAAACAACTAGCCCTGAGTTTTCCTGATTAATCTTTGTAATAAAAACAGGAACAGCGCAACACCGGACGGGCGTGTAAAGAGCATAGGACAGAGCGCTCAGTCCTGTGCTCTTCACTCGGTCGTCCGGTGTTGCGCTGTTCCTGTTTTTATTTTAAAGGTGAACCAACCAGCCCCATTGAACACACTGCTACTCTTCGTAAACTTACGTCATTTGTGACAAAGTATGTCCGCCTCGCCTTACAACTAATCTGCAATAACGCTACGTTCGCAAACGTCTTATAAAAATATGTATAATCTGAAAAATACACTCTGTATGACATTTCGGCCAACCCAATCGGCCAACCCAATCGGCCAACGTATTCAGAGCGGCTACGGTAGAAGGCACCTGTGCCAGATTTCGTCTTTGTACAAATCAAGTGACTCGCATTGTGTTTGCATTGAGTGTTGTTGTTCCACCGCATTTTGATTCTTGTTTCCTATTCATTTATCGCGGTTCTCTAGTTTCCCATGTCAATTTTGCCCCCCCCCCCCCCCCCCCCCCCCCGATGTAGTACTCTCGTTATGAGGGCCTTTAGGGGTTTCTTGAAACGAATAAAAAATGTGAGGCTTTATTTCCGAGATGCCCGTGCGGGCATTCTTGTGCGGCCTGCAGTGAGACTCGCTCTCGCGAGAAGTGCAATAATCGCGTCTCGTCGTGGCGCAGTTTACAGGTTCAATGGCCACCCGCGTGGACGCGCCAGAGCTAGAGAAGACGGACAACGTCAAGGAAGGCGTCGTGTGCGCCGTGGTCGTGCTCGTGCTGGCGGGCGTGCTGACGGCAGTGGGGTTGTACATGTCCTTCTGGCCCAGCGACATGGACGGTGACAACTCCGGCTCTTCGGTTGCCGCTCGGAACGACCCGCTGTGCCAGGGCAGCCGTTGCGCCGACGCGACCGCCAGGCTCAAGGCCATCATGAAGACGGACGCGGACCCGTGCGAGAACTTCTACCGGTTCGTGTGCGGAAACTACGAGAGCCCTTCGCGCCAGATGCTCGCGCAGATGGAGGACGAAATGTACGCGTCGCTTGCCAAGACGCTCGAGAAGGCGAAGCTCCCGCCGAGCGAACAGACCGCCCCCGAGAAGGCGGCCGCGCTCTACAAAGCCTGCAGCATGGGGGTCCGCAAAGGGGAAGTGGACGACAGCGCCTTCATGAAGCAGTTCATGGAGCACGTGGGCCTCACTGCGAACACCTACGCCAGCGCTGAGCCCCTGGACAAGATGGTCATGCTGTTCTTCCGCTACAATCTGGGCAGCGTGCTGGACTTGTCCCTGGTCGACACGCGGGTCTACCGGGGTCACCGCGTGCTCCGTGTGGGCCTCAGCGCTGCGCATCTCTGGTGGCTCGGCAATCGCGGCCGTGCCGACGCCAACTCCTTCTACCGCCGGCACCTGGGGCCGTTTGGGTTGGACCCGAAGAGCACCTGGGCCAGAGACGCGGCTGGGGAGATCATCAACGCCGAGACTGTCGCGATAGCGGAGCTCATCGGGCGTTCGAACCCGGGCGAGGGTTTTGGCGAATTCATCTACATGGTGTCAGAACTAAATCACCTGGCGCCTTGCGAGGCTGGAAATTGGGAGAACCTGATATCCAAATACTCCAGCCATGTCTACGGTGCTGATGACGAAGTATTGGTAAGCTACGCACAACAAAAAGTGCTTTACGTGTCTTAATCATGATGGCTCTTTCGCACCAGTGCCCACGTGTTAGGGGCTGATGGAATGCAGTTAATCACTAGAACTAGACGTTATTCTCTATACTGTCGTTACACCGCAGGTTAACGAAGACAATTCTCAGAAATCGATTTTGGAAGATATCTTCTTTTCGGATCCGTTACTTACAGATAAATATTACTTTCGCGACAAATCATAACCATGCAAAGGTGTTTACTACAACTAAGCTACAGTGACTTCAGGCCCCATTTGAAATTTTGGAAATAGCAATTCTGAGACAAGCGCTAGCTTCGAGATATCTATTCGTAACACGTGTTACGGAATTACGCAGAAGCTCAGAAGTATTATTAGCAACGTGTGAAGGCGCTATTAGGTTAGGTCTGTCTGTACTGTTCTCTGAAATCTGTTCCCGGCGTTAGCAGACAGGGCTTTCCAGTGCACTGAGCAAACTATACGTCTTAGTGACGGTGAAGAACCACAGTGGCCCGACTGCAAGTCACGAAACTATTTATTGGGAGAACTTGCGCCCAGCAAGAGAACGAACCCTTACAGCACAATGACAGCGGCAAGCCCACTCGTCGAAATCGGATCTCCGGGTGAAGGGCGTCGTCTATTTATAGACCCTTTTCGCGGAGCAGTTTGCTCTAGAGAAATGAGACGGCACTTTCGGCGATGCGCGGTACCTTGCTTCAACGAGAGTATACAAAACCATTACCGCTTCTGCGCTGCCACTGTACGATCAGCTGTTGGAAATGCAACTGGGTGTTCGCTAACGCACTGTGCTCCATTCGGGCTCCAAAGTGTGGAACTGCAGAGGGAATACGTGTGCAATGGTTGGCTGCGAAAATAGTGAATCGCATCTTAAGTAATGGAAGGAATCTGTGAGGCGAAGTTCACAGACTGCTGCTGCATAAGGACTGCCTGTGTTGCCGGCCTTTCGTGATGCACGGCTTTCCTCGATGATCAAAAATTTCACTCTTCCGCACGCGTTGTATCGCTAATATTCAAAGAAAGGACTTCAACCTCGAAACACCGGCATAAGTGACGATGCTGCTCGTAACACAGTGAGAAAAGGAGTAGCGCCGCTGCCTCTCACAGTAAGTTTCTTGTGCGTTATCTACACACACCCACCCCAACTCATACGCATGCTTACGTCTACCCTATCGCCAATGTTTTAAGAATAAGTAAATGGACGTATACTTGAATGCATGCGCCGAAGCATGGCTGACGGCGACTACGCCGACAACACGAATGTTCGAAGCTGAACGGGATGACCCACAGAATAAGCAAATGAATAGCGATAATACGTCTTTCCTAGAAGCTATTACAAAGCACAAAACATATACGTTACGTTCTGGGCAGCAAGCACTAATCTATCGCAACGGAACACACCCACCAGCGATTAGGCACAAAATAAACAGTGACCACGCTGAGAAACCTTACTGGGCCAGAAACATGGCAAGCCGCTGCTTGAAAGTGTTAGCCAAATGAAAAACGAAGCGCAAGGCATACTGATGCCGACTTAATTCACGAAAAGAAAGTTTGAACAGCTTGGAACGCATTTCTAGCTCCACTTCTACAGTGCAAGCACCGTATACGCTGCTTGCACCGCTTGGACAAGCCGCAATGACCTCCCACAGTGCTTACATATCGCCTGAAGCTCTGGCCAAGGCTTCGTGTCGTTCCACCTAGCCACCGTCCACGGTATCCACCGAAACAGAGGTTTAATGAGCCCCACCGGCGTCATGCATATCCATTGTAAACAAGGAGGCAGCTGATGCGAGCAATTTACGGGTCACAACGGGATCGGACGTGGCAGCGCCCACGGTATCGCCGTGTGCGTGAGTCATCGTGCATAGCAACGAAATCGCTGGTGCTCGCTCGGATTCTAGAACGTGCACGACTATTTGCGTCGCGCGTGCAATCTGATGAACGAAAAAATTGTTTTGCCATAGAATCGGCGACAACATTCGAGAAAGTTCCGGATAAGCATTCTCGGTAACCGATGGCGAATGCAGCGGAGCGCCAGAACAAGAGGAGGACCGGCGTACGCGGCGGGAGAACCGAACTTCTCGTGTCCTGCTCGCACGTCGAGCACGCGCCGCCCATCTTCTCCTCGCGTTCCGCATTAGGCACCAAGACGCGGGCCGAGAGCGGCGGCCTTAGCGGTCTCGGCGGGTGCTACACATGAATGTCCGTCGCGCGCCAAAGTCACCTCTAGTCTTTTACAGTGGTCGTCAGCATAATGTGAGTCGTCGTCTGACAACCTAGCATGTTGTCAGCACGTTGTCGAACGTATAGCCAAAAACCGGGTTACTATAACACATCTGAGTCGCGCGACCAGCTACCGTTGAGGGGACCTTAAAAGCAACGGCGGTGCTGTAGTCGACCACTTTTGAAAGCGTCGCCCGTCCTCGCAGGCGTCTGCTTGCCGGTGCTTTTGTAGAAACGACTTTACGCAAAAGGAACGTAAAAATTGATGTTTCATCGTAACTGAACTACATTACCGTCCCGGCTACAACTTATCTGCGCCGGGCGAGCAACTGTCACGCTCAGAGATGTTTTTTTTTTTTATGACGCACAAAATTATTGTAACATGACTGGCTGTGGTTAAGCGCGACGATAACGTTATTCTAGTAAACCGTATTTTTAACCTGCTGTTGTAAGTTTGATCAAACGTCACCATTGGAGCGATCAGTGTCCGTCATTAATTTTATTTCCCGTTTACTATGACATTCCCTGTACAAAGAGCATTCTAATGAGCTTAGCGGAGCGTGTGAACAGTGTTGTAATGACTGTATAATATTTTTTTAAATTTAGTGGCAATTCCGCCGTAGGCAGTTGGTGGTTCTTGTCAGTTATCGGAATCCTTATCCGCACTGTGGGAAGCTTACACTTACCTCCTACCTAAATGCATACGAAAAGAAAGATCAACTTGCTCGATCGGCATCCACTGGACCGTTTTTGATGGTATTTGTTGCATTTTGAAAAAAAAAAAAGCTTTCAATTGATGAAACTGTAGGGAGCGCAATATTTATTAATACTGTCAATCTTTTTCGTACAATTATCTTGATACTGAAAAAGAAGGGAACCGTCATGTTCAATTCATTACTATACAACAATATTACAAATATTTATACTGCAATAATCTACTGGGACACATACAGTGCACGAAATTGATGTATTATACACCGCTCTTAAATACATGCATAATTTCCAGAATAAATATTGCAAAACCTTCGTAAACACTGTAAATATTTCCTCTAAGATGTACATTTAAATATCACATATTTGTCCGCTCGAGATGCTTCGCTGGACACAGAGGTTGATAAGGACCGATAAAAATTGATAACGGTCGGATCATGTTCGATAAGGTTGATAACAAGCAATGAAGGCTGATAACGTCCGATAAAGAGTTGATAGAGGTTTATTTTGGTCGAATCAAGTTTCGTAACATTGATAATGACACCGGGCTGTGTGGAGATGAGCAAGTTGCACAGCGCTTACCATACTTAGACAACTGCCAGAGGAGTTTCTGCGTGATTTTTTACAGCGAAGCTGTTTATGCGGACCCTGTGCCGTCGTTGTCGGACTTGGCTAAAAAGGGGCCACGTGACCTATCGGGAGAGGAAGGGAAGGGCTCTGCGCGGGGAAAGGGGTTAGAGTGACCCATCTCCCCCTGTGAGAATGCTATCTTATACGCGAACGTTATACGGTTGTGACACGGTGCAGTTTCGGCGATCGAGCCAGATCGGCATCGAATTTATCGACGATTGATTCCACCCTGCCGCGAAAGAAACAAATGTTATGCTGGGGGTTCGCGGCCAACGAACAGTGCCCAGCGATTGAAACGCGCTACTATAGGAGCGCGTGGCTGCCGGCAGCCACGTCAATCGTCAAACCAGTCCAACCAATAGTCAAAACGATTGCGGCGCCCGTATATCCAGTGGTGGACCTTGCGCCCAATATACGGAGCTCTAGATTAACGGTTCCACATTCCATCCCAGCTACAACTATGGCAAGACCACGAGTAGTGCGTGAGCAAGATGCTGCCTACTGCGTGAGCGAGGATTGGCTGCTCGTGAACTGGCTCGCCGTCGTAGCTGCGCGCCAGAAATGCCAGGGATGCCGCAAACAAAAGAAAGCACTCCTAAAGAATGCTCACCACGCGAAGCACGCAAAAGCGAAAATGAAGTTAAAGAAGGGAGAAACAAAAGATTTACAATATAGACTGATTGCAAAGTTTGATTTGCATGGTGCAACAGTTGGTGTATCTAACACAGCTTTGCTCTTTGACCATATCAACGGACTGAAAGGCGCGGGGATTTTTATCTATCGCACTATATTTTGGTGGTTTATGTCGAGAGTACAGCGCCTGAAATCAAAAATATGTACTCACAGCTGCTTTAATTCAACATTCTCCCTTCGCGGCGGCCGCATTTCGATGCGGTCGAAAGGCAAAAACGCGCGTGTCCAGTGCATTGGGGGCACATTAAAGATCCCCTGGTGGTCAAAATTAATCTGAAATCCCTCACTACGGCGTGCCTCATAATCAAATCATGGTTTTGGCACCTAAAACCCCAGAATTCATTCATTCCACTTTCTCTCTTAAATGCAACACATATTTCATTCAAATCAGTGCAGCAATTGTCACATGTGTGTTTGTTGTGCATTCGAAAATACAATCGGAGTTGGCCTAAAGGTAATTCTGCCTCTTGAAACATGCGTTTAACATTCGACGTTCCCTATATGACGGCACATTCGGCAAAATAGTCTGCACCGCGCCAGGTCGAGGAGTTCGTTTGCCTCTTGGCATTCGAACTTCTGTTCCGTTAATTATGTGCACATAGTCTCTCACGATGAAATGAGGCTCGAAGTGAAGCTCGCACACAGCGCAAAGGGCGTCGAAGGGTTTATCAAGTCTGCACAGATTTCTCTCCCGCACAAGTCGTCGGCTATAAAAAGCGATACCTTGCGGCCTTGGTCCATGCGAGCATACGAGCATACCAGTCCTGCACCCGGGCGCATATCAGTGATTTGCACGCAGTTTTTTTTTTTATTTGAGTCACAAATGTGCGACAGAGCCCGCACGCACGCAAGGACACACACGCATTCAGTGATGTCCCGTACCTTGCAAAAGGATGCCTGAAAATTCAAAGTTGCGACCATTTTCCTTGCAATATTCCAAAACATATCCGCAAACTTCCATGTATGCATGTATGTATGTGTTTATGTACGTATGTATGTATGTATGTATGTATGTATGTATGTATGTATGTATGTATGTATGTATGTATGTATGTATGGAAATACACTGAAATGAAATTTAGTGTGATATTTTTCGCTTTGACAAATGCAGGACCACCAGCCAAAACGTCAGCAATATACTGTGCACTACCCATGTACGTCGTACTCTTTGAATGTATTCCTAGGGTGCTGGCGTGATTCCTACTCTACATACAATATGTATATATATATATATATATATATATATATATATATATATATATATATATATATATATATATATATATATATATGTATATATATATATGTATAACATTAATCGTATCCTAAGAAACGCAAGTAGCGGTATACGTATATGTATTTGACAGTGCAGCTTATCCACTCTCGATGGTTAGGCCTTCCACAAAGCACAAGATGGGAGTACCCCGTCTCACGTCTCCTTTACGGTGATAGAAGCGACCTGTTCCACCATTCTTTCGCCCCTTCTCGTTTTAAGTGCTGTCAGAGGTCGTCGAAACCCCTCGTGTACCTAGCAGAGTTCAGGTCCGCCTGCATACGTGAGATTCCGGAACTACGAGGTCAGAACAGCTTACAAATCATTCTGTATTGTGTTAACCAGCAAAACACATCTATCGCGGATCAATCAAGGGAGTTTTTAGCCATGTAATATCCTCTGCGGCGATTTTTTCCGCCGTCAGACAGTTTCACAGCTTGCAGGGTTATTTGACTGAGCTAACTTGTATTCTCGGTTTTCTTAGTCAGAAGTTCGAATCCACGAGTTTTTTTTTTTTTAATCTGAATGTGGTAATCTTGAATTCATCACCTCCTGTACTCTAAGATCTCCAGGCTTGGAGTGGTGCCTGACACCGGCTAAGACGCCGAGAACCAGTGGGGCTATACTGATCCAAGTAGGAAGGGCCACTAAGCTTCAACAAGGACACTCCTTCACCAGCACAAGAATTGGCCTCCCTGGTGCAGTATTCGGCTACTACCTCCCTCATGATTCCTACAATTAACCTATGGCCCTCAGTCCCCAGCATCTGCGGAGCACCAGACCAAGGCGGCGGTCAGACCTGTAACGCAGCAGAGGGTGTTAAGAATCTCTGTATCCGGACAGGCAGCCAATGGAAACTGATCCTTGCCACCTTTAACGCCCGAACTCTTTCGAGAGAGGCCCACTGAGCAGGATTCTTTGAGGAACTATCAGGCATTGTTTGGGATATCATTACCCTTAGTGAGGTTAAAAGAACTGGTGAGGCTTATACAGTGCTGACTTAACGGCCACGTCCTCTGCTATAGAGGACTCCCAGATAGTAGGTTATACGGGACAGCATTGCTAATACATAAGGACATAGCGGGCAACACTGTCGAATTCTACAGCATTAATGAGAGGGTAATCAATAGTCATAATAAAACTTAACAAGAGGTATACATTAAAGGTGGTACAAGCCTACGCCCCAACCTCCAGTCATGGTGATGATGAAAGAGATCAGGTTTATAAATATGTGGAGTTAGCCATGAGAAAAGAGCAAACTCAGTATACAGTAGTAGGGGGCGACTTGAACGCAAAAGTGGGCAAAAGGCAGGCTAGTGAACAAGCAGTTGGCAACTACGGCGTTGGTTCTTGAAACACTAGAGGAGAGATGTCGGTAGAATTGGCGTAAGGGAATAAGCTATGAATAATGAACACCTTCATCAGAATGTGTAGCAGCAAAAAGTGGACCTGGAAATTCCCTAGCGGTGAAACATAGAAGGAAATCGATTTCATACTTTTTGCCGATCCCAGCATAGTGCAGGATATAGAAGTGTTAGGTACGGTAAAGTGCAGTGATTATAGGTTAGTGATGTCTAGGATTCACCTCAATTTCAAGATGCAGTAAAATTGGTCAAGAAGAAACAGGCCAACGTAGACGCAGTAAGGATAAAATCCGACAAATTCAGGCTGGTATTTGCAGCCTTAGAACAGCGAGATGTAGATGACATAGAGGTAATGAATGAAACCGTTTAGACTGCCTTCAGAAGCAGCAATTGATGTGGGGGGCAACGAACCGAGGCAACCAGTAGGTAAGCTCGCCCAATAAACGAAGGACCTAATAAAGAAATGACAAAGAATAAAACTGTCCAACTCAAGAGATCAGATAGAATTCGTGGAATTGTCAAAGCTGATCTACAAGGCGAAAGTAAAGGATACTGAATATTACCACGTAAGAAAGACTGAGGAAGCAATAAGAAATGGGCGCAGCATGAAATTAGTAGGAAGAAAAACTTGGCATAGGACAAGCCAAGATGTATTCTCTGAAAGATAAGCAGGGTAATATCAGCAGCAATTTCAAAGATATTGTAAACGCTGCGGAATAATTCTATATTAACCTGCACAATACTCTGAGCAGCCAGGACATCTCCGTTGAAAGTAGTAATGAACAGGTTACAGAGGCTTCTTCAATACGTTCCGATGAAGTTAGAAGGGCCTTAGAAGACATGAGACGAGAAAACGCGGCAGGAGAAGATGGGGGTAACAGTCGATTTAATCAAAGATGGAGGAGACATCATGCTTCAAAAGGTTGCGGACCTTTATACGAAATGTCTGACAAATTCAGGGGTCCCAGAGAAATGGAAGAATGCCAACATTATACTTATCCACAGGAAGAAAGACGTTAAAGAATTAAGAAATGACAGGCCATTACCTTACTTCCAGTGTCGTATACAATATTCACCAAGATAATTTCCAGTAGCAGAAGGGCAACACTTTAGTCAAGCAAGGGAACAGGCTGGCTTTAGGAAGAAATACTGTACAATGGATCACATTCATGTAATTAATCAGGTGATCGAGAAATCTGCAGAGTAAAATCAGCCTCTCAACATGGCTTTCATATGTTACGAAAAGGCATTTAATTCAGTAGAAAAACCAGCAGTCTTAGATGCATTACGTAATCAAGCAATACAGGAGGCTTCCGTAAATATCTTGGAAGATATTGTTGCGAGGTGGAGACAAGCACGAATGTTGTCTATACAAGGCGAATGCTGAAGCCACCAGCTGATACTAGAACATGGCGGCCGAAGCGCCCCCAGCAACAACACTTCTTCGTCATCGTCTCTTGCTTGCACGCCCTGTTCTGCATCGCGACAATATCTACAAAGATTCTACAGCTACCCTAATTCTCCGCAAGAAAAGTAAGAAGATACCTATAAAGAAAGGGGTCAGACAAGGAGACGCAATCTGTATAATGCTACTCACAGCGTGCTTGGAAGAAGTATTGAGGTTACTAAATTGGGAAGGCATTTAAGGACAGACGGGAAATAGCTCAGCAACCATCGGCTTGAAGATGACATTGTCCTGTTCATATCTCGAGAAGCCAACAAAGATACCAAGGACAACATAAGGGAAATTACTTGTATTTACTAATAGAATTAAAGAAATTGTAAAAAAATGGTAATGAAAGTGGATGAAAGAAAAACTTGCCGCAGGTGGGGAACGATCCCACGTCTTCGCATTTCGCGTGCGACGTTCTAACCGATTGAGCTACCGCGGCGCCGTTCCCCATCCACTTTCTTGGGAAGAAATTATTAATAGTGGCAATGAAAGATGATGAAAAAACAACTTGCCGCAGGTGGGGAACGATCCCACGTTGTCCTTGGTGTCTTTGTTTTTTGGCTTCTCATGATATTATTAATAAAAATATGGCCCCTCGGTTAACCCCCTTTCTTATTGTCCGGTTCAACAACACTAGCGACGAGTTACAACAAATGACTGATGACCTTAACGTAGAGAGCGTAAGAGTGGGGTTGAAGATTAATATACAGAAGACAAAGATAATAATCCATAGCCTGGCAAAAGAACAAGATCGCCTAGTCAGCCTCTGGCGTCTGCGAAGAAATACGTTTGCCTAGGTCAATTACTCACAGGGGACCCTGTATCGTGTGCATATAGTTGGACATAGCTGCATCCCCCACTCTCGGCTGGCAGCCCTGGTTGCCTGCGAGCCCGGATGTGGAACATAGTGTTCCTTACAATATTCTAGAGAGAACTCTGACGCTGCAGTCGTTGTCCTACCATGGGAATGATGTGAAGTACATGGTTTTGTCTGATCTTCGTGATTGTGGATTCAGACGTTCTCGTGGCTTTGTATATTACGCTTTACAAATCTTGTTGTGGTAAATTTCAGAAAAATCTATACTCTTAGAAGTGCAGAGGATGCCGCGAACACACACAATCGCTACTAATTTCAATGATGGAGGTTGTTCAGGTGGCCAAATCGACACGCGCCAAGCGTCACAAGGCACTGGCATGTCCGCGACAAATTCATGAGGGCGTTTCACATCGCTTGTCGATACGTGCGTCCATGGCTTAATGATTTCGATATCCGGCTTCTATGCTTGAGTACCTGCGCTCGAATCCTGCCATCGGACAATTTTAATAATGTCAATTTGATTACTTTTACAGAGTACATTGTTGAAAATTACCTTCACAAAGCCGCTAGAAGGACGAAGTTTCGCCAAATCCATGTGCTTCCTATGATTTCCATGCTGGTACAACCACTCCAATTGCAGCTCCGGTAGACACTAGCACCAGAGTATCCTCTAGTAATTATTGTATGAAACTCGATTTTGTGGAAGATAATAAAAATCATTCGCCATCTTGCGTGCGTCGATGCATGGTGTCAGAAGTGGTCCGGTGATTTTTTTTCGGCAGTCAGGCCACAAAATCAGGCCCGCGGAATAACGTCGCGGAGAACTAGAGGCGCTTTCGCCAGCGATTCGAGTTGTTTCTCAATACGAGAGAAAGTGCTGATGGGCGCTCAGAAGATATCCTTGCTTCTCCCTGTTTCTGGTGAGGAAGCTCAGGATGTGTATAACACATGAAGACACGTTGAAAGCTACGTATGACGCAATCGTAAAAACGTTTGAAGATTAGTGTATGCCAAAAAAGAACGAAACCTACGAACGCTGCGTTTTCCGCATGGTTGTTCAGCAAGAAGGTGAACCGTTCGAGCAGTTCTTGGAAGACCTGCAGTCAGAGATCCAATTGTGCCAGTTCTCCCAGCTAAAGGACTGACTCCTGCGGGAGCAGATTGTCTATGGGATTGCCGACCTGAAACTGCGTCAGGGAATTCTTCGGGAGCAAGATCTGCCGTTGACGTGAGCGGTTCTCATGCGTCGAGCGGAAGAGATGGCGAAGAAACAGGATGAAATGTTCGAGAAAACGCAGAAAACTGTGGCCAAAGTGGAGCAAGAGACGTGAAATGAAGTGGCAGGGCTCGAAGAAACCCGCAAGACAGTGGCGAGGATTGACACGGGACGCCACAGCGCGTCTAAGGGCACGACTTTTGATTAATTGAAAAACTATTTAACAGATAGGAACGATAAGGGAGCGGGAAGGGTGGGTCTCTAGTCCAGGACTCCAGTGGCCGTTCCTGTACGCTAAGCCTGGTCTAAGAGACCATTCTGGGTCTGCAGTCAGCTCGAACGAGGACGGCCTCCCAAAGCTACCGGAGTGAGGTCAGTATCATGGGAGAGCTTATGTTCGGTGGGCCATATACACATTCCCACATAATGTGGGGAAGAGACGGCCGCGCCCCGCACCAGGGACATTATTGACCAGCATACACAATTGTCCACAATGTGTGCCACAGTCACAAGTGCGGAAAGGTGTGAGTCTGAATATTTCCATGTATCCGAGCGTCTCGTACTGCGAGTTGCGGATGCGGAAACGCGTAGATATGTCGTTTGGGACGCTGGTGCTCCAGGATGTCGAGCGGGGTGTGGTCCTTCGCAGTGGCGTAGCCAGAAATTTCGTTCGGGGGGGGGGGGGGGGGGGGGTATGCTTACGTTGCAGCTCGGCATCCTCCTTAAGAGGAAGCTTTAGCTCCGGTACGCCTATCTAAATACATGTAGAAGGGGAATTCGTTTTTCTCGGCAACCACTGCACCAAATTTGACGAAGTTTGTTGCATTTAAAAGAAAAAAAAACTTTTGTGTGTGTGTGGGGGGGGGGGGCTCTAGTGACTGCTGGTTCCGAATTTTTCATTTAGGTCGTAAATATTTGATTAAAAATTGGCCAATATCGCAAATTTTCAGAAAACGAAACTATCAAGTTTAAAACTTGTCACTCAACAATGAAAACTGATATCACAATTCTGTGAATTTCATCTACTAGCACATCTACAGCGGACAAAATTGGTATGTTACACATGAATCTAAAAATTTAGTATTATGGAAACACGGCTTTTGCAGAACTTTTGTACACAAAGCAACCAATTCACGTAAGATACAAATTGACATACCAAATTTGTCTGCTTTGACTGTTATAATAGATGCCGTTGATAGAACTGCCATATCTGTTCTTGATACAGAGCTGTTAGTTTGTAAACGTCATGCTCCTCCTTTTTTCGAACTTTCAAATTTTTCGAAATATTTTCAACAAAATTCAGGCTCTAAATCGAGATTTCGCTACCAACAGACAACACAATTTAACTTCCTCTCTCAAACGCAACAAATTTCATTAAAAGTGATCCAGAGGTTATCTCAGAAAAGCGTTTCTGCGTTTTACATGTATTTGAATAGGCCGTGTCGGATTGGGGCCCGAGATAAAGATTCCTTTTAAACAATTTGTCGAGGGATCAAATAGATGAATAATAATTGCATTGCAATTGCCAAAGATGCTGCAAACGAATTCTTGAACGCTACGCATCGTAAGAACAAGTAAGATATATATTCGTGAAAGAATATACTCCTATGTGCCAAAAATTGTGTCCAAAATAAGTGATATCAATGCTTCCATCTTTTTTGTCTATTTAACAAGTAAAGAAAATATCACACGAACTTTAGAACTATATCAGTTCGAAACCAGCAAAGCAGTGCATGCCGCTGATATGAAAAATGTAAAGGCCATGAAATGAACAAGTTGAGGACAATATGTTAAGGAACTTTGCCATTCAAGAACCGTGTTTACATTCATGTACCTATGCAACGGCCAGTGCAAAATATCAATGACGCTGGCATTTGTTCCAATGTATTACGCAGGAGCAGTTGTCACCGGTCATGTATCGTGAGTAATTACACCGAAATTATAGTCGCAACAGAGAACACCTATAAAAAGCAGGAGTTCTACAATATATACAAAGGCGAGTCAAATGAAAGTGAGCCAATGCGAATATATGACAAACGGGGTACTTTATTTAAAAGTAGTCTCCATGAGCATTTAGACATTTGTCACATTGACTAAGGAGTCGCGTGATTCCGGTCCCATAGAATTCCTTGGGTTGCTGCTTCAAAAAGTCTGCAACTGACTCTTTCACGTCATCGTCCGGCACGAATGTGGTTCCCTTGAGCTTTTTTTTTTTTTTTTCTGTTGCCCCAAAATGTGGATGTCGCAAGGCGACAGGTCTGGGCTGTGTGGCGGATGTTGCAGCGTTTCCCACTTGAACGTTGCCAGTTTTGTATTAAATACATCAGCGATGTGGGGACAGGCATTGTCGCGGAACAAGATGACCACATTCGTGAATTTTTCACATAGTTTCCTCTTGATTGCAACACGCAGCCGCTCCGGCGTTTCACAGTATCGGAAACAATTGATAATCTCTCAAGACTTAGCAAATTTTATCTGTAATGGTCCCTGACGATCGAAAAAAAAAAGTCAACAACACCTGTCCGGCGGAAATGATGGCCTTTGCTTTCTTTGGGCGTGGTGAATTTGAATGTCTCCACTGTAAGCTTTGCCGTCGTGTTTCAGGCTCGTAGTAGTGGTACCATGGTTCGCCCCCGATCCCAACTGCGGACAAAAAGTCGTCACCCTCATTGTGATACCGGATCAGATCAGTCAAGGCAGCGCCGAACTTCTCCGCCTTCTGGCGGTGTTTCAAAATCTTGGGCACCCATTGCGCGCACAAAAGCCGATGACAGAGATGTTCATGAATTATGGCGTGAACCGAATCGTGACTGATGTTCAGATGCTCTGCCAGTTCATCGATGCTTATCCTCCATTCTTGTTTCATCACCTCGTCAACTTTTGCAATATTGTTAAGGGTGATTTCACGATGGCTTTAGTCCCGTCTTAGATCGTCTGTGCAACTTTCACGTCCTCCTTTGAATCGTTTGCTCCAACGCTTCACAGTGGCCAATGAAATGCGATGTTCAACGTACACGGCGGTCATACGGCGACTAATTTCTTTTTACGAAATACCTTCAGTAGTCAAAAACTTCACGGCACTACGCTGTTCAACTTTTGGAGTTTCCTATATGTCACGCAACCCTGTTCAACCGAATGTGCGAGAGCATTACAGAACCTTTATCATCACACCTGCGTGTCACTTTTGTAAATGAGACATCCCTCTCTTCTACGCACATGCCTCGCAGATAATGAACCCAACCATTATTTCGCTGGGTGGGTAGGCTCACTTTCATTTGGCTAGCCCTCGTACATTAGAAATGCGAAGATACAATGGGATATACAAATGCGAAGATAGAGCTTGATAAAATGCAAGAAAGTGTCACTGGAAACAAAGTTCACTGCACGTATACACAAAATCTCCCAACATATTTAAATGTACGTATAAGTCTCCAATAAATGTACGTATCTAAGAAAAAGTCAGTGTATAATGCGTCAAACGAAGCAAATAAACATGTTGTGCAATCACGGATTCACAGAACCCTAGATACCGCCCCCATTCCATCCACTTCCCCCGACGTATCGCGCGCGACGGAAGATGACTAACTTGCTCTCCGCTTTTCTCCTTTGCGCACACAAGACTGAGTCACCATCGTCGGCTCACCCATTCCAGCCCCCCCCCCCCCCTCCCATACGCTTTCACTCGCACATACAGCATGCGGTGCTGGTTAACGATGTTATCGCCCTTGGACTTTATACGAAACATGAGGGCGACGGTGACAGCAGGAATGCGCTTGGAGTGTCCATATAATTGCTATCGCAATATATAATAAGAGTATCCGGCAACTAAAGCGTCCCGCGGCCCAATAGTTTCCGCAAAGGAATAAGTAACAAAATCGAACGTTCTCCATGCAACAATTCGCTGCGCCGCAACAATGCATTTTTTCCTTTTGTGGGGTGGGGGCACCGAAATTAAAAAAACGCATAGGAAAGCATGTTGGCCGCAATTGAATACCTACTTTGCGCACCTAATGTGGCTACCGAAGGAATATCGAAAAACACTTGAGACGCTTGGTTCACAGAGAACCGTACGCATACTGCTCGGTATCCTACCCCGGCGAGCCAAGACTTTCCGGAGAGGTTGCCCTCAAGCGAACGCGATGCAATCCGTTGAGTCCCCACAGTGATGGCGGCGAGCGACCATTGTTTCTTTTTCTCGTCTGCTAGCCAGAAAGTGTGTAAACCTCTGCCAGGCAAAAATACACTCGGCCAGAGCAAACCTAACACGCACCGAAGTGCGCCGCGCGGTGGTCAGGGCAACACGAGAAAAACATATGCGCTCTTGCTGGCTCTGGCAGCCGGCGGGAAGGGTAGCAAGACCAAAAAATTTGAGGACGCTCAATGTGTCCTCGCGAATAAAAGTCAAAGTACGAAAAATAAATAAGAACGTAGTTACCTTGGATGGTTCAGTGTCTTAACATGGATGCTTTGGCGTATAGGTGAAAAAAAATTGATATTTTTTTATGTGACATGACGGCACAAATGAACCACCACAACGCTTCGTCTCATCAGACCTCGCTGCGTGCTTTGTCAATTTGTCTAATAGTGTGTTGATTTGGCTTCTCCCGTTGTATGTTCCAATGCAAGACTTTAGAAAAGTCAATGCACCTTTGGTGTCAAATGTTTATAACAGCATTAGACCCACAAAGTTCCTCAATTGAAAATCTAAAGCATTACTTTGAAAATGTCAGTGCACATTTCACATCAAAAGTTTATGAGATTTACACCCATAAAGTTTACTAATTGATATCCATGCGCTCCGTAGATTCCGCGGCCTCCGCGAGATGCCGCGGTGAGCCCGTTTGTCATCAAAACGCCATTGAAACTTTGTGCTCGGATGGGGCTGCTTGCGTTATGTGACTCCCGGTGCATGGGCGTTGCCACGAAATCCAGCCCGAGTTTGCAATTTTCGCGGTGAAATGTCTTTTCGAGCATGATAAAGACATTCTAGACAAAATCTAGAATGATTTCCGGCGCCGCGGGTTGCTTTGGTCGGCGGTGCACTGACAGCACGGAAAAATGTCGGGGGAGGGGAGGCTGAATCTCCATGAGCCCCCCTCCCCCCCCCCCCCCCCCGGCTACGCCCCTGGTTCTTTGACATTTTACTCGGGACGTCGTCTGCTCGGTTCGCTAGTTGGCGAGCGAGTACGTTCGCCCGTTGGTTTCCTGGGACTACCGGTTGTCCCGGACACCATGTAATGCTGTGTCATGCGCGGAGTGTTTCACCTAGTAGCTTGAGGGTTATGCGCGGTAGACGTATGTGTATGAACATCCGGCACGCCGCTTGCGCGTCTGTCAGGACCGCTATCGAGTTCCCGCTAGCGTCTGCTTGTGTAATTGCTAGAGCTATTGCAGATGCTTCAGCTGTGCTCGTGCAAAGGGTGCGCACTGAGGCCGAGATTTGGATGCTTTAGTGTGTGCATTGGTTGACTGCCGTTAGAACGTGACCGTGGTCGGACTTTGCGACGTCCGTGTAGATGACGTCATGGTACCCGCCGAACTTTTTAGTTAATTGTCACGCCCTAGCCGCGCATCTTGCGCCATGGTAGAACATTGCGGGCAAGTTGGTAATCCAAAACTTATTGCGCAACAAAAAGGACACGGCCGTAAGAGAAGTAAGTAAACATGACTCATAACTATGTTACGAGAATGCGCAGTTCGTTTTCATTTACGCGCATGCGCGGTCTAAACTGCTTCACATGTATAAAACCGATTCAGTGGTACAATAAATTTGGGTAAAAGTTTGCGCTTGGAGTGTCTCCTTCTCTTACGTCCGTGTCTTTTTCGTTGTGCAATAATACTTGAGTAATGGTAGAGTGGATTCATGTTCCTCGGAATTGGGGAAACAATCAGTTGTTCTCGTAAAGTCTCGGGGACAGAAACGAGGTCCTCCTCAAAGTAATGGGGCCGGATAGGGAAATTTAAGTCCGCGAGGACCCGTTTCCCTACCTTTGAGCGGTCGAGGCGTCCTTTTTGCCCATGCATAGTCGCTGCCCTGAGCTGCTCGAAAGTATTGTGAAGTCCGAGTGCTTGTAGTCTCTCGTTGGATATGCTGGGCAGGAGTCCCAGCGCCGCTTTTTACGCCATACGTATAATCACGTTCACTTCTTTTGTTTCGCTAGGGCTGAGCTCTTGATACGGCAGGCTCTATGTGACCCTACTTAGTACAAACGCGTGAACTAGTCGGATGGGCTAGGGGTATGAACTTCAGCGCGTCGTGCGGGATTGACAAGGGACGCCAGCGTTCGCCTCTAGGCAAAAGCGTCAGCGCATCGTGTAGGAGTGGAAAGCTAGCACACCGCAACAACGCATGCCCAGCATTTGGAAAGACATGCTCGAGCTGTGGTAAGAAAAATTATTTCGTGACCTGCTGTCGCCAAGTGTGAGAAGTTTCTGAGGAAGAGAACGCGCAGTTACCCGTCGTCGAGGAGCTTGAAATACTGGATCTCAGACGCGAGCTGGGGCTTGTCGGAACTGGACTGAACCTGTGTGGCTTGAAGGTAAAGTGACACATGTCACAGTCGATACAGGAGCTCAAGCGAATCTACTTCCTCTAAGTTAGGTCGGAACCTCAAAACTGCGATGAATAACTCGAGCAACGCGATCCTGTGGGGTTACAGTGGTAACGCCATTGAACACGTGGGTACCGTAACAGTGAGCACTATGTGGAAGGAACGCAAGGCACTGCTCAAATTCTTCCTCATCAAGAAACACAACGGTAATGCAATACTTGGCCTTGACGCTTGCGAAAAAAATGGCTGTGGCTTAGCTAAGGTTAAGCCCAGGATGCGAAGCATACTAGCCTTTATTTTAGTTGTTGAACCACTGTTTAGCCTGGTGAACTGCTGTTGCTTGGCAATATTTGGTTCGGCTAGATGAAGAAACAACTCATGCGTTACTCTGTTTCACCTTCAAGAGTGGAACGCGACAGCGTTCCCGTCGACCCCCTTAGACAATGGGCTACGGAGCAGCGACCACGCGCCCCGCATTGGACGCGGTGAGCGTCGAGCAACGCAGCGTTCGGCGCGGCAACGAAGCTCGTTTCTAAGGCAACACCGCTTTCACTAGAGGCGCTTTTGTACCGCTTTGAAGCATCGTACTCGTGGCTCAGTGGTAGCGTCTCCGTCTCACACTCCGGAGACCCTGGTTCGATTCCCACCCAGCCCATCTTGCAAGAGTTGAGCCAAAGCCACCTTAGAAACAAGCGCAGCTGCTTATATACCGCCGCGACGCCGCGAGCGACGGCGCGAGTTGGAGCAACACCCTCTCAATATTCAGAGGGTGTTGGTTGGAGCCCCGTTTCTCATCTGTAGTGACGTCACGGTGTCACGTGGTCAGCCTTGAAGGCGACGCCGCGAGCGACAGCGCGAGTTGGAGCCCCGTTTCTCCTCTGTCGTGACGTCACGGTGTCACGTGGTATTGAAGGCGACACCGCCGCGCCTGAGGAGCTGGGTTGAGCTCTAGTAATATGCTTCGCATAAAACTTGGTATCATCAACAGGGTATTGGAGGTTTCGACAGAGCCATTGCAAAAGGCAGCATTCCTGACGGAATTCTCCAAGGTGTTGCAATGTATGGAATGTGTGAAACGACTGTACAATATGGTACTACGTGAGGGAGCGCAACCCGTTATGCAGCCAGCGAGACGCGTGCCTCTTGCACTGAGAGACCCATTACAAAAGGAAATGGTCCGCCTAGTTGCAGCGGGGATTATGCGATGTGTTCAAGAACCGACAGATTGGGTGACTGGTCTTGTCAATTTACCTAAAAAGAACGGACAACTCAGATTGTGTCTTGGTCCGCGACACATAAACGCTAACTTGAAGCGTGAACTTTCCTAACTGCCAAAACGCGAGGGAATCCAGGCGCAAATGGTTGGCGCGTCTTACTTTTCGACACTCGGCGCAAATTCTGGGTTCCATTAAATTCCGCTGGATGAGGCCACATCAAATATATGTACCGTCGCAACGCCATTCGGTCGGTAACAGTACCTGCAGTTGTATATATGGACCACATCCTAATCTAAGGACGTACCAGACAAGAGCATGATGAATGACTGCTGCTGCTGCTGCTGCCGCTGCCGCCGTCTGGCACACCTCGTCAGAGGGTGGTTCAGAGCATGCGTGCACATGACAGAAGCGAGTCAGACAGGAAAGGCGACGCGAGAAACTCGTTTCGACCCGACCACATCGAATGTTCACAATACGTTCAGGAGCTCTCTGGGCGTCGCCACTTTATCCTCTTGACAGCTGCAATTATTCGTGACCCCCCTCAAAAACATTGCAGAAACTGCAGCCCTTCCCTTTTTACTAATGTGCGAGTCGAGAGGGGACGTAGAACGTATAGAGGAGGGAGGAGAAGAGGTAGTTCCCGTACAAGATGGGCGGGGAGAGGAGGTTACGTGAGAAGGCAAGGAAACTCTACCACTATACGACAGCAGTTGTGGGGCAACTGGATAAGCTTGAGTTAAAGGTACGGTACAGTACGCTCCTTCTATTTCTCAAAAATAAACACCATGCAAATATGTCAAGCGGACAAATTACACAGGGCGTGCAGAAACATATCTGCAATAATGAAAGCGCATAACATGGTTCAGGCGACACTACGGAAGCGGTCTACCGACAAATCAACACTTCTGTTCCCGCCGCGGTAGCTTTGCAGCTATGGTATTGCTAGAGGTCGCGGTTTTGATCCAGAGCCCGGGTACCGCATTTCCACGAGGACGAAATAGAAAACACATGCGCACTTACATTTTGCGACACGCTCAAAAACATCACGGTGTCAAAATTAACCCGGGATCGGCCACTACGGCGTGCCATTGTGGTTTTGGCACGTACAGCCCCGTAATGCAACACAAGTTTGTTACTTCTGCCACGATGAGATATGCCGTATGAGGTGATGACAATGCTCAACCCTCTCAGATGTTATAAAATATGGCGCACAAAAATGCCTCAAACACATCTCGCTGTGTGTTCTGTGCACTACACAGACAAACAGCAGTGGTGCACACAAGGTAAGGTTTAACAACTCACTTGTCTCGTGTTAGACTAAACATTGAATAAATTAAGCTTTCGTCGTCAACATCACTGA